>NW_027492084.1:0-627883 GCF_021521415.1 Bidens hawaiensis | reverse complement strand
TGCTTGTCGCCCACTTCCGCCCAACACAGTGGGGATCTACACTTGCGCCCATATAAAGCTTCGAACGGCGCAGCCTTAATGCTTGTGTGATAACTGTTATTGTAAGAAAATTCAACCAACGGGAGGTGGGTATCCCAACTACCTCCAAAATCGATCGCGCACTGCGCGCAGCATATCTTCCAATGTCTGGATTGTTCGCTCGCTTTGCCCATCCGTTTGAGGATGATAAGCTGTACTCATATCAAGGCGAGTACCTAGAGCTCCTTGTAACGATCTCCAAAACCTTGATGTAAACCGACTATCTCGATCAGAAATGATGGACACTGGGACTCCATGTTTTGAAACTATTTCTCGAATATATAGTCGGGCTAGCTTTTCCATTTTATCAGTTTCTTTAATCGGCAGGAAGTGTGCTGACTTAGTTAACCGATCCACAATAACCCATATTGTGTCATAACCCCCAGGTGTCCTTGGCAGTTTGGTGATGAAGTCCATAGAGATTTGTTCCCACTTCCACATGGGAATTTCTGGCTGTTGAAGCAACCCCGATGGTTTCTGGTATTCAGCCTTTACTTTTGAACACGTCAGGCACTTACTGACATACATCGCGATGGCGCCTTTAAGATTGGGCCACCAATACAGCGTTTTAACATCTTGGTACATCTTGTCTGCGCCAGGATGTACGGAATACCGCGTCTTGTGAGCTTCGTTTAATACCTGCTCGCGCAATCCTCCCTTGAGAGGGACCCATATGCGGTTGGCAAAATATCGAGTGTTGTTCCCTTTAAGTTCCAAATTCTTAACCATACCCCCAAGGCATTCGTTTTTAACAAACTCTGGTTTCAAGGCTTCTTGCTGAGCGTCTCGGATGCGGGTAGAGAGATCTGCGTGAATGGTCAACCTTAGAGCCTTGACTCGTAGCGTTTTTATTCGCTCCTTTCTGCTTAGCGCGTCTGCTACCACATTCGCTTTCCCCGGATGATACTTGATCTCGCAATCATAATCATTCAACAATTCAACCCATCTTCGTTGCCTCATGTTTAATTCCTTCTGATCGAATATATGTTGGAGGCTCTTATGATCCGTAAAGATTACACATTTCGTACCGTAGAGGTAATGGCGCCAAATCTTTAGCGCGAAGACAACAGCTCCAAGTTCTAAATCATGCGTTGTGTAGTTCTTCTCATTGGTCTTAAGTTGGCGCGAGGCATACGCTATAACTTTGTCTCGCTGCATAAGGACACATCCGAGTCCCTGGTGTGAAGCGTCGCAGTAAACAACGATGTCATCTGTCCCCTCGGGCAGGGATAAGATTGGCGCACTACATAACTTCTGTTTCAACATTTGAAACGCTGCTTCCTGGTTTTCGCCCCAAACAAACATCCTGTCTTTCTGAGTTAGCGCGGTCAGAGGTAGAGCTATCTTGGAGAAGTTCTCAATGAAGCGTCGATAGTAGCCAGCTAGTCCAAGGAATTGCCTCACCTCAGTTGGGGTTTTTGGCGCTTCCCAGTTTTCGATGGCCTTGACTTTGGAAGGATCAACGTGAATTCCTTTCTCGTTTACAACGTGACCGAGGAAGTGAACTTCTCTAAGCCAAAACTCGCACTTGGAAAACTTTGCATACAACTTTTCTTTCCTTAACAATTCTAAAATCATTCTCAGGTGTTGCTCATGCTCGGCCTTGGTTCGAGAGTAAATCAAAATATCATCTATAAACACAATCACAAACTTGTCCAAGTATGGTTTGCACACACGGTTCATCAGATCCATGAATATAGCCGGCGCATTAGTTAGCCCGAAAGGCATCACTAAGAACTCATAATGGCCATATCTGGTTCGGAAGGCTGTCTTTGGCGCGTCTTCCTCATGGACCCTAAGTTGGTGGTATCCTGACCGTAGATCTATCTTCGAATAATAACTGGATCCCTGCAACTGGTCAAATAAGTCGTCAATCCTCGGTAAGGGGTACCGATTCTTGACTGTCAGCTTGTTCAGCTCCCTGTAGTCAATACACATTCTGAACGAACCATCTTTCTTCTTTACAAACAGTACTGGAGCTCCCCAAGGTGAAAAGCTTGGGCGTATGAAACCCTTATCCAATAGTTCCTGTAACTGATTGGATAGCTCTTGCATCTCAAATGGAGCTAAGCGATAAGGCGCTCGAGCTACTGGCGCAGCTCCTGGGACCAAATCAATACGAAACTTGACTTGTCGCGGCGGCGGTAACCCGGGCAAATCTTCAGGAAAAACTTCTGGAAATTCGCGCACTACTGGTAAGTCTTCAATTCTTCGCTCATCTCCTTTCTCTACTACATGCGCCAGGAAGGCGTAGCACCCTTTCCTTAGGCACTTACGCGCCTTTAGGCATGAAATCAGTTTCGTCGCAACTCCCCTTCTTTCCCCTTGAATCATCAAAGTTTCTCCGTTCAACAGTGGAATCCGAACCTGTTTCTCATGACAAACAATCTCCGCGAGATTCTCGACCAACCAATCCATACCTACCACAATATCGAAACTTCCCAAATCTATTGGTAACAAGTTAATATTGAACTCATGACCTCCCATGACTAACACACATTGCTCCGTCCTTTCATTCGCGCATAACTGCCTACCATTGGCTAGTTCTATAGTATAAGGTTTGTCTAGCCTACTGGTCGCTAAGCCCAGGGAGTTTTTAAACTCATGGGATATAAAACTTAGGTCAGCGCCAGTATCAAATAAGACAGATGCATAATGACCGTTAAGCAAAAACGTACCGGTTACCACATTCGGCTCTTCCTTTGCTTCACCCTCGCCGATCACAAAAGCTCTCCCGCGAGCTTGGTTCCCTTTCTGTGGGCAATCCCGACTGAAGTGTCCAGGCTTCCCGCATGCGTAGCAGTTGTCATTGGCTCCAGCTTCTTTAGCACGGCAATTCACCGTCTTGTGTCCTGGTCTGCCACATTTGGCGCACGTGACGTTCGCGCATTCGCCTTCGTGGTGATACTTGCATTTGCTGCACCATGGGTAAGGCCCGCTGTATCCTTTCCTTGATGGTTCCGCGGCTTGAATCGCGTAAACCCTTGTGCTTTCCTGCTTCTTGGGCGGTGGCTGCTTGAAGTCTGATCCTCGGTGGGAGTTCCATTTCCTCTTGGAGTCAGAGGTTCGCTGCTCGTTCAAGCGGGTGGTCAACATACCCGCACGAACCGTATCCCTTGTAAGGGTGATGGCTCGCGCAACCGCCTCGTCAAAGGTCGGAGGTGCGGCGGCGTTGAGCGGGACCCTAACGACAGGAGGTAACCCAAAGATGTACCTCTCGATTTTCTTTTCTTCTGTGTTTGCCATGTCTGGCACCAGCTGGCAAAGCTCGTTGAAACGATTGGTGTAGGCATCGATATCTGTTCCTACCATGGTGTGGTTCCAGAATTCTTGTTGCAAGCTCTGAATTTCTGCGCGAGAGCAGAACTTTCTCATCAACATTTCTTTAAATTCTTCCCAGGTCTTGTGAAGAGCAACTTCTCGCCCCAAAGTCTTTACTTGGAGCTTCCACCAAGATGAAGCTGCTTCTTGGAACATGCAGGTCGCGTAAAGGACCTTCTGGTTTTCACTACATCCGCTGATGGAGAGAACTGTCTCCATCTTGTCAATCCAATTGTAGAGCCCAATGGCTCCTTCGGTGCCTTTGAACGGCCAAGGCCTACAGGCCATGAATGTTTTATAGGAGCATCCTTTGTCCAAGGCTCCTGATTCGGGTTCTGGGGTCTCGTTCTCTTGGCGACCCTGACTAGATTCGGCCTTGCTGGCCTCATGCGTTGCAATCGCCTGCGCGATTATTTCTGCGAGCTCCTCGGGTGTCATGGTAATTCCCTTGGCTCTGGTTGGAGGCATTCTTTCATAAAAAGAAAATACAACAAACTTAGCGCATGTACTCAGAGCACATAATGTTCTTATCTCTAGACACTGTGACCCGTGTTCCTAAGTGCGTGTGTGATTTTTCTTTTGAAAATATTCTTTGAAAAATATTTCATGCGATTCCCCAAAGGTTATAGTCTAGGTTAAAAACTTCTTTTCCTAGTTCGCTATAACCAGTGCTCTGATACCAATCTGTCACACCCGGCCCTGAGCGGCGGAAACAGCCGGGCGCGCGCGAGTGGGGATTGATACTTAAGCACGGGCCATTGCAAAACATTCAAAGATTTTTATTGCGCATGAGAAGTTTAATACAAATACATTACATTGTTTAAGTATTACATAAAAACATCCAAGTACAAAAACTGAAGATTTTCTCGCCATATCCCCTTGCGCGGCGGGTAACCGTGCGCATCGAGGGGATAAAACCAAAATCTTCCAAAAAGCTTGTTTTAGATGTTCAGCGTGTGGTGCTCTAAGTGTGACTCCATGCGCTACCTAGTTATCTCCTGAAAGACACGTAAAAACATTTGAATCAGTATAAACTGAGTGAGTTCACAAGTTTTAGTAACTTGATAAATCGCATTGCATCATAATCATTCTGAAACATAATTCTGGTAGCATCATTAAACACATGCTTGGTAAAACATAGTTATATCAACATATTCTGATAAAATCGTTCCGCGGGTTACGCGCGAACATTTCTGGGAACTGTGCTCGTCTGTGTAAGTGGCGCTGCCACTACGAGCTAAAATAACGTAATACCGTCCCGCGGGTTACGCGCGGACACTTCTGGAAAACTGTGCTCGTCTGTGTAAGTGGCGCTGCCACTACGAGCGAATATATGCTGTAATACCGTCCCGCGGGTTACGCGCGGACGTTGTGCCGGAAAACAAGGCGCTCGTCTGCGTAAGAGGAGCGACCTCTACGAACGGGCTCAAACCCATAGTACTGCCCCGTGCTAGGCACTCGTCTGTGTAAGAGGTGCGACCCCTACGAGTGGGCGGATCAAACCAGCAGTCCCTACCCTTAGAGTTCCAATGGTAAAGTGATCACTTACTCGAATCTGGTGCACTATCATCGAAAAACCATAGATAACTGTTCGCATTGTTCATCATGAAACATAACTTAAACACGTAATCGTTTGCTTAGCTTGTAAATATACCATGATAAAACATTATTTAAATACGTGTCCCTCGCCCCGAAAACAGTTTAAAATGGTGAAAACAGTGAAAATAGGGGCTGTGAGACTCACCTGTGGTTCTTGTTAAGGGATTAATCGAGATTCGGGTTTTCTTGGTGTTGGCCTCGGAATCGAAGGTCTAGAATACGATTAAATAACAAATATATATATTAAGATCAAGATATAAGGGTTGGAAAGTAGATCTCAAGGTTATAATCTCGGCTTACCTAGTAACAGGATCGGAGCTGGAAACAACGGATGCTTGGGAAAAGATTAGTGCAAGTTTGTAGTTCTTTGAAGTGTGTTTTGGGTGATAATTTAGGCTACAAATTTATAGGCAAACTCAAGGGAACATAATCCCTTGCTTTAGGGAATTGTAATCTTTTGAAATGATGATAAAGTATGGAAATTATTATTATTTATTAAAAAGAGTAGAAAAGTAGATTAAAGATTCTGATTTGATATGGACAGGACATGCAGGGCTGTGGTTGGTGAGAGGGGGTGGCTGGCAGTTGACTTTTACAGTTTGCTTTTTCAGTGCTTTAGACAGTGTTCAGTAAAAAGTAGAAGTTTTCTGAAACACGCTACCGCCCTCTTTTGGGCGGGGACAATTTCCTTAAATCTGATCATTTTGACTAAGTGTTCTGCGCGTATAACTTGGTGCGCATAGCTTCCTGCGTGTAGAACATTTCTTTGCTGCGGGTAGGTGCGTAACCTTCTCGCAGTTAGGGACATTTGAGTTTCATTTGTAGATTCTCCAGGTGGTTTTGGTATTTCAACATAGTGATCAGTCATGTTGAAGTCAATTCCATCCTGGAGCTTCAGACAAACTAGCTCTCAACGTTCCCGCCATGCGGGTAGGTTAGTTCCCTTCCGCACGCGCATAAACGATGTAGGATGCACCCGCCTTAGCATCATGCGGGATGGTCAACCCATAGACAACATAACGTTTAAGTTACATGAAAACATAAGGCCAAAACGTTCACGCATGGCGCATATAACATATGCTCACGCTGGTTCTTAACATGGTGCGCTCGCGCAGGGCGCACATAACACATGCACGCGCTGACTAACATGGCGCGCTCGCGCAGGGCAAACATAAATGCCCGCGCTGATCCTAACATATTCTCGCGCCGGGCGCACATAATGTGCCCGCGCTGATTCTTAACATAGCGCGCTCGCGCAGGGCGCACATAACAAATGCACGCGCTGACTAACATGGCGCGCATAATATTTACAATCACCTAATTATTAGGTTGATTACTTAGTTTAAGGGGTTGGGAATTTACCGGGTGTCACACGTCCAGTGAGAAAACTCGAAAGAAACAGAATCCCAACCCGTCTAGTGCTAAAACTCGTGTCGGCACAAAACCTGATCCGAGCCAAAACCTAAACCGATCCCGTTCCAATCCAAAACCCGTTTCAACCCGAACATGCCACTTTTCCTTAAGATACTAGCCCACATCGACCCATATATTTAAATTTGTCAACCCATTTTGATCCGAAAATAAGAATGTGAAATTTCAAGTGACTCATTTAATTAAAACATATGACCCAAACCAATCCACATAATTTTAAAACAACCCAAATTGACTCATTTGAAATGGTTTGAGTCAAGCTTGTCATTCCTACTATAAATTCAGTATTTCTAATAATCTGGGTTTGTTTTTAAATTCATATTTTTTTACACCCTAGCTTTTAGTTACGAAGCTACAACAATGGTATGATTCTCATACGTAACCATCTTCATTAAGCCAAAAAAAGGAAGGCTCAAACTTAAGAAAGTTTCAACTCTATATACCACACCTCATAAGTTAAATGTAACATTAAACAAGTTGTTTTATTATTGTTTTTTAACGACCAACAAATAAAATCAGGCTATTCATAGTAACCCAATAAGTTTTACAATTAACATTAGAAAATTTTATGTTTATTTGTAAATTGGTTTCCTATTGTGAACACCTCGTTGCCACACGACTTATCTTCTTAAATCGTTCCCCAATAATCTGATTAATTCAGGTCGTCTGGTTTCCGATTCTACCACGAAATTGAAGGTATGTGACGGGAAAAGGGTGAAAGAGATGGAGATACCAACAACCCCCTTCTATTCCTCATTGCCGTAACCGAAGCCGAAATTTTTGGTTGTTGTGACTAGCTCATTGCCACACGACTTGTCATCGTCAATCGTTCATTGGTCATCTTATTAGGGTATGGTCCCCGATTCTGCCAAGAAATCGAAGGTATGCGACGTGAAAAGGGTGAAAGAGATAGAGGACAGGTGGGTTGACAGATGTGGTGGCGACATCGACGGTGGCAGGTGGTGATGGTGTAATATGCCACATAAGTAGATTTTGCCACGTAAGTAGATTTTGAGAACAAGGGGTGCCACGTCATTATCAGATTAACAGACTTAGGCTTCCGTTAGTCGCGGACTGTTGGAAATAAATATGACATAATTTGGGACCGTCAACAACCAACTCATCTGTTACAACCCAACCTACGGCGGAAGCCGGACGCGACAATAATGTATCATAGCTCAAAAGACACTAAATAAAATACATGTGTCAATAAATTGTTCATTTCATATAACGATCAAGTACACAAAAATATAAACATTGTCTTAACGGAAATAACATCACAAATTAAACAATTGAAAATAAAATCCATAATTATTTGACATGCAACCTAAGTTCCAAACTACTCTTTATTCTTTTTCTTCATCCAATATAGATATATACCGTATGCGTGAAAACATATAGGTTTGTCAACATAAAGTTGAGTAAGTAATCACAATTTTTGTATATAATAATATTAAAAATGACAATTCCTTGATATAATACGAATTACAACAACTAGCATACCAATAATATAAAATAAAAGGCCACTTCCCTCGTCCCAAATGGGTCGAGCTACTCCAGTGGCGTGTGATCATACTAATGAGCATGGAGATGAGATACCAACCACCAAACATAAAAATAAACACATAGTCACATTCGCATGTATAACTAACTGAGAAATATCATAGAAACCCAAAAAATGAAATTGTAGTGAAAATGATAATCTATTTAAGTTGTGAACGCATAATGCTCCCAAAACATAAAACGGTAAAAAGGGGGATGCGAATTACTCACCTTAACAAATGGATTAATGAGGATGAAATAATGATAAAAGTTAAGATGAAACGGTCAAACTCATTGAGATACGTCAACTAAAGTCCCTAGTGGTTAATGATAATATGAATTAATTATAAATGAAATATTAATAATACTTATGGATTTGGGTTTATATTGAGTTTTAAGAAAGATCAAAATGTTATTGACTAATTATCATAATTACTGTGGTTATTATTATTTTTGTTACTATTATTATTATAAATTTGCATTTATATTTTATGAATAAAATATTACTTATTGATAAGTAAATAAATATGATTATTATTATTCTTTTTGATACATAATTAAATTCTTAACAATTAGTTATTACTAAAGATTTCTTGATTATTCTATTAATTGTTATTGAGCTTTAGCACAACTTGCGTGGGAAGGGAAATAAAGATTTGGGCCGGAGATGCAAGGTCTAAATGTCAAATCTAATACTAACCGGATTTTAACGTGGTGAACCTACAAGCGGCAGATTTTCCCCTAAAAAGGAGATGGCTACCCAGCCCAATCTGCAACCGTTGACATATGTCTTTTATTATTGGGTTATTGTAGGTAGCCGAACTTTATTCGTTGGTAAAATAAAGGAGAGATTAGCTAAAATGCCATAAGCTATTAAATAAAACTGAGATTCAAATACGATCCACTAAATATAGTAGATTACTTTGTTTGAAAACCAGACCAATATGACTGACTATATATAGCTTCTAATATTTCACCTCCTCCAAGAATCATAAGATCAAAAAAACTATCCTACTTAGATTAGTTGGTTTGAATTAACTTAAGATGTTTTATATATCATGCTTTAAGCTTAAAATCGTGTTTGGATACCCACACAAGAAAAAAAGGAATCTGTATATTAATGTACATCTATGTTAGTTCATTGAAAGTGAAAAACAAAGGGTCCCAACAATCCAACATATGCCGCTCATTTACAAAAAGCAAAAAGGAATGAGTCAACCGCCAGTCCGTTATTCGACTTAGACATGTTACAATTACAATTTTTCGTCCATTTCTCTTGATAATCGTTTTTGATTTATCGGAAGATTATAATCTCATATGATGAAGGAAATGTCCCGGAAGCTTCAATGTAGACCTATATTTCTCTATTAAAACTTATGCTAGCTACTTTAAAAAAATATAGTAAGTTTAGCATCGAATATTAATTTTCTTTTCTTTTCTTTTAAATTAATTGATCATCATAAGGATGAATTTTCCTTCATCGTCATCCCCACACTCTCCCGTCTCATGTCCCTATATTTCTCTATTAAAACTTATGCTAGCTACTTCAATGTACATCTAGCCAAAATAGTAAAACTTGTAGTCATGATACGGAACAAATGCTGAACTGGAAACGCGAAAACAATTGATATACCTTTTAACTACCAAATTAGTAGTCACAAAAAGTTTGACAAGCGACAGAATCTTCCAACGCTCAAAAGATGTATAGTTTTAAACATCTTCCATAGCTAAATCAACGCGACCAATAAAAGTGTATACATCTTCCATCGCCAAAAAAATGTATAGTAAAAGTGACAATATTTATAAAATACCCGGAACATGTACACATTATTATTAACTGTTAGCACATGAGTTTCCCAATATAAGGGTGCTCAAAAAAGAGGTTGAGGTGGCACCTACCTCCTTCAGAAACGACTAAACCCAAACCAAACCATACAATAACATCAATTGTTGATGGTCTAAAACAAATACAATAATCATATAGAATAAAGTACGATTATCAGCTTAACAATCTCCACTCTAGATCTTCATTATCTCACAGAAGAATACGATGAATAATATTTCTGCCCCCTCCGTCAAGATCCGTTGGGTCGCTTAAAACATAAAACGGTAGCTTGTATCTATAACCTGAAAATTAGTTAGATATTAAAAGTTAATATAGGTCACGACACAAGTGAATACATACATACATAAAGATTTAGTAACTGATTAATAATGAACGTACCTGTATCATCATAGCACACCGACATGCCAGGATTCACGAGCCTAATGTTATGCATGTTGAGGATTCCTTGTTTATAGTTCAAGTGATCATGACACTCAGCTGCATCTCTAAGGGCTTCCCAAATATCTGCCAAAAATTAATCAAACAAAATAACTTATAGTTTGTACCAAAACAAAAAATGCGCTTTCTTCGCAAATTTTCGTAGCAAATCAGTTATTAGCTGTTTTCTAAAAGTTAACCTGGTCTTCCACCATCACGTGTTGCTCGAAGCTCACTTGAAAACATTTTGAGGCCGCCATGCTTCCAAGGAGGCGGTTCACTTACTATGATAGCTCCTGCGGTTTCTACAAGAAAATTGAAACATATAGAATCAGTAACTTGCAGTACCATAACAATGCTACTGCATAAAGTTAGCTACTCATTTCAACATTCAAGAACACTATGCATGCAGGATCGATATAGGTAACTAAATCTCCAAAAATACAAGAAAATTGAAATGCTTACGGCCATCATCTATACGCTTTGAAGATGCACAACCCATTATGAAGTGTTGGATTGCGAATTGTATATGTGGAGGTAACCTCTCAATTAGCCCAACACAATATATATATAAGGCAATGTGTATATATAAATATATATATAATGAACATAGATTACGAGACATGAATGTTGTGGTGGTTAGTATTGACGTGGACATATTTCAACTTTTCTAATCTCTTTACAACACTCACAACCAAAGTCGTCAAGACATGAATTCGATTAATCTTGATGGTTTACAACTGTAAAGAAATCGTTCTTATATAGACTAGGGTAGTGAAGAGATGCCGCGGTTGAACATGAAAACCATTTTTAACGTTTTATCTATTCCTGTGTTTATCAAACGCATTCTCAAATAACCATAGGTCTTATCCTAATAAATTATATTTACAAATATGTCACAATAATAATAACACAAAATACAAACTTAAATAATGTTTATAATCTTACTCTCCTAACAAAATAAAATCCTGAAGCCACGTGTCTGTATAATATTAACTCTGAGGATGGTTTTCCCGCTCAACCTTGGAACCTAAAAAGAACGCGGACCTTTTTCTATATCCAAACCCTAATTCAAATTTCAAGCCCATCGATATATTCGCCATCGTCTCTTTCTATTTTCTAACCCTAATTGGGAGGCGATGCTCTTCCTTATTGAATATCTAACCCATATACTTCTCTCAGGTTAAAAATCTTAATATTTTGAAAGAACTAATCGGAAGAATCTGTTTCCGATCTTAATCTCGCGTCTTTAATCAGACTCAAGACTGTTCACGGGTAATCTTATACTGATTTAGCTATGATTATGATTTCAGTTTGCAATCTCCGTTTTCTTTTTTGGTACAATTTTGTATATGTCAATTGATTTTGGAGTTTAATGAAATAAATATATGATTTTGACTGTTTTCACGCTGGTTAAACTAAAATTTTGATAGGGTATTTGCTGGCTTGTGAACTAAGATTGTGTTTGAAGTAAACAAACTTTGTATACTTTTGGTTCAATTAAACGTCAATTGCCACTTGTGTTGATGAGAAGAGCAATAAACATTGCTTTTTTAAACCAAAAAAGACACTGCTCTTATTTACCATTTTGTTGTAGTTTGTTTAAATCTGTTAATTTTTCTCAAGGGTTAATGATTATGATCTTGCGTATCAATCTTCCACGTATAATTACTTGACATCTTTATTTTCTGTAACGGCGAGATGCGTTTTTATTTTATACTCATATGTAAATTCTATGATGTTGTTTATTTGAATGGAATGTGTTCCCCTAAACATCAAGTAATTTTGCCAATTGAGGCTAAACTATTCACCGCCACTGAGAAATTTAGAAGAGAATTTGAATTTTTGCAAAAAAGTAAGCTGGTGAAATTATTTTTTTAATCATCTTCATATCATCACCATCTTTCTTTTAAAAACGAATTTGAGCACAAATAGGTTATCAATTACTTGCTATTTTATGTTGCGCATGATAATGATTGTTGTGTGTTTGCTGTGATGTTTTGATCATTGTGATAAAACCGTATACGATAAAAATATAATAAAAATATTTCTAGAAACCTAACTCACGTGTGCTTCTGTGATGATTTTTGGTGATTTATTTGACATGTTAGTATTTATTAAATAGAGTAATTTTGTCGAGTGAAAATCTGTCTGGACAATTTAGCTGCCGAATTACTTGAATTATCATGAAAAGTGCATAACTGATCGATGTTTGCTATGTTTTGACTAAATTTCCCTTGTGGGGGATATTTGCTAGTATGAACGATGTTAATACGTGACACTTAAGTACTTGTTCACATGTGTAACTTATCACCAATGTGTTTGTCGAGTCGCACTTATTTCACAAACGAAACACGAAACACGAAACACTTATGTCACACCCTCAAAATCCACTAACGGAGTTTTACCGTCAGAGGGTGTGAACTAACATGATCGGAATCATTAGTTATAATCAAACACCATGTTTAAAGTTTTCAAACCAACAAGACATTAAGTCTTAAATAAAATGCGGAAGCGTAAATTGTAAACCAAAAAGTTTGCGCCACACAGGACGACTTAAAAACCCAAGTTATTAAGATAAAAGTTAAAAGAAGTTTTCAAAGCGATGGTGTTTCGCGAATGCATGTTCCTATACCGGGCGCCCGCCTCGGCTACCTGAGAATAATATACTAAAAGTGTCAACACAGGGTTGGTGAGTTCACAAGTTTATATAAATAAAGCGTTTGCGTTTGCGTTTACGTTTACGTTTTGCGTTACCGGATAGTGTTAAGTCAAATATATATCAATAGGTAGCTAACTTATCAAGCATGTATTACTAAGTGTTCGACACCGAAGCTGACTATTTATCAATTATCTTGCCACCATGTCAACCACGACCATGGTAATGTGTTAGCCAAGATTACACCCACTCGACCTACAGTCGAGTTTAGAGTTGGGTGGGGTTTGTCAAACCCAGTAGTACTACTCAACAGTGACTCGCTAGTGTTCTAAAAACGAGATTTTCTAAGTATTGAACTACGAGTGAGTCCCTAGACTGGACACATACAACTTATGCATGATATGCATTTTGTGTTTCGTTTGTGAAATAAGTGCGACTCGACAAACACATTGGTGTTAAGTTACACATGTGAAAAAGTACTTAAGTGTCGCACCCTCAAAATCCACTAACGGAGTTTTACCGTCAGAGGGTGTGAACTAACAGGATCGGAATCATTAGTTATAATCAAACCATAAAAACGTTTAAATGAAAATAAGTACGGAAGCGTAAAAAAAACCAAAAGATAAAAGTTGCGTCACGCAGGACGACTCAAAACCCCATAATAACAGTTTAAAATCAGGTTGCATAAACAAAAGCGTTTCAAACAATGCATGATCCTATACCGCGCGCCCGCCTCGGCTACCTGAGAATAACATACTAAAAGTGTCAACACGAGGTTGGTGAGTTCACAAGTTTATATAAAATAAAGCGTTTAGCGTTTGCGTTCAGCGTTTTGCGTTCAGCGTTTTGCGTTACCAGATAGTGTTATGTCAATTATATATCTATAGGTAGCTAACCTATAAAACAAGTATTACTAAGTGTTCGACACCGAAGCTGACTGTTTATCATTTGCCTTGCCACCAGGTCTATCCCGACCATGGTATGTGTTTAGCCAAGATTACACCCACTCGACCTCCAGTCGAGTTTAGCGTTGGGTGGGGTTTGTCAAACCCAGTAGTACTACTCAACAATGACTCGCTATTATCCAATACTAAACGGTTCGATGTGAATGAAGGACTTTAGTTATTGCGTTTGCCACATAGTCTTTACAATTGATAAATAATTTATATTAACAAAATCTTAAATGCGTTTTCGGAGCATGTTATCTCCCCAAGTGAAAAGCGTTTGAAAATAGTTTAGAGGGGTAAGTGAACTCACTGTTTGCGAAGAATTCCCAAAATAAATCACCAAAGGATGCGCGTCACAGAAAAACTCTCTCTAGCGTTCTAAAACAACAAAGAGATTTTTCTAAGTGTCGGAACTATTATCGAGTCTCTAGACTCGGCACATAATACCTATGCACACAATATGTTCCGTGTTTCGTTTGTGAATCGTGTGTGACTTTAGCAGATACATTTGTGATACATTAGATGTGTGAGCAATTATTTACGTGTCATGTATTAATAATGTACATCACTAGCAATTACTCCCCGCAAGAGCAATTTGGTCAAAACACGACAATTAATTAGCAATTACCATGTTTCATGCAACTTTTACAAAATTCAGCAACTAGTTTCTTAATGACAGAATTCTACTTGTAAAACTAGTCTATTCCACCGATCATAGCATCTCAATTAATTTACCAAAAATCATCACAAAAGCATACATGTATTAGGTTTCCAGAACATATTTTATTTTATTTTTATTCCACATATGTTTCTCACAATGATCAAAACATTACAGCAAACTCATAACAGTCAAATTCATGCGCAACAGAATGTTATTTGAAATTCCCGTTAAACGAAAAATCCAACAAATGCAAGACCACTTGGGTTAGGTTCCTAACTCAACAAGTCAACTTCCAGAAGTGGAACCAACCCAATTGGTCTCGTAGTTCATGAGATATAACATTTACAATACAACCTAACAGCAGGTCTAACAACTCAGCTTTGCACAACGTTTTTGTAAAATCATAAAGGTTAACTTTTACACGTCCAAAAATTGCAAATTTACATTCTTTAGAAACTAGACTCATCCTAGTTTACTTTAGTATTAATAATCTCAACCAATTTTCACATTTACACCCCGTTACAGTCAATTGAACATCAGCAACACAATCTGTCCAGAAACTGTTTACATCCAAACTCAATATATTAACCCTCTATAGACCACAATTCATTCATATGACATTATAGACACCATAATCACTATCCATGCACATCAATTACATATTACATACTTGATTAGGGTTTTACTTGAACTCAAAATCAAGAAACAAACGATTAACATGCAATAACACCAATACTAGCTATCAATTCAACAATCAATACATCTTTCAATCAAAACAAGACACATGAACACAATCACCTATAAAAATCGGACCTAGGGTTTATAATTAACCCATTAAAAATCGAAATTAAGCATAGATGATACATAGGATAGTTGTTTATACCTTCCTAGCACCTTAATCTTCAATCAAACTTGAACAATCTTGATTGTATGTGTGTGTATGAGGGCCGATCGCAAGGGGGGGGGGGGTCTAGAGGCTGCCGTCGGGTTTGGGAGGAAGAGAGGAGAGAGTTTAGGGGTTAGGTTAATATTAATAATAATAATATAATACACTTTGGTCCCTTAACTTTCAAATGTTACTTTTCTAGCTTAATTAACTAGTTCTAGCACATTGAGTTAACGTTTATAACAATGTTATCACATAACACATAAGTCTAACACATAATTATCACATAATTATTGTTTTGACGTTTTTCGTTTATTCACCAATTGTTTGCGTCAACTCGTTTGCGTTTCGGTGCAAATTCCTGAAAGACTACACATGTAGTAATTGTCAAGCGCCATTTAAACCCTAGTTTAAATGTAATGAGGTGTGCGTTATAGATTCAATGATCTTAAGTTTGAATTGACGGAGTTGAGTTAACGAAGTTAACCTGAAATTGACGATTGTCACATCATTCCCATGTTAAAGAATTTTCGTCCCGAAAATTTGAGTCAAGTCGTGATGAGTGTCTGAAAAAGTAAGAAAAAAAAAATTTTAGTTTGTCATATCATCCCCTAGTAGAAAGAAATTTCGTCCCGAAATTTAATTCATACCTCTGGTGCTTTCTGACGGTTCGACGGGTTTCGCGGTTTCCGGTGTTTGGTCAGCCCTTCAAAAAGGTGAGGATACTTTTTCATCATTTGATCCTCGCGTTCCCACATGAACTCCGGTCCACGTCTTGAGTCCCAACGAACCTTAACGATTAGAATTTGGCTATGCTTGAGTGTTTTGGTTTCCCAATCCAAAACTTCGACTGGTTCTTCAATGAAGCGTAACTGTTCATCAACTTGCAGTTCATCCAAAGGGAGTACTTGGGTTTCATCAGATAGGCATTTTCTTCAAATTGGATACGTGGAATACATTGTGTACGCCACTGAGTTCCGTTGGTAGGTCCAGTCGGTACGCCACCGGACCAATGCGCTCAGTTATTCGATAAGGGTCAACGTATCGTGGGTTGAGTTTGTTTCGCTTTCCAAAGCGAACCACACCTTTCCAAGGTGAGACTTTGAGTAACACTTGATCGTTCACTTGAAATTCGAGAGGTTTTCGGCGCTTGTCGGCGTAACTCTTTTGACGATCTCGTGCTGCTGCCATGCGGTTTCGGATTTGAACAATCTTTTCCGAGGTTTCGAGTACCAGTTATGGACCAGTGATTTGGCTGTCACCCACCTCTGCCCAGCAGAGAGGTGATCGACACTTCCGTCCGTACAGCGCTTCAAACGGCGCTGCCTTAATACTTGCGTGGTAGCTGTTATTATACGAAAACTCTACCAAAGGTAAGTGAGGTTCCCAACTTTTTCCGAAATCCAACACACATGCACGCAACATGTCCTCTAAGGTCTGAATAGTTCGTTCACTTTGCCCATCCGTCTGAGGATGGTATGCTGTGCTCATATCAAGGCGTGTGCCTAGGGCACTCTGTAGCGACTTCCAAAAGTGCGAAGTGAAACGGGAATCTCGATCAGAAATAATTGAGACAGGCACTCCGTGTCTAGACACTACTTCCTTCATGTAGACGCGAGTCAGTCTTTCCATTTTGTCTGATTCCTTAATCGCTAAAAAGTGTGCCGACTTAGTCAACCGGTCAACGATCACCCAGATGGTATCGCATCACGTCGGTGTCTTAGGTAAACCCGTGATAAAATCCATTGAGATGTGTTCCCATTTCCACATTGGAAGTTCCGGTTGCTGTAGCAGGCCAGACGGCTTCTGATATTCTATTTTGACTCTGGCACAAGTCAAGCATTTGCTCACGTAGGTGGCAATGTCGGCTTTCATATTTGGCCACCAGTAGAGTGCCTTTAAGTCATGATACATTTTATCTGAGCCAGGGTGGATAGAATATCGGGACTTGTGTGCTTCGTCCATCACCAGAGTTCTCAACTCTCCGTACCGTGGAATCCAAATCCGGTTCTCAAAATATCGGACCCCGTCCGATTTGGTTTCAAGTTGCTTGTTCATGCCCCGCATGAGTTCCGATGGAAGATTATCATCTTTCAAAGCTTCGAGTTGGGCAACGCGAATCTGGTCAGGTAAGTTGGTATGAATCGTGAGTTGCATTGCTCGCACTCGTCTGGGTTTATCTGTTTCTTTTCTGCTGAGAGCGTCGGCCACTACATTGGCCTTGCCAGGGTGGTACTTGATGGCACAATCATAATCCTTAAGCAGCTTGACCCAACGACGCTGTCGCATGTTCAGCTCCTTCTGATCGTAGATATGTTGGAGACTCTTGTGGTCGCTGTAAATGGTAAACTTGGTACCGTACAAGTAATGCCTCCATATCTTAAGGGCAAACACCACAGCTCCGAGTTCCAAATCATGGGTCGTGTAGTTCTTCTCGTGAACCCGTAGTTGTCGAGAGGCATAAGCTATAACCTTCTCGAGTTGCATCAGCACACAACCGAGACCTTGTATCGATGCGTCACAATGCACCTCGAAATTCTCTGTTCCCTCGGGGAGGGCTAAAATAGGGGCGCTACAGAGTTTGGTTTTCAATAGTTGAAAAGCGGATTCTTGCGCGTCTCCCCAATTGTACTTCTTACCCTTGTGAGTCAAAGCGGTGAGGGGTTGGGCAATCTTTGAAAATCCTTCGATGAAACGCCGGTAGTAGCCGGCTAGCCCTAGGAATTGCCGCACCTCAGTCGGAGTCTTAGGTGCTTCCCAGTTTTTGATGGCCTCTACCTTACCGGGGTCGACATGGATACCATTCTCGTTGATCACATGTCCTAAAAAGTGAACCTCGCGAAGCCAAAATTCGCATTTCGAGAGTTTAGCGTACAGTTGTTCCTTCTTTAATAATTCTAGAATTATCCTCAAGTGTTCTTCATGGTCTGCCTTGTCCTTGGAATAGACCAGGATATCGTCCATAAACACAATCACAAACTTGTCGAGGTACGCCTTGCATACTCGATTCATGAGATCCATGAATACGGCTAGTGCGTTGGTTAAGCCAAAAGGCATAACCGAAAACTCGTAGTGATCATACCGTGTTCTGAAAGCCGTCTTTGAAATATCTTCTTCCCGCACTCTTAGTTGATGGTAACCAGATCACAGATCGATCTTCGAGTAGTAACTCGATCCTTGAAGCTGATCAAACAGATCGTCAATTCGGGGTAAAGGATAACGGTTCTTGACCGTCACCTTGTTCAACTCCCGGTAGTCGATGCACATGCGGAAAGTCCCGTCCTTCTTTCTGACAAATAAGACAGGGGCTCCCCATGGCGATGAGCTAGGTCGGATAAAACCCTTATCCAACAAATCTTGCAACTGGGTGGACAACTCCTGAAGTTCCGCCGGTGCGAGCCGATACGGGGCTCGGGCTATGGGTGCTGCACCGGGGGTCAATTCGATTTGGAATTTGACTTGTCGTATAAGAGGGAGTCCAGGCAAATCCTCCGGGAAAACTTCCGGAAAATCTCGCACAATCGGTATATCTTCGATTCGTTTCTCCTCCGCTGGTTTCTCGACAATATGCGCTAAAATTGCCGGATGACCCTTTCGTAGATACTTCTGCGCCTTCATGAGGGTGATAACGCTGGTGGTCATGCCGCTTCTCTCGCCCTGAATCGAAATGATCTCGCCGGAAGGGGTAGTAATGTGGACTATCTTGTCGTGACAAATAATCTCCGCTCGGTTCTCGGATAACCAGTCCATGCCGACAACGACATCGAAACTACTAAGCGTAAAAGAAATAAGGTCAATATCAAAAACATGACCTGACAGTTTTAACTTACATTCCGCAAGTACATGAGTCGTTACTATAGTCTTACCGTCAGCTAATTCAACAGGAAATTTAGCATCTAACGGGGTTGGAGTTAGGTCTAAGAGTTGACTAAAGGCTTTCGACACAAAACTCTTATCAGCTCCAGTGTCAAACAATACAGAAGCAAAACAATCGTTCACAGGGAACTTACCAGTCACCACGTACGGATCATTGCGGGCTTGACCCGACCCAATAACAAAAGCTCTTCCTTTACCATTGTTTCCACCACCACTGCCACTTCCATTACCTCCATTGTTGTCGTTCTGTTTCAGCTTAGGGCAGTCTTTCTTATAATGGCCCTCTTGACCACACTCAATACATCCCTTAGTCGTCATAGGTGGTTTAGGAGCACCCTTTGCCGCAAGGTCTCCTCTACATTCCTTTGCCTGGTGACCCATCTTTCCGCATCTCTGACACTTGACACGGTCACACGGCCCAGCATGATGATAGTTGTACCTGTTGCACTTCGGATATTTCCCAGCATAGCCGCTCGAACCCTGCCCGCTGCCGTTGTTATTGTTGTTGTGACCCTGATTGTTGAAGCTCCAGGTGAATTCGGGCTTTCGGTAGTGTTGTTGCTGTGGGGGGGTTCGAGGATGAGGATCTGGTATTCTCAAACTTTCTCTTTCCGCTGCTCGGGTTGTTGTTGCTGTTGTTGTCAGTGCTCGGGTTGTCACAGGCTTTGATGGTTGAACCCCTAGGTGGTAGCGCACCTTGGGTCACTGCTTGATCCGTTAGTTTGTGAGCTAACCGAATCGCTTGTTGAATCGTGGCTGATCTGGAAGACGTCACCATGCCCTGAATTTGCGGTGCTAACCCATCAATATACATTTCAATCCTCTTACTCGGTGGGTCTACCATCCGTGGACACATCACGGCCAACTCGTGAGAACGGGTAATGTAGGCCTCGATTTCTGAACACACCATCTTCAATGACCAAAACTCTGACTCCAACTTTGCAATCTCCTCTCTCGGACAGTACTCTTCTCGCATCATGTTCATGAACTCCTCCCAGTTCATCGCGTTAGCCAGTTCCAATCCAAGAATTTGTACGTTCGAATTCCACCAAGTGAGAGCAGAATCTTCAAGTGTTCCAGCAGCAAATTTGACTCTACTGGCAGGGGGACAATTACACATTTCAAATGCCGATTCGGCCTTCTCAGCCCAACGCAGGAAGCCTATAGCTCCCTCGGTGCCCTTAAACGAACTGGGCTTGCAGTCAAGGTAATTCTTGAAGGTACACGTTCCTATTGGACCTCCAGCTTGGTTCTGGACATGTGCGGCTAGAGCGGCCGCCGCGTGGTCATTCAGCAGAGTTTGGAGTTGATGTTACCACGTCCGTGTCCCGCGTTTCTTCCTGCCATTTCCTAGAATCACAGCATAAAATGTTAAACATGAATTTTTCTTTCATATGAAACACACCATACATGTAATAAAAGATAGGTAAGAAAGAAATAAGAAACAAACATCACACCACAACCATATATTAATCCAAATAATAATTCATGATTAAAACCATTTTATTCGCTACAAAGTATTTAAAACCAATCATTAAAATCATAGAAAATAATAGTTTAGATGGAGACAACCCCTCCATCTAGGTGTTATCATCACTGGATGTCATCATCTGAGGACACCTCTGAGTGTGCCTCCTCCTCAGCCGGTTCTTCCTCCGGTTCTTCTTCAGGTTCCTCCTCGGGATCTTCCTCGGGATCCTCCTCAGGCTCCTCTTCGGGATCTTCTTCGGGTTCCTCTTCAGGCTCTGCCTCAGGTTCTGCCTCAGGCTCTGCCTCAGGTTCGGCTGCGTTCTGAGCAATTTGCATTTGTAAGACATCGCAACGCTCTACAGCTATCTCGGTTCGAGTCCTTGCTACTTGGAGTTGCTCTTGAAAGTCTATCATCTCGGCTTGCATCTTTCTCATAATCTTCATCTGTTGATCACTAGCCTCTTGCATTTCCTTCATGGCCGCTGTCATGCGGGCAATTTCCTCCTTAGTCTCGGTTCCATCTTTTAACAGTCCGGAAACGTTCGCTCTCGTATAGCGCATGTAACCAACATCACGCTCTAAGCAAGAAACAACAGCTGCAAGCACACGCTCTACAGGTTCGGTTATGGGTGGTAGGGTGTTGGGGTAAGCAGGATGGTTCGGGTGAGGTAGCGGGGAAACTTGTTCACGGTAGACCATACGTCTGATCATATTAGGGTACCAATCCCAGCTAACTTCGTTTTCGTACATGCCTCCGGATAAGCGATACCTCTTCGGCGCAGGATCTTCGAGTTCCGGGACTACACGGGGTGGCGATGAGGTAGGTAACTGCGGTTCCTTCCCATGCGCATGAGTCATCGGATCAGATGATGATGATGGTGGCGTCGACATCCCTACAGTTAAGCCGTGTATGCGCGCGGATGAGTGAAAGAGGTAAAGAGATAAGATAACAAAGACTACACAAACATATGACGTGCGTATCATTATAACTAATGGGTCGTCGTGGTTATAGTCTAGTATGCATGCAATTTCTAGTTCGCTATAACCAATGGCTCTGATACCAATCTGTCGCACACTCAAAATCCACTAACGGAGTTTTACCGTCAGAGGGTGTGAACTAACAAGATCGGAATCATTAGTTATAATCAAACCATAAAAACGTTTAAATGAAAATAAGTGCGGAAGCGTAAAAAAAACCAAAAGATAAAAGTTGCGTCACGCAGGACGACTCAAAACCCCATAATAACAGTTTAAAATCAGGTTGCATAAACAAAAGCATTTCAAACAATGCATGATCCTATACCGCGCGCCCGCCTCGGCTACCTGAGAATAACATACTAAAAGTGTCAACACGAGGTTGGTGAGTTCACAAGTTTATATAAAATAAAGCGTTTAGCGTTTGCGTTCAGCGTTTTGTGTTCAGCGTTTTGCGTTACCAGATAGTGTTATGTCAATTATATATCTATAGGTAGCTAGCCTATAAAACAAGTATTACTAAATGTTCGACACCGAAGCGGACTGTTTATCATTTGCCTTGCCACCAGGTCTATCCTGACCATGGTATGTGTTTAGCCAAGATTACACCCACTCGACCTCCAGTCGAGTTTAGCGTTGGGTGTGGTTTGTCAAACCCAGTAGTACTACTCAACAATGACTCGCTATTATCCAATACTAAACGGTTCGATGTGAATGAAGGACTTTAGTTATTGCGTTTGCCACATAGTCTTTACAATTGATATATAATTTATATTAACAAAATCTTAAATGCGTTTTCGGAGCAAGTTATCTCCCCAAGTGAAAAGCGTTTGAAAATAGTTTAGAGGGGTAAGTGAACTCACTGTTTGCGAAGAATTCCCAAAATAAATCACCAAAGGATGCGCGTCACAGAAAAACTCTCTCTAGCGTTCTAAAACAACAAAGAGATTTTTCTAAGTGTCGTAACTATTATCGAGTCTCTAGACTCGGCACATAATACCTATGCACACAATATGTTTCGTGTTTCGTTTGTGAATCGTGTGTGACATTAACAGGTACATTTGTGATACATTACATGTGTGAGCAATTATTTACGTGTCATGTATTAATAATGTACATCACTAGCAATTACTCCCCGCAAGAGCAATTTGGTCAAAACACGACAATTAATTAGCAATTACCATGTTTCATGCAACTTTTACAAAATTCAGCAACTAGTTTCTTAATGACAGAATTCTACTTGTAAAACTAGTCTATTCCACCAATCATAGCATCTCAATTAATTTACCAAAAATCATCACAAAAGCATACATGTATTAGGTTTCCAGAACATATTTTATTTTATTTTTATTCCACATATGTTTCTCACAATGATCAAAACATTACAGCAAACTCATAACAGTCAAATTCATGCGCAACAGAATGTTATTTGAAATTCCCGTTAAACGAAAAATCCAACAAATGCAAGACCACTTGGGTTAGGTTCCTAACTCAACAAGTCAACTTCCAGAAGTGGAACCAACCCAATTGGTCTCGTAGTTCATGAGATATAACATTTACAATACAACCTAACAGCAGGTCTAACAACTCAGCTTTGCACAACGTTTTTGTAAAATCATAAAGGTTAACTTTTACACGTCCAAAAATTGCAAATTTACATTCTTTAGAAACTAGACTCATCCTAGTTTACTTTAGTATTAATAATCTCAACCAATTTTTACATTTACACCCCGTTACAGTCAATTGAACATCAGCAACACAATCTGTCCAGAAACTGTTTGCATCCAAACTCAATATATTAACCCTCTATAGACCACAATTCATTCATATGACATTATAGACACCATAATCACTATCCATGCACATCAATTACACATTACATACTTGATTAGGGTTTTACTTGAACTCAAAATCAAGAAACAAACGATTAACATGCAATAACACCAATACTAGCTATCAATTCAACAATCAATACATCTTTCAATCAAAACAAGACACATGAACACAATCACCTATAAAAATCGGACCTAGGGTTTATAATTAACCCATTAAAAATCGAAATTAAGCATAGAGAATACATAGGATAGTTGTTTATACCTTCCTAGCACCTTAATCTTCAATCAAACTTGAACAATCTTGATTGTATGTGTGTGTATGAGGGCCGATCGCAAGAGGGGGGGGGGGGCTCTAGAGGCTGCCGTCGGGTTTGGGAGGAAGAGAGGAGAGAGTTTAGGGTTTAGGTTAATATTAATAATAATAATATAATACACTTTGGTCCCTTAACTTTCAAATGTTACTTTTCTAGCTTAATTAACTAGTTCTAGCACATTGAGTTAACGTTTATAACAATGTTATCACATAACACTTAAGTCTGACACATAATTATCACATAATTATTGTTTTGACGTTTTTCGTTTATTCACCAATTGTTTGCGTCAACTCGTTTGCGTTTCGTTGCAAATTCCCGAAAATACTACACATGTAGTAATTGTCAAGCGCCATTTAAACCCTGGTTTAAATGTAATGAGGTGTGCGTTATAGATTCAATGATCTTAAGTTTGAACTGACGGAGTTGAGTTAACGAAGTTAACCTTAAATTGACGATTGTCACATTAAGTGTCAAGTATTAACATCGTTCATACTAGAAAATATCCCCCACAAGGGCAATTTAGTCAAAACATTGCAAACATCGATCAGTTATGCACTTTTCATGATAATTCAAGTAATTCAGTAGCTAAATTGTCCAGGCAGATTTTCACTCGACAAGATTACTCTATTTAATAAATACTAACATGTCAAATAAATCACCAAAAATCATCACAGAAGTACACGTGAGTTAGGTTTCTAGAAATAATTTTATTATATTTTTATCGTATACGATTTTATCACAATGATCAAAACATCACAGCAAACACACAGCAATCATTATCATGCGCAATAAAATGTTATTTGTTATTCCCGTTAAATGATAAATCCAATTAATGCAAGACCAATTGGGTTAGATTCCTAACTCAAAATATTAACTTCCAGAAGTGGAACCAACCCTATTGGTCTTGTCGTTTATGAGATATCTTAATCTCAAAACAGCCTAACAGCAGGTCTCCCGAATCAGCCTTACACAACAGTTTTGTAAAATAATAAAAACAAACTTTTACACGTCCAAAATTTAAAAACTCGGACTTTTCAGAAACTAGACTCGACCTTGTATATTATAGAATCAACAATCACTCCAAAACATGTAATTAACATCGAGTTACAGTCATCTAAACACGAATTCAATAATCTGTCCAGCATCAGTTTTCATCAAAACTCAACAAACTATCAATCTATGAACAATTAACCATGCAAGCAACCCTCTAGATTCATAATTTATCAACAATCAATGATTTTTAACATCTAGGGTTTATGTATATTAAGCTAATTCATGAAATTAAATCAATAACTAGAGTAGAGAGAGTGTAAACTACCTAGCTAGCACCTTCAATTCTTCACCACAAGCTTGAAAATTATTTTGTATGTGTGTGTGTGTGGGTTTACGATCGCCAAAGGGAGAGAGGGGAGGGAGAGCAGCCGTGAGAGGGGGGGGGGGAATTAGGGTTAGGATAATTAACTTGTTTAAGTATTTGATATGTTACACTTTACCCCTTGCACTTCTAGTTACTCAATTTCTAGCACAATTTAGCTAATACCATTCATGATTTATTTTATACACGTAAAATTCCAAGTAACACATAATTATCAAATACTTGTTCATGATATTTATTGTTTGTTTGTTCACCAACGGTTTGAGTCGACTCGTGTGTGTTTCGGTGAAATTCTGAAAGACTACTTGTGTAGTGATTGTCATGCGTCATCTAAACCCTAGTTTAAATGTAATGAGATATGCGTTATAGTTCGTGTGATCTTAAGTCTGAATTAACGGAGTTCGGATTAACGGAGTTAACCTGAAATTGACGAGTGTCACATCATTCCCATGTTGAAAGAATTTTCGTCCCGAAAATTTGAGTCAAGTTGCGATGGTTGTCTGAAAAAGGCAAAAATTTTTAGTTTGTCATATCATCCCCTAGTAGAAAGAAATTTCGTCCCGAAATTTAATTCATAACTCTGGTGATTTCTGACGGTTTGTCGGCTTTCGCGGTTTTCGGTGCTTGGTTGGCTCTTCAAAAAGGTGAGGATACTTCTCCATCATTTGATCCTCGCGTTCCCACATGAACTCTGGTCCACGTCTCGAGTTCCAATGAACTTTAACGATTGGAATTTTGCTGTGCTTGAGTGGTTTGATTTCCCAATCCAAAACTTCGACTGGTTCTTCGATGAAGCGTAACTGTTCATCAACTTGCAACTCGCCCAAAGGAACTGCTTGGGTTTCGTCAGAAAGGCATTTCTTCAAGTTGGATACATGGAAAACGTTATGTACGCCACTGAGTTCTGTTGGTAAATCCAATCGGTATGCTACCGGACCAACATGTTCCATTATCCGGTATGGGCCAACGTATCGTGGGTTGAGTTTGTTTCGCTTTCCAAATCGGACTACACCTTTCCAAGGTGAGACTTTGAGTAAAACTTGGTCGTTCATTTGGAATTCCAGAAGTTTTTCGGCGCTTGTTGGCGTAACTCTTTTGGCGATCCGTGCTGCTGTCATGCGATTTTCTGAGGTTTCGAGCACTAGTTCGGGACCAGTGATTTGGCTATCACCCACTTCTGCCCAGCAAAGAGGTGATCGACACTTTCGTCCGTACAACGCTTCAAACGACGCTGCTTTAATGCCTGCGTGGTAGCTGTTATGATACGAGAACTCTACCAAAGGCAAGTGAGGTTCCCAACTTTTTTCGAAATCCAACACGCATGCACGCAACATGTCTTCCAAGGTCTGAATGGTGTGTTCACTTCGCCCATCCGTTGAGGATGGTATGCTGTACTCATATTATTATTAAACTAGCATCAATAGTATTATTATTAAACTAATCTTTCATTTGTTTGTTTGGATTTTCTTATGGTGTTGTAGTTTAGCAAACGGTAATTTTGCAATAAGTGCTTCACCTCATGAAGGTTCTGTTGAACTCTTAATCATGCACCCAAATTGGTCAATTTATTGATGGCTATAAGGGAAGGTCTATTGATAAAACATAATGTGGAAAATAATAAATTAGGTGCAGGCTAGATATTAACCCAGTTTCTAATGTGGATGGCCCTGCTATTAAAGAAGTAGAAGGTCTTAAAAAATTAGCTGTTGATTCTATCTTTAGTAATGGTCAAAATGACCGCGCAGCGTTTGGTTGAGCGCTTTTTTACTCTACTTAAAATCAATATTAAATTTTTTTTCTTTGTTATTGTTGTAAATTTTATGTTCTTTTATTTAAACAGAAAGGATGGAAGTAAAGGATATAAATGTAAGGCAGGCAAAATTAGAGCTAACAAATCTAATGGAAAATTGAATTGTTGTGATACCATTGCTTCTTGACTAGGATTGACTTTGATGGAGAAGATGTTGATTTTTTGGTCCAGTTTGTCCAAAAACGCAAGTAAAAAAAAAAGCTAAATACAATATCATGATAATGGTTTTGAGTTATATATTTTTTAAGCATCCCGTGTGACACACGGGTTTTAAAGCTAGTTATATAATAGTGGTTTCGATCTACAAGATAACTGAAACATAACTAGTTTTATACCCGTCCAGTGGACCGGTAATTTAATATCTTAATGGTAAACTGATTTTCTATGAAGTCTATTCGAAAACAGTAATTATTTAAATTAAAAGTACAACTCGGTCGTTTCACTTATGAGCAAAAGGAAGACCGGCTTGTTATAATATTAATAATAATAATAATAATAGTAATAATTTATCTTAATAGTTCCCAAAACTCGGTTTACTAAGCTTTGACTCGAAACCAAGGCTTGTCTGAAGCCAAAATTTAGATTTAGGGGTATAGTGTATGTTAACAATATGTTGGCTTTGACTTTGTTTGATGAACTTCTGCTGTGAGCTAGGGGGTTTTTCAAAAGAGCTAGGGGGTTTTCAAGTGTTCGGGAAGACGACGATTATGAACATGGATGTAGCTAGGGGGGACATATATATCTAAAGTTCCAAAGGTAGCTAGTTGGAGACATATATCTGAAGTTTCGATAGTATTTGGTGAACCCATAAATCTAAAGTTCCAAACTTCCAATATAGAATTTGGTGGACCCATAGATCTAAAATTAATATAAATTTGGTGGACCCATAAATCTAAAGTTCCGATACAGAATGTTGGTAATTTACCCTAAATATTGGTATCAATTTAGGGTACTCGTTCTTGAATTGATTATAATAAAACGTGAGTTTACCCTAAATATTGTGTACTCGTTTGTGTACACGTTTCGTACCGACCGAGGTGGTCAGTTTACCTCACATGAGTTCAACCAGTTTTCTAACATGGAAGGCATTCAAAGACATCTAACGGCACCATGCACACCTCAACAAAACGGGGTGGTTGAAAGACGGAACCGAACCTTATTGGAGATGACACGGAGTATGTTAAAAGCAATGGGTGTTCCGAATTACTTATGGGGTGAGGCAATCCGACATGCAACGTACATTGAGAATCGGATTCCTACTCGTGCCCTAAAAGAGAAAACGCCATACGGGATGTTAAAAGAAAATAAACCGAATATTGTTCATCTAAGAGTATTCGGTAGTGTGGCGTATGCAAAGATAGTGGGCACTCACTTGAAAAACTCGATGATCGTTCGAGGATTTTAGTGCATATCGGAGTCGAGACCGGGTCCAAAGCTTACCGGTTGTTCGATCCGAAGACCTAGAAGGTTGTGATAGCTCGTGATGTGGTTTTTGACGAGAAAAAGACGTGGGTTTGGTCTAATTCGGGTCAAACCAATGAAGAAACAGAGCTAGCACCGGGTTTATTTTGGGTTGATTGGAATGGGGTTATTGATACCGGAGTTGGGCAAGTTGTAACTAAGCCTATTGGAAGCAACAACATTAGCGACGACTATTCAGCTTTGTCGCTAAATTCAGCAACAGCATCAGCGACAGCTTCTGTCGCTAATTCAGACAGCCCCTCAGCACCTTTAGCGACAGATTATGACAATCTGGTCGCTAATTCCAACAACTCAGCATCCAGTTTAGCGACACCAGCAGCAAATGGTATAGCGACAGCATCACATAATGAACCAGAAAGTAACCTGAGAAGATCTACACGTGTTCCGATCGCACCGGTTAAGTTCAATGATTATGTCCTATGTTCGGAAATGGAGGACATTGAACTTATTTTGTTAGAAGAAGGTGAACCGAGGAATTTTGGTGAAGCAAAATCCAAACCGGAATGGATAAAGGCTATGCAAGCGGAACTCGAATCCATTAAACGAAATGACACATGGAAGTTGACTGAGTTACCGAGAGGGGCTAAAGCTATCGGATTGAAGTGGGTTTTCAAAGTGAAAAGAAATACAAATGGTTCGATTAATAAATATAAAGCAAGACTCGTGGCAAAGGGTTATGTGCAACAACCCGGAGTTGATTTTGACGAGGTCTTTGCTCCGGTGGCGAGACTTGAAACCGTACGTATGCTCATTGCCATTGCAGCTACTGAAGGATGGCAATTACATCATTTGGATGTAAAGTCGGCATTTTTACATGGGGAGCTACAAGAAGGGGTCTTTGTTTCTCAACTAGATGGGTTTATTAAACCTGGGGAGGAAAACAAGGTCTACAAGCTAACCAAGGCTTTATACGGTTTGAGGCAAGCACCTCGGGCGTGGAATACCAAGCTTGACGGTATTCTCATGGGTTTGAAATTTGTGAGGTGTTCGAACGAACAACCGGTGTATCGGAGATTGATTGGAACCGATATTATTATTGTCGGCGTGTATGTCGATGATTTGGTTGTTACGGGTTCGAACAACGATCACATTAATCAGTTCTAACTTGCGATGTCCAAGAAGTTTGAAATGTCTGATTTGGGAATGCTCACTTACTATCTCGGAATCGAAGTCTTACAGTTGGAGAATGAGATTCAAATCCATCAAAGTGCTTATGCTCGAAGGTTATTGAAAGAAGCCGGGATGGAGGATTGTTATCCTATAAGTGTACCCATGGATCCTAATGTTAAATTGTCTAAAGCCGAGGATGATGTTGATGCAGATGCAACGGAGTACCGATAGTTGGTTGGGTGTCTTCGTTACTTGTTAAACACTCGACCTGATTTGGCATTTTCGGTTGGCATGGTTAGTAGATATATGCAAACTCCAAAGAAGTATCACTTGGCGGTAATTAACAAATTCTTCAGTTTATTTAAGCTACGAGTTGAAATATCTTAAACATAACTTTTACCTTAAAATGAGTATGATGCTTAAGGACGAGCGTGCAGTACTTCAACTATACGTAAGGTGTCGGGGTATAGAACATCGAAACTCTAGAGTGGCGTCAGGACTCCAACTCGATGGCACGAACTTCGAGAAAGTGGAAGTGATTAGGTGTTCGGGATGCCAAAAATGAAGAACCCATGCCCGCAATTTATAGCCATCCCCGGTCGGACCGTCAATCACCACCATTCGCCACATGTCACTCTTATGATGAGTTGTGCTTTATGGTGTTGACATGTGGCATGATAACCTGATTAGTCACTAGCCACATGTCACTTCAAGATGATACATGACATTAGATGTTGACATGTGTCCTTCCGTGTCGCCACCATGTGACATGTGTCGTTTCATAGCGATAAGTCATCAGACAGGTGTCGCTCCCATATTTCTTTAGCTAAATGACTAACTAGTCCCTTAACTTCCTAAATTGTCCAAATTGGTATGGAAATTTGTAGGATGTTACAACTTAGGGCATCAAGCCTTGAGAGGGAGAGAACAAAAATAAAGAAAAAAGATGTTAACCTTACCACCCTACACTAGCCTTACTTACATGATACATCCGCCTCTGCCACAAGCCCAACTCAGGTAAGATTACTTATTATAAGGCCCAACCGATTCTTTGATTTTTGTAATTATGCAAACTCGTAATTTAGAATTTTAGATGGGCACTCCGGAATCACGACCACGATTAAAAGGTTGAGCAGTTTTCTTCTCTTGGTCAAACATAGGGTGGGATGTCACGGAGTTTGTTTTCGAGCGCCACATATGTCAATAGACCAAGTACTCAATCGTATGCATTATTGCAGCCTTTACAAATGTTGACACGTTTAGTAGGAAATCTCACTTGCCAAAATCTGTTAATCTCAATAACCGATTTTGGTTTCTTACCGGTTTTGAAGAGAATTGCTGTAACTGATTAGGTTGTTAACCAAGCCGGTTAACCTATAATTGTAACAAAAAATAATTTAATAATTACAAAAATGAAAGTAGTAAAATGTAAAATAAACTCTATTAACTAACATATAATGGGAATTAGACGACCTACATTATTAATGTTAACATTAACAACCGATTTCCAATGGTTATATAGTCGTTGGAAAACAATCAAAAAGTTAATTTTAATGTTAACAACCGGTTAGCAACATGCTAAAGAAAACCGGTTTATAATCACTGCCTTAAAAATTCCAAACTGGTTTGTAACTAACACATGATTATTGTAAGGGAAATTGAATTTTATTAAAATTAACTTTCACACTTTACCAGTAATAATCTCAACTTAAAAAATTGCCTCTAATAGCTCCAACTTGTAAACTATTTTCCTTCACCAATCATTATCTAATTGGGGTCTAATGGCGTTAGTTTTTAGTGACATGGCAGATAATGTGGATGCCTACGTGTAAAATAACTATAAGTTACATTATATATAAAATTACAATTGAATAAAATGTAAAAAAAGTAATTAAGAAATAGTAAAATAGCTTGATTATAAGATTGATTTTATTTGAGATGACGGAGACAAGAAAAAAAAAACGAATATTATATCTTAAACATCATTCAAATTGTGTGGATGACAATATAGATTTTGTTTGAGATATTGGATGCGAGAAAACAAAAATTACATTGTAATAATATGATTCAACTTCAAAAGCAAATCGTGTTGATAACTTGTTGTAAAACAACTATAGCATGTTAGCAATATGGAGAGAATGGGGAAATAATTTCTTATTAGTATTTTAATATGAAGTACAAGCCTCTATTTATAAGCTCAATACATTAATCACATAAGGTTGGCCGGTATACACCCCTCACACGAGTGATGGGTCCAACTTGGAAGGTGAGGTGGCAACCCTCGCGCGAGGGGTCACGCGGGAACACTACCCCCCCCCCCCTAAATTGGTCACGCGTCACCGGAGGCCACTGACCACACTCAGTCGAGTCACGCAACCATTGTTGATCCTTTTCTTTTCATTTTTGTAAAGTTTTTAAGGTTGAATATTGGGTTTTAGGTTGGATATAGGTTGATTATCTAAGGAATTTGAAGTGAAGGAGGTGGGTTGAAAACTTAGGGTTTTGGAGATGTGATTTGGGGATTTTGAACTTGGAGAAGATGACGTGCATGTGGGTTTTAGGTTGGATATACTTTTTTTTTCTTTTATTAATAAAATCGTTAGGTTTAATTATATATATATATATATAACAATTGTAAATGTCGGCATGCATTGGCTATTGTACTCTTTGCTTTCTCTTCGGTACCCTTATCCTTTCATTTCATATTGTTGTCTGCTACTCACCTCACCCAGTCACTAACCTTGCCACGTTTGCTAACCACGCGTACTTCCCATCGTCATCTTTTATTCCATGATTTCCGTCACCAACCTGGATATCTCTTCTATTTCCTTCATTTGATTTCAAGTTCATCAAGCTACACATTTTTGTCCCAACAGTAATACAAAACATGGTAGGCTTATCAAGAGACAACATTGTGACATTCGTCATTTTCGGTTTAATTCGTATTTGTATTTGTATCGAAAACCCGACCGTTTTGGTCTTTCGGATCCTTCGTTATTAATAAAATATTGGGTTTTATGTTCATTTATGTTACACAATTGTTGGATCAAGAAATCACCCTTTTCATTTTTTATGAGTTCTATGGCACCTTAAAACACCCTTTTATGGCTAAAAACGACTTAAAACAAACTTCAGGAACCTAAATCATTTTTTGTTTGTTTTGCACCTTGTTTGACCATTTAAACCAATAAAATGCATCCATAACTCATTTGGGTAACCTTTTCTTTTTCCACTATAAAACAAGTCCAATGCACCCATTTTGGTTTGCTCTTTCTCCTCAAAACTCTCCCAATCTAGATCTAAGTATTCATCTTTCAGACTCTTGATAGTTTGACTTCTCAAGGTTAAACTAATGCTAATATTTGTTTCTAACTAATTCTTGTTAATTAAAGCTTGTTATTATAGCTTGTTAAAAACATACTTCCCTTGTTTCCTTGGCTTTCCCTTCTCCGGCCATGGTCGGTTTAGGTGTATTGCTAGGCAATGCTTCATGGAGGACTATTATAGTCCTTGTTAACACTTTAAATTATGTTTAAGCTTACTATTATTGTTTAGTTCCTAGTTATTTTAGTTTCCAAATCATTTTTATAGTTCAATGGTATTTGAGTATGTAGCAACCATCCTCAGTTTAATTCCGAGCCAAGGACTATACCAAAAACGAAACTTTTGTTTAAATACTTTACTATTAACATGTTGTATGTAAAACTTGAGTATTATCATTTCTACGTTTATTTTTATGAGTTCTATGGTATTGTGTATGTGGTAACCACCCTCGGTCTTATTCCGAGTCAAGGACCGAACCAAGACCGAACTAAACAGAGTTCACTCGCTTAAGACACACTAGGTGTGTTTTGGGCCACCGAATCTCATATTTTCTTTAAAACTATATTATAAACTAATTTTAATTGTTTTCTCAAAATATTTGGTATGTCGGATCCAACTTGATCTTATAACAAGTTTGGACTGACAAAGCCAGACACCCGCTTAATGGACGTCGAGGTTCTTCTTAATAGAACTACACACTTTGTTAAGTTTCTTTTGATTTCATTGAGTTATCTCATAACATTTATCACCTTGGAATCTCAGCTTCGGTCTTGACAAATTATCAAGACTCGAACCGACAAATCCGAACACTCGTAAAATCTCGTCTTAGTATCTATTTAACAAAGGAATTTGCAATACCATAATTATACCCAAATATTTACTTAACAAATGTTAAGTAAAACTAATGAATAAAATATCGAGACCCGATTTCGAGTAAACTTACTTTTCAAAAACCATTACTTTAATTTCTTATGTATTTACACTTTAACTCCCAAACTTTAATTATTTATCTTACTTGACATGTTATTTTACTTTAAAGCTTTTAAGATCATCTACTAACTCAAGACCCTTTTAAATCTAGGTCTTGCTTGTTGAACTTACCTTTCCATTTATTCGCAAACTAATCCTTCAAGTTACTTATTTCATGTGAGTACATTTCATCCCCCGTTTTCCTTTTTATACTCTGGGGTAACATGCATACTTAATAAAAACAAGAATGATTTATAATACTCGATCATCAAACCACAAACTCTAGGGGATATGATACTTAGAATACTTGCTCTATTATGTGTTATATGTTTCATATGCTTTACGTGCACGAGTGTTTATTTTGATGTTGTTGTTGAGCCTCAATAAGTATGATCATACGCACCCCTAACTATCTTAGCCTTGTGCTAGTAGAATAGGGCCTCATTATCCGAGTATGTCGGTTGTTACCGATTAGAAAGGATCCTCATTTATTTATGATTTATATACTACAATTGTTGCTTTTTTTTATAGTTTCATATACGAGTTGTGGATTTTGTCACATATTATATATACTCAAAACTATGAAATTGCTCACCAACATTCGTGTTGACAAATTATATTTTATGCATTGTTACAGGTTTGATTATTGATTGATTGGAGTTTGAAGACGCTATTTTATTTGAGACCATTTAGGTAATTAGAAGAATGAACAATTTAAATTCTTGCATTGGTGTTATTTTGTATGAACGATGTTGTGTTACTTTTGATGATTAAATGAAGTGAATGAGTTGTTTAAATATTGTCACTTAAATAGTGTCTTGTGTTCTTGGGCAATCCGTTGCACCCCAGTATGTTCTGCCGCCTTTGGTCGGGGCGTGACAAACATGAATGGTGGCAGTGTTTCATCTTTTCATATGTAAATCGGCGACGACAACCCCTTTGCCATCCCACTGATGAGGGTTGTCACAACTACTTCAGTGGTGGTATCGGTGTTTATTAAAATAATCAGCGGAATATTTTATCAGGACCGTAGTTAGGAAAAATGATCAGAGTTATAAAAGGATCATGATTCTTATTTCATAAACTAGGAATAAAACCCATTTTTATACAAACATAATTTTTATAGGGATAAACCCTAATTTACAAAACAAATTTCTTGATTCTGATGACAAGCCACTTATTTAAGTTGGAAGCCCGCATGGATCTAAGGGTGTTCAGTATTTGAATCGGACTCGAATAATTCGAAATTCGATTCGACTCGCATTCGAATTCGATTTTCAACCCTCTTGATTTTCCTCCAAAAAGCATTAAAGTTGAAAGAAAAAAAATAGATGAAAGGTTTTCTGGCTTCTGCTAATGGCGGCACAGAAGGAAATCCGACGACTTTTATATTTTATTGGTAGTTGCAGTGTAAAATGGAGAAGACAAAGAGTACGATCAGTTATAAATTATGTTCAGTGGTTTAAATAAATGTATTATCTTGTGGGCATTTTAACAAAAGAGAGCTTGGCCCACTATCTAAATTAAAAACCTAGATTTTTATAGGTTGCGTAATACTTGAAAAAAAAAACTCTGAAACCTTCATCAGAAAGTCTTTGCCAAACCCTCAAAAAGTATGAAGTTTATTAATTTTCTTTTGCCCTTCACTAGTCTAGTAATTATTATTTTAACTAATATGCACATATTATGATGTTAATTTGATAGTGTATGATTTTATACCCAACATTCAATTAGATTTTCATATAGATTATTATTGTAAGTAATTTAGTTTCTCGTATTTTATATAATAATAATGTGTATAAATGCATGGATACACAAATATTTTGGCAAAGAAACTAAGATGAGTATCAAGAATTCATTGTTTTGCTAGCATATTCATTGTTGTTTTATATGGAAGGTTTTGTTTTTATTTTTTAAATCTGTTGTGTTAAGTTAAGAAGATGTTTTTTCAAGTGTTGAAATGAAGCCGCTTTACAATGGTTTCAAGCTATGGAGCCTCGTAGATTACAATTACCAGTTTTTAAATCGATGGGTAAAAAAGTGATTAATATATTTTAATGAAAATATAAACATTTCTGTTACGACCCCTGACTAAAATGTTCTGGCTCCGTCACTGAACATAACCCTATTATGAATAATAAATGGAAATCGATCAAGCATTTAACCATGTTACGGTTTCTCCTACACAGCTTAATGAGACTAAGGGTAGTGGGGCGCAGCAGGCCGGGCATGGATGACGTGGCCGCCGCGCACACCACTACATCCTTGCCGTGGATGGGGGCACAGACGACCGCCATGGAGCTGACCGCGGGAGTGAATAGAGCCGTTGGGCTGTGTGGATTGGTCAAAAGAGCCGTTGGGCCGGTGGGTTTTAAATTTTTTTTAAGGCGATTAAAAATTTTTAAGGCAATCGGAATAACGTAAAGTGTGAGTTTGATGTGGATGATACGGAGGTATAGAGAGTGATGTACCTTTCACGGTGAACGAAATTGATCGGCGTATGGATGGTTGAGAGACGTTGGCGGTGGTCCGGTGATCGTTGGCGGTGGTGTGATCGGTGGTTGGTCGTCGTAGGGGAACCACGGCGGAGGGCCGTGGTGGGTTTGTAAGAGGAGTATATTATTATTAGACAAAATAGCAAAAGACGTCCTTTACGTTTGCACGATTTTTCAATATACATCCTTTAACAAACTTAATGACAGATTACATCCTTTATATTTGAAAACTCTATCACGTTTTGTCCTTTGATCATAACCCAGTTAAGTATTTTCGTTAAATTAGGTCATTATCAATGCACTTGAGGGTAGTATTGTAAATTCACATGTTTATTTATTAATTAAAACTAAAAGAAACAAAAAATATATATAATATTATAACCCACCCTCTCTCTTTCTTCCTTCTTCAATCTCAACCATCTTCTCTCACCTACCACCACCATCACCAATCAAACAACCATCGCCATCACCAAATCGGAATTTAAAGAACTCCGGCGACCGCACCTTCAACTGCCGACGCCATATTTTCCGTCGTTTGCTCCGGCGCCATTTGTAACTCTTCAAGACCTCCGGCGACCGCACCATCGCCATATTTTCCATCATCTACTTAAAAATAGTCAAATCCTAACCAGCCTCTTTCTTGGTAGAAAACCCAATTAAAATTAGGGTTTGTTTTCTTAATAGTTCCTGAAGCAAAATCGAAACAAATCGGAGATGCTAGCATATTGGCTGTATAAATCAGAACCAAAACGACTGACTACTGGAAAAGCCCTATGCTTTTGTTAGTTTTCATTTTTTTTTTCCGGCAAGAACCCGAACGGCACACAGGAAGTCGTTGGTGTGGTTGCTGATGTATATGGTTTTGGGTTTTCAAGTTGTGGTTGCTGTCATATATAGTTTTGGGTGGTCTTTGGTGGTCGTTGGTTCCGAGATGTTTGCCGGAATTGATGATCGTTATGGTGGTGAAGTGGTATTTGGGGATATGATGAAAGTAAGCCAGTGAGAGAGAAGAGAGATGGATAACAGTGAAAAAAGTTTTTTATTTATTTCAAGCCCAAAATTTTAAGTCAATTACACAAATAATTCCTGAGAGGGTAAAAAGACTAAATTGCCCTCACATGAGGTGCACATGACTGGATTTAACGAGAAAAACTAACCATTGTTAGTGAAAAGGACGAACCATGCAACGTTTTTTGAACATAAAGGATGTTTTCTGTCATTAAGTTTAACAAAGAACGTTTATTAAAAAACCGTGTAAACGTAAAGGGCGTCTTTTACCATTTTGTCTTATTATTATGAGATATTATTAATATTATAGAAGTTTGGGGGTGATATTTAGACTATGTAATATTTAAAATAAATAAATAATTGAATAAAACCCCGGTTTATCTGGACTATTACACTCTTTAAGACTTGATCATGTGTCATGTTAGCGCGTATGTGGCATAAGTGTACCCATAGTGTAGTTTAGAATGGATTATTAGTAAGTAAACCTGTCGAAAAGATCCGACTGTCTTTACGTGGCGTTCCGTACACTCAATTCTCTTTTCAAACCCCTTTCTTCTTCTTCTTCTTAACGAAATCAGCAAACCCTAAACCCTAGATGATTATTGTTATTCCAGTTCCACTTCAATGGAACACCAATCAACCTCCCATAACATCAACATCAACATCAACACCAACGAAATCGAACTCCTAGACTCCGAATTCCACGACGCACTCGACCACTTCCCCTTCGTCGACGCCTCAAATTCCTTCGATGAATCCATTTCTACTTCCAACGAAGATAATTCCACAGTTACCCTCATACCTAATCACTCGCCTGACTCCACGTCATCATCTTCTTCCTCCGCCCTCCGCCGCCGCCATGTTTTCCCGCCATTTCCCAACAAACCCTTGATAGAGAGTTTAAAGAATCATGAGAAATTGGATGTGGTTTTGAAGAATAATGAGAAATTGGATGTGGGTTTGCATAATAATGAGAAATTGGATGTGGGTTTGCAGAATATTGAGAAATTGGAGGTGGGTTTGAATAAAAATGAGAAATTGGATGTGGGTTTGGAGAATAATGAGAAATTGGAAGTGGGTTTGAAGCATAATGTGAAATTGGATGAGAATTTGAACTCTACGACGGTTAATCGGAGTTCAATTACGAGTATTAGTGACGATGAGTCTGTTACCGTTGACTCGCCAAATCCTACTCCAAATCTTCTTATTATCATAACCCAACTGATAATTAATGTTATCAGTTTTCAAACAAAGCTATTATTAAGCATCATTAACTTCTCGGTTCGGGTAATTTATTCGTCATATAAGTTATTCAACAACCCGTATAATATTATAAGACTTGGAAGATCTGGAATTTGGGGGATTTGTTATAACACAGGTGTTCAGCTAATTAACTATCTCGGGTTTCAAAACAACAAGTCTGCATTTAAGTTATGCGTTCGAATCGGATGGGTGTTGTTGTGGATGGTTTACTGTGTGTTAATTTTAGTTTGTTTGTTTGTTTCGGCTTTGGTTATTAGTGGTGTAATTGTTAAACGGGTCGTTGAGGAACCGGTGCAGATAACCGAGCAGTTGGTTTTTGATTATACGAAAGATGCTCCCGTGGCTTTTGCGCCTGTGGTTTCTTGTGCAGAGTCGGCTTTGTTGGTGCGTAAGGAAAAGAGTAAGATTGGAAGGTTTGTTGGAACGAGAGTTGTAACGGTTGGTCATGAACTGAAGGCTACTGTCTCTTTGGTGTTGCCGGAATCCGATTATAATAGAAAGCTTGGGATTTTTCAGGTATGTAATAATGTAACGAGCCTGGCTTTAAAATGCGTGTATTAGGAAAGCATAATGCACGCATCACATGATGCGGTCTGATGCGATCTTATGCGTGATGTGGTGTCTTATGCATTGGTCGGTTTTGGCTAAGAGCTAACCAAAATAAGTTTTTGAAAACCGTTCGGTTTTTTACATTGGTTTGATTTTGATTTTTTTTGTTTTACCATTTGGGCTTGAAAATTTGAGCCGAAAAGAGTGGCACAAAATAATGAATTCGGGTATGAAACTTTGTATCTAAGTTTCTTTTTTGTTAATTGGTTTATTACACATTTGACTTTTAAGATTTTTGGGCTACACTATTTTGTTAAATTTTTATGAAGTACTTAGATTTAGTTTTTCGCTTATGGTTCGGTTAATTCAGCTCGGATTATTTTGTTTTTTTGGTCATGGCAAAACCGAAACTGAACCAAGAAATTGGTTAGAAAAAACGTGAAACAAAGCGTCTGTTTTTATTCGGTTTGGTTACGCCGGTTATTTCAGTTTTGTGCACACCCTTATTTTGAACAAATTGGACCGTCGATTAAATGGGCTCAAGTTTTTCAAATCTTATTGAACAAATCCGACCATGAGCAATGGGTTTTGAGTATTTGAACAAAATAGACCATCAATTGTACAAATTTTATCAGAGATGATGGGGATATCTTATATTTTAGCCTTTATCACCAAGTTAAATGTGATTGACAGAGTCGTTTGGCGTGCACCTCAAACATTTTAGTTCTGTAAATAATTTTTTTAGTAACGAACATGCTTTTTTAAAACCAAGGTAGCAAGAATTTGTAATAGATAATCTTTTTCCTACAAGATAATAGTATTAATATCTATTTATCTGATTTGATACTTGATTTTATTCACTTTGAAGTCTTGAACTCATTGTTAATCACCTTATTATTGAAGGTTAGGGTTGACTTTCTCTCTAGTGATAATAAAGTCCTTACAACTACAAGAAAGCCATCTATGTTGCAATTCAAAAGCGACCCGATTCGCCTTCTTTCAACTTTTCTCAAATTACCTTCTCTTCTCACCGGCTATCCATCAGAAACGCAAACTTTGGACATAAATATCAACGGGTATACTGAAAAAGATATCCCCTTGTCATGCTTACGCGTTGTCGTTGAACAACGAGCCGAATTTGCAAAAGGGGCCGGTGTTCCTGAAATATACTCGGCAGTTATAAAACTGGAGTCGCGGTTTTCGTTCTTGAAGAGGATGTTGTGGTATTGGAAGTGGTTGATATATATGTGGATTAGTATGATGATGCTTGCAATGGAGTTGCTATTCACCGTGCTATGTTGTACGCCCGTTATATTTCCATGGCTACGGCGTGCGGGGTGGTTATTTGGTTAATATCGCATCTCACAGTCATAACAACCCTCCTGGATAAAAATGGTTGAAGCTAGTAAATACTGTCAAGGTTAAACATTTCATGTGGTTTTTGTATTTATTTCCATATTTGTTATGTATATATATATATATAGGCAAAGTTTTTATTTTGGTTTATGTAAATTGATTTGTAAATTACTCAATTAGTTTATGTAATTATCAATGTAACAGATTCATCTTGTAATGTATTGGTTTCCAGTATATGTATATATTTTTGTGTGTACATGCACATATAGTAGGCCGAGGAAGGTTCCGCTACAAGGTGGTTTCTCTTAAAAGTGATTGTGGTGGACCATTGATTAAAGAAATCAATAGTTGAGATCAAAGTGTAACGTAAAAAAAGGTAGCGAATTTTTTTTAGAATTCTCCTAACTTTTTTATATGATATAGTTTTTCCAAAAGAAACTACACTATGCTCGTGTTAAAACTATAAAATGTTTGATTTTAGTTTGTAAATGCATAAAAATTACACTCTACTCATGTTAGTGATGTTACCACAAAATTGCTTTTTAGGCTTCTTAAACCATCTCCACTTTGTATATGAATCTCCCTTTATATATGATTCTCTCAGCGTTACATGTCACACACACGATTCCTTCTTTCCATGTCAACCTTGATTCTACTCGTTTCTATATAATTCAACTCTTTGTAACTTTTTACATGCATCGTTCACTTCTATACAAAGTGTGAAATGGAATTAAAAATCAAATCCAAAAAACAATCATGTGGGAATTAACATTTATACATGAGATATTACTATGTTTATAGAGGGGAGGAGGGGTAGAGGACGACCTAAATTGACTTGGACGAGAGGATTAGGCGTGATTTGATAGACCTAAACCTCTCCGAAGATATGGTGGAGGATAGAAATTTTCGGAGAAGTAGAAATAAAGTTAAGAATTTTTAGGGAGAAAACAATACCTTAGGGCTTTTCCCTTATTTTGGTCACACACCAGAATGGTATTCTCTTTACATATGTAAATATTATTTGAATTATTATTATTTCTATTATTATTATTAGTATTATTAATATTTATATATTATTGTTGCACTTTGATTTCCTTTATATTGTTTCAAAAACATATGTACTTTAGAGCTGAGGGTCTCTCTGGAAGCCACCTCTTTATCCCTTTGGATAGAGGTACGGTGTGCCTACATTTCATCCTCCCCAGACACTACTTATAGCTTTGCTGTTGGTGGGACTTCACTGGGTATGATTGATTGATTGATTGATATATATTACTATGTTTAAAGAGAACGCTTCGGGTTAGCTTTGTGTTTTTGTGCTAAATCCGAAGAGAGAAGGTTAAATCTAGGCATCCAATTTATGGAGGAAACACGAACTCTTGATAATCTCACGTACAAGCTTATCAGTGTATCTTCTTGACTTGATACACAGGAAATTGAACAGAGAATTGTGGAAGTAAATTGATTATGTTTTTTTTATTCTTTTGATATGTATTACAAGGGTCATGTATTGAATATAAATAAATTGATGCTACAAGTTGAAAAGGAAATACAATCATGTAATAAAAATTGGAATTTCTTCCAATTTGACCAGTGGCAACGGTCCTCTATGAGAATAGGAAATACTGAAATTTGATCCTTCATTTTTTTCTCACAAAGTATTTATGTTTTCTAACATTCCCCCTCAAGTTGAGTAGTGGAATCACCAATACTCAACTTGTCAAGACAGTCATTGAAGATTCTTCCAGTAACGGCTTTCGTGAATATACCCACTAATTGGTCTTCTGATCGAACAAATAGCAGCTCTATAATCCCTCCTTCAATTTTTTCTCTGATGATGTTCTTATTAATCTCCACATGCTTGGTGCGGTCGTGTTGAACCAGATTTTTTAAAATTTGTATTGCAACTTTATTATCACACATGATCCTGCTAGCTTCGGTATGAGGAAACCCAATCTCTGTCAAAAGTTTTCGTATCTATAATGCCTTCGCCATGCCCCGTGCGATTTCTCGAAATTCTGCTTCGGCACTGGATAATGCTACAACCTTTTGTTTTTTGCTTCTCCATACAACAAGATTTCCACCAACAAGAGTAAAGTATCCTGATGTTGATCTTCGGTCTTCTATATCTCCAGCCCAATCTGCATCTATGTACACTTGGATCTTTAGACGTTTATTTGGTTGAAAGAGGACCCCATGACCTGTTGTTCCTTATTTGATAATCCTCCATACTGCTTTTATGTGGGTCATTTGAGGTTGATGCATAAATTTACTAACAACCCCAATCGCATATACAATATCTGGACGAGTATGCGAGAGGTAAATCAGTTTTCCTACCAGGTGTTAGTACATTTATTTATTTGCCAATTCCTTCTCTCATATGGAGTTTATGATTCACCACTATTGGAGTATCGGTAGGCTTGCAACCGATCATTCTAGTCTTAGCTAAAAGGTCAAGAATATAATTCTTTTGACATATAAAGATGTATTGTTTAGACTTTAGTACCTTAATTCCAAGAAAATACTTGAGTCTTCCTAAATCCTTCATTTCAAATTATGTAAACAAATTTGCTTTCAACTTCTTCATTTCTTTCTCATCGTTTCCTGTAATGATCATATCATCATATATAATTAAACAAGTCATGAGTGTTTGCCTCTTTGTTTAAGGAAGAACGTATGATCAGATTCACTTTGTCGAAATCCGTATTCTTTCATTGCTAGTGTAAATTTGCCAAACCAAGCTCGGAGAGATTGTTTAAGCCCATATAGATATTTTTTCAATCGACATACTTCCTTTTCTTTGAAATTCCCCATGAATCCCGGTGGAGCTTCGATATATACTTCTTTAAGCAATGGGTTGCAAGCTAATTTAAGCAAAAAAAGTAAAGTCGCAATTGGGGGGGGGGGGGGGAGGGTGAATCTTATCGGGAATCTAAGAAAACTCATGGATGGGTAGTGAGCTTTGATGTATATACATCACACATGTGGTTAAGAGTTTAAGTCTAATGATTTATACACATGTAAATTTAGAAATAAGAGTAGGGCTTGTATGTTAGTTGTTAAAAACAGTTTGAATGAGTTTATTATGAATCGACAACATATAATTCACATAAACAAAACAATAATAAATCACATATCAATAATAATAAGAATATTCAAAAAGAATTTCAATCTCAACATTACATAAGCAGATCCACTTTTTATAAAAACAAAAAAAGTGGTGTAAATATAGACGTTATGTATGTATACATATCTTACATCCCACTAGCTAGAAGGTTTATCCGTGAACCTTATAGTATTATACGTCCATGCGCCACCTATAGCACCAACAGTTGGTCCCAAAATATAGACCCATAGCCCCTTGTACTCATTCCACACGAGCGCTGGTCCTATGCTTCTTGCTGGGTTCATTGACGCACCTGATACTGGCCTGTCATTAAAATATATGTCTCAAAACATAACTTTAATGGTTACTAGTTATGTACGTAATAAATCAATATTGACATTTGGAATATTGTACCCTGCGAATATGGAGTTAAGTAGAATAGTTGATCCAATGGCGACCCCTGCTAATTGTCCCATCTAGATCAAAGATCATGATGTATCGTTACATCGATTAGTAATGCTTGTAATTAAATTATCATAAAAAATAATAAATTTTGAAAAAATTGTACTCACGGCCCGATCATCTGTGGCGACTGCGCTAATGACAAACATGAGATAGAATGTGATAATAATTTCCATCACCAATGATTGAAAACTCGACCCGGGAGGGGTGTTTCCAATAAAAAGGTAGTGGGTATCGTCAAATATTAACCGTAGGGTTCCACTCGCTACTATTGATGCAAGGATTTGAGCTATCATGTATCCGGGTACCTAAACAAATATTAATAAATCATTAAAGATCAAGATACGCTATTAGATAACCAAGTCGTTTTCGACAGCTGAATTTGTCAGAGATGCATAGGAAAGAGTCGCTAGCGACTGTTTACAAACATATGGACTTTGGACTTAAGACACATTTCCAACACAACTTGTTCGTAAAAGGGTGACTCATCAGTCGTCACCAAGAGTTTTAGTTTTGCCATTAGAGCATCCACAACGCTACATTGTGGATGCTCGTTTGTGATGTGGCATGCGACAAACAAAGGGCGTTAAACGAGCCTGCTGTAACACTCTTGGCAAACACAACATCGTCCCACTCTTAGGCTATCCCACATCGGCCGTGGACAAGAAAGATCCTTGGTTCATAAGTAAATGTCCTGCCTCTTCAATCACCAACGCGTTTTGGCAACCAAAAACAAATCCGTGAGCTCTTCGTGGACAGAGCGGACAATATTGGTGGTGCGAGGGACCGGATGTTACACCTGCATTGTGGCCATTGATTCGTTTGTGATGGTGGGTTTGGGACTTCAAACAAGCATACCGACGGGAGTGGTGGGCCTGGTGTCACATAACCCTACATATTTGTTATATATATACATATTTAATATATTTTAATAGGGTTTGTGAAGGTTTAGTACGTGTTGTGAAAGAAAGTTATTGGTTTTTTAGAAAAATTTTGAATCTTATGTAACGGTTTGTATAGGTTTGGCATTATGGATGCTCTTATATTATAGCCGATTAGGGTTTTCTGCCGTGTTGTAATTAATTAATATATTATACTATTATTATGTCATAGTTGAAATACATACATCTAAATTAAATGAACATCAAATTGATGATCATAATTCATAAGTAATCACCTCTTTCCAAGGGAACCTTCCGAAAGTGGCCAAAGCAATGGTGACAGCAGGGTTCATATGTGCACCGGAGACATGCCCAACGGCGTACACCATCACCATCACTGCCGCCCCCCATACTACCGCGATTCCAGGGTGACCCACCACATTGTTCTTTTCAATGTTCACCATGATCGCCCCACATCATGCAAATACCAAGAAGAACGAAGCGAACAACTCCGTTAGCAACTGCCCAGAAAATCAATCATGAAATAGTGTTAGTATAATTTTTGCAATGATTTAAAGATTGGATTATGGAATAAAAGAAAGAACCTTATGGGAGAAGTGAATATTAGAGAATATTATAGAATATAATGTCAGCGTTTTGTGAAGCCTAATCATATAAAAAGAAGGTGGTGTGATATCTTTAGTGTCATCTTTTGGTATGACCACATGATGCTCATTAATAATATTAATGGCAGCTCCATCACTCTCCACCATGGCCATTGCACCTCAGAAGTTACTCTGTGTGTGAGAGAGAAAGGAGCTGAAAATAGAGATGGATTTTGGAGAAGAAAAAAACAGTGTATTTATAGGTGTTTATAGGAGTGTCAATGAACAGTATAGAATAAAAAATATTTATGTAATAGTGGTTCTTTCCGAATGATGTATGAAGTAGTTGTGCTATTAAAAGTAGAAAAAATATGAGGATGAAAGCTAGAGGTAAAATGAGAGGAGGTGCCGACTGACAGGTGGATCCGAGTAAGTTTTAATTTGCAACATATTGAACATGGTTGAGCCATTACTATATTCTATTAATATTCATAATATAAAATTTTATATATAATTTTTCTTACAACAAACATAAATTATTTCACACCGTGTTGGGATAGGAGATGCTAACCAATCAATAATAAATGGGATTACATGAAAAGAGTAAGGTTTTGAATCCAACTGGTTGACGGTATTTTTGTATTTTTATTTCTAGTAATAATCCAAAGAAATAAGAAATGTAAGAATCTGATATGTAATTAGTTTACAAATTTATTTACAAAATGTCAAAATGTATATGAGGGATTTAGAAGTTTTGTCAATAGGCATCACTAATTTCCGGCCTTCGCCTTCGGATATATATTGTATCGATTATACATAACTTTCAATTAAGTCTGAGCCGGGACAGGTTATTTTAGAAACTTGAAACTAACACTTTAGTAGTATTATTTAAATTAAAACCTTTTAACCAATGGTTCCATGATTTCAACTCTGGAAGTGAGTTTAATTTATAGTATCATAATTTTGTGTGGACCAATTCTTTGTTTGCCTTCGTATTTATTTGAAGTTTCTTTTAATAAATATGAAAAATATGGCTTTTTTTTACAATATAATAAATTGAATTTACAAAATCATAGATAAATAATATTAAAAACCATTATCAGTTATAAACTCAATAAATTAAATAATAAAAAAATAAATGAGTATGTAACAAAACAAATAAACTAGTGGGCTATATCACTTAAGTATATTTTTTTTTATCTTCTAATTCTTTTTATGGATGCCGCTGAAAAGAAATCTGGGGTGTACGTTGCTTGAATTTTGGTACTATATATTATTGTATATAAATAAACTTTTTTTCTTATTGGTGTTGATTGACACCATAAATGGTCTTTATAAGTCCGCCAATATGTACTTGAATTACTAAAAATGTAATTTATTCTAGTATTTTCACATGCAAGAATAAACCTCAAATTTTTTGAAAATGACGTCAAAGTTAAAAGAAAACTGTGCTGAAACTTGAAAGGGTTTACTGCAAACAGGACTATAACGTAAAACAAGATTAAAGAGTACAATACTATCATAGTCCCAAAAAACCTCACAGGGCCAAATAAACTTGTATCGGTTTCAAATTAATAGACATTAATGTTATTTACAATAACGTTTAATACAAGATCACGATTAATTAAACAAATCTAAAAATCATATAAAGTTAGGAACCTATTATTATACATAAGTCGGTTATATAACCGTGTAACAAGATACATACTCTCTTTCTCTCTCACATATTAACTTATCATCACTTACAAGTGAATTATTGGATTCTTAGATTCATATATTAATGTTTAAAGACGTCCATTTATATATCATGTATTCTGGTTACGTTTTGTACATTGTTAATAGAGCTGTGTCTTTAGTTAGAATAGACTTACATGTGGTAAAAATTAAAAATAATAAAACTTGTATTATCTTTTATTTTATATATATTTTATTTGTTATATAGAAGTCGCGAAACTCACATGACTTTTAGTTTACCAAAACCGACCTGCCGGCCGACCACGGGTTTAGAACTGTATTTTTGACTTTCTTGGCCTCATGTTGCTCGATAATGTTGAAAAAAGGACATACATCAACACTAATTCTTTGAATTAACGGAATTTTGAAATAGCTTGAAAGCATCAAGGTCTATTAGCTCAGTTGGTTAGAGCGTCGTGTTAATAATGCGAAGGTCGGCAGGTTCGAGACCTTCATGGGACATTTATTTTTCTATCATTTAGAGTAGTTTATTTATTTTTTAGGAAAATTTTGATTATAACTAAAATAACATAAATGTAAGCTCTAAGTACCAACACCTTTATCATCATCATGTTGACCAATGTATGTAATTGTATCTTGTTAAAACTTGTAAACACTTTACTATACTAGTATTAAAACTGTCTAATTAAGTTAAACTGAAATTCATGCAATTGTTTAGTACTGTTATCTTGATCAAAGACAAGACCACAGTTAACGAGCAGCAGGAACCTTGGACTCTTGGTGAACACCAGGATCTGTATATCTTGTTCATGACCAACAAACATCTTCGAGTATCACCCACATGGCCACCATTGCCCACTAGACCTGATTTGTACTTGTGTAGCATCACTATGACACAATCCCTCACTTTTTTCTTACCACCCCAAATATGAGTACCTTCTTCCATGTATGATGTATGTTCTTTAAAACTCCTCATTGATGAACCTTTAATGTAAAAGTTAGGGTCTATAAGTACTAGTATTGTATAAATTACTATGAAAATAAGTTTAATAGCCATCTGGCCATGCTACTTAAAGAGGTCTTTAAGTCTTTTGCATGCATGTGTTCATGGTCTATGAATGGTTACGTATAGACGTAAATTACTTAAATCAAAGTAAAAATTAAGCAGGTATAATTAATTAATAAAATTGGGGAAAACCGTTGAGTTTGAAAATGGAGAGCTCCATACAATGGAATTCAGGTCTAGCACTTAGGTCAAACCGCCTATGAATGCTTATCAGTCTACCCGGCTCATTAATACATTTACATACGGGCAGGGAAGGGATTTCTGCTTAAAAGGAGGCCCCTGTTAACTTTCTCACGGATCCTCTTGAAGGGAGGTCTACTTTATGACCAGCTGATATTCCTCTTGTTGGGCTCAGAGACCGTGGGTTTGTTGTGGGTCAGGCTGCGTTGAAGGCTAAATCGGACAAAGTTGTTAAACACGAGAAAACTTGTTTAGATAATCAACATGTCTTTCTACCATTTGCCTTTGATACAAGTGGTTTTCTGGCCCCAAAGGCTGTGAAATTTTTGAGTAGGATTCAGCGCGTCGTACACGGAACCTCTTCAGCTTCTAGGTCCCAAAGCTTCGTTTTTAGCAGGATTGGCTTTGCTATTCAAAAGGGGTTGCGGCGCAGCTTGTTGCCTGTTTGCCTGCCACTTTATTGTAATCGTTTTATAGTAAATTATATATAAAAAAGAATGAATACAAAAAAAAAATTTACATACAGTAGTACTGATAAGACCGTAACTTTAAACGTGGCGAGAGATTTGCGCTTTGTAGTTAAGTTAGAAGATTTCCTAACTCATTTGCTTTTATGTCAATTCAAGTATCAGTCCACTTTCTCTTGATAGCATGTTATCTTCATGCCAAAATGCGTTTAACTCAATTGCCTAAATTTGATTGGATATTGTGTTCTGATTAATGTTACTTATTCGGTTGCTTTTGAGTTGCTGATCGACTATTAATAGCTAAGTTCGGGGGCATAAAATAGCCACTCTTTTCATGACCGAACTAAGAGTTTTACAAGGCCCAGCTTAGGTTACACCAACCCAACATAAGCCCTACGTTCATTGGTCAGCGTAGCCCCCCTGTAGGCTACGATGGTGCTACTGTAGGCTTTAAGCATATGATCCTACACACTTATTCAAACAATCTATTATTATAAACAAACTGGTCAAAATCAACAAATATGATCATATGTTATATAGCTAGGCAACTCTTTGGCAATTCATGGGTCGATCATAATAGTACACAACTAGTAACATCTACATCATGATTGTTGTTATCAATTTATGAACACTTTTCCATAACATACACTAATGATCCTCAACCCTTGACGCAAGTTTACCATAAGAACTTGGTGATTCTTTTCACTTCTATGATACCGCCTTCAATTTAGTTGTTTATCATGACTAGTCGCTACCGCATATTCTAACCACAAGATCACTCCAGCCAACAAATGCGATTTCTTATATCAACAAGAATTAATGAATCTTTAATTAATCAGACATGTATAATCAATGATGGAAGTTCAGACGTTGAAACATCAACAAATTATGATTGCAACTAAATTTACTCATTACTACAAGCATTTTCACATTGATTCGCCACCTATTACCCCATAAACCCATACCCATACCCATACAGCCATACCCATACCCATACCCATACCCATCAGCATTTAAAGATTTTCTACTGTTTTATTGTCTACAAGGAAGAATATAACATTAGATTCTTATTTGAATCACCTAATTCCACCCAAGTTATTATTGTTCCACATTTTTATATAATATAACATCCATTATATATTGATATCCATATTTAGTATTGTTGTATAATTACGTACCTGGAGGATGAATTCGATCAATGATGCAAACCTGTAATCATGATTTCAATCTTGGTTTATCGAACAATTGCCTGAATTAATATCTGAATCGTGAATTACTTTCAAATAAACATATTTGCGGGTTACACGCAATGATTTATCGGATAAGACAGAGATTTTCTGTAGTTGAAATTAGATTTTGATTGTTTATGTGAATTGAAGAACCAGAAAGAACCCAGTATCCGTCTGTTCTTCTCTGTTTAATTGATCGAGATTTATCAAATCCCCTGGGATTATAACATCAGTGTGTTTAAACTATAAAACCCATATGAGCCCAAATCAATAATTAGAAGCCCACTTTACATTATACTTAAGCCCAAATATAAATACAAAGCCCAAATAACATTTTAGAATTAAATCGAGCCCGCACTCCCGCGTCACCTAACTCGTTTAATCGCTAACGTTATTTCCTCGATCAACAAGTTAATCTGATATGGTCCAAATTATATATATCTTTATATAAATTTTCCCTCATTTTAATTACTTTTGAGTTAGTTTTTGTTAAGATACTAGTTATAAGTGGCTTAAATGTAATTCTAATGGTTTCATTAGACAACGAGCTAAAAATAAGGCCTTTTACATAACTAACTATATGTTATTATTATTATTATTATTATTGTAACGTAAACTGAATAACCTAGCAAAATTACATGATTTAAGTTTTAATGCTAGACGAAAGGAATTAATTAAATTTAGGTCTATATATGACAAATACATTACTGTTACGATTTCTTTCTTTGCTAGGGACATCAAGGCTTAAGGCTAGAGATTAAAAGAATTAAATAAAAGTCACCAGCAACATTGATAACTTGTGTAGTTGTGGTCCTCGTTTGAAAAAGAATGGACATGGACATTAACCAACTAATTATAGATGGGCTTTCATAACAACTGAGTTAGGGACGTGACTTTTTTAAGTATTGACGTGACATATAAAAAGAGGCTGATTGGTGCAGAACCCGACGCGGGGGGGGGGGGGGGGGGGGGGGCACAGGAGGTTAGACGCAAGTTAGTGGGGAGCCACCCCTGTTTCGAGTAGAGGAGATCAAAGAAATCAAGAAATAGAGAAGCATGCAATAAGGTCAACTATTATTATTATTCTTTTACGATGAACCATATTAATTGTTTTATCCTTGTTTCATCAATAATTATGAGTAGCTAAACTGTCATACTGCCTGAGTTTGGATGAATACTTTTTAGACTCGTTTTATTTTCAGTTTTGGATTATATATTAATTGGTTCATGCTTTGGTAAAGTTTTAATTTTATTTGGTTGTGATGCACGTGCGTATTTTGTATTAATTTATGATCAATTTATTGTCCTATATGTGTCTTTGTGAATGTCTTTCATGTATGGATGCATATTAGGTTACTTACTGTGTGTTTGTAACTAGTTTATGGTATATAGTTAACGTATTCCATAGGAGCGGTATTGAGAGTTTAGAGATTCCTTATATTCTGCCACTTGAGAGACCGGGAGGTAATTAAGTGTCGTCTGTTATGGTCTTTTGCGGGTTTTGGTAGTGATTGCACGGGAGTGAGTTACCCTAGATTCCTTTAGATTCTTACAGATCCGAATTATAACCGAATTCAATAAAAATACCCCTTTACGCCTTAGGGTGTATTGTGATTAGAGAGACCGGGAGGTGATTTAATCTTTGGGTACCTTAGCATAGTTAGGTAAGGTGAGACCGGGAGGTGATCCGAACCATTAAACCGTTGAGCTTACATGATATTTAGGGTTCTTAGGTATTGTTGGTGAGACCGGGAGGGGATCTAGCATACTTTAGTTATTCCTTAAGTTTCATATTTTTTTAGAACGGTTACCAATCATAAATCCAATTCCTAGAGTTTACGAGTTTACTAGTAGAATTCCTTACCTAGGTAGTTGTTTCCCCTATTTGAGTTCTAGTTCTATTTTTCCGTGTCAGTTTTAGAGTAACTATTATTTATTTTATATTATTTAATATTTAATAATAAAAAACACAAAAATCAATTAAATCTATTTATTTAAGTTATTAGTCAGAGTCTAGTTTAGGTGTCGCTAGTGTCCTTTGGGTTCGATATCCGAACTTCGTTAGGCTTTACTATAGTTGATAGGTACACTTGCCTGTCTAGTGGTCTAGCATTAGGATAGTCTAGATTTATAAATTTAAAACTAGAGTGTCTAGGTTAGGTTAAGTTTTTTATAGACCGTTTCGCACATTATAATCTAATAACACTAAAATAACCAACAATCCTCCCCTATTTTAGTGATATCCATGATAACTTAACCATCGTCACAGAAACACAAACGTATGCATAAATGAAATGTCCTACGGATTGAATTTTCATCTTAGTAAATTACACGATCAAAATATTCGAATATCGGGGTGTCCTATGGATTGAACCCTTGCTATCCATTTGAATACTTCAAGGCAAAATACACATACGTTTATAAATCCAAATTCCACTCGACACAATATTTTACTAGCATGTGTCCTCATCCTTCAAAGAATATATCAAAGCTCAAGTCCAAAGCTTCTTGAAGCGGCTAAATTTCATATTCTTATAGGTAGCTCATTATTCTCGCACCCGCACTCCAATTTATCAATGAACTATTAAGAAGCTATACTTCAACCTACTTTATCTCGCGGTCCGAACATAAACCTTGTTATGTTTATGATATTGTGTTCCAATATCTATATGACAAGCTTTCCGCATTGAATTTAGCATCTAACGTTGTATTAGATGGGAATTGGGTGTCTTGACATATGATATTAATGTATGGACTTTAACCCATCCCCATGACTGATATGTTCATGAGATCTCTTCCTAACCTTTTAGTTAGATCATCAGCCAAATTATACTCATATATTACACACCAACTGATATCACACATTGTATTGTATAACATATAACCGTCTAGACTTTCCATTATACATTTGACATAGTCATCACTATCATACCTGATAGATTTTTGGTGATATCGATTCGACCATAATAGAATTTTGTAATCACAGTTTCTTACACATTCAACCACTTTTATCAATTGTTGCAAATGCTAGAAACTTGATTTCCATTGTTAAGTGATGCAAATTAATTCCTTAATTACCTAAAAAATGAAACATTCTCCAAAAGAGAATACACATCCATAATTAAGCAGTTTGTTTTCTACTTGCGTGTTGAGCACTAGGATTACTAGTATTTCTGCTCAAATTGCCCATGACATACACTATGTAAGTCTTTGTGCTAATCATAGCATACATCAAATATCCAATTAACTTTGAATACTCTAATTATGAAATAGAATCACGTTGATTAGACAAAACTTGATATTATGATCTATATGTAGGAGTGCTAACCGAAGAACAATCAAACGGATTGAATTTCTTCAATGCTTTCTCAATATATTGAAATCGAATCATCTATACCATTGTTACTCCCTTTTATTATTATATGTAGGATAACATCAACCTCCCCCAGATCCTTTATATCAAAACTTGAAAATAATAATTTCTTTGTCTAATCAATCACTCAAACCCGAGTAAGAAAACAAGGAATCAATCATTTCCTTCAAGATTCTATATTTCTTTTCACTCCAAAATAATTCACATGACCTAACCTGGTATGTCACAATATATACATATTGTCTATCCTGCTTTGAAATGATTATGACATGCAAGCAGATTAAATAACAAATATAACATTAATATTTACTTTAAATACTCCAATACATGAATATCCGAATCCAACAAAGGTTCCAAGTCGAGATAAAACAAATTTATCTGACTCAATAACCTGCTTAAAACCAAAAATTATTTTTAAACAACCCAGACAAGAGGTTCTTTTTAATCCATGAAACATACAACACATAATCCAAAACAAAGGTTTTCCACAAGTAAATACAAGTCTTCAACCGGTTCAAATTCTTCAAACCATTTCAGATCCTTGCATATATTACTCGTATCACCCGTGTCTACCCATCATGCAAGCATGTCATCCTGTACATATTAGGAATAAGAAATAAACCACAAATAATTCTTCACCGAATTATTTATAAAACCATTAAACTTTTCGAGTCTAATAACAAACCCGAAGATTCGAGTTTCGTTTATTTCACATCTCAAAGGGTTTTCCAACTTGTATACTTCTAATGATAATTATTACCCGGGCCTGGCCCATTAACCCTATGTGTGCACCATCTGGACAAATATTTTTAATAATATTTTATTTCATCCAAATTATAAAATAAATTTTGTTTATTTGAATCAAATCCAATTTTGTGTTTTACAAAATTAACATGTTCCGAATGAATCATTGAATCAATTACAAAACTTAAAGGTTTTGTCAAATTTAAAATATAGCTAATAAACGTACCTTATGATGGGAGGAGTGGATTTAATCAACAACAAATTTTTTTCAATAGTTTGATCAACTTGTGTATGGCTTCAACATATTTAAAATCCCTCTCAAAACCAGAACTGGTAATACTATATTTTGATAACTACTACTATCCAAAACTTCCAGAGAGAGAGAATCACAGAATATATATTTTTAATAACTTTTTCTAAATACATACATGCTATCTCACTCTATGCATGATCTAAGCTATATTAGCCCATACCTTGTATAGTTGCTGTATACAAAAGTTAACAAAGCAAATCCATTTCCTTGTCTAGACATATTATGTACTTGCCTTGTTTATTCTTTGACTAAAACTAATAATAAGTGTCATGACACTTTGATGTCAGATTGTCAGTGGCCAAATATATACATATATACATGAATTCATTATACATATATGCATAAATAATACGTAGATATCAGTGAAAAAGATAATTAAAGGTTCCCACCCAATCCTCTTATTCCCTTTGGTTTTACATATATTTCTGATTATGTTGCATATAATTCTTTATTAATCATATCATGTAGATCATCAATGAAATTTGAATGGAACTACTAAAGAACCACTAATCAAACAAGATACTTTTCTTTCTTATTTTCCAGCCACTTGTTTATTAGAACCTTCGTTCATATTTTCTTCTTAAATTGCATTTTAGTATGAAATTATTATAAATGATAAAAAGAAAACAACCACTGAATTTATTTTGTGTTACATACAAAATTGAATCATAACAATTATTGATTCAATTTTAAGAACCATAAATTCTATATATCAACTTTTCTTAACACATATAGTCAATTAACCATCATCTTTTGTTGAAAAACGTTGATTCAGTTATGCTTTCATACCCATATTAATTTATTATATGATGAGATTCATATATGGATTCATATATCCGGTCTGTTTCTTTTGATTTTGATTACTGCAACCAAAACAGTATGTTTTTAAATAAATAATCGAATTAGGGTTTCCACTATATTTTCAGGAGACATCCAAATTAAGGATTCTGGTAATTTGAAAATCAATAACCAAATCAAACCCTAATAGGTTTATCTTTGTTGTATAATTACGTACATGGAGGATGAATTCGATCGATGATGCAAACCTGTAATCATGATTTTAATCTTGGTTTATTGAACAATTGCCTGGATTAATCTCTGAATCGTGAATCACTTTCAGATAAACCTATTTGCGGGTTACAAGCAATGATTTATCGGATAAGACAAAGATTTTCTGTAGTTGGAATTGGATTTTGATTGTTTCTGTGAATTGAAGAACCAGAGAGAACCCAGTAACGTTCTTCTCTGTTTATTATCAAATCCCCTGAGATTATAAACAGTTTGTTTAAACCAAAAACCCATATGAGCCCAAATCAATAATTAGAAGCCCACTTTACAATATACTTAAGCCCAAATATAAATACAAAGCCCAAATAACATTTTAGAATTAAATCGAGCTCGCACTCCCGCGTCACCTAACTCGTTTAATCTCTAACGTTATTTTCTCGATCGACAAGTTAATCCAATAACACTAAAATAACCAATAAGTACTTCAACATGTGGTTTATAAAAATGATATTTCAGATAATAATTAAAAATACAATCATAAAACCTGGGATGTTATATCTTGACTCTTTTATTTACTAAACTATCATTCAACTTTCTTGTCAATTTAAGAAAACGGCTTCAGATGGAAATCTAGGGCACCATGTTAAATCTACTACGTCAAAGTGATCCAATATGTTGCTTCATATTAGAAAACAACACATGTTTCACAATGATTGATAGGTACAACTTTGTAAGCTAAGGCTATTTTGTTAATTATCTTGAATAAAATGGCTATTTTGATAATTTTATCTTATAATCCAATACACGTTATTGAACCCCCAATATACTGATTCTCACCTCTATGAACGATGTTCTCAGTGTTTGGTTCTCATCTTCACCAACACTGCATCGACTTCTAAGCATAATTGTTAGCATCTCTTGGTGTGTTTGTAAATCAAGTGGACTTTGTTTATAACTTAGGGATATATGTTTTTAAAGAATTATGACACTTGCTGTGACCTTGTTTGTGTACATGAAGACCATCTCACAAAACAACAGAAAAGTAAGTACATATAGAAAATGATAAAAACCGGATTCATTCCTTTCTTTTATAATACCTTGAAAGCTACATCTGCAATTTGAAAACTAAGTTTGTTGGAATTCTGTATATGTAGAATATTAATGAATATTTCTTGCACTATATAGCCAAATTAACCACACGTTCTTTTTTATAAAAAAAAATGTAAATAAATCCATAGATTTAAACATATTAAGATATACAACTCCATAAATCATTAATGAGACGCAACCTTGGTTGTCTCACTCAAAGGCTTATCGACGAACCTAATAGTGTTGTATGCCCATGCACCGCCTATGGCACCAACTGTCGGTCCCAAGATGTAGACCCATAACCCTTTGTACTCGTTCCACACGAGTGCTGGTCCTATGCTTCTTGCCGGGTTCATTGACGCGCTTGATATTGGCCTGCCATCAAAATGTACGCCTCAAAACACTACTTTAATGGTTGTTATAATGTAGAGTTATATGGATTAATTAGTAGGTGATTAGGGATCAGGTAAGTATTGTTAGGATTAAACGCACACACGAAACTGAACACACACACGAAAGCAGTAAACGAACACGAGGATTTAACGTGGTTCGGTCTAAACTGACCTACGTCCACGGGTGGCAACTAGGTATATCTTTATTGAGTGACCAAATATTACAAGTATATAATGTTGTTTATATAGAGACTGAACTAGGGTTAGTAAATTATTATGCAAGAAATCTAAACCTGGTCGGGCTTGGGCCCGACCGCCCACACCCGTCTCCTCTTTTGACTTCATATAATAAACCGGGCCAACAAGGCCTACGAACCCAACAATCTCCCACTCGAAGGCCTTGAGTACTCTCGTCTGCACTCCTGATTGTACTTCTGTAATCTGAACATTAAACTTCTTCTAGTTGCCACCGCCTTCTCATCAATTAACCTGAAGGCCCGTTGAAGCTCCCCGGAGCTCCAACACGTCAGTCATGGCTGAAACTGCCCCAGACCCGTTCTCTGTCCCTACCGGCTCCCACTGTAACGAACTACCGGATCCTGAGATAACCTGAGAACAAACACTCTCCATATTCAGCAAGTAATTCATTGGAGAGACTTTTACAGCTGGAATACTGGTTTTCTTAATCCACTGTCGACCTGGAACTGTAACTGAAACACGACCTGTGCTCCCACTGTCACGATGTCCCCCAACTGATTTAACCTTCCTAGCTCGTTCATCCTGAATCTTCACTTTGGCTCTAGGTTTGTTACTTGCAAAACGAACCTTCTTCTGCCCACGAGATTCTGTGAACCGGACTTTGTCTTTCACCAAAACTGGATCCACTCCTTTCGGTGACATATCGACCATATACAACGAACCCATTTTCTTGCCACGAGCAACCACGAGATTCCCTTTGACTACTTTCCACTGCCCATTCCCGAACTTAACATCGTGCCCCTGGTCATCCAACTGCCCAACTGAAATCAAACGTTTCTTCAAACTTGGAATAACCCTCACGTCTTTCAAAGTCCAAGAAGTACCGGCTGAAGTTATCAAATCAACGTCTCCCATACCCGTAACCTCTAAAATATCATCATTCGCTAGTCGAACCTTTCCAAAATCCCCAAATTTAAAATTCTTCATCGTTTCACTACAGTGAGTGGCATGAAACGATGCACCAGAATCCATCACCCAAGCATCAACGCTACTCTCAACACTACAAACCAAAGCCTCATCACTACTGACCCCGTCATCTGTGTCGTCTTCTGTAACGTTCACCTCTTTCTTACCATTCGGACACTGATTCCTGAAGTGTCCTTTCTCTTTACAACCCCAACATTCAATATCCTTACGAGTCTTAGACTGACTCCTCTTCCTGCTCCCACTGCCTCGCTGTTTTCCCCTACCTCTACCTTCTGTGACTAGCATATTGCCTGATGATTCACCTGAACTTCTGCGTCTTGAATCTTCTCCCAGAATTAGATCTCGAATCGCATCGAAAGTAATATTTGTAGACGAACTACAAACTGCAGTCACTGTTTGCGACCAACTGTCGGGCAAAGAGGATAATAACAAGAGGCCTTGAACTTCATCATCAAACTTAATGTCAACTGACACTAAGCGGGACAAGATCGAATTAAGATTATTGATATGAGTTGTAATTGACCCACCCTCTTTCATTCTTGTTGTCACTAGCTCTCGGATAAGATAGACTTTATTCGCTGCCGAAGGCTTTTCATACATGTTGGATAGCGCCTCCATCATACCACGTGCTGTGGTTTCTTTCATGATGTTAAACGCCACATCTTCCGACAACGACAAAGTAATACAAGCCCTAGCTTTCTTGTCTAACTTCTTCCAATCTGCTTCTGACATCTTTTCTGGTTTTTCATCCTCAAACACTATATCCAAGTCTTTCTGACAAAGTAGTGCCTCAATCTGCATCTTCCACCAACCGAACTTCTGTCCGTCAAACTTCTGTATCGAAACCTTTCCGTCTTCTGCCATAACAATGACTAAAACGAAAAACTGGATAAAAACAGAGACAGACACAGCAACACGAACCTGAACTTAACGACTGTTCTACTGAACTCTGTTAAAAAATCAACCTATTTTAAACGTGCAGCGGAATAACGAACTAAAAATCAGAAAACTGAAACTTTAAACTGAAACGATAAAACCTGACAAACTCGGTTGGTACTGGTTCTAAGTTTCTTTAACGCTTCTTCTGACTTAACAACTGTTCTTCAAAAATAGGATCTTGATTCGCTCGTTCTTGACTCGACCTTTGCTTAAATGGATCTCGGGCCCAACAAAATAAACAAGCTAGATCTACTAGCCCAAAATTGATGGTCCAAAGCTTAAAAAAATGAATTCTTGGTTTGGGACTTTGATCACGTGCTTCTCCACAAAAGAAAAAAATAATTCCCAAAGCCTTTACCCACAAAATTCACTCTCTTCTTCTGCTCAAATAATTACCGAAATCAAATCGGAACTCCTCAACCTTCTTCTTCTAAACTAACACCCTGACCATACTATCACAACAAGTTCTAATCTTCTTTGGTCAGTGATTGAACTGCCGAAAACGAACTGATCGACGGCGTGAATAACTACGGTGGTTACTGCTGGTGTATGGCGGTGGACTGAACCCTAGTCGCGATCGTCGGGCTGGGTTTAGTGGCGGCGAAACAGCGGCGACGTATACCCTAACGACAATCGAAAAAACCGTAGGCGGCGGCGGAACCCTAGCGCAGTAGGGTGGCGGCAGCTGGATGGTTTGGCGGCGACTTGGCTGGTTCAACGTGTTCTTCGCGTGATCTGAACCTAAGCTCTAGATACCACTTGTTAGGATTAAACGCACACACAAAACTGAACACACACACGAAAGCAGTAAACGAACACGAGGATTTAACGTGGTTCGGTCTAAACTGACCTACGTCCACGGGTGGCAACTAGGTATATCTTTATTGAGTGACCAAATATTACAAGTACATAATGTTGTTTATATAGAGACTGAACTAGGGTTAGTAAATTATTATGCAAGAAATCTAAACCGGGCCGGGCTTGGCTTGGGCCCAACCGCCCACACCCGTCTCCTCTTTTGACTTCATATAATAAACCGGGCCAACAAGGCCTACGAACCCAACAAGTATTTGTAGGCGTCATCTAAAACTCAGGTAGTTCGTTTAGGTAACAAGCGAACTCTATAAAGTTTGGAGAAAAGTAGTAGTCATTGGGTTAAATTAAGTAAAGATAAAATAGCAAAAGACGTTCTTTGTGTTCGATTTATTTTCAATGTTTGTCCTTTAGCAAAAGAATTGGCAGAATTCATACTTTATGTTTCAAAATCCTATCACATTATGTCCATTGACACTAATCAGTTAATTTTTTTCGTTAAATCTGATCATGTGCTTTGTAGTTTGTAATTTTACATATTTATTTAATATTAAAACTAAAAGAATAAATATGCCGCATGGATTTTACCGTTTGTTTCCAGACTCGTTCTGGTTAACTCGACTGTCATGCCTTCGGGCGGGTTGGGCTGTCGGGTTTTACCAGGAACGATCAAGCCAAACTCGGATGCCAGCGTGGATCCGGCTAAGACAACATAATCTGGCCTGAGTGGGGTAGTGGGGCTCCTCTTGTAGGAGTTGTGATTACCTTTAACTGAGAAAGTCACCGCTCAAAAAAAAATATCTCTCTCTCTCTTTCTCTTTCTCTCTCTCTCTCTATCTGCAATCCACCCACCAACTAAACATCCACTACAACTTGTTGTCCGACCATCACCGGTTCTCTCTCTCTATCTATCTCTCTACAATCCATCGACCAACAAAACAACCACCACTATGTTCTATCTCTCACTCACTCACTTCTCAACCTAGCCCAACACTAATGATCACCAGTTCCAGCCAGCACCACGGAACCGATGGCTACCAAACACCACCCCACCACCACACAAGACAGCAGCCACCACTCACTTCAACCACTAGAAGCTTTGTAACGGAGGATTTCAAGTTGTACGAGCACGATTAGATGAGACCGTAGCCAAAATTGCAGCTCTTCTGTTCAGCGCCATCCCTGACGGCTCTCTCTGGGGACCACAAATAACGATCTACTCATTGTTCAGAACAATCCCCGACGCCTCTCTCTATTTTGAAAAGCACTAAATTGCAGGTCTTGTGTTTGCCTCCAACCCTAGGGTTTTGAAATCTTGGGTTTATGAACCAAATCGGCTTTTCTTTGGCTTATCTTGTGGGTATTGACCAACTGGCAGGTACTGGGAGGTCAGTCGGTTATTAGGTGGAGATGGTGCCCGATTGAGTTGTTGACATTTTATAGATTTTGGTTATGGTATGAGTTAATTGACCATTTTCTTCCCCAGATTCAGATGTTGGTAGCGAATAGAGGAGCGGCGGCTGTCGGAAACAGGTGGTGGCGGGGTGATGGTGGTTCTGGACGATACAAAGATAGAAGGAATATAGGGTGGGTGGTGATGGTGGATTCTTATATATATGGATTGCAGAGAGAGAGAGAGTTCTTTTAAATATATTTATTCTTTTTGTTTTAATATTATATAAATATGTAACATTACTAAACTACCCTTCTATGCTTCACATGATCAGATTACACGAAAAAAATTAACTGAGTTAGTGTCAAAGGACATAATGTGATAGAGTTTTGAAACATAAAATACGAATTCTGCCATTTATTTTACTAAAGGACGACAATTGAAAAAACAGTCAAACATAAAGGGTGTATTTTGCTATTTTGTCTTAGGTAAGATACATCTTGGAGTTTGCTTGTAACCCAAACGAACATGCCGAGTTCGCTTGTCCCATCAACAAACTCCGAAAAAAAAAAATTGTATGAGTTATCATATTAAGTAGGGTATGTATCATGTCTAGAGGTACAAAACTAGAAAAAAAAAAGTCGAAAAGTGGTTAGCGAAATCATAAGCCGTGCACCTACCAAACTAAATTTTTTTTAATACAACTAAAATTGATAAGTAGATTGTACCCTGCGAATATGGCGTTAAGTAAAACGATTGATCCAATGGCGACCTCGGCTAGTTGTCCACTCTAGATTAAGTGAATATGTATAAAAAGTTACTATCAAATTCATGAAATCATGTTGTTAGCAATAAGCAAAAGTGAATAAAAATGTACTGACGGCTCAGTCATCTGTGATAACAGCCATGATTACGAACATAAGGTAGAACGTGATAATAATTTCCATCACCAAGGATTCAAGATCGGACCTCGGAGGGACATTCCCAACAAAATGAACATGTGTCCTGTTAAATATTAATCGTACGGTTTCACTCGCTAACGTTGCTGCAAGGATTTGAGTTATCACGTATCCGGGTACCTAAAAAGCATAAGTCATCATTCAATGTTCAAGAAAAGATCTTGATTTTGAAACATTCAAATGAAATTGTTTAGTTGTTATTATAACTATAACTTGTTAGTTAATTTATATCTTTAGTTTGAAATATTGTGATAGTTACTGAAGTTTATGCATCATTATTAGGTTTTCAGGTTTATTAATTATATTATTTGATTACTTTTATCATTCTTTTTTTCATTTTAATCTTTATGTATAAAGAGAGATTGTTAATATGAAAAAAAATACTATTCACCGATATCGGTTTGTTTTGTCATGTTAAACATCAAAACAAGAATCACCTCTTTCCAGGGTAACCTTCCACAAGACGCAAAAGCAATGGTGACTGCAGGGTTGATATGTGCACCAGATACATGTCCAATTGTGTAAACCATCACCATCCTCGCGACTCCAGGCAAACTACCTACCGAACATTTCTTGTCAATATCTGCCATGATCGCGCCACATCCAGCAAATACCAAGAAGTACGTACCAAACAACTCCGCTAGCAACTGCCAAAAATAAAGCATGAAATGGTAAATGGGTATATTGTAATATCATTATTATATTTAGAATATATAATGTGATTATAACTTTTTTAATTATTTTCATTATATCGTTTTTGATTAATAATATATAACACGTTACAAGATCTTATTGGATTTAAATATGAAACAATGGGTAAAAGAAAGAACCTTTTTGGAAAACTGAAGATTGATGCTCTCCACTATGGCCATCACCGGTTTTTAGAGAGAGATACTAATTAAATGAAGATGGTTGGTTGTAAGGGAATACGAATAGAAGTAAAAAACAGAAAACGTATACATAAGCGGAAATGCATATGGTAGAGTATTATAATATTATCTTTGTTCGTATATTGTTGTTAACCTAGTCTATGTTGTTCAAAGAGGTGACTTCGAGAACTCAAAACGATTAAACAAATTAAATTTAAAAAGGAGTTATTATTCTATAATTTATGAAAACTTTTATTCAAAATACAAAAATAAATATTAGGTAAAGAAAATGGTTTTACCTTTATATTTTAGAAAATTAAAGGTATTTTTTTGAGTTAGCTTGTTAGAGCATTCTTATCGTTAAGTTCGTTGTCAAAATGAAGGTAGACGGACAAGAGGCAACTTAACCTTTAGTTTTTGGGTTTGAAAGTTTGGGCTGCAAATGAGGAGCGGACTAGCATAGGTCCCTCTCTCTCTCTCTCTCTCTCTCTCTCTCTCACACACACACACTCACATAAACAATATATATATATATATATAATTTTAATAGTTCATTAATAAGGTTTATTTGTGTTTGTTGTTGTAGAAAAATTGGGTGAGTTTGGTAAAAATAAATTAGAACTTCATTTGGTTTGCTAAGGTTTGTGGTGAATAGCTTTGAAGGTGCTCTTAGTCATAGAATTTCTTTACATATTCTTAACATTTAATGAAACTTGTTATTAACTAAAAATGTTATATGTAATTTGTTTTTTATATATATTACTACCTCAAATTACAATAAAAGCAAAATGATAGTTAAAAAAATTGTGAGTTGTTACATACTGACTTTTTTAACGGCTAAATGTTATAATATACGAGATTGAACCATTGACTTTTTATTCTACACCCTAACCACCTAACAAAGTGGAAATCAAATACAAACTTTAACTTTCTAAAATACGTATGCTACATATTTTATAAAAAAACTATTTAAATTACATATAAATATCGCCGCGTAAGTTTATATCTGGTTTGAGATCTTTTAGACATTGTTCTGTAACGCTAACATATTTTTATATTATGTTATAAAAAGAAAATGTCATTATAAATACAGCTGTATCTTTTAGAATATACAAATGTATCTTTGAATACAACAAAATAAAACAATTTTCTCTTTTGTTTTTAATATCAAATTTAAAATACTATTTTTGTTGGTTATATAGAAGTCGCTAAAGCCACATTACTTCAGTTTACAAAACGTTAAAAACTTGTCTTTTTTACGTCCTAATAGGAAGCTATCCAAATACTAATTAAACATCAAGGCCTATTAGCTCAGTTGGTTAGAGCGTCGTGCTAATAACGCGAAGGTCGCAGGTTCGAGACCTGCATGGGCCATTTAATTGTTACTTTCCATTTTTGTTTTTTTTTGTGTATCTTCCGCTTGTTTTATACATGGAGTTCCAGCTCCTCCATCATATAATTTTTCATACCATGATGAGTCTATGCTACATGAACAGTAATAATTCGAAGAAGTTCTTTTTCGAATTATCAAAAGTATTGGTTTCAGCTTCGTGTTACTGATTTGATTATGGAATTACCATCTTACAATCATTTGGCGACTTGGCGTTGGATATATATTTATATAAACATGATTTCCGTTGAATGGTCATAATATGAAGTTAAGTATTAACAAACTAGAGAACCCGTTAAAGACACTATATAGTTAAACAAGGGGAGAACAACACATAACTTGCTGATCGCTGTAGGCAATGTTGGAGGTAAATCCTAAAAAGAAAGAGACAGAGATTTCAAACAATTAAGGAGATAAATCATAGTATCAAAAGAGAATCCATGTGACTAGTTCTTTTTAGAGCATTTACAATGAAGTCTTCATCTACATGTATTTTTCGTTTTTTTTGAAAGTCGTTAATCTCTATCTTTAAAATTTAGAGTATTTTGACTATTTGCGTTTCTTTACTGGAATCTCCATCTCTAAAATTTGTATCCATAATACTTTGTACAACCTTCGACTATTCAAGTGTCTTGAAGAGTCTCAATTTACAGCACATTTTCAAAGATTTAACTTTAGTAAAAACATATCCTGAGCGCGTAATGGGAGTAGTATCATACTTAAAAAAAAGCTCTTTACCGCTAATGCAAGTTGTGATTTAGTCATCTATTGTATATAGTTTCTACTTTAGCACAAGTCACATTACATCTTATAGATTTACAAAAAATAAAAAGTAGATGAAATAAATATATGTGTTTGGTGTGTCAAACGTCTCAATGATGTAATTTCTTGGAATAAAAATAAATAAATTAGAAAAAATATATATAAATAGAAAAATTCTTGAATAAAGAGATACAGAAGCCATCACACATGAACTATCACCTATAATTTACTATGAATTTCTCTCCTTTTCTTGGAAAAAACAAATATAGTCTCTTTTAAGAAAGAAAATCAGCTGATGATACATTACAGATTCCACCATGTCCTTCATCTACAAAACAAAAGGAAAAAAAATCATTCTAAATTCAAGACATTATTAAGAAAGAAAAAAATTCTCTACTTGATACATAAGTTGATTCAGGTTATATTTTATCTTTAAAATAGTAAAATAAGAAAACCAAATTAAAAAAAGAAACCGATCAATCGAGCCAAAAGGGGCCCAAAATATTCTTTTAGTGCATAAAGGTATCATTTTAAGAGATGTACGGTAAAACACAATCAACGTCGGATTTTGGCCCAAACCTGTTCTGGTTGAAACCGATAAGGGAAAAGAATCGATCTGGTTCCAAACCAGTTCCGGATTAAAATCGGGTTATAACCAGTTCTGTTCAGTTTTAACCTGTTTCAAACTGGCTTCAATAGAGGGCTTCTCAGCCCGATTACAACTCTACGGGTCGGGTCGGCCCAAAAGGTTCGGTCAAACCTGTCAACATTGGTTTCTGGCCCAAACCGGTTTACAATAGAAAAGTATCAGTTCGGGTTTAAAACTGGATTATGACCAACTTGATTCGATTTTAATCCGTTTCAAACAGACTTTAACATAGAGCCATAGAGGTTCCAAACCCAATTAAACCCTACGGTTCGGGGCGGGCCCAAACTAGAATTTCTCAAACCCTGTTTTGGTTCCCAACTCGGTCTTTTTGTTCACTATCATGTAATTTAAAAGTTTTCACTAAAAGTTATTAAGTAAAAGAATGTTTTGGATTGACCCGACCTGACATGCCCGTGTTGCCACGTGTCAAAAAAGTAATAGTTACCTAGTGCTAGGGTTCCCAAGGGTGAGCTCAAGGTCATCAGAAACACATTCTTCATGAATCCTCTCGCCTTCCCACGGTTTCACCAAACCTTTCATATGACTCCCAAATGCAAACTCAGACGAAACCGCATCCGACATAGGAACATCCGCGGTCTGGTCAAACACAACCGGGGAGCACGTCCCGCTTTGACCCGGAGTCCACATCCGGGACCCACTACCCGACATCACTTCCTTAAACCCAAACGGGTTCGACGCCACAAGACTAAAAGTAGGCGACGAAGGCCCGTCTTGGGGCGTTTGGACCCCGGATAACCATCCTGACCCGGTTGGTGTTTGGTGACCTGGACTTTGAGGGGTTGAGGATGGTAAGAACAATGGGTAGTGTTGTGGGACCCACGTGGGGTTCGTGTCGGTCATTCGTGGTGTTTGACACGTGGGTGAGGCTAATGGTGGTGTGACCGGGGCACTTATTGAACCGCCGGGTATGTAAATATGGTGCGGAAAGTTGGATGAAGGATTCGAACCAGATGAAAGATTTTTGAGCCATGGGATAAGAGAATTAGGGTCCGGGTTGCCATTAGTGGTATAGAGAGATGATGGAGCTCGGGAAAGATGTCGGGCTCGGGCTTAAACTGACTGATGCGGATCCACTTGTTAACTCCACGCGTGTTACGGGTTCGCAACCCTGCACAAGTATAAAAAGTTAAACAAAGACATTAGAAAAAAAAGGTAATCATGTTATATATATATATATATATATTCTAGTTCCAATGCTAATGAAGATATTGATGATATGTTATCTAAGACCAAAGTGTAATCACTAATATCTTTTAGGAAAGTATTTTTGAAAGAACACAGCAAGTATTATTGACTCAACAGCTAGAGCACATAAAACATTTTACAAAAGAATTCAATATGAAATTATGAATTACATAGTACATTCATCTTGAAGATAAGATGGTATATATTTCGGATACCCAAATTTTAAAAAAGAACTAGCATCTAAACACCTCTAAGGTTTCTAGTGTTTAAACTAGTTGATGATAATTGCATATCAGGATAACAACATAACAATGTATCAAGATAACAACATATATAGCAGTGAATAACGATAACCATGAATCAGAATAATAGTGTATCTAATATTTGTATCATAAGAATATACCCATTGAGCTAACATTATACAATATTAGTATTATTGCCCGCTTTGCCACTCACTAGTTGCTCAATCTTTATAAAATACTAATGTCTAAACTATATTCATCTGAGGTAAATTTTAAAGACTTTACACAAATTAAATCACCTCGTGTTCATCTTGAATTATTAGATTCCTAAACGTGTATTTACTATGTAATCAAAGAAACAAGTTATGATAAAGACTTTTGTTATAAAGTTAAGATCGGACGCATGTTAACTCTATTCTATTCATAAGGTTTATAAATAATAGCTACGGTTTTCATATGCCACAAGAGCATCCACAACGGTGTCTCTTTTTCTTGTCCGGATCCGAGCGGGAGTATAGGTGGGGGAAAGCGAGAGACTTTCGCGGCGAAGCTGAGGTGGGGTCGTCCGCTGTGGATGACTAAGTAAAATCTAGAAAAGAATCATTTATAACACTACATTTTTCTAAAATAAAGATGGAAAATTGAAATCATTATAAAGGTGACTCATAAATTGAATTCAACACGGAGCGTTACAAAACTAAAAAGTGTGCATTCTAAAAGCAATGAGGAATAAGGATGGAAAATTGACATCTTGCTGAGTTATAAAAAATCAGTATAGTTAAAAGTCATAGAACAACAACTATTGTTGACATGCTAAGAATGTAGAAATTAAAACAAACACAAGGAGGGTCAAATTAATTAAAACAAACAACTATTCTAACGAGTGTTCGTGTTTTACAGATCTGAGACGAGACGGAGAAGACGAGATGTGGTTGTGTTCATCTTCATCATTGATTCACTTGTCCAAATAAAATAAACACAAACTAGAAATAATAAGATCTACAAATTAACAAAATTACCTTGCGATAGGTGGTACCGTCTTCTTCAACCAGCTTCATTACAAAGTGCTTTCAAGACCTCGTTATTGTCACAGTGCTTAGGAAGCTTATAGTTTCCATACACTCTCAGACCGTCGTCTCTCTCTACGCTTGTTGTTCTCTCTCTCTCGTCCCCGACGTCATATATTTATATAAACAATATTAATCCTTCTCCGGATTATAATAAAACTATGATTCTGAATTAATTGTTTTTAATGGGAATCAATTGTTTTTAATGATTTATACGATTCAAGCTTGACTCGTTTACAGAAACCCTCGTGAGATAGGATTTTAACATGAGACCGTAAGACTCAAATATTGACCATTACCGACGTGACATTAGATCTGAAGGTCAACTATTTTACCTTGAAACTAATAAAGAGCATGTTTGCCTTCTGGTAACTCTTTTATAGTTCATGTTTTATTTGTATCAAGAGCTTCAATTTCTTTCTTCATAGCTTCGACCGTGCTACATGTGATGGCCGTCAAGTAAGCTTTATAAGAATTAAAGAATTTATCATAAGATAACTAATTAGACAGAGGATGTATCATAGAAGAATATCGCTTGTTTGTGTAACGTGAATGGTCAATTGACGTTGACTTTATGTCAAAATGTTCAAACCATTTTGGATGAGAAATAATTCTTTTCTCTTTGGTGTGGCTAATGCTTTTGATGTTATCAGAAAATTTTTATGTTACCCATAATTTCATTCTTGGTATATTGGGGTTCTAGGCTCGAAGCATGTGTTTGCTCTTCTAGGCCGGTTCTCGATTTCCTCTTCTTTATTCTCTTGTATTAGGCCTTACTCAGCCAATTGCGAACCATGAACAATCCGACTCTTGTATGGGTTGTCTTCCAAACTCCCATTGTGCTTTTATATGTTTTTTCTTGCAAAAGGATGCTAATCTTCTTCATCAATGAGTTGTTCAAATATTCATGGCTTGTGACTTTTTACGTCAAATGGAAATTCCTCTTCCAGAAAATGAACATCACAAGACTTAACAATTTTTCGATGATCGCCATCATAAATTTATCTGTTCGTGCGTTGAGGATACCCTACAAAAACACCAGGCCTCCCCTTACTTGAAATTTGTCTCATCTTGTCTTTGTGCTCCAATAATAAAACAAGCACTTAAAAGTTTTCATCTTTTTGTAATCTACTTGTTTTCCAAAGACCATCTCATATGGTATTTTATTATGGTAGCTTTTGTTGGTAAGCGGCCTTAGATGTATGTGGCGGCTTGTATATATTATTTTCAAAATTTTCTTGGTAAACTTCCTTGAAACATAAATGAACGGGCTGTTTGAAGGAGATATCAACATTTCCATTCGACCTTCATGTTTTTTGATGGATATGGGCTGGAACTCTTTTAGTACAAAGCATCGATTGTCAATTTGGATTGATGTTCAATTTCCAATCGAATTGGATTGCTTCAATTGAATCAATGTACAATTTCCAATTGAAATGGCTTGTTTCAATTGAATCGATTGAGTTTTCTAACAGTTAGTTCAGTTCAAACCGATCGTAAATTTTCAATTAAAACCGGTTTGCCTATTTTCAAGGAATTGGGCCAGTTTTAACTTATTATCCTTTGTACTATCGTCAGTTTTCAAAAAACAGGGTTAGCATTGAATTATTATGTGTGGAAGTTATTCCCAATTAACTTTTCCTTCGTGAATGAAGAATGCTTCAGAATTTTAGTATTATTATAATAAAGAGCGCATCGGATACGTGATGCACTCCCATTGCGCATCTCGCATCGTATTTTGGGCAAAACGCATCGGAGCGCATTACGCAATTTAAAACCAAGTTTGGTAGTAGAAGCCCATCATTTGGTTCGAGATGAATTTGCCACCATTATCACAACATAACCTTTTAATTCATCTATGACTGTGCGTCTGTTTCCTTAAGCATTTAGGGTTTGTGTTTGAGATACCCGACGTTGATAACATTTGAAATGTTAATATTAGAGGAGATTTTGTTTTCTTTATTGATTATAAACTGTGATTGCAATCAATTGAATAAATGTAATCTTTGTTCTATTTGGTGTTATGTTTTGGTGGCGTAATCTGTACTGGGTCGGTACCTTTTTGCTATTCTGAGCGTTGGTGTTGAATAATAATATTTTTTGGTCGTTAAGAAAACAAATATCAAACCTAAAACAACCAGCCTAGCCTAGAATAAAACAATAATTAGACATAAAACAAGTTTGACTTCTTAAACAAAGAGAGATCATTATAAAGAAAGAAAATGAAACATATCTCCAATAGTAATTCAAAATACTATATGAACTGGCTTGAACTGAATACAAGCTTAGTTTCAGATCGTATTGAAGTTTACTCTCCAAACCAATTCACCTATATTATAGTAAGTTCGAATGTTCGATCCCAACTTCGGACTTAAGTCATTTTTTCGGTCTTGACGTAAGTATATGTGTGTGTATGGCTTTAAAGGGTCATTTGGATCATTGACGGGCCACTTACTCACCCGATTATTTTCATTCCATTCCTCAATGAGGAAGCCCACCTTAGATGAGAAAACCCCATAAACCAACCTAGTATTGTTGATCAATTCCTCATGATCATAATGGAAAACATGAATAATATGATAAACCTATAGTTATATGTGTATCTGTTACAACAGGGAGAGTAGAAACCGTATCAGAGAAGGATGTAGACGACATGATTGTCAGCTTGGTCGAGTTCCCTTTAGGATGTATAATTAAGGATGGTGTTAAGGTTCTTGAGAGGAACCCGGTTTAGGAGAGAGGAGGCACATAAAATTGTATGTGTGCAGGATTAGGTTATGGTGTTAATTATTCTCTCTATATATATTGTAACATCACGGAAATTTCGAGCCAAAAATGTCAAACTTTCAAAGTCAAGGGACCAAATCTGCCAAAAATCAAAACCTGAGGGTTTAAAATGAAAAATTTTGTTTTCTTGTCATATCGCGATACGCGACGGGACAAAGGACAAGCCCATTGCGTATCGCGACGGGCTTGGTCAAAAGCATTCTAGAAGAGTCAACAGCGATACGTGATCGCTGATAAACCAACGTCATCGCGTATCGCGATGACGTGGTCTGAAAAGTGATATACATGTATTTATATATCTTGAATACCTTGTAAAGTTTTATGTATTTTATGTTTTGAGTTCGGTTTAGTTCATGTTTCGTTTATCTTTTATTATTTAAGGTCTTGAGTCAAGTATTTTGTATTTTTAGTGTTTTTAAATCTTTTGGTGTCTTGCACGTTAGATCTAATTCTTTCTATCATTTCATAAAGAAGTTTAAGTTCGTTTTGTTCGTTAATGGTTACATGATTATTCCACTTAATGTTTTGATTTGTTTTTCATGTAGATGGTGGTTTGAAAGTCAAGAAAAGAAGGTCTTGAAGGTTCTAAACATTACTTGGAGTTCAAGAAAGAGATTTAAGATGATTAAGTAACAAATAAAAAGCAAAAATCCGAAATTCCCTTTAGATGGCGCCGCGCCGCGCTAAGGCTAGGGGCTAAGGCGGCCGCGGGGCGCCTAGGCCTTCTGGGCTGCCAAATTTTGCAAGTGAAGCCCGATTCTCGTTATATAAGCATCTCTTGTCAAACCTAGCCTTCTTGAGGTATGTACATTAATCCACTTGGTTATTATAATTGTATTAAGATTTCATCACACTTTGATGCTTTGCATTAACCCATACATGGATTTTATTGACTTACAGACTAAGTATTCTTAGACTTTCAGTTTAATACTTTCAGGTTGTTTTATGAACATGTAAATATGTAACTCAGTTGTTAGGGAAAATTGTTTTAATGTTCATCTAACGTAGCTGATGTGTGCTGCGCGTGATAGTATAAAATGATAACTGATTGGGGTTTTAGCTTTTGCACAATATCGTGTTTTAAATTTATAAAAGTGATTTCTACTAAGACTAAACACACACAAAATAGGCAAGTGTACCTATCGTATATGTAGAATAGTACTGGTAAGAATCAAGTATCGATCCGTGAATATAAATGTTTCTAATAATGAATCTTTGTTTTAGTTTAATCGGAGGGTTTTAATTATTTTGGGGTTGATTTTTAACTTTTATAAAATTATATATATATATATATATATATATATATATATATATATATATATATATATATATATATAATATAGGTGACTAAGACTAGAAATTCTAAATGAGTAATTTAATTATATGAAGGTTACCATCTAAATCCGAGAATCCACTCCATTTGTCCTTGGTGATTATAAAGTGAACATTTGATAAACTTGTCATAATAATGTATGATATAATAGCTCATCATTTCTAAGTGAGAATATCCTATGACATGAAAGAAAGTAGCATGCGAATTTTAAAGTCAACCCTTTTCTAATGTCATGCTACCACGAGAATGTCAATTTGAGTTGGCAAGTTTTAGTAAAGTAGAAAGATTAGGATTGACTTCGATTTATCAAATACCAATTCTAACAACTTCGGGTGGTTATAGTTTAGTCACACAAACTCCCATGGGTTGATTTAAGTAGGTTATAACTACACATTCCATTAGCATATGATTTCTTTAACTAGCATGATAACCTAAGCAATCGTGTTAACGATGTTATTTCAGAATTATCAAAACTAGAGAAATAGATCGTAGCTTATATCTCATCATTTCTAAGTACAATATAAGGATCCATGTTTTATATTAAATAAGTTATCAAAGTATTCCTTTTACCATTTCTAGTCTCCAAGAATATGAGTAATTCATGAATGATTGTTAATCATCAACTTTGATTTATTGAGTTAAAGTGATAAAATATTTTTCATTAAAGGATAATTGCAAAATAACCATGTACTTTACTAAACTAAACCACATGTGTAATATAATAATAATGTAAAACAAAGCTTTTTCATAGAATTTAGATGGTGAATGGAGTTTAGCTCATAATGAGCATGGTTAATGTGACAATCGTCAATTTCAGGTTAACTCCGTTAACTCAACTCCGTCAATTCAAACTTAAGATCATTGAATCTATAACGCACACCTCATTACATTTAAACTAGGGTTTAAATAACGCTTAACACTTACTACATGTGTAGTCTTTCGGGAATTACACCGAAACGCAAACGAGTTGACGCAAACGATTGGTGAATAAACGAAAAACGTCAAAACAGTAATTATGTGTTAGACTTATGTGTTATGTGATAACGTTGTTATAAACGTTAACTCAATGTACTAGAACTAGTTAATTAGGCTAGAAAAACAACAATTGAAAGTTGAGGGACTTGAGTGTAACATATATTATTATAAATAATACTAAACCTAAAACCCTAACTCACTTTTCTTTTCTTTTTCCCCTACCCCGATCGGCAGCCTCTCTCTCCCTCATCCTTGCGATCGGCAGCTCACACACACCCACATATCACCTCGTTTTGATATTGTTCGTCATAATCGGAGCATCCTACACTCGTTTCTAAGCACCCCTCACGTTTCCCTTGGTTTATTTCTGCGTTTTAAGGTATAAATATGAAACCCTAACTAGTGAATATCATATTAAGTGTTCTTATGATTGATTTTGTATTGGTTGTTGATATTGAGGATCATATGTGATTTTGAACGGTGAAAGATTGATGAATCGTTGATTGTTTGTAAACCCTAGAGGGTTGCTACTGATTTTCTATGATTAATTATGTGTATTACATGTTTTGGGTTATGTCGTATGCTTAGGATGCATGTTAGATGATTGTTTAGGCTTGCTGAGTTTTTGACAGCAGTGATTGTTAAGATTGAATGATGTGTAACTTGTTGAATATAAAAGCAAACTGAGCAAATTATGAGTCTACAAAGTACTACTCTGAGTCTAGTTTTCAGAAAGTCCAACCACGCCAAATTTGGAGGTGTTTTGGTTAGTTAAACGATTTAATTGTGATTAAAGGTCAAAACTGGTACTGGACAGATTGTAAGTTATGTTTAGACGACTCTAAATAAATGTTAATGTGGAAATTGGTTGAGGTTGTTAACACTACAGGGTATTTTGTTGAGTCTAGTTTTCATAAAGTCCAAACTTGTAATTTTTGGACGTGTAAAAGTTAACTTTTATGATTTTACAAAAACGTTGTGCAAAGCTGAGCTGTTAGACCTGCTGTTAGGTTGTTTTGTAAATGTTATATCTCATGAACTACGAGACCAATTGGGTTGGTTCCACTTCTGGAAGTTTACTCATTGAGTTAGGAACCTAACCCAAGTGGTCTTGCATTTATTGGATTTTTCGTTTAACGGGAATTGCAAATAACATTCTGTTGCGCATGAATTTGACTGTTATGAGTTTGCTGTAATGATTTGATGATTGTGAGAAACCTATGTGGAATAAAAATATAATGAAATATGTTCTGGAAACCTAAGACATATGTGCTTTTGTGATGATTTTTGGTAAATTAATTGTGATGCTGTGATCGGTGAGATAGTACAATCTATCAAGTAGAATTTCTGTCTCGGTGAAACTAGCTGCTGAGTTTTGTGAAAATGCATGAAACATGATACTTGCTATATAATTGTTATGTTTTGACCAAATTGCCCTTGCGGGGAATAATTGCTAATTGATTGTCATGATTTGACCAAATTGCCCTCGTGGGGAATAATGGCTAGTTAATTGTTATGTGTTGACCAAATTGCCCTTACGGGGAGTAATTGCTAGTGATTTACTTTATGAATACGTGACACGTAAATAATTGCTTACACATGTAACGTGTCACAAATAAACTTGTTAAAGTCACACACGATCCACAAACGAAACACGAAACATGTTATGTGCGTAGGTATTATGTGCCGGGTCTAGAGACTCGATAATATTCCGACACTTAGAAAAAAATCTCTTTGTTGTTTTAGAACGCTAGAGAGAGTTTTTCTGTGACGCGCATCTTGGTGATTTAATTTGGGAATTTCTTAGCAAACAGTGAGTTTCACTTTCCCCTTTTAAACTTTTTAAACGCTTTTCTCTTGGTGGAGATAACATACTCCGAAAACGCATTTAAGATTTTGTTAATATAGATTATATATCACTTGTAAAGACTAAGTGGCAAACGCGTTAACTAAAGTCCTTCATTCACATCGAACCGTTTAATATTGGATAATAGCGAGTCATTGTTGAGTAGTACTACTGGGTTTGACAAACCCCACCCAACGCTAAACTCGACTGGAGGTCGAGTGGGTGTAATCTTGGCTAAACACATACCATGGTCTGGATGACCTGGTGGCAAGGCAAATGATAAACAGTCAGCTTCGGTGTCGAACACTTAGTGATACTTGTTTTATAGGCTAGCTACCTATAGATATATAATTGACATAACATTATCTGGTAACGCAAAACGCTGTAACGCAAAACGCTGCAACGCAAAACGCTGTAACGCAAAACGCTGTAACGCAAAACGCTGAACGCAAAACGCTGAACGCAAACGCTAAACGCTTTATTTTTATTTAAACTTGTGAACTCACCAACCTTGTGTTGACACTTTTAATATGTTATTCTCAGGTAGCCGAGGCGATTGCGCGGTTTAGGAACATGCATTGCTTGAAACACTTTTAATTATGCAAACTTATTTTAAACTGTGATCATTGGGTTTTAAGTCGTCCTGCGTGACGCAACATTGGTATCTATGGTTTTACGCTTCCGCATTTAATTACTCGTAAACGTTTTCATGGTTTTGAAACTTTGTTTTATGGTTTGATTATAACTAATGATTCCAATCCTGTTAGTTCACACCCTCTGACGGTAAAACTTCGTTAGTGGATTTTGAGGGTGTGACAGATTGGTATCAGATCCATTGGTTATAGCGAACTAGAAGCTGCATGCATACTAGACTATAACCGCGACGACCCATTAGTTATAATGATACGCACTGCATATGTTTGTGTAGTCTTTGTTTTTCTTATCTCCTTACCTCATTCACTCATATGCGCGCATACACGGCTTACCTGTAGAGATGTCGACGCCGCCACCCTCATCATCATCTGATCCGATGACTCATGCTCACGGGAAGGAACCGCAGTTACCCACTGCATCGCCACCCCGTGTAGTCCCGGAACTCGAAGCTCCCGCACCGAAGAGGTATCGCTTATCCGGAGGCATGTACGAAAACGAAGTTAGCTGGGATTGGTACCCTAATATGATCAGACGTATGGTCTATCGCGAACAAGTTCCCCCGCTACCCCACCCGAACCATCCTGCTTATCCCAACACCTTACCACCCATAACCGAACCTGTAGAGCGAGTTCTCGCAGCTGTTGTTTCATGCTTGGAGCGTGACGTGGGTTACATGCGCTATACGAGGGCTAACGTTTCCGTACTGTTAAAAGACGGAACCGAGACTAAAGAGGAAATTTCCCGCCTGACAGCGGCGATGAAGGAAATGCAAGAGGCTAGTGATCAACAGATGAAGATTATGAGAAAAATGCAAGCCGAGATGATAGACTTGCAAGAACAACTCCAAGTAGCAAGGACTCGAACCGAGATAGCTTTAAAGCGTTGCGATGTCTTACAAATGCAAATTGCTCAGAACGCAGCCGAACCTGAGGCAGAGCCTGAGGCAGAACCTGAGGCAAAGCCTGAAGAGGAACCCGAAGAAGATCCCGAAGAGGAACCTGAGGAGGATCCCAAGGAAGTTCCCGAGGAGGAACCCGAAGAAGAACCGGAGGAAGAACCGGCTGAGGAGGAGGCACACTCAGAGGTGTCCTCAGATGATGACATCTAGTGATGATAACACCTAGATGGAAGAAACGCTGGACACGGACGTGGTAACATCAACCTGACTGCAGCAGAACTCCAAACTCTGCTGAATGACCACGCGGTGGCCGCTCTAGCCGCACATGTACAAAACCAAGCTGGAGGTCCAATTGGAACGTGTACCTTCAAGAATTACCTTGACTGCAAGCCCAGTTCGTTTAAGGGCACTGAGGGAGCTATAGGCTTCTTGCGTTGGGCTGAGAAGGCCGAATCGGCGTTTGAGATGTGTAATTGTCCCCCTGCCAGTAAGGTCAAATTCGCTGCTGGAACACTTGAGGATTCTGCCCTCACTTGGTGGAATTCAAACGTGCAGATCCTTGGATTGGAACTGGCTAACGCTATGAACTGGGAGGAGTTCAAGAACATGATGCGAGAAGAGTACTGTCCTAGGGAGGAGATTGCAAATTTGGAATCAGAATTTTGGTCATTGAAGATGGTGGGTTCAGAAATCGAAGCCTACACTACCCGTTCTCACGAGTTAGCTGTGATGTGTCCGCGGATGGTAGACCCGCCGAGTAAGAGGATTGAAATGTATATTGATGGGTTAGCACCGAAAATTCAGGGCATGGTGACGTCTTCCAGACCAGCCACGATTCAACAAGCGATCCGGTTAGCTCACAAACTGACGGATCAAGCAGTGACCCAAGGTGCGTTACCACCTAGGGGTTCAACCACTAAAGCCCGTGATAACCCGAGTAATGACAACAACAACAACAGCAACCCGAGCAGCGGAAAGAGAAAGTTTGACAACACCAGATCCTCATCCTCGAACCTCCCACAGCAACAACACTACCGTAAGCCCGAATTCACTCGAAGCTTTAACAATCAGAGTCACAACAACAATAACAACGGTAGCGGGTAGGGTTCGAGTGGATATGCTGGGAAATATCCGAAGTGCAATAGGTGCAACTATCATCATGCTGGCCCGTGTGACCGTGTCAAGTGTCAGAGATGCGGAAAGATGGGTCACCAGGCAAAGGAATGTAGAGGAGACCTTGCGGCAAAGGGTGCTCCTAAACCACCTATGACAACGAAGGGATGTTTCGAATGTGGGCAGGAAGGTCATTTCAGGAAAGATTGTCCCAAGCTGAAACAGAACGACAACAATGGAAGTAATGGAAGTGGCAGTGGTGGTGGAAGCAATGGCAAGGGAAGAGCTTTTGTAATTGGGTCGGGTCAAGCCCGCAATGATCCGTACGTGGTGACTGGTAAGTTCCCTGTGAACGATTGTTTTGCTTCTGTATTTTTTAACACTGGAGCTGATAGGAGTTTTGTGTCGAAAGCCTTTAGCCAACTCTTAGACTTAACTCCAACTTCGTTAGATGCTAAGTTTCCTGTTGAATTAGCTGACGGTAAGACTATAGTAACGACTCATGTACTTGCGGGATGTAAGTTAAAACTGTCAGGTCATGTCTTTGATATCGACCTTATTCCTTTTACGCTTAGTAGTTTCGATGTCGTTGTCGGCATGGACTGGTTATCCGAGAACCGAGCGGAGATTATATGTCACGACAAGATAGTCCACATTACTACCCCTTCCGGCGAGATCATTTCGATCCGAGGTGAGAGAAGCGGCATGACCACCAGCGTCATTACCCTCATGAAGGCGCAAAAGTATCTACGAAAGGGTCATCCGGAAATTTTGGCGCAGATTGTTGAGAAACCCGCGGAGGAGAAGCGAATTGAAGATATATCGATTGTGCGAGATTTTCTGGAAGTTTTCCCGGAAGATTTGCCTGGACTCCCTCCTATACGACAAGTCGAATTCCAAATCGAGTTGACACCCGGTACAGCACCCATAGCACGAGCCCCGTATCGGCTCGCACCGGCGGAGCTTCAGGAACTGTCCACTCAGTTGCAAGATTTGTTGGATAAGGGTTTTATCCGACCTAGCTCATCGCCATGGGAAGCCCCTGTCTTATTTGTCAGAAAGAAGGACGGGACTTTCCGAATGTGTATCGACTACCGGGAGTTGAACAAGGTGACGGTCAAGAACCGTTATCCTTTACCCCGAATTGATGATCTGTTTGACCCGCTTCAAGGATCGAGTTACTACTCGAAGATCGATTTGCGATCTGGTTACCATCAACTAAGAATGCGCGAAGAAGATATTTCAAAGACGGCTTTCAGAACACGGTATGGTCACTACGAGTGTTCGGTTATGCCTTTTGGTCTAACTAACGCACCAGCCGTATTTATGGATCTCATGAATCGAGTATGCAAGGCGTACCTCGACAAGTTTGTGATTGTTTTCATTGATGATATTCTCGTCTACTCCAAGGACGAAGCTGACCATGAAGAACACTTAAGGGTAATTCTGGAATTATTGAAGAAGGAACAACTGTACGCAAAACTCTCGAAATGCGAATTTTGGCTTCGCGAGGTTCACTTTTTAGGACATGTGATCAACTAGAATGGTATCCATGTCGATCCCGGTAAGGTAGAGGCCATCAAAAAAAAACTGGGAAGCACCTAAGACTCCGACTGAGGTGCGGCAATTCCTAGGACTGGCCGGCTACTACCGACGTTTCATCGAGGGATTTTCAAAGATTGCTCAACCCCTCACCGCTTTGACTCACAAAGGCACTAAGTACAATTGGGGTGACGCGCAAGAATCCGCTTTTGAACTGTTGAAAACCAAACTCTGTAGCGCCCTTATTCTAGCCCTACCCGAGGGAACAGAGAATTTCGAGGTACATTGTGACGCATCGATACAAGGTCTCGGTTGTGTGCTGATGCAACTCGAGAAGGTTATAGCTTATGCCTCTCGACAACTACGGATTCACGAGAAGAACTAAACGACCCATGACTTGGAACTTGGAGCTGTGGTGTTTGCCCTTAAGATATGGAGGCATTACTTGTATGGTACCAAGTTTACCATTTACACCGACCACAAGAGTCTCCAGCATATCTACGATCAGAAGGAGCTGAACATGCGACAGCGTCGTTGGGTCGAGCTGCTTAAGGATTATGATTGTGCCATCAAGTACCACCCTGGCAAGGCCAATGTAGTGGCCGACGCTCTCAGCAGAAAAGAAACAGATAAACCCAGACGAGTGCGAGCATTGCAACTCACGATTCATGCCAGCTTACCCGATCAGATTCGCGATGCGCAACTCGAAGCTTTGAAGGATGAAAATCTTCCATCAGAACTAATGCGGGGCATGAACAAACAACTTGAAACCAAATCGGACGAGGTCTGATATTTTGAGAACCGGATTTGGGTTCCATGATACGGAGAGTTGAGAACTCTAGTGATGGATGAAGCCCACCAATCCCGATATTCTATCCACCCCGGCTCAGATAAAATGTACCATGACTTAAAGGCACTTTACTGGTGGCCGAACATGAAAGCCGACATTGCCACCTACGTGAGCAAATGTTTGACTTGTGCCAGAGTCAAAGTAGAATACCAGAAACCATCTGGCCTGCTACAGCAACCGGAACTCCCAATGTGAAAATGGGAACACATTTCAATAGACTTCATCACGGGATTACCTAAAACACCAACGGGATGCGATACCATCTGGGTGATCGTTGACCGGTTGACTAAGTCGGCACACTTTTTAGCGATTAAGGAATCGGAAAAATGGAAAGATTGACTCGCGTCTACATGAAAGAAGTGGTGTCTAGACACGGAGTGCCTGTCTCAATCATTTCTGATCGAGATTCCCGTTTCACTTCGCACTTTTGGAAGTCACTACAAAGTGCACTAGGCACACGTCTTGATATGAGCACAGCTTACCATCCTCAGACGGATGGGCAAAGTGAACGAACTATTCAGACCCTGGAGGATATGTTGCGTGCATGTGTGTTGGATTTCGGAAAAAGTTGGGAACCTCACTTACCTTTGGTAGAGTTTTCGTATAATAACAGCTACCACGCAAGTATTAAAGCAGCGCCGTTTATAGCACTGTACAGACGGAAGTGTCGATCACCACTCTGCTGGGCAGAGGTGGGTGACAGCCAAATCACTGGTCCAGAACTGGTACTCGAAACTTCGGAAAAGATTGTTCAAATCCGAAATCGCATGGCAGCAGCACGAGATCGCCAAAAGAGTTACGCCGACAAGCGCCGAAAACCTCTCGAATTTCAAGTGAATGACCAAGTGTTACTCAAAGTCTCACCTTGGAAAGGTGTGGTTCGCTTTGGGAAGCGAAACAAACTCAACCCACGATACGTTGGTCCTTACCGGATAACGGAACGCGTTGGTCCAGTGGTGTACCGACTGGACTTACCAGCGGAACTCAGCAGTGTACACAATGTATTCCACGTATCCAATTTAAAGAAATGCCTATCCGATGAAACCCAAGTAGTCCCTTTGAATGAACTGCAAGTTGATGAACAGTTACGTTTCATTGAGGAACCAGTCGAGGTTTTGGATTGGGAAACCAAAACGCTCAAGCACAGCAAAATTCCAATTGTTAAGGTTCGTTGGAACTCGAGACGTGGACCGGAGTTCACTTGGGAACGCGAGGATCAAATGATGAAAAAGTATCCTCACCTTTTTGAAGGGCTGACCAAACACAGAAAACCGCGAAACCCGACAAACCGTCAGGAATCACCGGAGGTATGAATTAAATTTCGGGACGAAATTTCTTTCTACTAGGGGATGATAAGACAAACTGAAAATTTTTCTTACTTTTTCAGACACTCATCACGACTTAACTCAAATTTTCGGGACGAAAATTCTTTAACATGGGAATGATGTGACAATCGTCAATTTCAGGTTAACTTCGTTAACTCAACTCCGTCAATTCAAACTTAAGATCATTGAATCTATAACGCACACCTCATTACATTTAAACTAGGGTTTAAATGACGCTTAACACTTACTACATGTGTAGTCTTTCGGGAATTACGCTGAAACGCAAACGAGTTGACGCAAACGATTGGTGAATAAACGAAAAACGTCAAAACAGTAATTATGTGTTAGGCTTATGTGTTACGTGATAACGTTGTTATAAACGTTAACTCAATGTACTAGAACTAGTTAATTAAGCTAGAAAAACAACAATTGAAAGTTGAGGGACTTGAGTGTAACATATATTATTATAAATAATACTAAACCTAAAACCCTAACTCACTTTTCTTTTCTTTTTCCCCTACACCGATCGGCAGCCTCTCTCTCCCTCATCCTTGCGATCAGCAGCTCACACACACCCACATATCACCTCGTTTTGATATTGTTCGTCATAATCGGAGCATCCTACACTCGTTTCTAAGCACCCCTCACGTTTCCCTTGGTTTATTTCTGCGTTTTAAGGTATGAATATGAAACCCTAACTAGTGAATATCATATTAAGTGTTCTTATGATTGATTTTGTATTGGTTGTTGATATTGAGGATCATATGTGATTTTGAACGGTGAAAGATTGATGAATCGTTGATTGTTTGTAAACCCTAGAGGGTTGCTACTGATTTTCTATGATTAATTATGTGTATTACATGTTTTGGGTTATGTCGCATGCTTAGGATGCATGTTAGATGATTGTTTAGGCTTGCTGAGTTTTTGACAGCAGTGATTGTTAAGATTGAATGATGTGTAACTTGTTGAATATAAAAGCAAACTGAGCAAATTATGAGTCTACAAAGTACTACTCTAAGTCTAGTTTTCAGAAAGTCCAACCACGCCAAATTTGGAGGTGTTTTGGTTAGTCAAACGATTTAATTGTGATTAAAGGTCAAAACTGGTACTGGACAGATTGTAAGTTATGTTTAGACGACTGTAAATAAATGTTAATGTGGAAATTGGTTGAGGTTGTTAACACTAAAGGGTACTTTGTTGAGTCTAGTTTTCATAAAGTCCAAACTTGTAATTTTTGGACGTGTAAAAGTTAACTTTTATGATTTTACAAAAACGTTGTACAAAGCTGAGCTGTTAGACCTGCTGTTAGGTTGTTTTGTAAATGTTATATCTAATGAACTACGAGACCAATTGGGTTGGTTCCACTTCTGGAAGTTTACTCATTGAGTTAGGAACCTAACCCAAGTGGTCTTGCATTTATTGGATTTTTTGTTTAACGGGAACTGCAAATAACATTCTGTTGCGCATGAATTTGACTGTTATGAGTTTGCTGTAATGATTTGATGATTGTGAAAAACCTATGTGGAATAAAAATATAATGAAATATGTTCTGGAAACCTAAGACATATGTGCTTTTGTGATGATTTTTGGTAAATTAATTGTGATGCTGTGATCGGTGAGATAGTACAATCTTTCAAGTAGAATTTCTGTCTCGGTGAAACTAGCTGCTGAGTTTTGTGAAAATGCATGAAACATGATACTTGCTATATAATTGTTATGTTTTGACCAAATTGCCCTTGCGGGGAATAATTGCTAATTGATTGTCATGATTTGACCAAATTGCCCTCGTGGGGAATAATGGCTAGTTAATTGTTATGTGTTGACCAAATTGCCCTTACGGGGAGTAATTGCTAGTGATGTACTTTATGAATACGTGACACGTAAATAATTGCTTACACATGTAACGTGTCACAAATACGCTTGTTAAAGTCACACACGATCCACAAACGAAACACGAAACATGTTATGTGCATAGGTATTATGTGCCGGGTCTAGAGACTCGATAATATTCCGACACTTAGAAAAAAATCTCTTTGTTGTTTTAGAACGCTAGAGAGAGTTTTTCTGTGACGCGCATCTTGGTGATTTAATTTGGGAATTTCTTCGCAAACAGTGAGTTTCACTTTCCCCTTTTAAACTTTTTAAACGCTTTTCTCTTGGAGGAGATAACATACTCCGAAAACGCATTTAAGATTTTGTTAATATAGATTATATATCACTTGTAAAGACTAAGTGGCACATCCGGGTTTTTCTTTTATCTTCCAAAAAAAATAAGGCGGTCCGCGGCGATGCGACCGTGCGAAGTGCAAAATGCGTCATCAAAGCGCCACATTGCGCCCAAAGCCTAAGGCCGCGTCGGGTGTTTCGCACCCTCCGCTAAGACCACTGGGTGCATGCTAGGCATAAAAGATATTACTATGGAATTTTATCTCTTTATAAAGAGTTTCCAAATCTTTCCCACTTTCCATGTGGGATGGATTTTAACTTACTTATTTATACCCATGTGGAATGCTTCCACTTTCTTCCATCTTTCCATGTGGGATGGAATTTCCTTATTTCATATTCTTAACATGAGATAATATTTTTATTTTCTTATAAAATGATTTTATTTTCTTATTACTTAATTTAAAGAATGATTTTGATCCTTCAACTTTACTAAGTTGTAAAATTTGGATCAAAATTTTAGGGATGTTACATGTTCTTAGGGTTTTCTATATTGTTAACAAAATACACTAAGGAGAGAGAAATATGGATGTGCCAACTATCTCTCTATGCCACCACCGTTAACACCTGGAATAAAAAACTAACACATGTAAGTGACCTCCGATCTTCTGTTTTGGCACCCTCTTACATTTGTATTTGCTTCGTCTTTCGAAGTTGATTCACCATTTGAGCCCTAATTCTACATATACACCTTGAGTAGCAGTTCATCTCCCGAATCATGACATGCCTTCGGAACAACTAAGTATTTCTTCTGTTGACTGATGATCGGGTATTTTGTATATATATTAGTGTATTAATTATGTAGTTTTATTGAGTATATTGTTAGAACTTTGGTACTTCATACGTGCTTTTGTATTTCTGGTAATTGATCGTTAAAGATGCTAAATGGGAGACCTGTACGAGCATGGAATGATATCTCGGGAAGACCGAAGCATGGTTTGATGTCTTGGAAAGTGTTACAAGGAATCGGGAAGAGCATGGATGAGAAATCATAAGCCGATGCTAAAACTGAACAAGATTGGTTAACAAAATGCGACCATGAAGTAAAACGAGCATATCCTGAGCTAGAAAATGAGTTACGGGACCTATAATATATGAATTTTGGGTTTCTCGACGAGAGGAATCCAAATATGAGGTTATCTTTGGTCGAGATACGCGACGGGTAGGGTATATGGCCATCGCAATACGCGATGGTCTTAAAAAACGTGAAAAAACAGATTTTGACCTACATCTTCTATTTTCCAAACCCTAATCAGTGTTGACGACCAACAGCAGCTACTAGGCGATTTCGGGTGAATTCCAGGGCTACCAATCATCTCTTGATCAATCCTAATGACCTTCCTCATCATAATTGAAGATCTATCGATGACGATGCTCAGTTAGTCTTCTCCGAATCACACCTGGGATGTAAAGTTTGTAACAATTTCAATTTCCTCATGTGACTAAGAACATTTATGTATAATTGTTTATGGTTAATCTATGATTATTGATGTTTAGTATTTCTGTGTGTTCAATCGGTTTAGGTTTACGTTGATCTGAACGATTAGTTACCAGTTGCTATAATAATTGATCATAGGGTTGTTTTATTAGGTTGAATACAACAAAGCATATAATTACCCTTAACTGAGTCACACTGGCAGGGACCGTTTGATAACTAGTACCGTGTGTAAAGCAATTATTGTTGCCTAAGGTTTTGTCTAGTTGATCAGTCTGTAGTTAACCATTAATGATTAATCTGTTAGGTTGCATGAGATTACTGTAAGTTACCTACTTGAAGTCCCGGGTGTGATTTGCTTTGTTAATTGATTGAAAATCGTTTACTTGATTGTTTGCTTAATTCTCTAAATTCAACTTAATTGCTTGTGTGACCAACACTAAATCTGTTACTTCATGATATTATAAATATGTTACACGATTACATTGACCACATACTCTTGGTGGATACGATACTTTATTTACCCTATCTACTTAGGTTATTTAGGTTTTTGCATGACTCAAACGACGGTCATCATTGACCTACTATTTCAGTTAGATATACAACAATCATGCTATAGTTTGAATATGTATCAGGTTACCAGTACAAATTAGGGATGAGCAAATTCGGTACAAGTACCGATTGGTACCGGTACCGAAATCGATACCGATTTGGTACCGTCGAACTGAATCAGTACAGAAGTTTTGAGTTTCGGGATCGGTACGGTACAGTACCGGTATTTCCCTAATTTTTACCTTCGGTATCGGTACTATCCTGGTACCGTACCGGTACCGACCCTAATATTTCGGTACTAGTAACAAGAATTTACGATTTTCAGGATCAGTAGTTTCGATATCGGTACGGTACCGAGCTCATCCCTAGTACAAGTTAACATTAATACAATATAACTAGACCACTTTGGTGAATACCACCGCTTTTCTAAGGTAATTCAACGTTTTATATTAATTAAATATCATAATTTTAACCAAATTAAGGTCACATTTCGTATTTTATGTTTTACATTTAAGTAATAATATGATGAATTGGAGGTTATTTGCTTATATAGCAAGCAAATATAGAGCTTCCACCCATCTGATCAATTGCAAGTCAGAAAGTGTACCGACAGTATGATAGAGGAACCAAAAGGGGTAAGAGTCCCGTCTTTATACTTTATTTGTTATAAATTTTTCGGCTTTAGAAATAGACGAACCGAAAGGGGTAAGAGTCCCAATTTTATAGTTTATTTATTATAATTTTTTAGCTTTACGTTCGACTTATGGCCGAATATAATTATTTGTGCGGTAGACAACAAAAATTGGGGAAAGATGAAAAATGTAAGCTGGGATTACATTTGCTCCAGTTTCCCTAGGTAAATATGTTTCCACTTTACACAAGAATAACTGTTTTTCAAATAGAGTTTTTTTGCTCTCTTTTGTAAGGTCGTGTAACTAGGTTAAAATGGTAAACCAGTTTAATGTGTTAAATTCCCTTTTAAATTTTAGGCTGTGGAAGAGACTTGCACAACTGTCTTACCAAATTCCTATCTTTTCTTAGGCAAAGGGTAATGAGGCTTGGTTGAGCCCCAAGTGATTCAATCAAAACCCGACACGTAGGCGATGACATGGCCCTGGATCAAGCCCCTCAACCAAGCCCTAGAGGGTGTAGTGGTCCAGGTGATCCGGGGCTTGATTGAATTTTTTATTTATTTTTTATTTTTTGTTATGCACACAATTATAAATTAAAATACTTCATTAAAACATAAATAAAAGGAAAATAAAAACATAAATTTAAACTACATAACAAGCGTTTTTATTTTTTTCCGCCAATTTCTTCCGAATAAGATATTTTTCTTGCTCCATTATCGCTTGGTCGGATAGCGGTAGGTGGCTAAAGTTTTTAGCTAGAAATGCCAAACTCTTGAACCGATTTTTTGTATGTCGAGCTTCACCAATCGAGCGGAGGGTACTTGACAATTCGTTAAATTTTATCTCGAGCGTCACCAATCCTGCTTCTCCGGTTTTCTTCTCCTTACCTTTTTGGGATTGTTATGCGGGTTTAGCCGGCTCCGGTTGTGTGTTGATATTACTGTAACCCGAGCCTGACATGGTTTTAAATTTGAGAAACTTAGAGAGGTTTTTAAATTATTAAAGAGAAATGTAGTGAGAATGGTATGTTATTGTTAAAAAATGGGGTAGTTATTTATAGTGGGTTTGTAAAAAAAAAGCATTTAAATAGCCAACCGGCTATTTTTTTAAACCTCTGGCTAGCCAACGGCTAGTTTTGCCCCGCGGTCCCGGCCACAGGACTCATCCGCGCCCCTGATCAGTTGAGGGGTGTAGTGGTGTTCGCGAGCCACCTCACCCGCCACCTGGACCGCGCCCTCCCTTCACCCCTATTACCCACGGCCTTAAGCTGCTTAAGGTATGTATTTTGAGACATGTTGTATTTATCTTTTTTTTTAGTTCATTTTTTTTTCTTCTCCTTTTCTTTTTAGTAGCTCGCCTGTTGTGTATGGGGCAAAATCAAGAATCACCCATGTTGGCCAATCCAGATATATGATCCAATAACGCATCAAGACATACGGGTCAAATCTATGTTGCACAACCCTTTCTCAACGTTTTTGTTTAGACAAAAACTCCTTTTTGAGACAGGTCGTTCTCTTGGTGCACCCCATCACAGTTAAAACCCTTTATCATCATCATCATCATCATCATCATCATCGTACTCAGTATATCCTACCAATAGCAAAGCTATGATAGGGTCTGAGTAGGGTAAGATGTAGACAACCTTACCCCTACCCTTTAGGAATAGAGAGGCTGCCTCCGGTGAGACCCCCGGCTCGATAGTAGTTTTGTATTAAGCCTTGGACATAAGTCACATAACACTCAACCATCGGGACACCGCCGATTAGTGCATGCACCCTTATCTTTCGGCTATCAACGCCACCACATGATTCCTGATTAACCTTCCGCCACTTTTAACTTTATTTTCACGAGATTAATGAAATAACGTTAAAATTAGTGCAATTACTTTTGCTCACCCGAGGGTTCATACATATATATACATTATATGTGCGCACCGCAAACAAGGCGAAAGTTAAGACCCTTTATCAACCTCAAAGAATGCCAAAATAGTGTAACTCCAAGAGGTTAATGAATGCGGTTGAAAAGGTTCCGTGAAACTTTAAATATGACATTTTTTTGGGTTGTTATCATCAGTGGTCGAACTTAACGAGGACCACCGGGATGCGACGTCACTGATGCCTTTGGTACTATGCTGGTATAAAAGATGTTACTGTTATTTACATAAATTGTTTTTAGGAACAGCTACAACTATATTTAACTAATTGTTTTTAGGCGACAAGTGTTCGAATAAATATTGAGTGGGGATTGCTTATAGAAAGGTTGTCAAGCTTCATGATATTGGACAGGTTAAAACATCTTTTTAAATATTATTTTCTTACATTATTAACATTCCAAGTAATGCAATGCCACACTTTAATGCAGAGTGCAATGTCACTCTATAGTGATAGTTGGAATGAGTAGGGTTCACCTACACACATTTGCTGTCCCTTTAAATTTTTATTTGTATATTTTAGAACGACAACCCTTTTTTTTTTTGTGTTTATATAGATTTGTCGACTTTGTCGGGTTAAAAAAATACGAAATCAAATGGTTTTTAAATACTCAAAAACTGAATTTTCAGTTTGGTTTGAGCCCTGAACCATTCAATAAATTAACACCCCTAGCAGAAGTTGTTGGAGAAGAACTAGGGCTTGGTCAAATCACTAGCAACTGTTAACGTGTTATAGTTTAGCATTTATTTCACCAAAAGTTTATTGATTTCATGACATTAGACTACCCGCCCACCAACAATATAAAACTAGAAATTAGTACCATGTCGTATATTGTCTTCACAGCATCGAGCGGGTCTTTTTACTAGTTTAATACAAACCTAAAGAAAATAATTTAAATATCTTACTGAATCTTGCATTAGATATGCTCCAAGTTTATCACTCAGCAAATAGAATAAGAGCATCATAATAGATGTTTTTAGGGATGTTTTTAAGAAGAGAGATGATGATTTGGATGAAAAAGGTTGTGAGATGGAGAGAGGGTGATGATTAGTTCTATCTCACAAACTATTAAAAACAACTATGTGAGAGTGGCTACCCGAGAAAAAAAGTAGTAGAGAATTGGTGTTTTCAATGTGACACGAGTAGGGCAAGAGAGAAATACTGATTATTGTTTGGGCAAGTGTCATTTAACACATTGAAACTATCCTCTAAAAACTTGCTATTGTGGATGCTCTAAGTCATACAAATATGTTTTCTGAAAACAAATAATAATTAACATACGGAGATATATAATAGATTATGTTTAAAATATAATGGATTATTAAAATGGGCATGCACATAGTCAAGTGCCCAAGTTGGGACCGATATAAAATATCGTATAGATTGTATAGTCAAGATGGTTACGTTATTATAATAAAACATTATCCAGTACGTACTCAAGCTTTAATGTTGACATGCTGAAAACCAATTAACCGGCTGCCTAGATTCCATGATTCTATACTATTATAATATAATTTTTATAAAATGAGTATAGATCATGTATTTGCACACTCGTATTAAAATGATTTTACAATTAAATAAGTTTTTTTTTCTTAACATCAATTCACTAAAAATATATAACAAAATGTGTACATCACTCGTATTATAAACTATAAAGAGACAATAAGTAAGATTTGCAGAAAATTGGGGCTCAATTTTACCAAGATATATAATCCTGCAGTAACATTTTTTATTTTATTTTACGCTTACCACATCATGTATTCTATTTCTATCTTTATTTCACTCACACACACTTATTTTATTTTTTTTAAACACACCAAATATTTATAGAGATGACAAAATAAATTAGATCTCTGTGTTTTAGAAAAAAAGAAGAATACTATTAAAAAATTACTCTTACGAAGAACTGAATAACCTAATAAACTGGAACAAAATTTTTATATTTTATAGATAAAGATAAATACAGATAAACTGCAAAACCTATATAAATTGGATGTGGCTCAATGATAGAGCACTCACTAGTGAGAGGTATGGGGTTCAAACCTCACTATCACCAATTTATATGGGAGATATGAGGGATAACCCTGGCTTGTCAGGGTTCGAGTCCTGATCTCACCCGGTTTTACCGGCTCCTTGCTGTCGTGCCATTTGGCGGGCGTGGGGGTCGGGTTTTATCCGGTGAATCCCTCAATAGGTGGAACTGCTAGGGGCTCCGTCCGTCCGAACTAGTGGCCGGCTCAGGCTACCTTTAGCCAATGGAAGCTGCGTACAAAATACCCGGCGTTACTTTGTTGGTCGTTAAAAAAAAACTGCAAAAGCTCAAGTACATATGACACGTTGTTAAAAAAGAAGTTTACATATGACACTCTGTAGGGGCCACCTTTCCTTTCCGGTCATAGAAAAAAATTGTCGTTCTTTCTATTCGTACTAAAGCATTTGGTGATATTTCAATAAAGCAGGAAAGCATTTAGTGGGTTCGTACTAAAGCAGGAAAGCATTTAGTGGGTTCGTACTAAAGCAGGAAAGCATGTTGAAAATATGTTGAAATATGTTGAAAATGATGCTTTTTTTTTTCCCACAATTTTCTTCTTCAAAAGGGCTAACCAAATATTTAATGGGAAAATTCCTAAAATAGGTATTTATGATCAGGTTTTTCAGGTTTTAGGTATCATTTTCAACATATTTCAAAATAGGTGTTATAAAGCATCTTGACTATTCATTTTGATTCTATTCGTACTAAAGCATGAAAGCATTTAGTGGGTTCGTGTGATACTGCAACGTCAACTTCGTAATGAATATAAAGCTGGTATATATAACTTTTTTTGTTTTCTTCTCTTATTTATAAGATTTGGGTCCTACTAGAGACACCACCCAAAAATGAAAACACCCATCCACTACGCGGCTTATCAACCGATCTGTCGAGGATCACACCTTTTTGTCCTATTATGTCAACAACTTTTGTCTTATTATGTTTGTATCAAATACGCGGCTGATCGGCCAATCCACCGCTTATCGGGTACACGTCAACATCGGCAGATCAAATCAGTCATGCATCCTACGTGATACGCGGCTGATTGCCCGATCCGCGACGGATCAAATCAATAATTTGATTTTGTCACACCCGTCTCCCTTTCTCTACATATATCCATCTTAGATGGTTTAATTTTTATAATATTGGCCGATTCAACTTATAATATATGTGTTTTGTGTTTGTTAAAATATAATGGATTTATATGATATTTTGTTTGGTGACGGGAACGACGAACAGTCGGGCTACGCATACAACGATCAGCCGGAGCAGTCGAGCTTGCCAGATTTGAATGAACTTCCCGACTTGAACCATGAGCCGGGGTATGGAAATATCGAGCAGTACGACTTACCAAATCCTGACCAGGTTATTTAGTGTGTTTATATAGTACAACAATGAGTTAGTTATTTTTTAAATATTATACGTTGTCTTGCCAAAATATTTTTTATCAGGGGTATATCATATACGGCGGTATTCACCCTTCGTGGCCGGAGGATAATAGGACATCGTCAAATACATACGAGGCCAGAGTCGAGGAGTCTTATGGTTAGTCTTCGCAACAGTTACATATAGACGGTCCGTATTTCGGAACCCATAATTCGTACCAGTTACCTTTAGGAGAGCAACCATACATGTCAAGACCAGTCACGAGCAACGTCGTTGATGGCATTCAAGAGGCTCACCGCGAAGGAGGCGATGACGATGATGATGATGATGATGGTGATCGTTTCATACGGGAGACGACATTTTCTTATGTAACTAATAATGTATGACATATTTTTTTAAAAAAATATTATTATTCTTTTTCAACACGTTACTAAATATTAATTTGTTTACATTGCTTGATATCAGTATTTTAATTCTGTTGTCGAGTTGGTGGATTGGGTTAAGAAGACAGGACGTGAGCATGGTTGTGTTATCTCAGTCCAACGTTCAAGGGAGAGAAGTGTTGAACTTGTATGCAATTGAGGTGGGGAACCAAAACTCAAGGCAACGGTGAGGCATACCGGGAGTATTAAAAGGGGTTGTCCATTTAAACTTGTCGGGAGGTACCACGCGCCAGGTGGTTGTTGGAAGCTAGAGGTTATCAACGAGACGCACAACCACGAACCTGTTTTGTTTGATGAGGGGCACCCGACACTAAGGAAACTGACCGACGAGGAAATTGATATGGTTACGACGTTGCATAGTTAGGGTCTGAGGGCTGCTCAAATTAAGTCAGCCATAAAGAAAAGGTTTCCCGGTAACAATTGTATTACTAAGGATATATACAACCTCGTGAAGCTTATTGATGACCAAGATAAAATTGGTGAAACCCCCATGCAGGTACTTGTTTTCAGAATATTATTATTTTATAAGTGTCTTTTTAATATATATTATTTAGAATATATATTGTTTTGTTTTATCATATATAAAATATATATATTCTGTAAGATATATAGAAACAAAGATATTACATCAACATAGCAGGTAGGCGGGCAACAAGCTGCGCCGCCACCCCTTTCTAAATAAGAATAAGAATATTATTTGTAATATCGTTTTATTATAATAATGATGTTTAATAAGAATATTTGTAATATTTATTAATTTTTTGTTAAACCCAACGTAGGTACTTGAAAACTTTCTTCAACCCCATGGGTTTACCTTTTACACATGGGAGAATCCTACCACCAATAGGACGGAGAATGTTTTCTTTTGTCACGAGAAGTCGCATACCATGTGGCGTGCGTTTCCAGATTTGTTGCTGATTGACACGACGTACAACACCAACATGTACAAGTGGCAGTTCGTTCAGTTTGTTGGTGTGGCGTCGACATCAAAGTCTTTCTGTATTGCGCACGCAGTTATCTTTAGGGGGCAAGAGTGTAACTTCACATGGGCCCTTGAACGCGTTAAAGACATGCTCGTCGACTGCAGGGAGCCGCGTGTCATCCTGACTGACAAGGACCAAGCCTTGATGAATGCCTGTGAAACAGTCTTTCCCGATGCTACCAAAAACCTTTGTAGGTGGCACATCATGCAGGACCTACAGAGAAAACATAAGAGTCTTTTCTAGGATGATATCTTTAAATCATTCAATTACTGGTGGAAAGTACTGTATGAGTCGCCAACAAAATCTATGTACGACTACAACTGCGGTCAAATGGAAGCAGCGTTAGCTGGACACGGCAGACGTGGTAAGTCTTTGTCCTTTATGTACACATGATTTTAGATTCTAGTTGTACATTGCCTAAATTGTTTTTTTTATTATTTGTTTGTAGAGGATTGGTATTATATTCACGAAAACTGGTTGGTACCCTACAAAGAGAAGTTCGTACGTGCTGGATTGACGACCGACTAAACTTCGGCGAGCATACAAAAAACAGAGTAGAGGGCCAGCACGCAAACTTGAAGAGACACCTTTCGGGGCCGAACAATTCTCTAGACTCTATTGCGGCGTTTGCCCTTGAAGTCGCGAATTCACAAATGGAAGAAATCAGTGCGACCCTTGAAGACTCCCGTGTTAGGATCAAGAAGTACCATCAGTTGACTTTGTTTGAAAAGCTACATAACAGGGTGTCACTTTTAGCTATCGCTAAACTTGACAAAGAGCTGACCTTGCTTGACACATTGCTAGATACGGGGGCAGAGTGTGACCACCGGTTACAAACATCATGGGGCTTGCCATGTGCTTGTAAGCTTAACTGGCACACTATTAACAATATACGCATTCCATTAAAAGACATAGACCCCTTTTGGAGGAAGCTCGATTTCAGTTAGGCGTCTATTGGACACGAAGAACCAGACTATGAAGCGGAACTTGAAGATGTGAAAAAAAAGTTCTAGGACTAAACAACCGAATGCAAAAAAAAGTCTATTCTCAAAAATAATGTATGTTCTCCTTGGAAATCAAACAAGGAGGAACCTGAGAAACGAGAGGACCATAGGGGGCGTCCAAATCTAAACCAACAAGCCAAGAAAAGAGATACCCCTAGACAGAGCTCTTACTCCCCGTCCTCGTCAACTGATACCCACAGACACAAGTCGTACTCCCCGTCCCCGTCAGCTGATCCCCACAGACACAGCTCCTACGCCCCCCGTCATTTGATCCCCACAGGCACAGCTCCTACGCTCCCTCCCCGTCATTTGATCCCCACAGACACAGCTCCTACGCCCCCTCCATGTCTTTTGATCCCCACAGACACAGCTCCTACGCCCCCTCTCTGTCACGGAAACCAACACCCGAAGCCCCCACCCAACCGTTGTCACTTTCCTAGTCTCAGTCACATGCCCGTTTAAGATACCTAAACCACCGAAACGCTCATCTAAAAAGCATGAGACTCCAACCGACCTTGGTTTTCCATTACTGCGTGACCCTAAGGGTGTCCCAATCATAGAAAGTTATAGGCACCTCATTCCCACTTGGGCATACTCGTTCATTTCAGGAATAAAAGATGTAAAGCCAGATGGTAATTGCGGTTTCAGAGCAACCGCTGTCGGCTTAGGCATGCGTCAACAGAACTGGAAGGAGGTCAGAGCAAGCATGAGGAATGATATGGTCACTAACAAATCCTGGTGGAGCCACAGGTTGAACTACGAGGTAACCGGTAATTATGACCCGGTTCGTGATTCGCTGGACTGCTCAACGTCTGCTTTATTCCAGCAAAAGAGTAGGTGGTTTAAGTTACCTGGGCACTGACACGTAGTGGCTCAGACGTATGACTGTGTTTTAATCAACCTCCATCTGTCACACCCCCGTCTTAGGCCTAGGAGCGTGACCCAACAGTTGGTATCGTAATTATAAATAAATCAGAGTTGCGTTAATTTTCAGAAGACTTATAAAACTTCAAGGATCAAAACATAACTTTTATATATACATTTAAAGACAGGATTATAAAATACCCGTTTAGAGTTGTTAACAAAAGATTACGTGTTTATGTTTATAAACCACCATTTATGTTTATACAAAATAAAATCCGAGCCATCGTATATATAAGCACTTCGTCACTCCAAGTGCTAAACTTGTTCACCTGCAAAATGTAAGAAAATACGTCAGCAACGAATGCTGGTGAACACGCTGACGCAAAATAATCTCTTTTACTTTATTACCCCTTGAGACTACGCCTGCCTCGGCCCAACGTGGCTTAGGAATAACAAAGTCAAATAACACATTATAAACTAGAGCCTCTACTCTAGGTCACCTCAGCAAACACCGCAACGTTCGACTTAGTTAAGTACTTGTAAATATACACATAAGGTCGTACTCCTTGCAGGAGAGCGTCCTACGACCAAGGGTGGTGCGATCATGCCCGTACACCGCATAGTACCACCTATGTAAGGATCCATACATACGTATACTACAGCCTGAGGGCTAGGTTTATACCCATAGTTATAACGGTTTTAGGAACACATAGTTCCTTGTAAACAATTTCATATAACAAGTTTGATTCATTTGAAAACAAGTTTAAAAGTTTGGGGGCGTATTCACCTTGTCTCTTTAGGATCGGCTTCACTCACCGTCCAAGGGTCTTTCCCTTCTTTATATCGCACCTATAGTACGAGTATAAATATTTGTTAGTTGAATACACGATCCGGCTTAAGACCTTTAGTCTTATCTCAATCCTCAATGAACCTTTAGTTCATTTTCTTTTACTTGAAAACCTTTAGTTTAAAAGTAAATTATAAACCTTTAGTTTATAATAAAAACCCGACGTTTTGTCTTCTCTAAGAAACGTAATCATTTTCTTTTATTATTTAAGAATACTCTTTATTCATTAAATAATATTTTCATAACAAAGAATATATATATACATATATTCTTACACACATATATATGTAAATCATAATATTCAATAATCATACTTTCATTCATTTCTTTGTTATGTTTTCTTTTCTTTTCTTTTATCGAGGTATCGAGTATAACCTCTTGGTGCATGTTTTGTGACCGTCGCTATGCAATTCTGTTCAGCCGAAACGATGTACGAAGTCAGGACAACTTCGCCATAGGCGAAGTTGTAACAACTTCTGCCATAGGCGAAGTTAGAACAACTTCGCCTTGGGCGAAGTTGTAACAACTTCGCCTACAGGCCCAAGCCCGCGAAGTTTATATATATATATATGTGTGTCTTGTTTAGGTTTGTAAATCCAGAAATTAAGAGTTTTGTGTGTTAAGTTCAAGTAGCTAGAGAGAAACCGAGAGAGAGAGAGTCGTGTGGGACGACCCGAGGTAGAGCTCACCTCGGGTCGACCGTCATTTGTTTTCATGTTTGGTTTGTAAGTGTTTCGGTAATTATATAAAAGATCTGCAGATGTGTTTATCCCATTCGTGTGTTTGTTCGTGTATGTGTATGTGTGTAATCGTGTTCTTCGTCTTCTACACCATTAACGAGTCTAGGAGGATTCCGCACTCCTAGACGTCGTGCGGATCTCGTATCGATCGGCGACGCCCCGGGGGGACCTTACAAGTGGTATCAGAGCCTTAGGCTCTTATGCTATGGTTCGAGATCTGCGTTTTGGTGTTTCTGGCACGTTTCTGATCGTTTCTGGCCGATCAGCGCCGCAGGCGAAGTTATTGGGTTCAGGCGAAGTTGTCGCTTAAATTTTAGGGTTTAGGCGATGATATAAGGTTAAGCGAAGTTATTCACAACTTCGCCTACCTCACAAGTTCTCTTATCTCAGGCGAAGTTATCTGTCAGGCGAAGTTTTGGACAGGCGAAGTTATGGACAGGCGAAGTTAAGGAGGAGCGAAGTTGACTTTAGGCGAAGTTAACGAGAAAAAAAAAAAAAGAGTGTTTTGGAGTTCTCGTCTGTATGGCCAGGTGTACACGATTATTGTGAGACCGAAGACGTTGTTCCGTCAACGAGTGAAACTTGTTATCTCTTGGTCTTACGTGTGAACAAATACGTGTCAACTCTGGATTTGGAGTTGAGGTTGTGAATGGGATATTGATTGAAACTGGATATTGACACATATTTGGGTGTTTGTGGGCAATGAAATTGTTGTTGTTCGAGGTTGACCAACTGAAGAAAGTCAAATTGAACTGAAGGTTTTCGTCATTACTGGATTGCGGTCAGAGCATATTATTTATGTTATTTTCAAGGCGTTCGAGAATTAGATCCTGAAACGTGATGCTTATTTATTAAAGTGAAAATTCTGGAACAAGTTGGATTTAATCGGGAATTAAAGTGTTTATGTTCTTGATCGTTATCCCTGGTGATTGAAGATGCTTCGGATTAATTAATGGTCATGTGTGTTAGATTCTGTCAAGGTGGTTTTGTGATGAAATTGATCACTTGATGTTGAGTAGTTGAAGATTAAACCTTATCGTATGCCGACGTGTTGGTGAAGTTGTGGAGGGAGCCCAACTTCACGTGTTGGTGAAGTTAGATGAACTTCACGTGTTGTGAAGTCAGAAGGACTCACGTGATTGGTTGAGATGATTAATTAGGCACGGGGATGCATGCATTTCAAAGACCTTAATCTATTTAGTCGGAGAAGATTACACTGAAGGGGAGATCTGATATGGAAGACGCTGGGTGATTGGTAGATTTGTGAAGTTACAACACAGTTTCAGACACGGCTGGTTGAAGAACAAACAGAAGATCATCAGTTAAGAGGGAGTCTGTTGGTGCATGTTTTGTAACAGATGATCTTTTGTGTTTATTAGAATTGAGAGCAACGGTCAAAGGGGAGTCTGTTGGTGCATGTTTTGTGACCGTCGCTATGCAATTCTGTTCAGCCGAAACGATGTACGAAGTTAGGACAACTTCGCCATAGGCGAAGTTAGAACAACTTCGCCCTAGGCGAAGTTGTAACAACTTCTGCCATAGGCGAAGTTAGAACAACTTCGCCTTGGGCGAAGTTGTAACAACTTCGCCTACAGGCCCAAGCCCGCGAAGTTTATATATATATATGTGTGTCTTGTTTAGGTTTGTGAATCCAGAAATTAAGAGTTTTGTGTGTTAAGTTCAAGTAGCTAGAGAGAAACCGAGAGAGAGAGTCGTGTGGGACGACTCGAGGTAGAGCTCACCTCGGGTCGGCCGTCATTTGTTTTCATGTTTGGTTTGTAAGTGTTTCGGTAATTATATAAAAGATCTGCAGATGTGTTTATCCCATTCGTGTGTTTGGTTTTGCTCGATTGTGTGGTTCGGGATTATCACGCGGGTGTAGAAATCGTTCCGTTCGACTATTCACGAGACGAGTTTTCTGAGTTTTTGTGTCCTACTCACCTCCTACAATCATAAACAACCCATAACACGTTCACAAACCTCGTAAAATTCAGAAATCAAACCTACACTAAACCCGTATGTCCCACCATATGTGAGACAAACGGGCAGTAATGCAGCCTCATCATCTAAAACAACTGTTGAAAAGAAAGTTGAACACAGGAGTTGTTTCAGATGTAATCAATTAGGACACCTAATTGCTGATTGCCCTCTGAAGCGGAGATTCAGAGGTGTGAGGCCTTCAAAAACTGAAAACAGAACTAACAGTAACTACAATAGTGGTAAAACTAAATCAGGTTTTCAAAGAAAAAGATCTCAGTTTTTCACTGCTAACAACCAAACCATAAGTAATAATTCATTTAATTCTCGAAGGTTTGGATGGCCTCATAATCAAACTCCAAGAAGGTATCCTTTTAGGACTTACAGGAATTATTCTGAAACTAACTTTGGACAGCCAAGGTACGGGATGTATCGACCCAAGACCAATAGGTCTTGGGTCCCCAGATTTTAATCATCTGCTTTAATCGTGCAGGAACAGTTGAACAGGGCTGCAAACAATCAATGGGTTGTGGATAGCGGCTGTTCCCGGCACATGACGGGTAACAAGAATTTGTTACACGATTGGAAACCTGTTCAGAGAGGAAGAGTGAGTTTCGCTGGAGAGAGCGGTGGAAGGATTACAGGAATTGGGACGGTGACTAACGGAAAGATGACGTTAGAGAAAGTAAATTTTGTTGAAGAACTGAAGCACAATCTGCTGAGTGTTTCGCAGATTTGTGACAAAGACTACACCGTGCATTTCACCAAGAATGAAGCGATCGTGCTATATCCTGGTTTCAAGATACCAGAGGATTGGATTGTTATGAAGGCTCCAAGAGAAAAGAATACGTATATAATGGACATGAGGTCGACAGAGATGACCACAGAAGAATCGTGTCTTCTGTCGAAAGCAACTGAATCGGAGTCCGAATTATGGCACAGGAGAATGGGGCATATTCATCTTCGGAAAATGAACTACCTTGTCAAGAATGGGCTTGTGCTGGGTGTTCCCTTGAAGAATTTCAACTTTGAAGATCAATGCTTATCGTGAAAAAAGGGAAAGCAACACAAGAAATCCCATCGCACCAAGAAGGTTAACTCAATTGTCAGTACCTTAGACTTACTTCACATGGATCTCTTTGGTCCTGTGAATGCAAAAAGCCTAGGAGGAACATCTTACTGCTTGGTGATCACTGATGATTCTCTCGATACTCTTGGGTATATTTCCTGAAGTCAAAGGATGAAACGGTTCAGATGGTGATAAATTTGATTACCAAAGTTGAGAACATTATGGGAAAAAGAGTTAAATACATCAGGAGTGACAATGGGACTGAGTTCAAGAACTATCAGATGGAGCTCTTCTGCTTACAGAAAGGAATCGAACACCAGTATAGCGCTCCGTATACTCCACAACAAAATGGAGTGGCTGAGAGGAAGAACAGAACGTTAATTGAAGGAGCCAGAACCATGCTGGCTGATTCGAAACTTTCTGTGGTGTTCTGGGCTGAAGCTGTTGCAACAACCTGTTATATCCTTAAACGAGTGTTAACCGTTAAAAGATTAAATAAAACATGTTATGAACTTATGCATGGGAGAAAGCCCAACTTGAGTGGTCTTGAACCATTCGGGTCCCCGTGTTCGATATTAAAGACAAATTCTAAATTTGGTGAAGTAGCCGACGAAGGAATTTTAGTCGGATATGTTGTTGGGACTCCCAACAGACGTGTCTTTAATACATCGACCAGCAAGGTTGAGGTGGTGTGTAACACTGATATCACAAGTTACAAATCACCAAAACCAAGCACGGGACCCGCTGGGTTTTCGACTATGATAGACTTTTCAAATCTTTTAACATACCTTACTTGGATTGTGCAGAAGTAGATGAAAGAATTGCTTCGAAGATGATTTTTGATGAGGAAGACAATTATGTGCAACGACCGAAGTATGATGAATGTCAGCCTTCCTCGTCAAATGCTGTCGATACCCCTGCTGCCTCTACTGAAGAAGAATTTTTCAATCCGTTTCACTCTCTACAACAATCACCCATTGATGAGCTATCTTCGAATCTGGAAGACAATCTGCAAGTTAGTGCGGTTCCGACTACGAGAGTTCACAAAAATCACCCATTGGAGAATGTGATAGGTGATCTGTCCGATGGTGTACAAACAAGACAAAGCTTGAATGAGCACACCTGTGTTTATACAAGCATTAAAGATTCAGGCATAATCAACGAATGCTTGTACACCTGCATCATCAGCCAGATTGAACCAAAGAACTATCAAATGGCTCTCAAGGACAGCTCGTGGGTCGAAGCCATGCAAGATGAATTAGCCCAGTTTAAGAAGATGGAGGTATGGAACTTGGTTGCAAAACCAAAGAATGTGCATGCGATTGCCACAAAATGGGTCTTCAAATGCAAGAGAGATGAGAAAGGGATTATTATCAGAAACAAAGCGAGGCTGGTTGTAAAAGGTTTTAATCAGCAAGAGGGGATTGATTACAATGAGGTGTTTGCTCCTGTGGCAAGATTGGAAGCCATTCGATTGTTTTTGGCATTTGCTGCACATAAGGAGATGAAGGTTTTTCAGTTGGATGTGAAGAGTGCTTTTCTTAACGGTAAAGTCGATGAGGTTGTGTACGTTGAGCAACCTCCGGGTTTTCCTGACCCAGACTTTCCTGATCACGTATACAAGCTAAGTAAAGCACTGTATGGGCTACATCAGGCCCCTCGTGCCTGGTATTCTACACTATCCGACTACTTGCTTGAAAATGGTTTTGAACGGGGAAAGATTGATAGCACTTTGTTCTTCAAAAGAAAAGGGAGCGACTTTCTACTGGTGCAAGTCTACGTGGACGACATCATCTTTGCTGCATCAAAAGTCGCCATGTGTCAGGAGTTTGAGGCCGTCATGAAGAAGAGATTTGAAATGAGTGCTATGGGTGAAATAACATTCTTTTTAGGACTGCAGGTTGATCAGAAGAAAGATGGGATGTTCATTCATCAGACTAAGTATGTCCATGATGTTCTCAAACGCTTCAAGATGGAGGACAGCACTCCATACGATACTCCAGTCTGCGTCAACCACAAATTGGGTGCTGATTCAGACAACGATGCAGACGTGGACCCAACTCAATATCGGGCAATAATAGGTTCTTTAATGTACTTAACTGCTTCTAGGCCTGATATAACGTTTGCTATTTGTCTTTGTGCTCGCTTTCAGGCAAACCCAAAGGAATCTCACTTGAAGGGTGCGAAGAGGATTCTACGGTATCTCAAAGGCAAGCCTAAGCTGGGGTTGTGGTACACGAGAGGAGGAGACTTGGAGTTGGTCGCCTACACAGATTCTGATTATGGAGGGTGCAATCAGAGTCGGAAGTCAACTACAGGTGGATGTCAGTTTCTTGGTGGCAGATTAGTGTCATGGCAATGCAAGAAGCAGACCTCAGTCGCGATTTTAACCTGTGAAGCAAAATACATGGCAGCATCTAACTGCTGCTCCCAAGTTCTTTGGATTCAACAACAGTTGCGCGATTACGGTCTGAATTTCACTCATACTCCTATTTGCATTGATAATACTGCTGCTATCTCAGTAACTAACAATCCCGTAAAACACAGTAAAACTAAACATATTGACATCCGTCATCATTTTATACGGGATTGTGCTGAGAAGAAACTGATTGTGCTCGAAAAGGTTGATACGCTAGATAATTTCGCTGACATGTTTACGAAAGCGTTTGACAAAACTAGATTTCAAAACCTTGTTGAGCTGAATGGGATGATCAATCCCGAGTAACCGTGTTTTTATCTTTATTAAAAAAAAAAAAAAGTCACTATCGCTTAGAATTATGTCGGTTGCCTCAGTTTGAAGGACATATCTTCGGATATGTTTGGTCCTCATTTCTACTTGTTGAATATAAGGATAGCCATTGACCAGATGACTGAAAGTGACCGAGGCGGTTTATGATGTGTTTTTATTCTTTCGCTGAAAATTAGTCGATCATACTTAGTTAGAAGGACACATACTTGTATGTGGTCGGTCCAGCTGATCCATTGGATCTTCGGGATAGCCGTTTACCTGAAAACTTCAATTTGATCGGGGCGATTGAAGTTAAAAAAATTTTCAGGGAGATGAAATTAATTTTCAAGTCTACTACTTCGTAAGAAGTTCCTTTACTATGTTTAACAGAAAATTGATCCAACCTTGGAAAGTGATTGATATACTGATTCTGTGTGCTTAACTAGTGAAGTTATTAGGCCTAAAAGACTTTAAAACAGTCATTGTATGTCATGGTAGCTTTTTATGGTGCGTAAAAGTAGAAGTGATACCAACTAAATCTACTCGATTTTACGTGGAAACTTCTTAACAGTTGTGCATGTCTCCATATATATCTTTCCGAATGATAGGCAGAAAAGCGATTACCCAGTCATACACGAGCCCGTGAGTGTTCTGATTCCCGTGAAGATAGCGTGTCAAGATACTGCAGTGATCCAGATTCGGGACTTGCAGTAGTTTACTACTCTGAAGTCTGTGTAAATACTTTAAAAAAAAAAAAAATTGAGTTATTGAGATATTCTTGAGTTCATAATGATAAGACTTCTCAATCAAGATGCAAGATAGAGAACGGGAAGCAGAGTCCAAAGATCGAAGAGTTCCTGCTATTTAATCAGACACTACGGGTCGAGGTCAACTCGGGGTGACTTGGGGAAAGCCAAATACGCTTTGAGAATAGATAGGAGGCATCATAATCTCTGAGTTGTTGCCCACTTAAGTTTTGAGCTTAATTGAACCGAACCCGTATCACAGAAACGATGAAAATCATTTTAAGTTAATTACCTGCTTACAACCTGTTTCTTTATGTCATAATACAGCTGAACACGGATCTGTGTGACAGTCACGTAGTTAGTATGATTCTTGTTCGGATCTTTTCTAAAACATGGTAGTCCCTATCGAGACTGAAATTTGATCCCGTGTACTTTATTTTTAAACTTTTTTCTGCTTATGTAGTTGTATACTTTTATACCTGGTTACTTGGTCTTGATCGTTTCATTTAACACTTTAAAGATTGTTTTTAAAACTTAATTGCAAATTGTTCAAATTATAGGGGTTTGTTTTGAAAATTTTAATATCGGCGAAGTTGTCCATAACTTCGCCTGTAATAGGAGAAGTTATCCACAACTTCGCCAATATAATTTTGACCCTGTATAAAGGAAATTAAAGGTCAAACTGGTTCATTATTTTTAAAACCCAGCGAACTTATCAGCGAACTTAACCTCTAAACCCACAGCGAACTTATCGATCTTCATCTGTGTTCTTATTCCAGTTTCTAATCCGTGCTTAAAGGTGTGTAGGGTAATCGAATCGATTAATCATGTTCATTAACGTTTATCATCGGTCGATTCGACTCGTTTCACGTCCTCGTTTTTCGAACCCTTAACAACCGATTTTCAAACGTATCTTTACGTGTTCATAATCAATCTAATCGTCCAAATCGTCATTAAATCAAGTTTTACGAGATCCGCAAGCTCAAAATTGACCAAATCAAGTCGTTCGATAAACCTAACTGATGCCGTTTCATATTCGGCGAAGTTACAGTTTAGGCGAAGTTGTCCGTAACTTCGCCTGAGGTTTAACTTCGCCTGATAATTATTTTTGAAACAGTTTATGAGGCGATGTTGTGGTTAGGAGAAGTTACCATTAACTTCGCCTGGACCTTTTTACTTAACAGTTAACAGACGAAGTTAAAGTTGAAGCGAAGTTGTTTCCCAACTTCGCCCCACCTTTAACTTCGCCTATACAGAAAAGATCACAACTTCGCTCATGGTAACAGGCGAACTTGTGATTTGCTTTGTCGCTTATCTAACTTAGTCTGTTTGGTGCAGATATGGCTGCTATAGGTGGTGCAGGCGGTGATGACGGTGGTGATAACCAAAGACAGTTCTTCCCGGGTCACAACATGTATATAACATTAGACCCGGAGGCGAGCGGAGTTGATGATTTCCGCGAAATCATCACATTCCTACTACGCTCGCGTATATTCCACGCGATTACGACAACACTGCCAATATCCTTGCCAAACATTGAGGATTTTTGTCAGGCCGTGGAATATGATTGTAGGGTCGAGCCCCCGGTGATGCGAGCAACAGTCAACAATCACATTGTTCAGTTCTCATCTGAACAAATCCGGGCGGCTTTACGTTTTGGAGATGAGACAAGAGATGACCCGACAGATTTTGTAGCTCCTTTCCGTGATGGAGCGTTTCTGAGGATGGGATACTCTGGTCCCTTGGGGAGATACGCAGAGAAGAAAGGGGTTTCTGCTTGACCAGTGGCGCTTTCTCATGCATGTCATGATTGTATGCATGTCAAGGAGAAAGGCGGGCACTGATGGCATGGGTGCGACCATGCAGTCGGCTATGACTGCTCTGACTTATAACAAGCGTTACAGCTTTAGTCAGATGGTCTTCTTCGAGATCGATCGACAACGAAGAGCGGTGGCGCGTGAGAGATTTATCATGTATCCAAGATTTCTCCAAATGATCTTGAATCATGTTGCTCCAACGCTACCTCAGCGCCGCCCAATCCGATACGTAGAAAGTGTGAGCAAAAGGATCTTTGCCCAAGGCAGATCCTCCAGTGCGAGGAGCAAACCTTAGCTCCGTCCTCGACATACTCCACTATTCGGGTACTTAATCAACCCGGGGTATGTGCCTGCTTGTGGGGACGAGTTTCGGGACCTGGCACCACAACAGGCAGGAGCACCTCAAGCTATACCTGCTACTCCTGTTGTGTCACCGGAGGAGATCATAGATCTTGACGCAGAGTTTGGCGGTCAGGGATTTTTTGACATGGAGATGGTTGATCCAGAGGAGAATATACAAGTCTCGGTTGAACGAGCTTCGGTTGTGAATGTTAATAGGGCAGCTACAACGGTGGCTGACTCAGATTCTGATGATGAATTGGCCGAAGCGAGACAGATTTTGGTAACACATGAACAGACTCATGGGAAAAGAAAGAGAACTGATGATGATAGCGAGTCAGACTATGAAGAAGAGGTACAACAGTTGATTCGGAGATCAAGAAGGGAACGGGCAGGTGCAGGATCGGGAGCCGGTGATAGCTCGAGGGTGGAACGTCTCACTCCACCAGCACTGTCCGGTATGACAATGGTTCCCTCATCATTACAGGTTACAAGGCCAAGCGCCACGGACATTCCCGTGGTGGCTACCTCATCCTCATTTGGCCTCCCACTCACTTCATTTCAACTATCGGCTCCGGAGATTGTCTCGTTGCCACCTCCAACTCTTACTCCAACGGAGGTCGTGGCACATTTTATTGAGTCGATGGTTGTGGCCACTGCAGGGTTATCGGTGACGATACCACCTGCGGTTACGTCTACTTCTGAGGTCCCGGTTACATCGGCAATCCCTCCTCAGTACACTCACGATATATCTCATATGAGGTTTGATTTTGATGCAACCCTATCAGACTCTGAACGAATAGCAGCACTTGAACGGGTCGTGGCAGAGCAGTCAAGGATTAATCTTATCCAGACCCAGGCTATTCAACGCCTAGTTGCAGAGAATCAGATGCAGTCGTCCCTGCTGGTAGAACATGGAAAAATCATAGATGCTCTGAAGGAGTTCTTGGCATCTCAGGGGGAGACGAGCTGTAAAGGCGATGAGTTGAGGACCAAGAGACGTAATGATCGAGACGATGATCCCAATGCATCGAAAGGTGCAGGTGGTGAGTTGCCAAGAACTGTACAAGCTCTTGGGACTTCCACAACTCAGGGGGAGTCGACAACTGCAGCTGGTGGTGATGATGTGGTGGTAGTGGAGGTTGAGGAGATGGATGATGACTTTATGTGTGATGATGATGTATTACCGAGTGATGCGATAGAGAAGATTGGTGAACAGATTGTGATTGATGATGAGATAGAAGAGGGGGAGATAGTAGAAGAGAATGTAGAGCATGAAATTCCAGAAGTCGATAACGCAGATATGAGTAAAGAGATGGGAAATGATGAGACTGAATGGGAAGAGCAGCCTAGATGGAAAGAAGGCTATGCTCAGTGGTTCGTCAAAATGAAGAAACCAGCGGTCCCTACTATGTTTAAGAAGACTTACAACATTAGAGGCTATGCTGAAGCGAGAAAAGGGATTATTTGCTGGATATACGATGAGCAGTTGAGGCTCTTCGTGATTAAGAGATATGATGGTATTCAGTACTTCAAAATAATGTTGAGATCGTTGAACACACTGCCAGAATGTGAAGTGAAAGACTTAGCCAGATTGGGATTGATAAATCGAAGTGATGATAATATGGCTAGAGTCATCGGGAAGATAGTATGGAAGGAGAGTATAAAGGAAAAGAAGTTTGAGCTGTTGAAACCACAAAAGGGTAAACTTATCGAAGACAAAGATAGAGGGTTGAGAGCAGATGGCAAGCCTTGGATGATTATGAAGTATAAACCGATCCGGTGCTTGAAAGAAGTGCCAATGAAACAAATGCCCAAGAATGTGCTCAAAGAGTTGAAGTGGTGGTATGTAGATTGTGAGACAGTTGAAGCAGTGATGGAAGACGAAGATGAACAAGAGCTGCTAAGAGTCTATGATCCGATGCATCTAGTGAACCTGTCTCGAGCTGATCTGCAGGTGCTGAATGAGAAGAAAATCTTTTATATTCCTGCTTGGAAAGACGAAGCGAGGAAATATCAAAGAGTTGTGTCGGTATGTGTACGAGAAGGAGTGAATGCTTAAAGATGAAGATTCAAGATTGTTGAAGATTACGAGACACGTGCTTGAAGATAAAGATATGAAGCTACTGCCAAGGGGGAGTCTGTTGGTACATGATGTCAGTAGTTCAGTGTCTAGTGTCTGTAATCGAGTCGTTTGGATTTGTGTTTGTATGTAAGCGAAGTTAGCTCACAAGTTCGCTGATACAGGCGAACTTGTGAACTAAGCGAAGTTAGTGACAACTTCGCCTGAACATGCCAGGCGAAGTTGTCGTGATATATATGTCCTAGGTTACGGCTTAGAGATAGAAGAAATTCAATCAGTGTATTCAGTTTATGTGTAACGAGTCCAGTATTAGTGATATATATCACGTGTTTTCCGGTTGCAATATAACGTGTTTGTGTTTATTGTAACGTGTGTTTAATCGTATCGTCTTCTACGCTCGTAACGTCTTACGTAGGGATTCCACACCTACATAGAACGAGATATCTCGTGTAGATCCGGTTGGGAACCTACATAACCTCGACTTAAGGCTTAAGCCTTGAATATAATATGGAATTATATTGAATTCATTATTATGCCTAACCTTATTGGCGTATCGAAACTCTAGGGACTTGAGCAGCATTCCAACGCCGCTTGATCTCTTTGGTCGTCAAACGATAACGCCAACTTCAACACACGATGGCACGCTTATCAAGGCTCATCGCCATTTCAACAAACACCGTCTTGGTATGTGGATGGAGGGTGGCACAAACCTTGAGGAAACGTTGATGCACAAACAAGGGATCGAGGCACGTTTATCGAGGCGGATCGTTAATATGATTTGGGAATTCTAGTGAGATGTTAGAGAGAGAAAGTAACACTGAATTTTGGATGTATCAAATGAGATCCCGGACCTTGCTATTTATAGACAAAATTTTGGTCCCCATCGCGGTACGCGATGGGTCCCTGGGCTGACCTATCGCGTACCGCGATATAGGTCAGCTGAGTCACAGCGTAGACCTGCCAGGTGTTGACACGTGGCAGGCGCCGCTCCACGTGGTGACAGTGTTGCCACGTGGTGACACGTGGCAGCACATAGGCTTATTATAATATAATATAATATAATATAATATAATATAATATAATATAATATAATATAATATAATATAATATAATATAATATAATATAATATAATATAATATAATATAATATAATATAATATAATATAATATAATATAATATATTAAATTTTATTTTCTTTGTACAGGTACCTATATAGGCTTATTGCTCATACCGTACAGCGTCGTCACGGGGGGGACAGATCACTGCAACCTCCGTGACCTGTTTTTTTTTGCGATGCCTGCTTACGGGGAGACACTGCAACCTAGCTCGCTGTTTCGGCGACTACTTCGCTATTTACTCGCACAGGCAGGGTCGCGGGAAATTGGTCGGTGGCACGTTCGTTACGCGGATTGCGATTTCTATGGGCTACGGGAACCTACTACAAGACCAACCCATTAAGCCGCCGCTTCTGCCGCGAGAGCTGGACCGTGGACGGGCACAGGGCATGCAAATTGTCAAGAAGTTTAACCGCCGGTATCACCTGGTCACTAATTTCGAGTCTGGCCCATACGTAGAGGTCCCACTTGTTGAACCTCCGCCAATCGAGGAGCCGGAGGTGGATATTGAGGGCGCCGAGATTACGGTGATGAGGACATTGGAGGACGGTGATCAGGTACGTTATATTTTATCGTTTTATTTTTTTTTTGTATTTTCGTCTTATTAACGTTAATTTATCGTGTTCATAACAGCCACCGCATCAGCACCCGCAGCACGTTCCGCGTACACATAGCGCCGTGTGATTGGATGCGGCCATTAACTCTCGCCTACAGAGACTAGAGTGTCAGGTGAGCTGGATGGTTGGTTATTTGTCAGCCCAGCAGCATGGAGCCCAGTACGCAGTACCAGCGCCACGTTTCGACGAGATGGGGAGCGATGACGACGCGGGTGGTGCCGCATTTTAGATTACTCTTTTGTATGCTGTTACTTTTTCCCCGAACTCGTTTGATTTTTATTTTCGAACTCGAAATGTATTAATTATTATTATTTTATAAACCTGGTTATGAGTTATGCTTATTTTGTTCGTTTTCAATTTTAAAATTGTTGTTTCGTTATTAGTTTAAAACAGACAAAAAATCTGTTACACCCGACATAAAAAAAGAAAAAAAACATAAGTTGTTATGTACTAATTATTATTATATAAAAGTCGTTCGTTTTATTTTGTTCGTTATTAATTTTAAAATTGTTTTCTCGTTGTGACCTTCGAAAACCGATCAAAATGACCTTTCAAAACCGATCAAAAAAAGGTTACCCGAGTAAAAAAAATTCAAAAGAAACAAAATAAAATTAAAAGACAACAAAAAGACAAAAACACAATAAAACAAAAAAAATAAACATCAAAATAACAAAAAAACAAAACTTCCCAAAACACCCAACCATTAAACGGATTATCGCCCGATCCGCGGCTTAATGGGAGGGTGTTTAGGAAACACCATATGGTGTATCTAAAAAACCCCCATTTATAATCTTAATCGTGACAAGTTCTTCATAAACATATATATGTTGTTTATTAAAATCAAATTACATTGTTATTTGTTAGAAGCATAAACAGTATGAAAACAACATCTTTAACAACAAACCAAAAAGAAATTTAGAAAATGCATCCATTCTGTTTTAAGCCTTCAAAAGAATTGACCCAACGGTTTAAAAACGTATGCATATGTGATATATTTTTCGCATATATGCTTTTACTCAGAGTATTAGACTCAACATTCAATAATTTAGAACAATATAGAAATACATGTAAAAGAAACAATAGATTTGAGTATATTTGATATTTTAAATTAGAGGGAGAATTCTATAAATGGTTTTTACGGTTTAAGCCAAATTTTATGCAGCGTCCCTAATATTTAAAATTTACATGCGTGATCACTAACCACCAACCTTATAGTTTCATTGTTGGTTCATAAACGTAACCTAGTTAACTTTTGGTGTTAAATATTGCAAGTGAATGAGTAGTTTGGTCCATTTAATTCGACCATCTCTCTCTCTCTCTCTCTCTCTCTCTCATTCTTTTTTGTTCCACAAATTCACATGTTTTAGATGAAGTTCATACCTTATAATGATATTTATTTTAACTATCAACAAAACTATTTTTTATAAGGTAAATAAGATGTTTCATTGAGATTATTTATTTCCAACCGCGTGTGGCAATGAAGGTGGTTTTGTAAAACATAAAATAGATGCATTTAGATATTAATTATTATGGCCAGATATCAGTTAAATGGTCATATGCGAGAATTGGTGAATTGGTGCTCAAATTTTGGAGTATATGAGAGTCCATACTAGGTTTATTTTAATGGACGCTATATTAGAAAGAAGTACAACTATTGATTTAATGTCAGTTAACTCTTAGTTATAATATGTTTAGATATAACTTAGTTGTTGAAACGTTTTGGTTTGAAAATCGGGTTGAGTTGATTCCATGAAACCACCCATGATAGTTAGATAAAGCACACACAATGCCAAATTACATAATTACATAGTAATCAATATATGGTAAAGATTTGATACATTTCTTAATAATGAACCATCTTTAATCTTGGGATTAGAAGATCTAGTCATGAGGTTTGAGGTTGTCGATGAGTGAGAAAGAGTTTTTGTTATATAAAAGAAAAGAGAGAACGTTGAAAGAGTTAAATAGACCAAACTACCCCATCACGTGCAACATTTAACATCAAAAGTTAACTATGTTATTGATGGTCATGTGAAAATCATGTATTTTTAGGTTTAATTTTAGCAGTTTTACTTAGTTTTGTTTTAGAATTTCGGTACTTCAAGTATGCTCTTGATTTGTAGGTCGATGAGAGTTAAATATACTATATGGAGGCACTTACGAGCATGATTTGAAGTCTTGAGAAGACCGGAACTATTACCCAAGTGTTGGAAACAAAAAGAAACAAGTTGGTTGAATTTTAGCTCCCAAAGTAAGTTAAGGTGGGATCAGAGTAGCCTACTCCGAATTCCAAATTAGTTCAAAGTAAGACAGTCAGATTCAGAGTAAGGTAGTCAGATTTCAGAGTAAGGGATTACCACCTAGAGTAAGCTACATCAGGGTTCAAGGTAGCTTACACTGGTTCGCGAAATTCAGTTTTAAAGCACGAGTCCAATTGCTATATAAGCCATAAAACCCTATATTGATGGGCACTTAATTCCAAGCGTTTTTAGAAAGAACTTTGGCCATTTCGAGATATCTGGAACATCTCCAATCACTACAAATCTGTTTCATATTTCTGAATCAAGAATTGAAGATCATATGATGACCATGAGCGGCTATTTTTTCTCGGATCATACCCGAGATGTAGAGTATTGTACCTTTTACAGTTCTCATGTTTTAAGAACGAACTATGTGTAATCGTTAATTATCGATGTATGAACATTGATGTTTGGTATTATTGTGCATTCAATTGATTTAGGCTTATTTCAATCAGAACGATTAGTTTGTTAGTTGTTGTGATACATATTACATAGGGTTATATAAATTAGTTTGAATATGTTGAAGCATACAATTGCTCTTAATTGAGTCACGCTGGCAAGAAACCTATGATAACTGATATGGTCTAATTTATGCATATTATCATATAACTATTTCTTACATTTTTAAGTACTTTTAAGGAGTTTTTTTTAATATTATATTTAATTGGTTCATAGGTGGGTTTTTAAGGTTCTAAGATATAATGAACTATAATGGGATAATTTACTAAATTTGAGACAATGAGCTAAAAAGAAGTAATATTTACTGAGACCGACAATTGAAACTTTAAACAAATTATATAAATGATTGGTTTTCTTTCAAGTTAAATTTATATGAAATAATTTTTTAAATATGATTTAAGTAATATATAGAATCGTTTAATAATAATTAAATGCATTACTTGAATTTTTTGTTGATGTGATAATGATGTCAGATCATCATGTGGGAAAATCCACTTAGAAGTCCACATGCATCGAGTTGAACAAAAAGAAAAGACATAGGGCCATCTATGAGTTGGTTTAATAATTTGTTATGTGGCCTAGTAAAAGGATAAACAACTAGGGATGACAATAAAATCCGAATATGATAGGAAAATCTGAAACCCGGCATAAATGAGACAGGTAATACCCGACTCATTATGGTTTGAGACGAGTTTATGATTAGTTTTAAAATTTTTCGCGGGTTTGGGACGGGTTAGGGATTTCTAATATAGCTGATTACCCTGTAGCATAAACCCATTTACCCAATTATGTACCCGATATAACTTATTATATATATATATATATATACTATATTCCAAATATACTATTTTTCGAAACTTGTTTATGTCAATTATTTGAAACATTTTTCTTTTATGGTAACCATATTTGTAATCGATTAGTTATATTTTGTCAAAACCAGGTAAAAACCCTAGCGGGTTTTGAGCCGGGTATACCCGAAGAGCATTTTATCAAAACCCGATAAGAAACCCGATGGGAAAGATTTTGGACGACCGAGTTTTGACGCAAGCAAAAGAAAAAAATTAGAGAGCTCTAGATCAACACTTACACATCCACCTATCATTATTGTCTAGTTTGAATTTATTGTTTTCATAATGAATTAATTATTTAAACCTGTTTATTATCTTTTATTCTTGAGTATGATTGTTAGTTAAACCCCCTAACTGCCTAAGCTTAATAAAGAACTCGTGCTGAAGTTTGATTTTATTTCGGATTATCTTTGTTTATGGTGTTATGATTTAGTAAACACTTTAATTTTATTTATACGATACATGTGTGTGCTTAGGTTTGTTTGATAATATTTATTGTTTTACAGAGTCTTTGATGAATGTCTTTCATATATAAGATTCTGTTAGGTCATTTACTGTGTGTTCTTGACTAGTTTATAGTTAATTTGCAGTAATACCATAGAAACAATAATAATTAATTAAATAGATATAAGCGTGCGGCTAATCTAAATATAAGTGAGGTGATAGATTATGTGATAGGTCTTGGTTGGTTAACTGTTGTATTTAGTTATTCATGGGGAGTCCGTCTAGGATTGATTTGTCAACTTTGTATATCGAGCTGACTTACTATATTAAACTACATTTGATTACCGCGCTATGAGGTAAGATTTCATTTAAATGTATTTTTCATAAATGTTCGGATAATTGTGAGGAAGTCTGACATTAAAACTGATGTTTTTAATAACTTGTAGAAATCTATAGGTGTCTTCTTGAGAAGGGTCATGGGTCAATATCAAAGTTCAGCTTTACTATCCCCCTTTAGGATGAGAACCCACAAAGTCTATAATTAATTAGGTATATTAATAAGATGCAATGGGAAACCTTTCAAAACTAGTTGGTCTAACGACACATCTCAAGTTTAGTACGCTTTTTTTTTATATTATCTCTTATATATTAGAAGTTTTAAAAACTAATTCACGATTTTTTTGATCATTTTCCATTATTTGCAACAATTTCTAATTCAAAGGTCATTTTTTAAAAACTAAATACTAACTCAATTAACTACGACTCAACTATCTTATCCCCATACTTAAATTTTGCATTATGCTCAATGCAAGGATAGGGATAACTTAAAAAAAATAAAAATAACTAAAGTCGGATTACAAAAAATAAAAACCTAAAAATGAAAACAAAAAGTACAAGCTAGACAATGGAAAAGCATTAGCTAGTAATATGCGTGAAATTTAATGCCAAAGTCTTCTTTCGTAGTTGCCTTCCTGGAAATCCGTCTTCTCGCTAATTCTTTGTTGACCTTGCAAACATCTTAAGAAACACAACGCAAAAAAAACTACAAGAAACTACGTTAGTGACTCAATTAATTATACAAACTCCGCAAAACCTCCACACACTTGAACTTAATCAGGAGGTTTCTCTTTGACCTGGACCATATCTAGCCCGTTCAGCTCCACCTATTCCTTGTTAAACATTAAAAATTCAGTGGAATTGAATAATGAAAACTGTTTAAAAATCCTTAATGGGTTAGACCATCAAAATTTAAAGTTAACTGGCATGAACCGGATGCATGGCATGTATCGATAAGACTGGTCGTGTTTGAACTTCAATGTCTTCTTCTTTCTTGTAGACCATCTTTGGACCTGCAAATAGTTCTGGTTCGCAAGTGCTCTTTTCTTCGCCTTTTCCCATGCTTTTGATATTTGAGTGACATTTATTATAAGTGCCACGGGCCGGCTGTGGTGTTTTTTCTCTACCACCACTTCCATATCTAAAGCTTCCATAGGTTGATCCTCATACTTAGTTTCTTCGTGTGGTGCAGGGTATATCACTTACGTCGTTTACCTTCTAGTAGCGCTTCTAAAATTGCTAAGTTACCCTCCGGATCGAATTAACCTACTTCGTCGTACTTAGGCAAACATTCTAACTCCATATCTAAAAACTCATCTTCCTCAAACAACTTATTTTCAACCTTTTCCTCAAAACGAAACAACAAATCAAGTGAATCTCCTAAATCCACTTCATCCTCCATCACTTCTTCCTTCACTAACGACCTCTAATAAGCAGCCCACTCTTCTTCGTCTATTTCATCATCTGAGTCACTCCAATAACTAGTAATAGTAACCTTTGACACCGGAGGTGGGACATTAACGTCCATTTTTGTCTTCGGTTCTTGAATGAACTCCTCATCTGACTCGTCTACTTATTCCATGATCTTCACTTTTCCCTCTTCATCATGCTTCATTCAATCTCCTAACAATGTTTTCTACTATACATTGGAGATATGCAAGAATAATGTGTTGATTTCCCAGGATGATGTCATGCTCAGCTAACATTATCTGGTATTAGCATCTTTAGCGATTAATTGGGTCAAAAACTCCTCCATCTTACTCAATCACCATCACTACCCCCGACAAGGTTGCTATCAGAATATTGACCATAAAATTGTCCCTGGTTATGCTGAGGCCACTTATACGAATCGTCATAATAATAAGAAGGAGGCCCTTGCGAAAAATTTGGATACGACTGCACAGAAGGGTTGGCGAAATAATGTGCTAAGAACCCTACATATTATATACATACAAGGGTAAAATGGGGTCCTTCACAAATCTCACACATATTTACGAGACTCAAAAGAAATAGAAGACATGGACAATTAGACTCTTACGACTCAAAACAAAAATAAAGTAACAAGTAAGTCTAATCAAAGCTAAAACTCAATCGCCAAAATTCCCCGGCAACGATGTCAAAATCTTGATGTGCTAAAAGTAGTTATAAGTTTATTAACTGAAAATACGATAATCTAGACACTAAGTAATAATTCTAAACTCTTAAACTTAACTAAAACTATGAACCGGCAAGTATACCAGTCGACTCTAGTACAACTAAGTAAGTCTGGATAATCGAACCCACGTGACTCTTTAAATGACGTAAACTTGCTATTTAGACTCAACTAAGTGATGCGAATATTTGAAAAATAAATTTAAACTAATTAAAACAAATTAACTAAACAAAAGACGACTTTATATGATTTAATCAAATAACGATGAGAAACCACCTAGGCTAGAATCCTAACCTACTAGTTATCAATTAATCGGAAATTGCTTTGTTATGAAAATAGGATCATAAAGTAGTCACTTAAAGAAAACCCGAACGGACCAGTGACCCTTCTCAAGAAGAAACCTATGGATTTCTATTAAGTTATTAAAAACACCCATTTAATGTCAGACTTCCGACCAGTTATGAAAAACTACCTTTACATGAAATTCTACCCCACAGGAAGGAAATCAAAGGTAGTTTAATGTATCAACTCGACTCTATAGACAAACTTTACAAATCAAACCTAGACGGACTCCCCACGAAGAAATAAATCTAGCAAATTTACCGACCAAGACCTATCACATAATCTATCACCTCACAGATATTTAGATTAGCAACACATTTATATCTATTTAACTAATTATTATTGTTTCTACGGTATTATTGCAAATTAAACATAAACTAGTCATAACACATAGTAAATGACCTAACGGAATCACATTATATGAAAGACATTCACTAAAGACTGTGAAACAATAAATATCATCAAACAAGTTTAAGCACAATAACTAGGGCCGCGTGTTAGCAATTGTTGATGCCTAAGTGTTGGTGCAGGATGCTAGTAGTTCATTAGTCTTTAGTTTATCGTGTCTGTAATCGTTACATTGTTTGTTATGTTTTGGTGAACTTAATAGTTTGCGTTTTGGTAGTGGCGAACTTAGCCCATAGCCGAAGTTAGGGACAACTTTGCCAAGTATGTTTGACGAAGTTTTCATAGGTATTTAAACCTAACTTGCGCCGTTATTTTGTAAGTCTCAGGTCATAACTTGTGTAAACGGCTGGCTTATCGGTTAAGAGCTTTAGAAGCTAATAACAATTAAGTCTTTGTCTTATGTATTCGTTTGTAGTACGTGTGTTTCGTTATCTCGTTTATATACTCGTAATCGTATACTTAGGGGATTCTTCACCCTCCGTGTACGAGATACTCCTGTGTATATCTGGCTAGGAACCTACATTTGGTGTCAGAGCATTTGCTCATGATTGTGTGGTTCGGTATTATCACACGAGTGTTAAAATCGTTCCGCTAGACTTTTCGTGGAATCGTTTAACGTAAAACACCGTTCGTTTAGACCATTCTTCTACCATACTACCCTAGTGGCGGACCATTTTACCATCAAACCCTTCGAAATCAAAGAAACAGTCTCATAATCAGATCCAATTGACTAGCGAAGTTGCCGTCAGTCCTAAGTAGGGTTTTGGCGAAGATATATAATCTGGCGTAGTTTTTCTCTGCGAAGTTAAGGGACAGCGAAGTTAAAAGGGAAAATTATTTAACTTCACCCTAAGCGAAGTTGTCACTAAGGTGAAGTTAACATAACTTCGCCATCTACTGTTCACGGAACAAAGTTTGGTATAGTTTCAGCTCTCGTTTTGGTTAAACATGACTTCGATAAACATCACTGAACTGGTAAAGGTGGAGGTTGAAGCTGGGTTAACGACTAAAGCTCCAAAATTACTTAAAGGCACTGATTTTGTTGCTTGGAAAGACAGATTTGAGCAATACGTGAAGTATCAGGATGCAAAGATGTGGGTATGTATTCAGGATGGTTATATCCCTCCAACAACTGGGTTTGAAGGTCGTGAGCAATTAAAGAAGTATAAGAAGATGGAGGATGGTGAGAAGAAGATGTATGAAGCAGAAAGTAAAGCATTAGCAGCCATAACTATGGCACTGCCTCAATAGACTCTAAACACGTTTAGAAAGTACAAGTCTGCTAGATAATTGTGGGAAGCATTGGAAAACCGTTATGAAGGAAATGTAGGAATTCGAAATTCAAAGACAAAATTGTTGAAAACTCAATTCTCGGTGTTCAGGTACTTAAAAAATGAATCACTTGATGACATTATCACAAGATACTATCATTTGATGACCGAGTTGTACAACTACTCCATAGATTATACTAAGAGTGAGATTGTAGAAAAACTTCTGGATGCTCTTCCACTAAAATGGGAGATGTACACAGTTTTGATGAGAAAAAAAGAGTTTGAAAGTTTTGATTTAGAAAAGGTGGTCAACAAATTACGTAACTATGTGCTTAATATGATAAGGAAAGAGATACCTACTGATCAGGTTCATGACTCGGGAATGTATGGTGCAAAAGGCTATCCAAACTCAAGCTCTGAAACAAAATCGGCTGCTTATTACTCAGGTGGCGAAACAAACTCTACTCAAGATGGTCATGTGGTGATGAACATGGATGGAAATATATGCATTGTTGATGGTGGAAGTACTTCCTCAAAACCTCAATCTTCAGTTGGTAACTCTTCCGCAAGTACCTCAAATGTGAATTACCCAAAGATGCCTATGAGTGTAAAATCTGCTAAACAACAATTTGCACTTTATACCGCTTTCATTATTTCTTATGAGAACTACATCAAAGCAAAGATAATTGACCCTGCAACCTTGGATGAGGATTATGATCAGATAGATGCTGATGACATGGAGGAGATGAATATGCAGTGACAAATGGCTATGATAGTGAGAAGGGCGAAAAGGTTTATGAAGAAACCAGGAAGAAAGTTTGTGGGAGAGAGACCAAGGTTTGACAAGTCCAAAGTTCGTTGTTACAACTGTCAACAAAATGGGCACTTTGCAAGAGAGTGTACAAATGAAAGAGTTGAAAGGAGTCAGAATAGGCCTACTCATCAGAATGGGAATGGGAATGGTGCTGAGACAAGAGCCATGGTGTCTCCACAGGATGGCGGATAAAATTGGAACATCCAAGTAGAAGAGGTGATTGAACAAGCTAATCTGGTTAACATTGTGACTGGAAGATGTGAAAAGGAACCAGTGGAGGACCAAGCGTACATGGCAGAAGTGAATGATCAGCTCTCAGAGGTATGTTCTGAACCTCAGTGTGAACAATGTCAGAAACTGTCTGAACAATTGAATGCTATAACTGATCAGTATGTAAGTTTGGAAAAGAAATTAAAATGTTAAAAAGAAGAAAACCACTATTCTAAACAAAAGGAAAATAGTTATTCGGTAAAAATAAAAGCTGGTGAAAAAGACATAAGATGCCTTAAGGCCACCTTAGCTGAGAAAATACAAGTAATTGACTTAAGTTATGAGGTAGTGGAAGAAAAGACCAAACTTATAACTGAAAAGGACAAACAGATAGCTGATTATCAAGTAAAAGTGGTGGAACTAAATAGAAAACTTGAACGGTTTAGGAACTCTTCCATGATGCTTAATCATGTCCAAAGTGTTCAACGTTCTCCTAACGATAAAGGGAGAATTGGATTCTCCGAAGTTCCACCACCTTTTAATAATAACTATACTTATAATCCTTGTAATCATCCATCTGTATTTGTTGAGACTAATTAGACCGTAACGGGTAACATAAACTTCGACACTCTACCCGTTAAGGTTCAAGCAAGCGATACCGACGTTAATGTAATCAATCATGAGAAGGTTGATAGGGATATTAACGAATTGATTCAGATAAATTCTCCAGTCATGAATCAAGAGTCCAAGTCTAAGAAGTCTGTCGACACTGGTAAGGTAGATGATGAACTTGTGTTACTAAAAAGGGGGGAGAATGATACTTTTAGTGAAAAGAAATCGTCTTTAAACCCATTCGTTCCCCCTATGTGAAACAAAATATCAGTAAACCAACCTCATATTCTGCGGCTACTCCTGAAAAGGACGTTCAGATGAACATAAATAGTCCGAACAAAAGTTGCTTTATATGTCACAACAAAGGACACGTTGTCAGTACTTGTCCACTGAAAAGAAAGAAATCTAAGGGTATATGGCCAACCAAAACTGAGAATAAAACGAAACCTAAAACTGGTGTTGGAAAAAATGTCAAATCTACTAACATTAAACTTTGGGCAAATCCAAGATTCCAAAGAAACCAACCTCTTTTTTTCCCAGTTAATCATAGAACGCGTAACTTTGAATCATCCGAAACTTTTAATGCTAGAAACTCAAGGATGTTTGGCTGGTCTCATAATAGTTTTTCTAGAAATCGTCCTGTTAGATCAAATTGCTACTTTCCTCAAAGGAATTTTAGGCAACCAACGAGTTGGATGCCGGTTAACAGGTTTGAGCAACCCAAGACCAGGAGGTCTTGGGTCCCCCGCTTTTAATTCGTTTCTTTAACTGTGCTGGAACAGTCGAATAGAACTGCGAACAACATGTGGGTTGTCGACAATGGCTGTTCCCGGCACAAGACGGGTAACAAGAAATTGACACGTGATTGGAAAGCTGTACAAGGATGAAGAGTAAGTTTTACAGGAGAAAGTGGAGAAAAAATTTCAGGCATAGGTACCGTTACTAACGGAAATATCAAATTAGAGAAGGTTAATTTTGTGGAAGAATTGAAACACAATCTTCTGAGTGTTTCTCAGATTTGTGACAGATAATACACCGTGCACTTTACAAAGGACGAAGCACTCGTGCTTTATCCTGGTTTCAAGATCTCTGAAAATTGGGTTGTCATGAAAGCTCCAAGAGAAGAATACATATGTAATGGACATGAGGTCCACCAAGATGGCTATAGAAGAATCATGCCTTTTGTCTAAAGCAACATAGTCTGAGTCGAAATTTTGGCATCAGAGAATGGGACATATCCATCTACGTAAAATGAACTATATTGTCAAGAATGGTTTACTGTTAGGGGTTCCATTGAAGAATTTCAATTTTGAAGATCAATGTCTGTCATGTAAGAAAGGAAAACAACACAAGAAACCACATCACTCCAAGGTGATTAACTCAATCGTCACACCTGTGGACTTGCTTCACATGGATCTCTTTGGTCCCATAAATGTTAAAAGTTTGGGTGGAACATCTTATTTATTAGTAGTGACTGATGACTAAGGATGAAACAGTGCAATTAAGTTTGGGTGTATTTTCTAAAAGCTAAGGATGAAACAGTTCAGTTGGTAATTAATCTGATTACCAAAGTGGAAAATATTGTTGGTGGAAAGGTCAAGTTCATCAAAAGCGATAACGGCACAGAGTTCAAGAACTATCAAATGGAGATTTTTGTCTAAAGAAAGGGATAGAGCATCAGTTTAGCGCACCATATACTCCGCAACATAATGGAGTGGCTGAAAGGAAGAATAGAACACTAATCGAGGGCGCCAGGACTATGCTGGCAGATGCTAAACGTCTCGTGGTGTTCTGGTCTGAGGCTGTCGCCACAGCCTGCTATATCCTTAATCGTGTTTTGATTGTTAAAAGATTAAACAAAGCTTGTCATGAATTAATGCATGGTCGAACGCCTAATCTGAAAGGTCTCGAAACTTTTGGGTCCCCATGTTCGATCTTAAATAATAATTCAAAATTTGGTGAGAAAACCGACGAACATATTCTTATTTGGCTACGTGGTTGGGTCTCCCAACAGAAGAGTCTTTAATTTATCGAACAATAAGGTTTAGGTGGTCTATAACACTGACATTACCAGTTACAAGTCACCAAAGCCTAGCATGGGGCCCAAGGAGGCTTTTAATTACGACAAACTGTTTAAGTCTTTTAATTTTCCATATTGTGAATTTGTAGATATAGAAGAAAGGATGGCCACTCATATGCTAATTGATGAAGAAGAGGCCATCATGCATCGCCCAAAGTTTGAAGACAATAAATCTAATGTGTCTAGTGCTGTAGAAACACCTGTTGTCTCAAGTGATGATGACTTCATAAATCCTTTTCACACTCAGCATAATTCAAATAAACTTACTCCTAATCTGGGTGAAGACTTGGAAGTTGCTCCTGTCCAAACCACAAGAATCCACAAGAATCATCCCCTGGAGAATGTGATTGGTAATCCTTCCGATGGAGTGCGAACCAGAAGTAGCTTGGAAGAAAATACATGTGTGTATGTAAGCATTAAAGATACTGGTATTATGAATGAATGCTTGTATGCATGCTATATCTGTCAAATAGAACCGAAAAATTATCAGATAGCGTTGAAGGACAGCTCTTGGGTCGAAGCCATACAAGAAGAATTGGCTCAGTTTAACAAAATGGAGGTATGACAGTTGGTTGAGAAGCCACGAGATGTGCATGCAACCGGTACTAGATGGGTATTCAAATGCAAAAGAGATGAGAAAAGGGTAATCGTCCGGAACAAGGCGAGATTGATAGTCAAGGGATTTAATCTGCAAGAAGGGATCGACTTCATTGAGGTGTTTGCTCCTGTGGCAAGACTGGTGGCAATACGACTTTTCTTGGCCTTCGCTACTCACAAAGAGATGAAGGTATTTCAGCTAGATGTTAAGAGTGCTTTTCTGTATGATAAAGTCGACGAAGTGGTATATGTCGAGCAACCTCCAGGCTTTCCTGATCCAGATTTTCCAGATCATGTGTACAAGCTCAGTAAAGCGCTATATGGTCTACATCAAGCTCCACGGGCTTGGCATGCAACTATATCTGATTACCTGCTGGAGAATGGATTTGTAAGAGGAAAGATTGATAGTACGTTGTTTGTGAAGTGGAACGGGAAGGACTTTTTTCTTGTCCAGGTCTATGTGGACGATATTATCTTCGGGACCTCAAAGATCTTTATGTGTCAGGAATTTGAAGCGGTCATGAAGAAAATATTTGAGATGAGCGCAATGGGTGAATTAACTTTTGTTTTGGGTTTACATGTAGATCATAAGAAGGATGACATGTTTATTCATCAAACTAAATACGCTCACGACATGCTCAAATGATTTAAGATGGAAGAAAGTACTCCATATGATACTCCAATCTGTGTCAACCACAAACTGGATGTTGACTCTGACAGTGATGAAGATGTGGACCCCACTCAATATCGTGCTATAATAGGTTCTTTAATGTATCTAACTGCTTCTAGACCTGATATTATGTTTGCAGATTGTATTTGTGCACGTTTTCAGGCGAATCCAAAGGAGTTACACATGAAGGGCGTAATGAGGATACTTCGGTATCTCAAGGGAAAACCTAAGTTGGGTCTCTGGTATCCACAGGGAGGAGAACTGGATCTAGTGGCATACACCGATTATGACTATGGAGGTTGTAACCAGAATAGGAAATCGACTACCGATGGCTGTCAGTTTCTTGGAGGAAGATTGGTGTCGTGTTAATGGAAAATCAGACCTCAATAGCAATATCCACATGTGAAGCAGAGTATATGGCAGCATCCAACTGCTGCTCTCAGGTTTTGTGGATACAACAACAAATGCGAGATTATGGTCTGAATTTCACTCATACTCCTATTTGCATTGATAATACTGTTGCTATCTCAGTAACTAACAATCCCGTAAAGCATAGTAAAACTAAACATATTGACATTCGTCATCATTTTATACGGGATCTGAGAAGATATTAGTCGTGCTTCAGAAGGTTGATTCTTTGGATAATTTTGCCGATCTTTTTACAAAAGCTTTTGACCGTTCTTGTTTTCAAAACCTTATTGAGTTAAATGGGATGATCAATCCCGAGTAACCGTGTCTTTTTTTTATTAGAAAAAAAAACTTCACTATCGCTGAGAATTATGTCGGTTTCTCAAGTTTGAAGGACATATTCTTGAATGTGTTTGGTCCTTTTATCTACTTGTAGATTCAAAGAATAGCCATTAACCTAATAACTGAAAGCATCTAGGGCGATTGTGATGTGTTTCTATTCCTTCACTGAAAATTATGTCAGTAACTCTAAGTTTGAGGGACGTATATTTATATGTGTTTGGTCCTGTTAACCAACTGGACATACAGGATAGCCATTTACCTAAGAACTAAGAAGTGACCGGGGTGATTGAATATAAAATCTTTTACTGTTTCTCTAGGAAGTGATATAATCATTATGTCTATAGCTTTTCTAGAAGCTTCAAAGTTGGTTTATAAATTGGAAATTGATTCAACCTTTGGAAAATGATAGATAAATTGATTTTGTATGCCTAACGGGTGAAGTTATTAAGTTTAAAAGACTTTAGAACAGTCATTTTTTGGCATTGTAGCTTTCCATGGTGTGTAAAAGTTGAAATGATACAAACAAAATTTACTAGATTTAATTTGGAGAGTCATTTTGAAGAAATGTGCATGTCTCCACATATATCTTTTCGAATGATAGGCAGAAAAGTGTTTACCCAGTCATACACGAGCCCGTTAGTGTCTTGATCATAAAAACAAAAATATATTATGTTTCTTTACTTCGTTTATATAAAAAAATGTGTTATATGAAGTTGTTGCCTTTGCAATTCAAAAGCCTACTACTACTACAAGGATAAGGCACTTAAATGAGTCCTGTACACACTTAATGAAAGGCATGTAAAGCCGAATCTCATGTACATCTATTGATCAAGCACTAGGGGGTTGAAGTCAAATTGGGGTGATCTGGGGAAAGCCAAATACGCCTTGAGAATAGATAGGAGGCATCACAGGTCCATAAGTGATGTCCATCTAAATTATATGCCTAATTGAACCTAACTCGTATCATTGAAGCAATGAAAATCATGCTAAGTTTCATATACCTGCCTTCAACCTGTCTCTCTATGTCTTAATAACGCTGAACACGAATCCTTATGACAACACCTTAATAAATATGATTCCATGTTCGGATCTTTTCATAAACGCGCTGGTTGCTCTCAAAGACTGAAATTTGATCCCGCCAACCTAAATTTTCTTTATTTTTGAAGCAGTTTTTCAATCGCGGGTTACTCGTTCTTGATCTATGTTTTGTCAAATGTTTAATATAATGTAACTTCGCCATGGCAGAGTTGTCAATAAGGGCGAAGTTGCCCTAACTTCGCCTCCAGGGTTTTCTGAAACTATATTAATGTCACAACGGTCAAACTAGGTCAAACAAACTTTCTTAAACCCTCGGCGAACTTATCATCCGAATCAACCTTGTTCAACTGCTTTTGCTCTCCTACTAAGGTTTAAAACCTCTTGTTGATTCATAATTGAATACCTGGTTGTGTTAATTCTTTCTAAATAGAACGTGTTAGTGTTTTTTAATGGAAATCAACCAACGGCCTTTAATTCTCCTTCATCGTTGTTGATTATGATAAAACATGTTAATGATAGCCTTTATCGGACCCTATAAATTCTGCGATGATCATCTGATTGTATTTATTTGAACGTATAAGGGTGATTAATTCTTTGCAGTTCATATAGCGAAGTTCCCTATAGTCGAAGTTATTTTAAACTTCTCCTAGCCATTAACTTCGCCTCCTTTATTATCTCAGATTATCTTCGCTGGACCTCTAACTTCGCCATTAACAAGTTAGGCGAAGTTAACAACTGCTTACGGAATTTTCTAACTTAGATCGTTTTGAACTGCAGATATGGCTGAGGTTGCGGGTGCTGGTGGCACAGGTGGTGATGGAGGAGACGGAGATAAGAGGCAATTCTTTCTGGGTCACAACATGTATGTTACCTTAGACCCGAATACTCTTGGAGCTAAGGATTACGCGGAGATTATCTTGTTTCTCATACGCTCACGGATTTTTCATGCTATCATCATGACTCTTCCGATCTCTTTTCCGAATATTGAAGACTTTTGGAGAACGGTTGAGTATGATTGTCGCATGGATCCTCCGGTTACGCATGCTACCGTTAATCGAAAAGTTGTACAGTTCTCAGCTAATCAGATACGGGAAGCTCTACAGTTCGGGAATGAAACTACTCAGGACCCTACTAAGTATCCAGCTACTTTTAGGAACGGGGCATTTCTTTGCATGGGTTACTCAGGTCCTCTGGAAGACTCTCAACGTCGAAAGGGATTTTTACTAGACCAATGGAGTTTCTTTACACATGTGTTAATTGTGTGCATGTCTGGTCGCAAAGCTGGTTCTAATGGTATGGGTGCGATAACGCAATCCGCAATGACCGCGTTGACATATAATAAACCATTTAGCTTTGGTCAAATGGTATTTTATGAAATTGATCGTCAACGGAGGGCAGCGGCTCGGGAACGATTCTTGATGTATCCCAGGTTTTTTACAGATGATACTTAATCACGTAGCTCCGAATCTTCCACAACGTCGTCCTATTTCTTTCGTGGAAAGTGTGAATAAGAGGATCTTTGCTTAGTGTCGAACGTCGAGCGCACGAAGTAACGTTGAACGTCGTCTGAGGCACACAGCTTTATTTGGGTCTCTTGTGAATCTAGCCTACGTTGCTCCACCAGATCATGGATTTGATGATCTTGTTCAAGAACAAGTTGATACCCCACAACCACCTCCTGTGGTTCAAGATGCTCAAGTTCAAGATGCTCCAGTTCAAGGTCCTCAAGTTATGGATGATCCAGTTATTGCACCTGCTATGTCTGCCGCAGAAGAGGTAGATCTTGATGCTGCCTTTGGTGGGCAAGGATTTTTCGATATGTCTGCGGTTGATACTTCTGAGGTTCAAGCTTCGTTGGTTGATGTGTCTGGGGTTCAGGTTCCTTTGGTTGCTATGTCTGTGGGTCCATCAATAACATCAGCTGAGGATTCTAAGGAAACTTTATCTGATTCATCCACAAATGAAGCTGATGAGGCACAGAGGGTTCTGGCCGCTCAGGACAAGATACAGGGGAAACGAAAGAAAGGTTATGATGATGACAGTGAGTCTGATTATGAGAAAGAGTTGTATGCTCTAGTTCATAGATAAAAAAAGGCTAGGTTTGGTGAAAGTTCACATGTAGTTCACTTTGCTCGTTCATGGTTATCTAGTATGTATACACTTGTACCATCCTCACCTGCACACTTGAAAGTGACGGCTAGTGAACCCACGGTGGCTTTCTCAGCACCGTCTATCGTACCGTCTATGGTTGAGATGTCAGCGCCAGAGATTGTTTCTTTACCACCGTGTACTGTTACTCCATCTAAAGTGATGGCCATGTTTGTTGAATCTACGTTGGTGGCTATTGTTGGGTCCTCGGTTACAAATCCACCTCCTGTTACTATTCCGTCTACATCAGAGATTCCAGTAACTTTGGGTATCCCTCCACCGTATGCTCAAGACATTTCTCACATGTCTTTTGCTTTTGATACTTCTTTGTCGGATTCAGAGCGGATAGCGGCTCTGGAACATGTTGTAGCTGAGCAATCAAGAATTAATCTCATTCAAACTCAGGCTATTCAACGTCTTGTAGCTGAAAATCAAATTCAGTTGTCTCTCCTAATCGAACACGATAAACTTTTTGATGCTCTTAAGCAGTTCTTAGCGTCTCTGGGTGAGAGTAGTTGCAAGGGAGACGAGTTGAGGTCTAAGAGGAGGAAGATCAAATATGATGATCCCAATGCATCAAAAGACGCACGTGGAGAGCTGACAAGAACTTCACAGTCTCTTGGGGCTTCCACATCTCAGGGGGAGTCTACTGCTCAGTCTGGCAGTGCAGGTTGTGGTGAGACTATTGTGGTGGATGATGAGGACGACATGGTTGAGATTGAAAAGATTGGCGAACAGATTGATATTGACAGTGGTTTAGAAGAAGGTGAGATACCGGATGATAGTGTTGAACATGATATTCCTGGTGGTGGTCAAGAACAGTTGAGTCAAGATGATAGTGTGTCGAGTGATTCTGAATGGAAGGAACAACCTACGTGGAAAGAAAAATGTGTTCATTGGTTTGTCAAGACAAAGAAACCAGTGATACCTCCGATGTTCAAGAGGAGTTATAAAATCAAAGGATGTGTTAAGTCGAAGAAGGGAATCATATGTTGGCTTTATGATGATCAACTCAAGTTTCTTGTGGTTAAGAGGTATGATGGGATTCAGTGCTTTGTAAAGAAGCTGAGATCGTTCAACACATTTCCTGAAAGTAAGGTGAAAGATTTGGCACGTCTGAGGTTGATTAATAGGAGTGAGGATATGTTTTCTGGTTGGGTTGGTAAGATTGTGTGGAGTGAGGTGGTCAAAGAGAAAAAGTTTGTGTTGTTAAAGCCTCAGAAGGGTAAATTGATTGAGGATACTGAAAGGGTGTTGCGAGCAGATGGTAAGCCTTGGATGGTGATGAAGTACAAACCAGTTCGATGTCTTAAAGAGGTTTCGATGAAGACAATGCCTCAGGATGTGATGAAAGACCTGAAATGGTGGTATGTTGATTGCCAGACTGCTGAAGCTGTGATGGAAGATCAAGATGAACAGGAGATCTTAAGGGTGTATGATCCTATGCACTTGGTTAACTTGTCTCAAGCTGATTAGCAGGTACTAAATGAAAAGAAAATCTTTTATATTCCTGCTTGGAAAGATGAGGCAAAGAAATATCAAAGGGTGGTCTCAGTTTGTGTGAGACACGGTGTGCATGCCTGAAGATCGTTGGTACAGCTTTTTAGATTACAAGACGAGACGAAGCTATAAGAGAAATGAAGATACTGCCGAGGGGGGAATCTGTTGGTGCAGGATGCCAGTAGTTCATTAGTCTTTAGTTTATCGTGTCTGTAATCGTTACATTGTTTGTTATGTTTTGGTGAACTTAATAGTTTGCGTTTTGGTAATGGCGAACTTAGCCCATAGGCGAAGTTAGGTAAAACTTCGCCCAAGTCTATTTGGCGAAGTTTTCGAAGGTATTTAAACCTAACTTGCGCCGTTATTTGGTAAGTCTCAGGTGTCACACCCCAACTTAGGGCCTAGGAGTGTGACCAACAGTTTGTAAATATGTTATAGTTTAAGGTTGTAAAGCGGAAGTTTTAATTAAAATATTAATATATTTCAAAAGTCGGGAATTAAACACCCGATAGTTGGTACAGAAGTTTTTGAAACATAAAAACCATAATTTACATTATTTTAATAACAAAAACTCCATCTGAGCCATCAGATCGTCTAATGGCTATTCTTCATCTCCAAACACCTAATCTTGATTACCTGCAAAACAATTATAAAATACGTTAGCAACGCATGCTTGTGAATATGTTGACATAACATATTTTGACCCAACGTGGCTTAGGAAACAATCAAGTTCTGAAAGTCTCCAGTATTATATAATAAAATAATCGGGCAGAATCCCTACCTTGTATGGCTTGTATTTCTAGAAATGCCTAAGCTTGATGCGGGCGGCACTCCTACTTGTTGTCGGTATCGAGAGAATGATATATCAACACTTCTACGCCTTGAACGTTTTTCGAGAATGGGCCGTCAGGAAAACAGGGTCGAAGCACGAATTTCGAGGGTAGTGAATATGAATTTCTGGTTTGGGATGCATAAGAATGAGCCCGACACCCCTATTTATAGGGCTGAGATTATGACCCATCGCGTATCGCGATGGATCTGTTAACCGCCTCTGAATACTATATTCCATCGCGTATCGCGATGGAACTTTAGGCTCGGGCATCGCGTATCGCGATGCCGCCCACTAGGCTTGATTGGTCACCTGGTAGACCTGCCACATGTGGACACATGGCACCATGTGGCTGGATAAATGTCACGATTGCTTCGCCTGGTCATCGCGTATCGCAATGACCCAATAGGTTGGGCGATCGCGTATCGCGGCACCGCCCATCTTAGGGCACTGTGATATACCTATCGCGTATCGCGATGGGTTACTTCTCTGATCCATCGGGTATCGCGATGCTTCTTGAAGTCAAGAATTTTCAGTTTTAGTCCTTGAAGTTTTTATCTCTTGTCACCCCTTGGCCTCGCTTCCACTATCTAAAAACAATAAGGCGGCTCGTAAGCGTGCGAAGTGCAAAGTGCGCATCAAAGCGCCACATTGCGCTCAACGCCCTTCGCCGTCGCTGTCTTCCTCGTCCTCGCCCGAGCCCGTGCGCGTGCGCATCGGGTGCTGCACACCCTCCGCTAGGACCACTTGGTGCATGTTATGCATAAAAAATATTACTATAGAAAATCCATCTATTATAAAGAGCTTCCAAATTTATCCCACTTTCTATGTGGGATGGAATTTATCTTCCTTATTTATACCCTTGTAAAGTAATTCCATTTTTTTCCTACTTTCCATGTGGGATGGAATCCTTTCACCATTTTCTTAATATGAATTCTTCTAACTTATTATATTCCATATATATTATTTCTTTAGCATTTTATTATTAAATTATTTTTGGGTCCTTATATTTTCAAAGTCTGATATATTAACCCAAAAATAAATATGGAATTTTTCAAGATGTTACATCCTCCCCACCTTGGAATGAATCTCATCCTCGAGATTCGTTAAAACAGGTGCGAGTATTTCTTTCTCATCTCCGATTCTAATTCCCAAGTAAATTATAGTCCTCTTTAAGATTGTTAACTTTAAAATCTTCAACTTGTAGAGGTTGTTCTACAAATTTCAGATTTTCGTTGATTTCAACATCTCTTAAAGGCATAGCTAAAGTTTCGTCGGCCAGACACTTACGTTGGTTGGAAACATGAAACACGTCATGAATTCCTTTCATTTCTTCGGGCAAACGTAAGCGATAAGCTACAGTGCCGACTCATTCAAGAACTTTGAATGGTCCAACAAAACGTAGACTTAGTTTTCCTTTCTTTCCAAATCGGACAACACCTTTCCAAGGTGATACCTTTAATAACACTTTGTCGCCTACTTGAAATTCCAACGGCTTACGACGAACATCAGCAGCATAACTCTTTTGTTGATCTCTAGCCGTCTTAAGTCGTTCACGGATTTGTAACAATTTATCCTTGGTTTCTTGGACTATCTCAGGTCCAGAAATTTAGTTATTTCCAATTTCAGACCAACATACCGGTGTTCTATATTTTCGTCCATACAAAGCTTCGAATGACGCGGTTTGAATATTTGTGTGATAACTATTGATATAAGAGAATTCCATTAAGGGAAGATGATCGTCCCAACTTCCTCCTAAGTCGATTACACAAGCTCGAAGCATATCTTCAAGCGTTTGAATTGTTCTTTCGCTCTGCCCATCAGTTTGAGGATGATAAGCAGTGCTAAGATTTAATTGAGTTCCTAACGCTATTTGGAAACTATACCAGAAATGAGATATAAACCTACTATCTCGATCGGCTATGATATATAATGGCACACCATGTAATGATACGATGTTGTTTACGTATATTCGTGCCAGTCTATCAATAGTGTAAGATTCGTTGACAGGTAAGAAATGAACGGATTTGGTTAACCTATCAATGATAACCAAAATGGCATTATGTTGACGAGTAGTCTTTGGAAGTTTTGTTATAAAGTCCATGGTTATCATTTCTCATTTCCAAACGAAAAGTTTGGGTTGTTAAAGCAAACCCGATGGCTTTTGATGCTCGGCTTTTACTTGTAAACATGTTAGACACTTAGCAACATGCAGAGCAATGTCTTTCTTCATTCCATTCCACTAATAGTTAGGCTTGAGATTTTGATACATTTTGTCGCTACCGGGAGGCATCATTTATTTAGATTTATAGGCTTCACTCATTATCCTTTCACGCAATTCTTCAATGATCGGTACCCAAATCCTGTTTCCAAGTCTGAGTATACCGTCATCACCTTTGACTAACGAGTCAATGGTGCCATTACGCTTTTCTTCGGAGATGTTGTTTTCTTTGATAGCTTGTTCTTGAGCTTTCTTAATTTTCTCGATTAGATTTATTTAAAGTTCTAATCTTAAAGCTCGAACCCTCTTGGCTTTCTCATGTTCTTTTCGGCTTAATGCGTCAGCCACCACATTGGCTTTACCTTCATGGTAAATGATTTTGCAATCATAATCATTTAAGGTTTCCATCCATCTTCTTTGACGCATGTTAAGCTCTTTCTGATCAAAGATGTGCTTAAAACGTTTATGATCAGTGTACACGATAAATTTAACTCCATAGAGATAGTGCCTCCATAGTTTCAAGGCGAAAATTATGGCACCTAACTCTAGATGGTGAGTCGTATAATTCTTTTCGTGTACTTTTAGTTGACGAGAAGCATAAGCTATTACTTTCTTTCTTTGCATTAATACGCAACCCAAACACGAATGGGATGCGTCACTAAATACAACGAAATCTTTTGTACCTTCTGGCAAGGCCAGTATAGGTGCGTTCGTAAGCTTTTTTTTTAGCAAGTCAAATGCTTCTTTTTGTTTAGTTCCCCATTCATACTTGACGTTCTTTCGAGTTAATGAAGTTAAAGGAACGACTATTCGTGAGAAATTTTCAATGAATCTTCGATAGTATCCCGCCAAACCTAAGAAACTTTGGATTTCGGTTGGCGATTTTGGAATTTCCCACTTAGCTATCGCTTCGATTTTGGAAGGGTCGACTTGAATTCCTTCGGAATTAACCACATGACCAAGAAATTGTACTTCGTGAAGCCAGAATTCACACTTTGAAAACTTAGCGTATAATTTCTCGTTCCTAAGTATTTCAAGTAAAATCCTAAGGTATCCTTTGTGATCTTCTTCCGATTTAGAATAATAAGTATATCGTCAATGAATACGATTACAAAATTATCTAAATATGGTTTGCAAATTCTGTTCATCATGTCCATGAAAGCGGCTGGGGCGTTTGTGAGTCCAAAGGGCATTACGGTGAACTCATAATGTCCATACCTTGTGCGAAATGTTGTCTTCAAAATGTCTTCTTCTTGTACCTTCAATTGATGATACCCCGAACGTAAGTCTATTTTGGAAAAATAATTCACTCCTTGCAATTGATCGAATAGGTCGTCAATTCTAGGTAGCGGATATCGATTCTTAATAGTTACTTTGTTCAAGGCTCAATAATCGATACACATTCTCATAGATACATCTTTCTTTTTGACGAATAATATTGGAGCTCCCCAAGGCGATGAACTTAAACGAATGAATCCTTTCTCTAGCAGCTCATCCAATTGTTTCTTCAACTCTTTCATTTCTGTCGGGGCTAAGCGATATGGGGCTTTGGCTATTGGTGCAGTTCCAAGCATTAGGTCTATTCTAAATTCGACTTCTCGATTAGGTGGAATACCCAGTAACTCATCTGGAAAGACATCTGAGAATTCGGCAACTGTAGGTACATATTTTATCTCTTTTGGTTTTGGTTCTTCGGTAACGTATGCCATAAATGCTAAACAACCTTGGTTTAAACATTTGTTAGCTTTAATCATGGAAATTAGGCTAACTTGGCAGCATGTTTGTCACCAGCAATTTGTATTGTTCGTTTATCAGGAGCTTGTAGTTCTATGGTTTTCTTATTGCGGATAATACGAGCATGGTTATAGGATAACCAGTCCATACCTAGAACTATATCAAATCCGGCTAATGTCATGGGTAATAATTGAACGGGTATGTCATAATCGGCTAACAAAATCTTTCCATTTCTAAGGTATCGAAAATCTTAATTACTTCACCATTAGCTGCCTCAATGTTTAAAGTTTTATTTAATTTCGTTAAAGGTTCGTTTAATAGACTACAAAATTTATAATCTATAAAACTTTGATTTGCACCCGAATCATATAAAACTCTAGCATAAACTTTATTAACTAAGAACGTACCGGTGATGGTGTCCGGTATGTATGCAGCCTTTTTGGTGTCGAGTACAAAGACTCGAGCATTTCCTTTCTTCCCGTCATTCTTGGTGCCGCTTCCTCCAGCACCTACTCTAGCAACAACATTTTTCTTTTTGGGGCATTCAAAACTGAGATGCCCAGTTTCCTTGCAGTGAAAGCAAGTCATAGATTTCTTGCAGCAGTCAGCTACAACATGTCCAGGCTTGTTGCATGAATCACAGACTGCAGAAGTACATGCTACAAACCTACATCGACCGAAGTGATTCCTCTTGCATATCTTGCACAATGGAATATTAAAATTAAATCCCCCTCTTCTTTTATCAGTCTCCTTTCCCTTAAAACGAGTATTCCATTTTCCTCTCTTATCACTGGTTGTGTCAACTTTCTTATCCTCTTCCTTATTTCGGATAAGACCATTCATCAAATATCCTGCCAATTCCATGGCAGAAACAGCTGTTTGCGGTAAGTGAGACGTCAACATGTCTTGTATTTCTCTAGGCAAACCCCAAATGTAGCGGGTTACCTTGTTCGATTCTGGTGTTACTAACTGGGGTACGAGTCTACAATACTCTTGAAACTTAGTATTGTAGTCTTTAAAGTTAGTCCCAACCACCTTGTGGTTAAGGAACTTAGTTTGGATCATGTCCGTCTGATGCACCAGACAAAATTTCTGAAGCACCACTTTTTTGAACTCTTCCCACGTCAATTGGTACGTGGGTTCTCTTCCTTTAGACATGATTAACCACTCTAATGCTTCACCCTTAAACATTTGAGAAGTATACTGAATCTTCTCCTTCTCAGTACACTTGCTGATTATCACAATTGATTCCATCTCTTCTAACCATCTTAAAGCAGCAATGGCGCTCTTGTCGCCATGAAATTCTTTTGGACCACAGGTCTTGAAATCTTTAAAAAGACAACCTTCAATCCCAAGTTTCTTTTTAAAGTTTCGGTTAAAGTTACCATCGGCATTAGATCCCTGGTCACTTCCTTCATTTTCATGGGTAGGGCTAGGATGTGTCTTGGATTTGATGGGTTGTTCAGTTTTGTGGGATTGTCGAGTTTCACTTTTGCGAACTGAACCATCCTTCATAGATTGAATCAATGGATTCATAGCTTGTGTTATCATTTCTTTCATTCTTATCATTAGATTCTCGGGAATCTCTTGAGCAGGTTCGGTTCTAGCACGATTGTTTCTTGCGTTAGAAACTTCTTGGTTTTATGAAGGATTATTTTGGTTCGACATCTGAAATTATAAAAATAGATTTAGAACTAAAGATTTTTATTTATATATCGATGGGTGGAATATCTTACAAACACAACTTCAAGTATCATACAAGTGATTACGAAACCTAATGATAGAGTATATTACAAAGACTGACACCAAAACAAACGATACAAACACCAACAAACAGAATTCCTAATCTTTCATGTAATCCCTGATTATCTTTTTCATCCTACTACATTTTCGTAGTAATTTATTTCCCACTTTCTTCTATTCGCCTCCACTAGTAGCAATCTTCTTCCTCAAGTCGTCGGTTTCATGCAAGGCTCTATCAAGGTGTTCCTCTAGTGACTGGGGCATAACATTAGGGTATCCATATTGTGGTGGTGGATCACGATATCCCATCATCACAATATCATAGTGATTCTTCGGGTATGGTGGTGGGGGACTTGCTTCAATTGGTAAGTTGTAAAAAGCTTCAGCAGTGGCTTCCTGTTCCCTTATTTCATTGGCTTGTTCCGAGATGGTAGGAACAACTCCAGGGTATGGTGGAAAACTTGGGGGAAACATTTGAACATAAGGGTCTTGAGGAATATACCCAAAAGGCATTTGAATGGGTGGTTATGGAATTGTGTAGTAATAGGTCATATGAAGCATGGGGTGTTGGCAACCAATATTCAGTGGACAATCACACGTTGGAGCATTTTGAATACCAAGATTTTCTTCTTCCGTGTTTATCTCTTCCGAAATTTCTTCTTCGGAATCATCCTCTTCTTCTTCTTCTTCTTCTTCTTCTTCTACTTCTTCTTCCTCCGGATCTTCTTCTGATTCTTCCTTGATCCACATATCTTCATCATATTTGTTCAAATCCACTTGTATTTTTATCCTTTCTTGAGGTTGTATCACTCTCATCTTAGGTTTCCTTGATGGACCTGCTAAAGTATCATTGTTGGGATTTGGTGGGTTAACAGTTGGAGTTCCAAAACGCCACTTTTGTTTATCAGAATGTTACTGCATCCAACTGGATTTGTCTTGCTCGGTTTCCGATTTGATAGGCTTATCAACTTGCATTTCATTGGAAGGGTGATAGTCCGGAATATCAGATGGGTGATACTCAGGAGTTGGTGGAGAACTTGTAACATGAATTGGCATTTGCTCTGTGCCCGGGAAATGGATGGGTTGACTTCCATATGGAACTACATGTATGATTGGACGGTCTTGATTAAACAAATCTTCATAATAATCTTCATTCTTGTTGTCCTCCGGAAGTATTGACTCAGGGATGCCAGTTCTTCTTGCGTCGCGCATAAAGCCTTCCATCACGTTCTTGAATGACTTCTATTTTTTTTTGAATTTTAGAACAATAAGGGATAGGAAAGAATACCAACCTATCTTATCCCTATAATAAAATATTGAAGTTATCCCTTGATCAAAGCTTAGGTGTGATTAAATACCTAATTCGCTAAGATCGATGGCTCTGATGCCAACCTGTCACACCCCAACTTAGGGCCTAGGAGTGTGACCAGTAGTTGGTACATGTTTTGTAAATATATAAGAGTTTAAGGTTGTAAAGAGGAAGTTTTAATTAAAATATTAATATATTTCAAAAGTCGGGAATTAAACACCCGATAGTTGGTCCAGAAGTTTTTGAAAATATAGAAACCATAATTTACATTATTTTAATAACAAAAACTCCATCTGAGCCATCAGATTGTCTAATGGCTATTCTTCATCTCCAAACACCTAATCTTGATTACCTGGAAAACAGTTATAAAATACGTCAGTAACGCATGTTGTGAATATTTTGACACAAAATATTTTGATACTTAATTATCCCCAAGAGACATCGTAGGCCTAGGCCCAACGTGGCGTAGGAAACAATCAAGTTCTGAAAGTCTGAGTAACTATTACAAACTCTAGCTCAACTCGAAACCGCTCAGCAAACACCACAGCGTTCGAGATCGTAGCCACTACCTATATACATAAGATTATCCCCGAGCCCGTGCGCGTGCGCATCGGGTGCTGCGCACCCTCCGCTAGGACCATTTGGTGCATGTTATGCATAAAAAATATTACTATAGAAAATCCATCTGTTATAAAGAGCTTCCAAATTTATCCCACTTTCTATGTGGGATGGAATTTATCTTCCTTATTTATACCCTTGGAAAGTAATTCCATTTTCTTCCTACTTTCCATGTGGGATGGAATCCTTTCACCATTTTCTTAATATGAATTCTTCTAACTTATTATATTCCATATATATTATTTCATTACCATATTTATTATTAAATTATTTTTGGGTCCTTATATTTTCAAAGTTTGACATATTAAACCAAAAATAAATATGGTATTTTTCAAGATGTTACATCGGGTCATAACTTGTGTAAACGACTAGCTTTGCGGTTAAGAGCTCTAGAAGCTAATAACAATTAAGTCTTTGTTTTACGTATTAGTTTTTAGTACGTGTTCGTTACGTTATCTTGTTTATACACTTGTAATTGTATACTTAGGGGATTCCGCACCCTCCGTGTACGAGATACTCCTGTGTAGATCCGGCTGGGAACCTACACTAAGGCTTGACTAGTTGGTTAATCATATTCGATTATTAATAATTAATATGTTAAATGACATGAGATTGTTGTTGGTTACATGCTTGAAACTCGGGTGTGATTTGCTCTTGTTAATTGTTTAAAAATTGATTAATTGCTTGCTTGATATTAAACTGAAATCATGGCTAGTGTAATCAGCACTCCAAATTGTCTACTTCATAATGTTAGAATTATTTACATGTTACACTGACCACATACTCCTCATGGTTCAACACTCTACTTGCGTTAACTGTTGATAACTCTTATTAATGCCAAGAAATAGGTCTTTGGTCATGGCCAGTTTCTTTTGTTCTCAATAGTTTTCGTTACATTCTTTCTTCAAAATGTAATAAAAATGGTGTCGTTTAGATGTGGATAACGAGTCAAGGGAACGGGTATATATATTTCATATCGGCATCCCAAATATCCATCCATATTGTGAGATAATATGGATGGATATTTGGGATGCCGATATGAAATATATATACCCGTTCCCTTGACATCGGAAAGCATGTTTCTCTCTCTAGACGAAAATGTAAAAGATGTAAACTTTTGTAAAAGATGTAACCCAGATGTAAAACATGTACATTGGTAAAATGTAAAATGTCTAAAGCACTATCTCTCCAAAAAAAATGTAGGCAAACGCATTAGGATGTGTGTTGAGTTTGTTTCTCCAGATATAGTACATGTAAACTGGAAAATGTAAAACTGTAAACCATGTAAACTCTTTAAGACATATGTAAGTGTAACACAAGTATTAACTCTAAAATTGGTAAATGTAAAATGTGTAAAACATGTAAACTCTTGAAGACATATGTAACGGGTAAATGTAACACATAAAAACATGTAAACTCTTGAATAAATATATAAGTGTAACACAAGTAACTGTGTAATAAAAGTAAATGTGAGAAATACATACACAACAAATTACAGCAACTATATATTTACACATTTTTCTTCGTTTCTTCAATATCAACATCCTAATCTTTGAAATACAAAATTCCACCTACAAACACAAAACAAAATCAAATTGAACCTTTTGTCTTTTAAAGTGAAGGATTTTTGAATCCCAATTTCTACCCTAACCTAATTCAACATCTTGGATTTTGAAAGTGAAGGATCTTTGCATCCCAAGTTCAACCCTAACCAAATTGAACATCTTGGATTTTGAAAGTAGAATCCCAATTTTTATTGTATCCAAACAAGCACAACATACAAATAAATTAGTTTGAAAACTACTTACACATCATTGGACCAATAAGCACTCACAACCAATCCATTACCACGTCACTTTTAACTAGCCACCCCAAACCAAACCTTCATCCAACAACACCTTCCTCCCATCATTTCACACGTCATAAATAACCTCACCGGAAAGATGCAACACCGTCGTAATCCACCGTCCTCATACTCACACTCCTCTTTTCATCCCTCCTCATATCCATTCATCCTCGTCCTCTCACGAGACGACCTCAAAGACAGACCTACTGATGACACTCCCGACGATCTATCCTTCGTCGCCGATCAGGACGAGTTCGGTGAATCAGACTCCCGGTCTTGAATCCTAGTGCCCTATATTCGAACAGGCGCCGACTCAGACGAGTTCAGCGATCCTGGATCCCGGCGCCCTATATTCGTACCGGACGAGTCCAATTCCAGTTCAGACTCCGTAATCAACCCACGGTTGGAGGACTATTATTCTAGCGTCAGGAAATTGGTCAATTCTATTTAGAATCAATAGAGCCAAAATCCCTAGGTAGCTGGAATCGTCTATGGACGGTAGATCTGTCACCACCTCCACTACCAAAGTAGTGGCGACTAGATGACGAAGATGACAATGATGAACTATGATAAACCATCTTGACCATATAATTTCTCTACGATGTTGGATTTTAATGTATGGATGTGAAGATGATGGTGATAAGGTTTAGAAGATATATGTGTATATATATATATGTGTGTGTGTGTGTGTGTATACACACATACATATATGTATATCAAAACATGTTAGATTATGATTTGAGTGTAGCCGGCATGTTTGACAGAATTAGAACTTGATTTTCATATGCATGTCGATATCTTAATGCCACCATCTGTATGAAGATCATGACTGTAGAAAACCCTTGCATATATCTTTACTAAATAAAAATCCTCAACCTACATTATCCCTTAGGAGCCCGTTTAAACCGTATTCCTTTTAGTTTGCTAAACTTTACATTACAAGCCATGTTAGCCTTAGCCTTTTATTTTAACCCTATGTGATGAAATATAGTTTGTTAAAGTTGTATATATATAGTCAATTGTAAAGCATAACACACAATGTAGATATGTCTCAGTTAGTAGTTGTATATATTGTATTCAGTGATGTTAATCAAATATTGGTAAAAAACTAAAATCAGAAGGAAAAAAAACAGACAATAGGAGTTATCGGTCGATGTTATATTTGAATGTAAGTAGCAGACTTTTGTATTTGAGTTTTGTTTGTTAGTTTGTTTGTATAAATTGGGTTTCATCCACCTTAGTCACTAAACATGCCTATTTCTCACCCAAGCCTAAGCCTCAACAAAACCCGTTAGGTCGATTCTTTATGTAACCGATGGTTAATTGGTGGAGATATGATTGACTTTTAAGCATATTAAGTTGTGACTGATATTTAGTCTTTGAGGACAAAGATATATACTAGAACATCTTTTGCTAGTCCAGATATTAGACCGATGGGAGTGTATATAGAGTGAGGGGTATGAACATGAATGCCTTAACCGGAAATAAAGTACACTCGTTTAGATGACTCTATTGTTTTTAAGGCATCACAAAAGGTATTTATTGGGTTGTCAATCTAGAAAGTGTCAGTCTTGAGAATCGGGTATGATCTTATACCTTATTAGTATTAATTATGGTAATTAACATACCTATGATAGAGGTTGATGTTTGCATTAGAGTTTGCTTAAGGGAAAGCAATTGATAGGTGTGGGATGTGATGGTCAGGTGTAAATCATGTATTTTTATGTTTTATTTTAGTAAGTTTACTTAATTTTATTTAGAATTTCGGTACTTAAAGTATGCTTTCGATTTGTAGGTCGGTGAGAGTTAAAGAAACTATTTGGGGGCATTTACTAGCATGATTTGAAGTCTCGAGAAGATCGGAGCTGTTACCAAGTGTTGGAAACAATTTGGTTGAATTTTAGCTCCCATAGTAGCTACGTTGGGATCAGAGTAGTCTAATTCGAATTCTAATCTAATTCAGAGTAAGACCGTTAGATATAGAGTAAGGTTGTCATATTTAAGATTTAGGGATTACCACCCAGAGTTAGCCATGGAAAAGGTCAGGGTAGCTTACGATGGGTCGCGAAATTCAGTTTTAAAGCACTAAGACAACTGCTATATAATCCATAAAACCCTAGATCGAAGGGCACTTGATTCCAACCGTTTTTAGGATGAACTTTGGCCATTTTGGGACCTCCGGAATACCTCCAATCACTACAAAATCCATGTTTCATCATCCCGAATCAAGAAGTGAAGATCATATGATAACCATGAGCACCTAATTTCACTCGGATGACACCTGGGATGTAGAGTATTGTAACTTTTACAGTTTTCTCATGTTTTTAGAACGGCCTAATTTTAATTGTTAGTTATCAATCTATGAACATGTTTCATAGGGTTGTATTGATTAGTTTGAATATGATGAAGCATTCAATTACCCTTAGTTGAGTCGCGCTGGAAAGAAACCTTTGATAACCAGTGCCGCGTGCTAGCGATTGTTGATGCCTAAGGTTTGACTAGTTGGTTAACCAAATTCGATTATTAATAATTAATCTGTTAAATGACATGAGATTGTTGTTGGTTACATGCTTGAACCTCGGGTGTGATTTGCTCTTTTCAGTTGTTTCTAACTTGATTAATTGATTTCTTAATATTAAACTTAAATCATTGCTAGTGTGATCAACACTCCAAATTGCTTAAATCATAATGATAGAACTTAATTACGCATTACACTGACCACATACTTCTCATCGTTCAACAACCTACTTGCCTAGCTAGTTTAAGGTGATTATGACACTTGTTTATTATTGTTTTTACTAGATCACGATAGCATAGCATAAGTTATGTTTTTGGACCAATAATGAAACCAATGTTGGTGGTTAGGGACTTTCCATGCTAATCTTAAACATTATGGATCATGCATAAAATTTGACTCAAAACACAGGGATCATTCGTGAAATTCTCTAAAAAGAGTTTCAAAAAAGAAATATACATAAATTAAACTGCGAAACAAAATCCTAAATACAAACTCGTTAGCGAGTATAAAACAAAATAAGTTTGAACACTCAAATCGCCATGCCTACGAACAAACACTAATACACAAACACATACAATTTGATAATTATATTGCTTTTTCTAGGTTTATTTCTTTAATCCGAATTTTATTTTGTTTAATGTTTTGTAGTTTTGATTTGGGAATTAGAGTTGGGTTAAAATAAGAAGTATCAGTTTTGTAGAAAGGATAAAAATCAAGTGTGAACAGGGGAGAAGGGCATAAAAGTAATTACCCATATTTGTTGGCATTCTCTCTTCATATGCAAGACACATGTCAAATTCCCTATCATTTTAGAACGTCCATAACTTTTTTATGTGACACTTTTTATAATAGAGAAAATCACTATAATAGCGAGTGTTTTTTTTTTTTTAATATGAGTTTCATATTGTTATATAAAAATAAAAAAATTGTGAGTTTTTTATACATTGTGTTATAGGTTCTAATAATTGTGTTTTAGCCATTGTGTTTTTTCCGTTGTGTTTTAGCATAGTGTTTATTGATATATATTAAAAAAACGCACAATGAACTAGGTTATTTCGTTGTGTCTTACCATAGTATTTTTCAGCGTGCATTATGTTTTTTGATAGTGTTTTAGCATTGTATTTTTTCATTATGCTTTTCATAATATTTTTTCTTTCATTGTGTCTTATCATAGTATTCTTCATTGTGTTTTAGCATATTATTTTTTCATTGTGTTTATAGTGTTTTCCAAATCTCAAATTCATATTATCATTTCCAATATCAACACCTAATTACACCAAATCAACAATGCGGGAAAAAAGAATTCTAGTTACACAACTGATTTTAATGAAATATAATTGAACCATATTATAAAGCTAAAATGCACTAGTCCAAAAGATTGTTGTGTTTTGACTTATGCCAAGGTCTAAACAGTAAACACAATTGATTCAGTGCATTTGGAATAACAGCATATGGTCTAAACTCAGATTCTGCCGTCTAATAAAATGCACCCGACTCCTTTTGCTAAATTACAGTCACCTAACTACACCAAAGTTCTACCACAGTTCATTAATGCCGACACCTGTGCCAGTCATATCGAGACTACGCAAATCAGTTGTTTTGTTTATTTGAAAAACGCAATTGAGGTCCTACTGGACATCGGTAACGCAACAAACAAGAAGAAAGACGGCGTATTTCATTCTAAGGTTGTTCTTTATGGTGGTGGACATGGAAGTCTCTCCACAATGTCACGTCAGCGACATGTGAACAATCTATAATGTCCCTCTATGGTGAGGGGCTTTAAACTTTTTTTTTTCATAAAATAAAAAAACCAACACAACAATATAAAATATAACAATAATAATAAAAAAACAAACTAAATTAAATATAAAAACATATAAATAAAAGCTAAAAAAATTACAACTATTTTTAATCATCACCGCCATGTTGTTTGTTCCTCCCAATATGTTCAACTATATCCGATCAAAGACTGAAATCCGCTTCCCTTCTTCGTGTTCTTAATAAATTATCAATTTTCTCATCTTCGTTTATTGTTGAGATCGGCTCCGGCACATAGTGTTGAAATTACGTCAGGATCGGGGTAGCAGTCGGGTATCTAAGATGATTCAGAAGACATATTTTTGAAGATAATTTTATTTTTTTTAAAGAGATAAATGAGATGTCCGTAGAGCTTGAGTGAATGATGTATATATACACACAATATAATTTCAAATTTTTTTAAACGGTAATATTACTGTTAAGAATGAGGAGGGCCCACAATTATTCTTCAATGAGGAGGGCCCACAATTAAAAACAAAAGGTTTTAAATGCAAACTCAAAAAATCATATAATTTAGATAAATGCAATAACAATAAATAAACCAAACGTTTTTGTTTAGCATAATGATCTTAGTTTATTACTACGAATAAGGCTTACTAGGTATAATATCTAAAAATTAACATAAAACTGACTCTTTGAAGTATACGTACTTATAGTAACTTATTTGTAAATATTATTAAAAAAACACTTTTAATTATAACTAGTTAATAAACCCACCGCGCTGCGGTGGGCAACAATACATGCTCGGCTAGTATTATTTAGGTTCCTTATAGTAACGATAATAAACCTAAACAAATAAATCAACAGAAGGCTAGAACAGTATTGATATTTGTATAGACTTATGATAAGAAAATGTTAAAACAAAAAATGTTAAAAGCATCACGCGAATTCGGTTGGTGTCGAGTTACTGCACCAAAGATAAAATTAAAATTAAAAAATTCGTCAACGCCAAAATACAACATATTAGCATATTTAAACCAAAAAGAAAAAATACGCGTATTAAGGCATCGAACCGGCACGAATTCCATCGGTATTGACTGTGCCGACACAAAATCGTAAACTTAATATTGTAAGTAAAAAAACATAATATATTTAAAAGCACATACTAAACCAAATAAAAACAATAAAAATAAATAAAGAATCATTCTATTACTCAAAAAAACTATCATGAGACTATGATAAAACAAAAAGGCAAGCCAAAAAATTTCATATTAAAAGGGGACATTCAAGACATAAACTTGCACCATTATATTTGTGCAATGCAACAACCTAACAAACACACCTCTAACCATCACACCATCTTGTCAATTTGTGAAATTGTTAAAATAATTTATCTAAAAGGTAACTTATATGGGCTTTTGTGGCACCAAAATTCAATATTTATCTATATATATAATTTTTCAAGAAATAAATTTAAGAGCACATTTTGAATAAGAATTTAGATTTTGTATAAGAGTTGAATTTGTTGTTTTGAAAGTGAGTGGCGGAGATTGAAGGGGTGTTGAAGAGGTAGGTCCCAGCAGAGCCCAGTTGGACCCGCAAGACTCACCTTGAAGAGGGACGTCTGCGCAAAGACCAACTGGTTCCGCAGGACCCACCATGCTCAGAGAGATGACGAACTTACGCGTAGTACGCCAGCTGTTCCCGCAGGAAAAGCCTCCTAGTGGTGAAGTACCCCGCCTGTTCCCGCAGCTGCGGATACAAGCCATGAAGGAAGGCTACCCGCACTAATAGTAAGGCTACACGCACAAGGCACTAACTCTCAATAATTCAGTAATGTCACCTGAAGAAGGAATGAGCAAGGCGGGAATACTCCAGCCCAAATGAGCCAGTCCGTACGCTTCTGGAAGATCTTTTGTACTATACCTGCCAAGGTATGGACAAAATAGACAAGATCTGACCAAAGCAGCCCATGAACCAATCACAGGGTGACAGCTCACCGACAACAGTACGAGGAGGAGCACGCTCTAGTACAAAATGTCACTATCAGCCGCTGCCTACCCACCAACTCCCATCGTGGCACGTACACAGCCCATGGTTGGTGAAAAAGGAATAGTACACAGCCGGCCATGTCACTATCAGCAGCTGCCTACTCACCAACTCCCATCGTGGCATGTGCGTAGCCTTTAGTTGGTGGAAAAGGAATATTATACAGCTGGCCGTACCTGCTTGGAAATCTACCTTCGGCTATAAATACTCCAACACCTTGGAACGGTATCATCATCTCAGATTATCTTATATCATCTTATATCATCTGATATTATCTTATCTAGCTATTTCTCTTAATATACACTTATATTCAGAGCAATCTAGTCTGATTCTCACGCCGGAGGGTGGTCACAAGGAGGTACTTCTCAGTGACGAGCTCACGGTGTCTGTTTTGCAGGTCATCAGAAGAATAACCATCTTTGCCGGACCTAACCCTCGTGCGAAACATCTACTTAACCCTAAGATTATCCGTAATCTGCCGGGGTCACTTAGTGTTTCTTCATTGGCGCCATCCGTGCATAAAACTTAGAACTAATTCTTTTTCAGTTTTTTCAAAACCTCTGGAAAGATGGTTAAGGTCACTCCGATGCCAAGGCCAACGAGTGACCAAGAAACTCCGGTAACCACAACCCCAGCTACTGGGGGGAACACCGGCGAGTACACAATTTTTACGAACACTACCCCGGTTACCCAAGCCGGGGCAAGTGCAGTAAACAATCCTTCACTGGGATTCACCGATACCCAGTTGGAGAGACAACAGACGAGGCTCCCCCGCCAAACACTTGATCAAGTTAAAGCGTGGGCGGAAGCACGTCAGAAGGAATTCCAAGCTGAGTTGGATGAACGCTTACGTTCACTCCAACAGGCTGACGAATTCGGAAGCACTCAACAGCTCAACATGAGCAATGAGTGCGAGTGCTTGGACGACGATTGGGAGGAGTCCGACAGTGACGCAAACCCTCGTCATAAGGCGAAAGGGAAGCGCAAGGAAACAGACTTCCAACCGAAAAGGAATTTTGGAGAAACCTTCAAACCAAGGAACGCGGGGGGAAACCCACGTGACTTCTCCAAAACCTTTAGACCAACTGTTGCAAATGCGGGAACGTCCAAGTTTGCAAGGGACATTGCGGAAGCAATCGCCCCGAAGAGTGCCAAACAGATGTCCAACATCGGCACTTATGATGGTATATCCGACCCAGACGATCACTTGAACAGATTCATAGCGGGGGCAACAGTCAGCAACTGGACGGAACCCACGTGGTGTTATATGTTCCAGATGACGCTGGTTGGAGCGGCCGGGGCGTGGTTTGATCGTTTACCGGTCCACCACATCTATGATTGGGCGGACTTCCAACACAAGTTCAACCAGCACTTCAGTCAACAGAGGAAATATACTGAAGAGCAGTGGACGATCCTCAACTGCGTTAGAGAGGAGGATGAATCCTTACTAGACTTCATCACTCGCTTCAACTCGAAGAAGCTGAGTCTGGGCACCTTAAGCGAAGATCTTGTTCGCGCCGCTTTCATCCAGGGCGCCGAATACCCAGAGCTTATCCGCACGTTGACGGGTAAAGACGGCATGCCATCCACATGGGATGCCATCATGACGGCGGCCAAGCGCTTTGCCGAAACAAAGAAGCAACTGGGTAGGGATCTTCCCCAAAGTACAAACCTCTACGCGCAGAGGACTAGAGAAAACAACGTCCAGACCGCCCGGCAAAAAAAAAAAGAGGAAGCTAGGTATTTGGCAGTCAAGGGTAAACTTTGACACCTCATCCAGCTCTCGCCCTCTAGTCGGCGGAAGGGATAACACGCACCCATCAAGCCGAAACCCCCGGTGGACGCCACTCACCAAAAGCGTCACGGAGATATTTGCCACCGAAAAACTCCCATGGCCAAAAGCTCCAATGGTCCGGCAGCGACATAACGCGGATCAGAGCAAATCCTTTGACTTCCACAGGACAAAGGGTCACACCACTGAGGAGTGTACATCCTTGAAGGATATTGTTGAAACATTCGTCAAGGATGGAAAACTTACACACCTTGTGGCATCAATCAAGAATGGAGGGAGGAATGATAACCGATACAAAGGCAACGGACGAAAGCCCGTTGACATCAGCATGCACATGGTTCATAGTAACGTCAGATGAAGAAAAAGACGAACGACAGAACCATGCGCGTGGAAGGAAGCTGAGGTGCGCTTCCCGCGAGTGCCAGGAGGACCCAGCAAAGAAGGCCCTATCGTCATCAAAAGCCAGCTGGGGCACTACATCACTTCCCGCACTCTTGCTGACAACGACGCCTCGTCAACGGTTATGTACAGGCAGTTCTTCGACAAGCTAGACGACGAAGACAAGGAACGCCTGGAAACGGTCTACGCCTCGATGGAAGGGTTCGACGGCAGCACAAACACCCATCTGGGTATCCTATCTTTCCCCGTCATTCTCACGGACGGGAAACACTCCCGCACAGAAGACGTGGACTTTGTCGTAATGAGGAAGCCACACCACACATACGACATTCTCTTCGGGAGAGACGGGATGGCAAGATTCAATGTCGTGGTATCTTCAGTCCACGGCATGATGGGATGGCCAACAGCTGAGGGTGTAGCGATGATCACCGGTATTCCCCAGGTATGCATCGCATCTGTCTCATCAAAACCCAAACCAAAGATGGCTAAACCAACCATCACCGAACCAGAAGAATGGGCCTTCAATGGCAAATACCCTGACCAGACTGTTACCATTGGCCCAACAGTCACTGATCCTACGCGCACCTTACTCTAACGCTTACTATAGAGAAACGCTGACATCTTCGCGTGGACACCAGCTGACATGACTGGTGTACCTCGAAGTAAGGCAGAGCATAAGCTCAAGTGTGACCCGGCTTTTACGCCAGTCATACAAAAGCGCAGAGTAATGGGGGCGGAACAAGCTAACGCGTGTAGAACCCAAGTCAAGGAACTCCTTGACACGGGCATCGTACGCGTTAGCAGATATCAAACATGGGTTGCAAATCCCGTCATGGTACCGAAATCAAACAAACAATGGCGCATGTGCATAGATTTCAAAGACTTAAACAAAGCATGCCCCAAAGATTGTTACCCGTTACCCGAAATTGACCTTAAGGTAGATTCGTTAGCACCGTTTCGCCTTAAATGCTTCCTTGATGCGTATAAGGGGTACCATCAAATCCACATGGCCGTTGACAATCAGGACAAAACCGCATTTCGGACGCCCGATGGCACATTTTGTTATCAAATGATGCCATTCGGACTTAAGAATGCCGGGTCCACATACCAACGCCTGATGGACAAAGAGTTTCATGCCCAAATTGGGAGGAACTTGGAAGTCTACATGGATGACTTGGTCATCAAAAGCCTTGAGCCAGAAGCGATGTTGAAAGACATCGAAGAAACTTTCAACACGCTCAGAAAAATAAACATGAAGCTCAATCCGAGCAAGTGTTCCTTTGGGATGGAAGAAGGGAAGTTCTTAGGAGTTATTGTTACTAAAGATGGCTTCAGAGCGAACCCTGAAAAGGTCGAAGCCATTATCAAAATGGAATCACCTACTACCATCAAGCAAGCTCAGACACTGAATGGACGACTAGTCGCACTTAACCGCTTTTTGGCAAACCATGCGGATAGGTCGTTCCCATTCGTATCAACATTGAGAAACTGTTTAAAGAAAACGCACTTCCGCTGGACACCAGAAGCGGAAGCAGCTTTTCAGGAAATTCGGTCACGCTTGATCGAACTCCCGACGCTCACAGCACCAGAAGCGGGGGAGGAATTAATCCTATACCTTTCCGCCACAGATAGAGCAACCGGGGTAGTCCTGCTAGTAGAGCGAAAAGGCATCCAGATGTCAATCTACTATGTTAGCCGTGTCCTAACAGACGTAGAAATCCGGTACTCTACCCTGGAAAAATTAGTCTTAGCACTTGTACAGGCTTCACGCAGGCTAAGACGATATTTCCAAGGTCACCCAATCACCATTCTCACCAACTTCAAACTTGCAAACGTTCTAGGCAAACCCGAATTATCAGGACGCCTAGCCAAATGGGCAATAGAATTGGGAGAATACGCGATAAAGTACAAGCCGAGACCAGCCATAAAAGGCCAGGTCTTGGCCGACTTTATTGCAGAAGTCCCTGCTTCGCGGGAGAAAGAGTGCCAGGAGGAGGCTCAACCCTCTCCAGCACAGGACATCGATGATGTCTGGCGACTCTACACTGATGGAGCAGCCAACAACGAGGGTTCAGGCGCAGGGTTGAAACTAACCAACCCAGCAGGCCAAGAATACACTTACGCTATTCGACTGGATTTTCCAAGTACGAATAACGAAGCGGAGTATGAAGCATTCTTGGCCGGGCTGAGAATTGCGCGTAAGATGGGAGTGAAAAACTTGGAAGCCCACGTGGATTCCATGTTAGTAGCCAACCAAATAAACGGGACGTACACGGCCGTGAACGACACAATGGCCCTGTACCTCGCACAAGCAAAAACCCTTATGCGCGATTTTAACGGTTGTAAGGTCATACACGTCAAACGTAGCGAAAACAAATCTGCGGATGCGTTAAGCAAGCTTGCATCATTAGCCTTCACCCACTTGGGAAAGGACATCCGCATTGAACTCCTTGGAGCACCATCAGTCCCGCACAAGGAAATCTGTGTCATCCAAACCGGCACAGAAACGTGGATGACACTAATAATAAATTACCTTGCGGCGGGTATACTACCAGAGTCAAAAACACAGGCAAGAAAAATACGCTGTAAAGCACTGAACTATCAACTCATCGATGACATCCTTTACAGACATAATTTTCTTGACCCACTCCTAAGATGCGTGGACAACCAAGATGCTGGCTACCTCCTAAGGGAAGTGCACGAGGGCATCTGTGGAGTACATGCAGGTCCACGCGCTGTTGTAGCTAAGCTAAACAACGCGGGATACTTTTGGCCGGGGATGCATACGGATGCGCTGGCATACATCAGAAAGTGTAGGTCTTGCCAACTCTACGCACCCAACACGCATCGCCCGAAGAATGAACTTGTTCTAGTCACCTCTTCATGGCCATTTCAGAAGTGGGCCATCGATGTGACAGGCCCATTTCCCACAGCATCAGGGAACGTTCAGTTTCTAGTGGTAGCCATCGACTACTTCACCAAGTGGATAGAAGCAAAACCCTTGGCCCAAACAACCGCAAAACATATCAAAAAATTTATTTGGGAATTTATTATTTTTCGTTTTGGACTTCCACAGAATTTGGTGAGCGATAACGGCACCAACTTTGCTGACAAGAAGCTACAAAAGTGGCTGGAAGAACTTCAAATCACCCACACCTTTACCTCAGTGGCGCACCCGCAGGGTAATGGTGAGGCGGAAAGAGCAAATAAGAGCATCGTCGACGGCATAAAGAAAAGACTCTTGGAACACAGATCCGGCTGGGTGGACGAAGTTCCACACGTCCTTTGGGCAAACAGAACGCTGAAAAAGGCAAGTACGGGAGAAACCCCGTTCAGCCTCACTTATGGCACCGAAGCCATGGTCCCGGTCGAAATTGGTCTACCCTCACTAAGGGTCTTGATTCAGCCAGAAGACAATGATGCAGAAAGACGGTTAGACCTTATGCTAACCGAAGAACGCAGAGACTTAGCCGCAGCGCGAGAAGAGAATTACAAGCGACAAATGCAAAAATACTACAACACGCGGGTAAAACTCTGCAACTTCAATGTAGGAGACTACATATTGCGTAATAACGAGGCTTCGAACCAAGAGCGCCCAGGAAAGCTGGCCCCCGTCTGGGAAGGACCATACATTATCAAAGAAGTTTTGGGAAAGGGCGCATACCGGCTCGAAAGGCTCGATGGCACCCCCATCCCAAGAACATGGAATGGAGCTCAATTACGCAAATGTTACATGTAGATCAATTCCAAACTTGTAAAGAAAAGGCCTAGAGCCACTTCTAATGGAAATGATTCTCCTCTATCACATTGTGTTGATAGCCTTACCTTTATACTTATGAACTTTCCACACTGATATGCCGGTATTCACCGCATAAATAAGTATGGGAAGAAGTAAGTCGTTGCGTGTGGAAGGCGGCAAAACCCGCATAAACACAAAAAACGGTAAAAATTTCTAAGGAAAAGATGAGGAAAACCTTCACGCATGTCAGTTATGGGTGAAGTTTGGTCATCCCACTAAATGTAAGTGACGGTCCTACCCGCACAATCATGATAGAGGAAACTGAACATTAACCTATTGACAACCACGCATCGAAAGGTTAACTTATTCAAAACACATAGAAAATTTCAAAAAAAATGAGGAAAACCTTCACGCAGGTCAGTTATAGGTGAAGTTTGGCCATCCTACTAAGTGAAAGTGACGGTCTTACCCGCACAATCACGAAAGAGGAAGCGAAACTTTAACCTATTATCTGCCACGTTGAAAGGTTAACTTATCCAAAGTACTCAAGAAATTGCTAAGTTAAACTAAAATATACGTGAAACAAAGATTCAAAAATAAGAGGGAATATACCCCCTTACATTGGTAACCAAGAAACCGTAAGACAAGTGCGGGTACAGTGTCAAGGGGAAACCCTTCACATACTTAGCACCTGCAGGGAATTGAAGCCAAGAATACCTTGGAAATCAAGAAACTATAAGACGAGTGCGGGTACAGTGTCAAGGCGAAACCCTTCACATACTTAGCACTTGCAGGGAATTGAAACCAAGAAGGATCTTTTGGGCCATGCTTGTGTAAAGGGAAATAACATCCCCGCATAGCGGGAACGTTGAGAACTAGATTGTTTGAAGCTCCAAGATGGAATTGGTTGTTTAACATAATTGATCACTATGTCTAAAACTACCAAAACCTCGTGGAGAATCTACACAAGTGAAACTCAACGCTCCTGACTTGCGAGGAGGTTACACACCTACCCGCATCATACCCAAAGATCAAGCAGAAAAGTCGGGAATTTCTGCACGTGACATTAGGAAAACCGCGGGAAGAATCCTCATGGAAAACCTTAAAACTAAAAGCCCTTTTCAAAACCCCTTGCTTAAGTCCAAAAGTTCACCTCACTTATTAACAATTCATGAGAAGAACAATGGACTGGGGGACTTGAAGAGGTAGGTCCCAGCAGAGCCCAGTTGGACCCGCAAGACTCACCTTGAAGAGGGACGTCTGCGCAAAGACCAACTGGTTTCGCAGGACCCACCATGCTCAGAGAGATGAAGACCTTACGCGTAGTACGCCAGCTGTTCCCGCAGGAAAAGCCTCCCAGTGGTGAAGTACCCCGCCTGTTCCCGCAGCTGCGGATACAAGCCATGAGGGAAGGCTACCCGCACTAATAGTAAGGCTACATGCACAAGGCACTAACTCTCAATAATTCAGTAATGTCACCTGAAGAAGGAATGAGCAAGGCGGGAATACTCCCGCCCAAATGAGCCAGTCCGTACGCTTCTGGAAGATCTTTTGTACTATACCTGCCAAGGTATGGACAAAATAGACAAGATCTGACCAAAAGCAGCCCATGAACCAATCACAGGGTGACAGCTCACCGACAACAGTACGAGGAGGAGCACGCTCTAGTACAAAATGTCACTATCAGCCGCTGCCTACCCACCAACTCCCATTGTGGCACATACACAGCCCATGGTTGGTGAAAAAGGAATAGTACACAGCCGGCCATGTCACTATCAGCCGCTGCCTACTCACCAACTCCCATCGTGGCATGTGCGTAGCCTGTAGTTGGTGGAAAAGGAATATTATACAGCTGGCCGTACCTGCTTGGAAACCTACCTTCGGCTATAAATACTCCAACACCTTGGAACGGTGTCATCATCTCAGATTATCTTATATCATCTTATATCATCTGATATTATCTTATCTAACTATTTCTCTTAATATACACTTATATTCAGAGCAATCTAGTCTGATTCTCACGCCGGAGGGTGGTCACAAGGAGGTACCCCCCCTTTCTCAGTGACGAGCTCACGGTGTCTGTTTTGCAGGTCATCAGAAGAATAACCATCTTTGCCGGACCTAACCCTCGTGGAAAACATCTACTTAACCCTAAGATTATCCGTAATCTGTCAAGGTCACTTAGTGTTTCTTCAGGTGTTAATGTGTTATGATAGGTTTATTCGTGGGTTTGAAAGTGGGCTCATTGTATGAGGTTACGTTACGTTTGGATACGATGGTGTCTCATGATTAAAGTACAAACAACTCATAAAAGACACATACATGTGCTAAAATTCTGAAAAATATATTTGCCAGCTTTTAAACATGGGGACCTCATTAACAATTAAAAAAAAAAGAAACTATTTAAATTTTATACTTAGCACAATATTTGCTAGCAGTTAAACATGGGGACCTCATTAACAATATATTTAAAAAAATCTGTGTATACTTAGAAAGATTGATAATAAATTATAAAATGTTTATTTGATGATATCAACTTTTTCCATCACTGCTTCGGGGTAGTTAGGAGGTTTTCTTCTAAGACTGTCGGGTAGTAATGCAAAGGTGGGCATTTTGATCACAAAACGCCGGATACACGCCAACAACTCTCCCCCCCCCCCCCCCCCCTTCCTCTTTTTGGTACAAGTTTTCATAACTTTCTGACTGTTAAAAATGATTGTTTACTAAAAAAATTATTTACTTTTTTTAAACACATATCAACAATGCATTCCAACTTTATTTTTTAAACATTTTCTCCACTCATTCTCTACAACAGTTATTTCTTTACAACAATTATTCAAAATATATATTTTCAATCACCAACCAAATTTGAACGTCGTTGAAGTACTTAAAATGAATGAATTGGACAACGACATCGAGGTTTTAACAAATGAGCTATCCGAAAACCACCTGAGAGTCCAATCTCTAAAAGCACTTCGGCAAAATAAAATTTTTAAAGTACAACATTTAGTCTTATTATTATTATTGTAATTTTTATTTTTAAATTTAATGTATTTTTTTTTATTTTAAAGTAGTTTTTTTAATTTAATATTTAATTATTTAAAGAATTATTATTTAAAAAACAAAAAAAAATATAAGTGAGTCACAAAATGCCCAAGGGAGGAGAGTTATGACTACATCCTCTTTTTTCAAAAGCCAAAACTCTAACTACGCATCACATTACGCAAAATGTCCAAGGGTGGGGCATTTTGACTACACATGGTTATGTTTGAATCATGGCACACGTGCGCTATGAAATATGGACAATATCATTGTAACGAGGTTTCGAACTTTGATAATGGGTTATGTCAAGTGTACACTGTTATGTATGACCTATTATATGAGACACAGTTGCCATTGTAATACATCTTTTAACAACAAAAAAGGTATTCAAGTCTTCGTCTTAGGGGTTGTGACCTTGTGACAGAGAGAAAGATTTCTAAACACCCAAAGGTTTTGCGTTCGAGTTACATAAAGTAAAATATTCAAGTCATTGTCCTAGAGTTGATGACTTTGTAACAGAGAAAAAGATTCTTAAACGCCCAAAGGTCATGCTTTTGAGTCACGTAAAGTAAAATAATGTCTATCCTAGAAAAAAGTATTTTAAGTTTTTCTCTCATTTGATGTCACATATAAACGACAAACATACAGTTTTTTTATGAGAAAATTCTTAAAATAACATATTTTAACCAATTATTTCAGAAGTATCCTAAATATTCATAAGATCCCTAAAATAACATATTTTTCCATCGAATTTGACGGAAACAAGAACTGATCTGACGGATTAGTATAGCCTATCAGATGTTGACATGTATTCAAATTTTCTGGTGGATCCGATGTTTTGTTAAGCAATCCAACGGATTTCGTGTTTTAGGCGACGTAATAATATACTGTCGGATCTTGCGGTTTATGTCATGCTTTCGTCGGATCTGACTATTTAATTTGCCCGTCGAACCCTAGATTTGAATTCGGTGGTCTTTGATTTCGAGTTATATAGTGAAATTGAACACTATAGTTGTGTTCTCCTCGAAAAACTAAGTGATTTACACTATTGATTTGCTTGATTTTGTGAAGAAATATGATGTAAGTTGGTTATAGAAGTTTAAGGGTTGAGAGCTAAAAGATGATGAATTCCATCGGACTCATTAAAAATTTCATTGAATCCGACGGTTCTTTAACGAATTATGTTGGATCCATTAATACGTAGCACGCTTTTAAGGCCCACAAATTCCGTCGGGCAATGTTGAAATTCCGTCGAATCAGACCCTAGGCTATTTTTTTGTAAAACTTTGGCAAAACTAAGGTTACTTTGAGGAATTTTTCTTTTTTTATTGGGTCATGTTTACCATAATTTTGATCAAAATAGTCAAAATAACGCATATGTTTAATTTTGATTAAAATAGGTCGAGTATATGACATGTTTAATTAATACATAATCTACTATTATAATAAACAAAAATGATGGTTGTGTTACATGACACTTAATTGACTTATTTTTTTGCCAAGTGACACATTTATCTTGTAACCTTTAACTAATAATTTTTCTAATTAAAACAAATCAATTAAAACCTTCCTTAACAAGATTAAAACCTTTCTTAACAAGCCCTAATGAGATATAAATCGCCGTTCAACATTGTTTGAACACAAATCTACATATTCAAGTCGGTATGTTTCAAACCCGTGTATGTCTATATTGTTTTCATACCCCAAATATGTATTTTCGTACCCCAAAATCCTTATTCCGTTCTGTATTTTCGATTATATGCAAATTTCATACCCCAAATCATATTCCAACCGGTTATCAAATCTTTATTTTCCCCAACATCCCTATTTACCCAAATATGCATTTTCCGATTAAATATGATAACAACCGATTATTTATTCGATTAACACCTGCATATGTCGATTAATTGTATGCTTCGATTTCATTGTCCATATTTTTTTCCTCTTTGCATCCATTTATTGTATGTACACTTTTGAATGTGAGATTTTTCAAAAACTTATTGGAATAGGGTGTATATGTATGTTCATTTTTTATTAAGCAACATAAATTAGTTTGTTTTTACTTCAAATACTAGATCTATTGGTTATGTGTACTTGATCGTCAACTACTTGAATGATGAAATATAATTTAATCTTATATCATATGCAGATACAAGTTTATTTATCGATTGATATAGCCAAGTTTCTTTAGAGTTGTTCTTCATCCACCCAGAAATTATCTGTTAAACATCTTTTTTTATTATTATTTATTTTTAACAATTTCTTAATATGAATGGAAAACTTTGATTAACTATACTTATTTATATTTACTTTAGGTGTTTCGGACTAGATATGCACAATTATCTAATCAATATAACAATTTTTCAAAATAATTGTTGTTCTATTTGATAATTAATTAATTAACAACTTCCAATTGATCAATATTCAAGGTATGTCGATAAAAGTTTTCCAATTGTGAAGCCTAGAAAAATTTGAGAGAAAAAAGTACATGGCTTTATTGGATCTAAGCTTTTCTGACAATAAAATTCTTGACAAAAATAATGTTTTGATTTTTATTGAGTGACTCATGTTCATATAATAAACTATAGCCTTTGGATGTGCTTATGTTTTCTTTTCTTGAATTATTAAGTTAAGATTATATTTGTAAAGTACGCGATTGTAGAAAAGTATCTTGAAGTTTGGTTAATGAATCAAACTAATAAGTTATTTGTTGCAGTGTGAACCAAGTTTTGATTCACATGGAGTTATTTTTGCATAAGCGCGATTGTTGGTAGGGCTTTCAAGTTAGTTGTTCAAAGCATCCTACTTTCTTTTGAGGAGTAAATGAGTAATTTTATTTTCCACGCATAATATTTCATCTATGTATATACAAAGACATAAGTTGTAATTTGTTATAATTGGTTTGATGTATATTTGAAGGGAAGAGTTGAACTCTACAGTCTCTATTGTATTGTAGCATTGACTCGTCTAGATATTGCTTTTAATTAATTCAACTATGGCTTATGCAACTAGGTTGACCATCTCTAACCATCTTGATATTTTTTTCGCACCATATGTTTCATAGTTCACGGATTATTGGCCAAAATTGGTATTTTATAGTTAACAAGTCGAGTATGCTTGATTGAACAAATGATGTATTTATAAAGTCAAATCAATTTGATTATTTTTGATTGAACAACTAATGTATTTATAAAAATAATTAGTTCATTTATTATATATGTGAATTGTGGTAAGAAAGTAGAATCTACATGAGGTGTTATAGTGAATTGGTAAATTGTCATTATCATGAGGTGTTATAGTGAATTTGTAAATTGTCATTAAGTTTATTTTAGAAAAATGAAATGCCACTCAAAGTATAAATATAACATTTTTTTTAACTTACACTGTTATTGTATATTTGAGTAGGAACATACACAAGTTTCTTAAATATATTTTATGTTTTTATTAGTTATCAACCTTCATCAGATGAGAAATCAAAGTTTATTATGTGTCGGGATTATTTTGAAGAAAAGTAAAAAAACAAGAACTGGTCAATTAAAAGAGGAACAACGGGTTAAGAAGTCAAAAAGTGATACCTTTATTTCTAAGAACCTTAAACAATATATGAATTTTAGCATTTTAATTTTCCAACCCCTGTAACACACGGGTTTTTAACCTAGTAACATCAATAAACAAAAATCAAATACTTGATACGCCTTCATATTTATGATCTCTTTAACAATAAAAGTTTCTAATATAGAAAAATTTTCACTTAAGAGAATTATATATGTGAGTCGGATCAAATAAGAAATCCTTTTGGTGAGAAAAACGGGTGATTAAAATAGAGCTAACGTTAATGTAAAAATTCTTGACTGAATACGAAAAGAACAATCATTTATAAACAGAATCGTAAATAAGGGTTACAATTTGCAAAAACAATCAAACAAACTAGTGGTATGTAAAACATTAGTTATCAAACACGAGCATGCAACACTACGATTCTTTTGAGACAATAATCTCAGTCGAATGATTTGAAGTAAGATGAAGATCATATTTTTTGTGTTTGTCTTTCTCTCTTTCTCAACCAATTATAATGTAACATCCTATTTTGTGGTTAAAAATAAAGTATTTAAAATCTATATTTCAAATATTAGTAGAGGATAAATAATTGGTAAAACGACTCTTTAAAATATGAAATGTTTAAACGAGCAATTGGTAGTATTTAATATTGTTTAAAAAAAATACTAAGTAGTGTAAGTATTATTTTTGTTGTAAAACTTGTTTACGTACTATAATTTCAAAATAAATAGTTATTATAATAATATAGGATAAAGATGCACATCTTATTATGTAAGAAAATAAAAATATAAATGCCACGTCTCATATAGATAAACATAGAAAGTTCCTTCGTCAGCAAGAATTTGAAAATATCTATATAGAACTTTATTATATCAACAACCTTCTTGAAGAAGATTTCTTAATGACAAAGGCTCCATTGTGTATATAAACGCTACCTACGGGAGTTTAATATTTGGAAAAAAAAAAAACAATAATAAAAGGTGTGAGTATAAGACTTGGAGCGAGAGAAAGTAAGAGATAGAGCATATAGTCATATCTTGAAGAAGGCTTCGCCTATAATAATTAGCGAGTTGTTGTTTACACTTGAGTTACTTATACGCGTAGATAAGTACACGAACCATAATCATGTTACTTTTACAAATGTTTTATATATGTTTATTTTGATATGCATATATATGATTATTTGATAAATGATTGCGGGTCAAGTATATGAATTAATGTGTGGCTTAAAAAGAGGCTATAGTTTTAAAATAAATATGTTGGTATGCCTCTAGTAAAAATACGGGTTACGAGTCCCAAGGGTTTCGGTAGTTGGAACTCCAAAATTTTTATATTATATATAAAAGATTTCGAGAGTTGAAATCTCAAAGGATTCGGGTGTTGAACTCCAAATATAAAGGGGGAGTAAATAACCCTCATGGGTTATAAATGAGCTAATAAGGAATTCGGGTGTTGAATTCCCAAAGAATAACGAGGAGTAAAATTAAGGATTTCGGGTGTTGAAATTCCAAGGAATTCGGGTGTTGAATTCCCAAAGAATATTGTGGAGTAAATATAAGGATTTCGGGTGTTGAAACCCTAAAGAACTGTTAAATTCCAAATAAAAATAAAACATATTTTTATAAAATGGTGTACTTACGTAGCGAAAGCTAATAAAAATATGTTTTAAAATGTTTTCAGGAAAAACACCCCTAGATGGTTGAAGCTTCATGGACGGAACTGGAATGACAAGGGAACCATACTCTCGTGTTTAATAGTTTGTATAATAAAGTTTGTATTAAACATATATGTTTTCTTGTATAATATATATTTTTATAAAATAAAACGTCACCACGAGTGATATGTTTTTGATGTAAATTAGGACCTACTCTGATATGAATTTTGTAAAATTAATATATATATGAAAAAAAAAATTAGGGTGATTCATATAATACTAATAGGTAGGGGTGCAAACATAGGAGCCAACTTACTTCCAACAATCTTTAATTCCGAATAGTTTGCAATGACCCAAACATTCCACGAGTACTTTTCAACTTTCTTTTATTAACACTTCAAAACAAATATAATAATAAAAGGGAATTAGAAATGAAAAATATAATTTTAACACCTACCCTCAGTTTAATTTTTGAAATAATCTTTTAATCCCAGTTGGTAACACAAGAAGTTATATTGACCCACCCCTAGACCTTTGGTAAATATATCAGTTGGTTGTTTAGTAGTGTCGGTCTTTTTAATTTTAAAAACTCCTACTAGAACTTTTTCTCTTAAAGTGAAAAGGTCTATTTCAAAGTGTTTAATGCGTTCAGGGAAAACAAAACAGGATTAACAGATATAAGAATTGCAGCAATGTTATCACAATATATAGGAACGGAGAGAGTGTAACTAACTGACCTTTAAATCTTCAAGGAGTTTCAGGGCCCAAATTATTTCACCACTGGTTATATTCATTGCCCAGTATTTTGCCTCGGTAGAGCATCTTGAGACATTACTTTGCTTTTTTGCTTTTCCAAGGAATTAGATTATCTCCTAGATATAGACAATAGCCAATAACACTCCTTCGGGTGACCAAACATTTTCCCCAATCCGAATCGGAGTAGGCTTTTAAACCAAAATTGGATGACCTTTTAAAACTTAACCCTTCTCTAGGAGAGCCTTTTAGGTATCTAAGAAGCCTTAAGGCAGCTTTTCAGGTGGGAATTTAAGGGTTTATGCATGAATTGACTTAGATATTGCACAGTGTAGGATATTTCAAGTCGGGTCAAGGTTATATATGCGTAGGGTTGGACTTGGTGTTTTTAAATCAAGCAAGGGCCTAGGCCTTCACTCAATTAAGGCCTACGTACCGGGAAAATAAAAATAAAATTGTATTTAGATATATGTATATAGTAGCTTTAGAACCCGAACCCGTGTATTACACGGACTTATTCATTATATAATACAATTGATTAATTTAATAAATATTTTATGTACTTATTATTGAAATTACGTATGTTGGTTACAAACCAGTGCATTACACCGATTGAATAGTGACACGATATAGTTCGTAAACATAACTGTGTATATTCCAATGGCTATAATTTGGAGTTCTACTTAGTTAATAGATGATTATGATGATGGTGATAATGATAATGATGATGAAGATGATGAAAAGCTAAGCTAATAGAAAGCTTGGTACGACAAAAATGAATGTTCACGTGACACTATTGCATTAAATAAATATGCTAAAACCTAAACTGTGTTTTGAAACAACGACCTATTAATTAACAATCAACATTCATAGTAGATAAATATAAGAACATAATAAAGAGAGAGAGAGAGAGAAATAGTATAGAATGATGAATAAGAGAAGTCTTCTTATTGAGTATATAAGATCAAATATAAGAACCCTCTATTTATAGAGTCATAATATTAATACAACTTAATGGTAATATGGGGGTTAGAATGTGGATAGTTATCAAATCATAATTGTTCATAACACTCCTCCCTTGACTATCCATGTGATAAAGCAAATATACACTTTTGATGTTGCCTTGTTAAAAACCTTGCTAGGAAAACTCATTAGGACAAAACCATAGCTAAGGGAAAAAGAGTACAACACGTATAATACTTCCCCTCATTTATACATCCTTTAAGTGACAGGTTCCAATCTTCTGGAAAAGTTTGTTTAAGACTTTTGTAACTAACAGTCCACCACTTGATCTTATAATGTACACTTCCTTATTTGGATACTCCCCCACATTTATACATCCGTAAGTTATGGGTTTCGATCTTCTTGGAAATTTTGTTTGAGACTTTTATAGTTAACAATCTGCCGCTTGATCTTGTAGCTTACACTTCATTATTTGGAGTAATCTTCGTGTATGACTAATAGTACATTATCTTTTGAATAAGTGACTTGTAGTGCCTCATCTTGTAAATAAGTAGCACAACATCTATGACTTTGCTATATTACATTCCCCTGCATCGACATAACTAACCAAACTTTTTTTTATGGGTTAGTAAATATAAACTCATATCTTTCATACCTTGAATGTATCAAAATATTTATGTTTAGCTCATTTTGAAACCTCTTCTCTTAAAACAAGTTATATATATTATCAATAAATATAAATAAATAATATATCTAGTTATGTATAACTAGCAAGAAATACTGCACCAATTGCAATAAACATAGTACTTCTTGACTAAGAGATTGGATTTAGAATTAGGGCCATTTGTTTTATATAAGATGAACTTCATTCATATTAAAATGCTCCAACATTTTATATATAAAGTTTGATTTATAAAAATATCATTATAGAAATGCTCTACACGCATACCATCTCTTTATAAGATACAATACAATCATCAACATTATATTATTGATTTAATATTAAAATATTCCATACATGGATCAAATATATCATATTCATATCTCTTTTCCAAGAGATAGTCACCGAGTTGATTATATCATTTCTTATTCGGCTTTTATAGTTCACGTATAGAACTTGCTAATTTCATATAATAAATTTCTTGAGCTTTTAACTCGTAAGGCCCGTTACCGGTGCCCTACTTTGGATGTTAGATTTACTCATAAACACAGTTCTAAATATCAGAGTTAATTAAAACTTCACGCGGAATATAAAACTTTCATAAAATATTACATATTAATCCATAACTTGTCTTAAAAAATTCTTGTCTTTCAGTTTTTAAAATATTAAATATAAAGCATCATGAGTCTTCAAATGCCAGGCTCTTATTCTTCTGCCATGTGTCTCCGCTCAAGTCAGCTGTCTCATCCTACTCACATGCGTGCATACTAAAAGTCAGCTACGCTGAGTAAGTTCTAGTTAATCTGATAACTTACTTTACATACACATTTACGTGCCCGAAGGTACGCATTACATACTTAACCTGTTCATCATTCTTCCATATATATCCATAACTATCCTTAAATTATAAAGAACATTTCGCCTTACATACCTCGGATATTATTAGGGTCCGGTACCATCCATCCTCGGATATTATTAGGGTCCGGTCTCCCTTCTTCCTCGGATATTATTTGGGTCCGGTACCCTCCATCCTCGGATATTATTAGGGTCCGGTACCCTCCATCCTCGGATATTATTAGGGTCCGGTATCCCTTTCTTTCCAACTATCATACCATACATTTCCATATATATAATTGTAAGTTTCACACATGCATACATCATTCATCCATCATATACACAATCATATCATCAAACCATCACCTGGAAGTGCATGCAATATCCGAAGATCGTTCACGCACCAACAAGCTTTCATTCACATTTAAGAAATACATAAGTAACATACAAATCATACATGGCATACACTTACCATTTAAGGTAAGTGTATTTACTATCACATCAAGTATGCACATAGCCCCGTAAACATAACAAGGAATGGGGCTAGAACCTCACCTGAATTCGGTTACGTTCATCGTTAATTGTTATTCCTTTCTTGAGTTGTGCGTGACTAACTGTATAACAATTGAACGTATCAATTAACTATCACTACCCATATCGTGCTTCAAGTTTAATTATTACCCTCAACGAACGGGTGTCCGGCGGCAGCGCCCCTAGCAGCGGGGTTCTAAGGGCGGCAGCCCCTAGCAGGGTCCAAGTGGCAGAGCCCCTGGCTGGGGTCGAGCTGCCAGGTCAGTTTAGAAAAATTTTATTTTCATTAACTGTCTTAACATATTTTCCATTAGGATTTTAAGTTATTATTTAATTTGCTAACTTAAAAGTTCGAGGGCTTCTTTGTAATTAACTCATTCTTTCTAAGTCTAGGGACCTTTCTGTCGTTATTTCAAACTTCCAATTCGTCCCAGTCCCTTAACGAATGGGGTTCATAACGAATGAACCCATTCGTTACTTCATGACGAACTGATTATTATAACGAACTGGTCATCATAACGAATTGAACCTTAATGGACTGGTCATCATTATAACGAATTGGACCTTAATGAACAGGGGCTAGTTCGTCATTCTTTCATTAACGAATCAATTCACGAATTAAGGCTAGTTCGTTAAACCTCCGTTAACGAATTAAGGCTAGTTCGTTAAACCTTCGTTAACGAATTAGGGTTAGGTCAGAGAATTTCAGAAACATTCTCTGACATTCCCTTACCTCGTATACTTTTTCGGCGCCGTCATCGCCGGAAGAATGGGCGGTGGCCGAAAAAACATACTTTCGCACCGTTTTCACCGTTTTTCGTCCCGTTCGATCCAGATCTGAGCTAAGGTGACCCCTAAGCTCATCTTTTGTTCGGTTTATACCCGATTCCATCCGGATCTCATGACTTAACGGTTTAAGGGTGTCGGCTCGTCGTTTCGTGACTAGATCTTGCAGATTTGGATCCATACAATATTATACTATTATTACCTCGGTTCGGGATCGATTCTTCTTGGTTATTTCGCCTAGAGAGAAGAGAGAATAAGAGAGAGAGCTAAAGTGTGTGTTTTGGGTGGTGTATGAAATATGTGAAATGAATGAATTAATGAGAATTTATGGTTTATATATTATGGATCATGGGCTTAAGCCCATGGTCTCTTCTTCTTTCCTTTTTAACCCAAGTCCATAACTCATATCCATTTAACCCAACACAAGCCCGACTCATAATAACTCACGATTTATTTTATTAACTAAAACGAGAAAACGGGATGTTACATAACTTAAATGCTTCATGCACATATAATTTGTCATCAACTTCCTTCTATGTTAATCAATCATGTATACAATATACGACTCAAAAGGTTTTGCAATCCATCATGGACTTCCTTCCACGTTAACCAATCATGTATACAATATACGACTCAAAAGGTTTTGCAATCAATCATGGACTTCCTTCCATGTTAACCAATCATTTATACAAATTTACTCTTCAAGAATTCGGCACATAAACTTCATCTGGTTAACAAATTCTTTTCTATGTCATATTTAAAGATGTCATCAAGAATTATTTTAATTTTATTCCATATTATACCATTCTTTCACATAGTTTATTCAATATCACCATATGCTTATTAATGCATAGGGATTACATCCTTAAGATGCTTACTTTTAACCAATAAATCGTGTTAGGAAACTCACCAGGAGTTCCATATATATTCCATTCATCAATGTATACAAGAATAATATGTACTCAGGTCCAAATTTATATAATACAATCATATCGTTCTCAAGAACTTATTATATATGATTTTGGCATTTTAAATCATTCAAGGATAAATTTCATTATCATAATATTTATCAGATGCATATTGTAAGTCCAGAATCTGGATCTACACAATATGATATCAAGTAAACACGATGTTTGTGCAGAATCCAAACACCGTGGTGATTCAAGAACAATATAAATGAATAATAAGAACAAGATGAACTTCAATGCACACGTTTATTATCACCAAACGTCGTGTACATAATTTCTTTGCGGATCTACTTTGCTCTCTAGTTTATGGTGGCTATCAAAGAGCTCTACCACTAGTTAACCTAATTAATGACTAAAAATTAACTATATATAAGGTTACCATATAAAAATCCCAAAGTCCAAGCCCAACTAAGCCTAAACTAGCCTAACCAAAATCCCTATGGATTTTGGTGTTACTAGACAAACCGAAATCCAGATACATTACATGCTTCCGTTGAAAGGAATTAGTCTTGAAAGAACAATCAACTTTGATAGGAAGATCAACCAAAATATTTTGAAAACAATTAAATAAAACAAAATAAAACAGACATATTTTTGTAATTTTTTATTTTTAAGATTTTTATGATTTTCTTGAAAAGACTTGAAATGAGATCATACTAGTCAAACCAACTATAATACACATAACCGATATCAGATTTCACGGGCTTAGAACAAAAACCTGATCCAAGTTTAAAACGATTTCTTAACGCATTTGTTTTAACAAGAGTAAAAATAAAAATTTAATCACCCGGTCTTCTTGCAATTTAGCAAATTTTGGGATCAGATTTCAGTTTTTATAACCAAGCAGCCTTTTAAGAAAATATCCGAGCAGGAAATCATATTGATTAAGATGCTTTCATAATGATTCATTTTCAGCATTATTATGACATAGAGAGACAGGTTGATAGCAGGTATTAAGACACTTAGCATGGTATTCATTGCATCAGTGATACAAAATAGGTTCAAAACCTAAGATGGACATCACTTATGGACCCGTGATGCCTCATATCTCTTCTCAAAGCGTATTTGGCTTTTCCCATATCACCCCAAATTGACTCCAACCCTCTAGGGATTGATCAAAAGATTTTATATTCAAAAAAATTTTTTAGCTTTAAAGTTGAACGTTGGACTTACAAGCCATCTGGACTTACAGGCCTTTCATTCAGGGTGTTTACGACTTACTTGAATGTCCCACCCCTGTAGTTCTAGTTTGACCCTTTAATCTTTTGAAATACGAATTTAATAACACAATATAATTTTTTCATATTTTTTTTAACTTAATAACATAATATTTTTGATGATTAAGACACTAACGGGCTCGTGTATGACTGGCTAATAGCTTTTCTGCATATCATTCGGGGAGATGTGTCTAGAGACATGCACACATCTTCAAAATGACTCTCCATAGTAAGTTTGCAGATTTAATGTATATCACTTCAACTTTTACACATCGTGGAAAGCTACCATACAAATCAATGACTGTTCAAAAGCCTTTTAAGCCTAATAACTTCAAACGTTAGGCACACATAAGCAATTTCACTATCATTTTCCAAAGGTTGGATCCATTTTCATTTTATATTCAGTCACCCTAGTCACCTTCAGTTTCAGGTAAATGGTTATCCCGTATGTCTACAGGTATATAACATGACCAAACATGTAAAAAAATACATGCCCCTCTAACGTAAGTAACCGACATGATTTTAAGCGAAAGAATTAAACAAAACACACCACAATCGCCCAGTTGCTTTCAGTCTTTAGGTGAATGGCTATCTTGTATATCTACAAGTAGATGACATGACCAAACATATACAAGTATATGTCCTTCAAACTTGAGTAACTGACGTAATATTAAGCGAGAGTGTAAATTTGTTTTTTAAATAACACACACACACACACTCTTTTTAATTTTTTTTAATTCCCCCCCCCCCTAAATTTGTGCAAAAAAATTAACAGAAAGGAAAACTTTTATGTACAAATTTAACCTAAAAAAGACTCAATCGTCAAAACGTAGCATTTAATAATAATATATGTAGAAGTGTGATAGTCAGCCAACTGATGTACTATCATTTCTCATGTACATTCAAGTCATTTCACATTTTGAAAAGCAAAACAAACTATACTAGAAAAACTACACGTGAACATATTTTTGTTTTTTTTAAATTTATGATTATTAAATTTTTACATAAATTGAAAGCAATTAAAACAAGATAAATATATGTACAAATTTAAATAAAAGTTTATAATTTTAAAATCTTTTAGACTGGTCAATCTTTCATATCAAAATGATACGGTTACCTTTTATCTTCAAGACAAAATTTTTCCATTTGTGTGAATCTCCCCCCAATAATAAGCTTGGTTTTTTTGAGATTCTGCATCCTTGCAAGTTGAATGTCTGGAACAAACTTTTAATATGCAATGAATTCTCTGATTTGTTCCTACATACTTAGAGAACATATTAAAAACGTTCTATCACCCTAAAATCCCGTCCATGCAACAAATAATCCATTTTATGGTTTAAAGACTTAAAATAATGGATATTTGCCCCGTTATATGCCTGGAACAACCCATTTAATAAACACTGAATTTATGGTTGTTCCTACACGCATAGCGGGATGAGTTGGGCATAGGAACCCAAGTCATAAATGTCTTGGGGTTCCCATGAGCATCAACATATGTGACCTCTTGCCAACTCATATTTTTCACATCTTTAAGAAAAACATTTGTTATTACATGTTCTGTTTGTTGAGTTTTAAGTTTCCAAGTCTGTTTTGGTTTAGTGAAATTGGAAAGAACAGACTTTGGAGTTGAACAATTCGAATTCGAATTCTTAGAACTTTCAGCACTCTTTGATTTTTGAAAATTTATTTTTTTTAACAGTTTCTAAATCATTTGAGTGAAAACCTGTCATATTAAATTGGAATCCTTGAGTATCGGTGACCCGTTGTACAGATACTCGTGGTTTTGTAAAATAGGCATTTTGTTTAACCTCTGAATTTGGTTGAAACTTATTACCTTTCACTTGAGGAGATTGTCTTTTAACAGACGGTGGTGACACTCCTTTGCCAAATGCCCGATGTTCCCGCATACGAAACACACCTTCATCCTTCTTCTAACGTCAATGAAAGCACTTGCCTCAAGTTGGGAAGGACATGAAGTTAAAATTGATTCGAGTTTCTTCTTAGGAAACTTTTTCCATTCTTCTTGCCCCTTGGTGTAGCCTTCCGATTTTACTTGTAATAGGGAGCATGTAGACGATGAACACAATTTTTGGCTATATGTCCCGGTGAGCCACAGTGGTAACATGTTTGCATCTTAATATAAATACCACCCAATGATTTATCAACACATGGAGATCCGGAGGACCTATGAGGACGAGACTGTCCTTGTTGTGCTGATTTCTTATGTTCCTTCCCTTTGTTGCCACGACTCTGCGTATTATTATTAGTACAATTTGTGTTGTTGTGTCATATGAGTTTGATGACACGTTAAAATACGATTCCTTTTCACTAGCCTGAACCCTTTTCACTATCAGAAGCAACAACATTTACTATATCTGCACATGAAGAAGAAGCATCAAAATTGTTCACACATTTAAAACAGGTTCAATTACCTCTAGGGATCCTGATCCAACATTTTCAGATTAAACCCCTCGACTTTCTGAGTTTACCATATATCAAGTTTTCCTCCCTAGCATCTTCCTCTTCAGTTACAGGCATACTAGTATAGTTATGATTATAAGGAGGATGCACCTTTTCATATCCTAACCCCTCGACTTTCTGAGTTTTATACTTTAGTTGATGCTTAATTATGTTCTCAACCACGTCACTAGATACATCAAATTTCATAAAATTGAAATCGGCATTTTCAAATTTAACAGTTAATTTTCAAGTTCTTTGTTAGATGTATCTAGTTCGGCAGTTAATTCAGCAATACGCTTCTTAGCATCTAAGTGGTGACAAAATTTTACACTAAAATCTTTTTGAAGTTGCCGCATGTCCTTATGTTGTGTATCTACTTTCTCTTTAAGTATTTCTCATTTTTCTTCAGAATATAGTTTTCATGTTTTATTCACTCCATTTCTCTAATCAGATTACTATTGTATGATTTATACAAATCTAACTTATTAACACAAGATTGAGAACATAATTCAGAACTCACCTCTGATGAGCTGGGAGAACATGACTTACTTAACTGATCCATTTTAAACAAAAGTCCAAGATAACGGCCCAAGTTATTAGTCCAAGAAAAAGTCCAAAGATCAGACCTAACTGAACATGCCCAAATAATTTATTGTGTGATCCCAATTCACTAAGGCCCAAAACATCAGGCCCAAATCAACATAGTCACTAAAGCCCAAATAGCCGAGAACACTTTCAACTAGAGAACCTTGACCCAAGAACTCTGACAGATCAATAACCAAGAGCTCAACCTAGAACCCTTGACAGAAAACAGTGACTGAAAACACAACCGAGAACCCTTGATCGAGAACCCAAAAAGTCAACCGAGAACTCTGAGAATCAACCGAGAACACTTAGGGTTGACCGAGAACCCGAAAAGTTGACAGAGAACCCGACTGAAAGACAACCGGGAACGCCTTGAATTGATCGAAAACCTCCTAAGTCAACATAGAACACCTTGAGTTGACCGAGAACCTCCTAAGTCACCAGAGAACACTTTTAATTTGACCGAAAATAAGCAAAATCCGCTGAGAACTCTTGGATTTGGCTGAGAACTAACAGAAGATTGGCTTGGTATCCTAGGAAAGTAAATCAAATCCCGAGAATGAGGGAATTTGAATTTAAACCGATGATCCAGTCAAATCTATTCCAAAACAGTCTCAACCAACCCCGAGGAACACGAAGAACAACTATTCTTCGATTTCCAGAAAACTTCAATCAAATATTAACCAAAAGAATGCCCTTTGGATCAATGATATGATCTTAACCGAGCCTAGAATAGGCTATAGCCTCTTATACCAATTATAAGTCAGAATCCGGATCTACACAATATGATATCAAGTAAACACGATGTTTGTGCGGAATCCAAACACCGTGGTGATTCAAGAACAATATAAATGAATAATAAGAACAAGATGAACTTCAATGCACACGTTTATTATCACCAAACGTCGGGTACATAAGTTCTTTGTAGATCTACTTTGCTCTCTAGTTTATGGTGGATATCAAAGAGCCCTATTGGTTAACCTAATTAATGACTAAACATTAACTATATATAGGGTACCATATAAAAGGCCCAAAGGCCGAGCCCAACTAAGCCTAAACTAGCCTAAACAAATTCCATAGGGATTTTGGTGTTACTAGACAAATCGAAATCCATAGGGATTTCGGTATTACACCATCACAACCTTAATGCAATTCTTCAACTCGTCTTCGTTTATTTCACTTTAGTCTTGATCATGTCGTGACCTTTTGATATACGTCAGTGTAACCAATTTATGACCCAACACATATCATTTCTCTCTTGTATTACTATATTAAACTGTGTTGCATCCACCACTAGAGAATATATCTCCTCATCAATGTGCCATTAATTATGCCTTACCTTGCATAATTTTATTTTTCTTATCACGCTTTCACAGAAAAGACTCTTTTATATCTAATATATATTGCAAGAATTAGTTGCATGGACCATTTGTCCAAAAACTAGCAGATTCGTGAGAGAATTCAGTTTTGTATCATTTACATTTGTTCATTTTTGCCAATCATTTTAATATCTCATTTATCGGCAGATTTTAGTTCTTGATGCTCATCATTTTATTATGCAAGCGCTATAATAATATATATCATCGACATCGATTTGTTTCGATTCCATATATTTCTAGACATGATATAGTTTGTTGAGATCTCTTTTATTTTCAGGTACCTGAGGTTCTCTTCTAGAACCATCATGACTATCGTCTCTTAAAAAGAATCTTTCATTATACCTCGACTTGACCATTTTCATTACTTGCTTCATTTTCGAGGATTTTTATTCTTGAACCGAATAGTTTAACACGCTTCAGGCGTGCCTAGGGATGCAAACGAGCCGAGCCGAGCCCGAGCTCGACTAGGCTCGAGCTCGGCTCGTTTAACTTACACAGAGCTTGAGCTCGAGCTCGGCTCGTTTAAAGCTCTGTTTTCAAAGCTCGAGCTCGGCTCGTGAATGGATTTTGAAGCTCGAGCTCGGCTCGGGCTCGGCTCGTTTACTATTTATCAATAATTATTTTATATAATTATAATTATTTTATATATTATTTATAATTATAATTTTATGTATAGAAGAATATATATTATTTAGTTATTTTTATGTATTTTTTATAACATTATATTTATTAATTAATAATTATTAAATATATATTATAAAAAAATATAAAAATGGCAGGCTCGTTTAGGCTCGCGAGCCGGCTCGAGATCGATAAGTAAAGCTCGGGCTCGGGCTCGATAAAGCTCGGCTCGAACGAGCTTTTTAACGAGCCGATCTCGAGTAGCTCGCGAGTAGCTCGCGAGCAGCTCGGCTCATTTGCACCCGTAGGCGTGCCATAGAGTCATTACTAGTGTACGGTTATCCTTTTAGTAACATTCATTGGAGCAATAGCATTTGTTATATGTGACTTAGCTGGTCCCTCTATTTAGACCATTGAATGCATCTGGTAGTTAATTCGCTAATTATTGTAAATAAATTATATTTTAAACTTCTTGTTTGCACTTTTTAACTTGAGAATCAACATAATGATAATTCATTACAACTTTTTAATTTTCCAAGAGCTTCATCTTTCCCCTCTCATGTTGGAAATATTATTTTGTTTAAGTAAAAATCAATATTGAGTCGTAAACGAATCCTACGTTGATGACTCTAAATACATAATTATCAATACTTCTCCATATCCAACATATATTCCCAACCTTCGTTGATGTCTCATATTTATGCACTATGGTGGAGTAACTGCAATGTGTTATGCACTTTTAAAAACTATAAATGGGAAATATTTGGTTCCTGACCAAAAACCAATTTTAATGGGGATGAAGTATTATAACTTATTGGTCATATGTGAATTAATAATACGTCACGTAAAAACATATGCCGCAACATACAAATATGAACTCTTTCTCTCATGATTATTGGTTTTGCAATCAATCATAGACGTTTGATCATCGTCATCGACAAAAACAACTTGTTTTAACAAAATTCATTACAAGTAGTTTAACACGTATTCCAATAATCATTACTAAAATGGGATTCAAGATCAGCACATTTTTCAAAATAGTCTAGAATAAGGTCCTCACCATCAAATAAGTCACAAGTCACGCAAACTTCAGGTTGCGAATTTGATAACCATTTAGACGATGCGTCGATTTTAAAAACACTAAATGGTATCACCACAGTTATCAAAATACATATCCTTTATTTCATTTTTATAGTATATTATAAATTTACACCCAACTTAGTTGGTTAATAATTAACTTTCCCTTGAGAGCACACGTTGTATGTTTAATTACCATGAAGAATTTTCTGGTTCTTCAATATTTTCACATCATCAATTACTCGGAATGGTCTAACCGGTCAAGCCAATATATTTAACAATCAAGATCCATAAATTTCCGGTTTATGATCATACATGTTTTAGTTTCACTCGTGTTTGTTTATTACACGCCAAAAAAATATGAGAAAATAATGTATCGTCATTCCAAACGTCCATGTTAAAACACGTTTCCTGTATTTTATTCTCGTATAATCACTCCATTAGAGTGCCACTTGTGGTCAATTTTAATATAACATGGTTGATCTCATTCTCAATATGAGGGTCATTACAATTCCTCTTTTACTATGATCATGACCTTTATAATGATCGTTGTATAATCATCACCTTATTAACATATTTAATCTCATTAAGCATGAGCATCATAGCAATTTCTTGAATTACCATGATCACAAACTTCACAGCGATCATTATATCATCACATTCACTTCAATGAATGAACTATTGACTATACAACTTTTATGGCGATATCATTACAATTTCCTTAATTATGTAAATGATCGCGACATTGATCAATCTATCATCACATTCATTTTAGGGAATGGATTATCACCCCACAACTTTCATGGTGGGCGTTTTCATGTAGTGTCGTTTAAAACCTTGTATATTTTCATTTTTAACAATCTTGTTACTTCAAGAGCATATTTGACATTGGAAATTGTTGTTTTTAACGTATATGAATAATCTTCTCACCATATAACTCAATTGAGATTAAGATTTAGCAATCCAATATCTTACAAGCTTTTATATATTTATACTTAGCTTTAGTGAGCTTGACAGATTGGTGTCATATTACAATAAACCTTTATCACAATAGTGATCATATAACACAACTTTGGTCATTTAATGTTCTTTCAAAGTTGATATCATATTAGACACAATGTATAAATAAGATAGATTATTCAATGCATGACTTTATAATATCTCACCAAGTACAACAAGTTATGATACAACCATGTGAATAAAATGTATTCATCACTTATAATTAAAAATATATAATTTATGTATTGGCCTATAACGATATAACCAATCACAAGTATATCTTATATACATATATTTGTGATTGTAACTTGAAACATATAAATGTATAACTATATATTCAGTCTTACTATGTTTTAATAACATATGATCGAATGTGTCTTATTATACTAACAAATTTTGTTGTTCCATATGAAATATTTCGTGAGCTTGTCAATGTTAGGTTAGTTCACATGCATGTGCTTTTTAATCCAAGCATTTCGAATATATAACATGTCAGTAAGAATATAATGATATTGACAAATATCCACATAAATTATTATATGATCATCAACATTTTAACATAAAATATTAGAATAATGTTTTTAATGGAATTGTAGTTTTATGATTACTACTGTTCATATATAAAAGTCCAAACTTATTAACCTAGGACAATTTTGAAACTATTGAACTTTCTAAATGATTTCGGTTTCAAAATTTATGCAACTTCCTTTGAAAACTTTATACTATTACCATATTTATTTTATCAGTCTATCAAGAGAATAAAATACAACATGTATATTAAATGTAAAATTAAGTATTCAATCCAAGAAACATGAATAGTTTCATACATTAACATTAACAAAATAAAATATAAAGGTATGATTCAAACAATATATTTGGATGAATTTTTGAAAAATATTGAATGAATGAAGCAAACAAAGGTATTCGAATAATAAATTGATTAATATTTAAATAACTATTTAACGCATACCAATGCCAAAACATAAAGAAGATAAATAACCGATGATAAATAAACAACGTAGGTGTTAGAACTGATTAAGGGATCAATATAGAATGTTAACTAATAGATCCATTAACTCCAATAGCTTATTAATTAGGATAAAAAATATTAAAAACAGAATATGAAAAGTACAACAAAACAATATAACTATGTGTTAAAAACAATCGTGATAGATGAACTATGTATACTAGAAATAAGGTTGCAAAAATTGGTGTGGAATGGAAACCAACTAAAACATATTAGATAATGGGATACAATGATTCAACATATCAATTATGTAAAATCCACTTCTGAGAAAAACTCATGCATATGATAAAACATATTTTCGAATTTATAGCTTCCTCATTAAAAAAAACAACCACATCATATTTTAGTTTTGCTTGTAGTTGGTTTATTTAGTTGTGCTAAATCATATAAAAAGGAGGTTTATAACATGCATTAGCAAAGAACAAACAATACCTTGGATTTGTTCTGATTACTCAGTTGAGACTCCATTGACGATTAAATATGCTTCAAGACTGGTATGAGGGTAGAACATGGGGAGAGCATTGTCGTGCTGATAATGTGTTGTGAAAGAACAACTTATTAGCAACCAACATTCATCGTAGATAAATATAAGAACATAATATAGAGAGATAGTATATAATGAAGAATAAGAGAAGTCTTCTTATTGAGTATATAAGATCAAATATAAGAACCCTCTATTTATAGTCTTAATATTAATACAACTTAATGGTAATGTGGGGGTTAGAATGTGGATAGTCATCAAATCATAATTGTTCATAAAAAACTGCATAATTATTTTTGGTAATGACAACTATTGCTAAAGCCTTACACAATTACACTTAAAAGAGAGAGATTTGAAGCACAGATAGATGAAAAAAAATTAAAATAGTAAGTTTTCAGTATTCTATCATGTTAAAAGGAGGAATAATAGCTAAGTTAATAGAAATCTTTGTATGACAAAAACGAATGCACTCATGACACAGTATTACATTTAAAAAAATATGTAAAACCTAAAACACATGATTATCTTCAATCATAACAATTGTTACTAAAGCCTAACACTGCAAAGAATCATAACAATTGTTACTTAAGCCTAACACTTAAAAGAAGTAGATATGAAGTAAAAAAAAAATGAGAAAAACAATTGAAATAGGAAGTTGTCAATATCCTGTCAAAAGTGTAAAAGAAGAAATAAACTTTAAAGTATTGATTGATCAAGCAACTTAAGACACTTTTCACCAATAAGAGTGTGTTGCGGTGCATCAATACGCTTATACGTGTTTCTAGTGCAACATGTATAGAAGTTCTAAAATCAAGCCATTTTTAATATTATTTACACCCTACCCACATAAAAGTTTTCCATTTTGACCCGTTACATGACCAACCCTTGAAAAATAAGATACGTTATTTGAACCAAAACAATGAATTGAAGTATTTAACTATTTAAAACAAAAAGATTTTAAAGATATACCAAAGACAATATGTCAGTTGTATTGGTTCCCAACACCAAGAGGATAATCGAATTGAAGCGGATTGCAAAATAAAAATTGAAATTCAAGACCGTAAGTTGATAGTTAAAAGAATTCATTGTCAATGTTGGATTAAAACTAACAATTCAATCTATACAGCAACAATATTTGATGTGATTGTATAAGTATTTTACCAGTAGGAAAAGGAACCTGTTGTATTCGAATGAAGAAGCCTAACCTGTTGTGACAGCAATGAAATGATAATTTTAGAAACAATTTTCAAAACACGATGATAAATCAAGAGGAGAGAGATTTGTTTGAATTGGGCGATTCAAGTGGTGAAGATAGATAACATGTCATTTTCTAATGTTTTATCATAATATTAACAAACCTAATAGAAACTATAAACTTGGTTTACCCTCACAAGATTGTCGTCTAAATTTATTTTTCGCCACTTGTTATAAATTGATAATATGGTAAAACCCTATATAATTAATTTAAGAAAGTATTGAAAAGAATAATAGCCCGAACGAAAGGAGAAGAGAGAATATAATTTTTGAGGGAAAAATTGGTCAAGAATTAATGTGAGATTGTGAAACTAACAACTAAGCACCATTATTTTCTTTTATTAGTAGAATAGAATAAATGGGCGAAATAAATGACAGAGATTGTGGATTGGTCTGTTGTTAAGTACGTACGATGCTTAAAACAAGGTCAAGGATTCGAGACATTTTAGTTAACTTTTTTTTTATTAATATTGATTCTTTTTTGTTAGCTCAGGAAACCCTTTTCTAACTTCTATCGGGCCTCTTTTTATTTTTTATTTTTTTATATACACACAACCCTAATCAAGTCTAAAGTTTACAAGGTACATATATATATATAAACTTTACTTTATGATTAGATGATTACTGCTTCTAAGTTAATTATCTTATTTAAATTGTGATTTTTATCCTTATTTGTCTATTTACACTTTCTAACACTTAATTTGAAGATTATAGGAAGTAGCAACATTATTTAGAAATATTTATTATTGGGTATTTGAGTTCTTATAGCATATTATGGACACTTTAAAAGTGATGGCATATGTTTTTAAAATCTGAAAGTAATCGTTTTATATTTTCTAATCAAATGACATGTACAACATTTGTTTAAACAAACACGTGACTATCTTCGCATTTTCTCGTAACGACAAATTTGTTCATCAGTTCTATTCGGTATTCACAATTGCCGTGGAAGTCCCCCAAAATCTCATTTCTCTTAAGGTTTCATGTATCTTTGAGCAAGCCCCGAATATATGTTTTTATCAATGCTGGAAAAAACGCCCTGCTTGCGGTGCGCACATATAATGTATATATGTGTGAACCCTTGGGTGGGCAAAAGTAAAATTGCACATTTTGACGTTATTTTACTAATCTCGTGAAAATAACGTTAAAAGTGGCGGAAGGTTAATCAGGCATCATGTGGTGGCGTTGATAGCCGAAAGACAACGGTACATGCACCAATCAGCCGGTGTCCCGATGATTGTGTCTTATGTGTCTTATGTCCAAGGCTTGATGCAAAACTACTATCGAGCCGGGGGTCTCACCGGAACCAGCCTCTCTATCCCTAAAGGGTTGAGGTAAGGTTGTCTACATCTTACCCTCCTCAGACCCTAGCATAGCTTTGTTATTGGTGCAATATACTGAGTACGATGATGATGATGATGATGATGATGATGATGATCAATGCTGGAAAAAAATAAAAGAACCAAACCAACACTTCTCTTAGGCTCTGTTCCTAAGTTAAAATAATTAAGGGAAAGGAAAGAAAAGTGGAAGGAAATAAAAAAAATAGGTGTTCCATAGTATTTTTAATGATGGAAATCATAAGGAAAATTAACCCTTTTCTCCATCTTTCCAAATTGGAAAGAATCAAAGGAAAAAGAAAGCATAAGAGGTTTAATAAAACTCAAAAGTCCAAACTTACCCTCCTTAGGTCATAAATGGGTTCATCTTCTCTAGAACCCTAAACTAAATTTCCGTCAATCAACAATCATACTCCGATGCAGCGACGCTCAAGAACACCGCCACCTGCAACTTTCTTCTCACCGCCGTTCCTTTTATTTGGTAAGTTCAATTGATTATAGTTTTAGGTTTTGTTTCTTACTTTAAAAAGTTGTGCGAAATCTTTATATCATATTGGTCAAAGTATACTGTGCATTTTCTTCTTTTGTTAATCACCTACTTGATTCATTTATTTGATTATTTTTTCAGGTTATTAGTTCTGTATAGATAATTTATGAATTACATTATTGAAGTTCAGAAGATGTAAATGACCCAACTTTTAACCACCATTTTTTGGTTCAAGTAGCTCAAATTTGAAATGATTTTGCCTGCCTAGATCCTAATTCAAGTCTTGTTGTTGTTTGTGTTAAAGTGATTTGATCGATTTGTCATTCTTTTGACCAAATTTTGTTAACGAGAAGAGCCAACGAATGTTATCCCATATTACTAAAAGGATATGATAGTAAAATTGCAATTTTCTTTTCTTTTCCTCCTAACTCGGGAACACAAAAAATGTATAACTTCCTTTCCTTCTGTTTGATCCCCTAACTTACACTCGTTCTAATCAATAACTCAGATCTGATCCAGATCTATATGTTGATATTAATTAAACGGATCTAACTCTTTCTATACCTCAGTTTGATTGTTATGTAATATATATATTATCAATATAAGATTAATGTGAAGCTTGAGAGAGAGAGAATACTTTAAATATTTCTGATATGTTAATTCTCTCCAAACTTCCACTTTACAAGTGAACAGTGGTTCACTATATATAGAAGACGATCTGGTTCGCTAACATCCCCTAGCGAACAAGCTTCCCCTTCGTTAACTTAAATTAACTTAACGAACCACCCCCTGATTCGTTAACATCCCCTAACGAATCAGGAGGGAATACATTATAAAGTCCTAGTTCGCTAACATTCCTAGCGAACTAGACCTAACCTTAACGAACTAGTCTTAGTTCGCTAACATTCCTAGCGAACTAGACATGACATAACGAATTAGATAAACAAACGTTAAATATTACATTAAAATAATCAAATAAACATTTAACGATAATTACAAAGACTCGAGACGCAAAACCGTGCACTAACAGACACCCCCTCGTCTTGAGCTCTTTGTCTTTAACTTATTTGAAACGCTTTGTCTGCCAATCTCTGCAACTATGAATCCCGTGCTCATGGCATACACGAACAACACGTTGGAATTGCATAGCCAGGTCGTAATCTTCTTGGCGTTCAAACAAAATTTGCTTCCTGTATAGCACGTCATTGTCTGTCTCTGATAAATTAACCAACCACATCGGGTCGATTATCTTGATGAGCTCAGTCTGTAGTCCTCGACCACGAACAATAACGGCCTCGCCAGTACGATTGTCATAGTACCAACGGTTGAAAGACAGATAAATATCTTGCGGCATTGTCTTCACAGGAACTCTTTTCATTGTCTTTGGTGGCTTCACTTTCAAAACAAGTTTCTTCCAACCAGTCCTCGGATCAATCTCATCAGTACGTTTACGTCTTGGGACCTGGGGCTTGAAGAACTTGAAGCCATGATTGACCTCGAACAGTAAGTGTTGATGAAACCACTCAACAATTCGGTTGCCCCCACGATTGATAAATGGACGTCTCGCGAGGGTGCGTACATCCTAACGCGGTAATGTTAACACATCCATTATCCTCTCGTAATATTGCACACCTTTTTCCCATTTCACAATACATACCTTCAGGTCTGAATCATAGAGCCAGGAGACAATGTCACCATGTACCTTAGAAACTGTCTTGAAGGTAGTCATTTGATTTGCCTCAATCCAAGCAACAGCAGTATCCTTTCTTTCTTTATCTACATACCGAAAAGCACTGATGATCTTACCCACTTTCTGGCATTGAACCATCTTTCAATGTCATCATCAGTCACTTCTTTGAGTGAAGGAATCGTTCGCTGCACAATCTTCTCCAAATCGTCCTCAGTTTCTTTAATTACGTCTTCATGAAATACCGGAGCACCTTGATCAACATTTGGGTGTTGATACAAGTCCGGGTACTCTTCAGCGGTAACATCCTCCATTTCAATCTCTTCGTTCTCATAAATAAAGTCCGTATTCATAAATAACGGATCATCTTCCATTTCTTCCTCATTGATCACTTCGACATCGGGCTCAGTCTCTAATGTAGTCAGCTGATCGTCATTTAGCCCAAGTAGAATAGAGATCTGCTCCCTTGTCAAAGATCTAACCACAAAATCACCAATCTGTATCTCATCTCTGTTCACCATACTTCTAACTATCCCCAATTCATCAATAAATAATACCGTGTTAGCCTCAATCATCTCTATCGGCTTGGCCACTGTTGGATCTTGAAATGCGATTATCTGCTTGTTTGAATCATCAGCGCCACTCACACCAGCACTAGAGGATGAACCATGTGATTGTTTAGGCTCACCTCCTGCATCAGACTCGTCAGGATCATCACCGTCATTTTGAGTTTCTTGAGGGCATCATCTTTACAAGTTAATTGTAAAATTAACTCATCTTGTTCTTTTAATTTCACCCCCTGAGACTCAACAATCGCACGCAGCGACTTGGTCTCCTTCTGACAAAACGAAATGTAACTCATCATTTTTCTTTGATTCTCCATGAGTCGTTCTTGATTGAGTCGGTCAGCTGCCATTTGGTTTTCATATAAGTGTAACAGATTAAGCAGCATTTCTGTTTGACGTCCAGGTGACAAATTGTATACAGATGGATGAACTGGTTGAATAGGACCCTGAGGCCGAGTGATTCTCATGAAAGAGACATCACTAGGCAGAGATGGAGGAAATGTAGTTGTTGGCAGAGGAGGAGGTCCCAATGTAGTTGTGGAAGAAACGGTTGACAGCACAGTAGGAGGCCTCGGCATCTCGGTCAACGCCGTTTGAGGAATTAAGCCGAGCCTCTCATGTGACACCATCGTCGTTGTTAATGTGAGCATTGGGGTGCTAGTATTTAGCGGCACCGCCGAGCTTTGAGTAGTTGATTGACGAGGTGGTGGTGATCCAATAATTACACCAGCCCCAGAGGATACACGGGGCTTCTTGGATGGCTCATCAGTAGCTACAGCCTTACCCTTTTGTTTTCGTTCTTGCTGAGCTTTTATGGTGGCAGCTAGAGCAGCATCAACTGCATCTTGTTGTTCTTTCAGAGCTCGCTCACCAGCTCCATCATCACCATCGTTACCATCATCATCCCCACCATCATTGTTCCCACCTTCTCCCCCTTCACGCTTGGAATCCGAGTCATCATGGATCCAGCGCTCATTAGGAGGGCATATATAATCAGGGTTGATTATATGACCAATCATCCTTTTGTCCTGCGGCTTATCCTTCCGATAAATCAACATCCGCTGCACCGTTTCAGCTTTCATATGTTCCATATCAAGAACGTCGTTCACCAACGATCGATCAATCACCAAATCCGGTATCAAATCTTGAATAATTAATTGTAGAAAGCGTGGATACATCAAGAACTTCTTTGTCGGTAGAGTTTGCTGAACTTGCTCTTTCAAATGATCAAAGATGAGTTCTGAATAGTTGAATGGCTTGTTCAGGATTAAAGCAACAAATGTCAATTGTAGGCTCAGTCTACATTCATCGAAACCACCGCGACGTCCACTCAAGCAATGAAGCAAGACATGCAACAAGTACTTGTAAGGTGGACATAAACAAATCTTGTTCAACATGGACCGACGAATATCACCCCCATAATTTAATCTTGTAAATAAACCCCTGACCAGCGTTCTGTCAAACTCACTCGGGTAATCGTCACTGTCGTCAAACTTAAGTACCCGACGAATGACCTCTACATCAATCGTGATCGGAAGTTGGTTAATTGTAGCTTTAACCCAAATATTTTCCTCAACATATATCGCCGTCTTCCAGAACTGCCTGATTAAACTAAGATACGCCTTAGGTTTAGCAGTGATTGCATAATGTATCTTCGAACGGCGTAAGAAATTCAACATCGCTCCGAACGTCCTTAAATCAGCCACATCATGATCGACATAAGCACAGATGTTGTGCTTCTTATCGAACGGTAATAAGACCATTTCAGCCTGTTGAGCTTGTTGTGGTGGTTGTCCTTGTGGTTGTTCCTGTGACGGTTGTTCTTGTGGCGGTTGAATTTGTTGTTCTTGATCAGCCATTGTTACTATATAAATTAAAAACCGTATATAAGAATAAATAACACCATATATATTCAAAAGAGATATGTATTTAATCTACTTACGCATATTAAACGATTTAAATCCTTTAATTAAAGTAATTGAATATTCAATTTAGTTTATTAATTTAAATTTTTTTTATAATGTCATTCGTTAAACAATCACACTGATTCGTTATACAAAGATAACGAATCAGGCAATTCGCTATCAAGTAAATAACTTAATGAACTGGACTTAGCGAATCACTAATTAAATTAACGAACTAAACTCTGGTTCGTTATATTTTAAATGAATCAAACTCTGATTCGTGTGACGTCTTATTCGCTAAGCTAGTTCGTGTGAAATCTTAACGAATTGGACACGACACAGTTCCAATTCGCTAAGACTAACGAATGGTCAAAATTATGACTTTTTCTTTGACTCCACTAAGTCAAAGTCAAAATTATTAAGAACAATAATAGTCAACATAGTAACCCAGATTCAATTTGCCCATAATAATCGTTGAACTATCACGATAATCAGCTCGTTGAGCTCGGAAATACCTTCGTTAATGTAGGTGAATGAGATTGAGACTCATTACCTACGTGTCCTAAGGATCAACGAACCAATAGTAACCATCAAGAACACACAACCATAATTAACCCAGCAAAAAATAATCAAAAGATGATTAGAGTTCACCAAAGGTATCGGAAAGTGATTCCGATCAAAATAATATCAAAATCAGACAATTAATAACATAAATTATACACAAATGAATTTCAAAAGTTCAAAACCCTTAAACCCCTAAAATATCATAATTTAACAGTTAAATCAATGTCGTTTTTGACGAAAATGCTATCGCCAAACACATGTATACCTTAGTCACTCAAATTGATCTTTGAAATGTTCAAACACAAAGATTGAAAATATCAGAGATAATTTGAACAGTTTCTAAAATATGAAGAAAGAAGACGAACAATGGAATCCTATTCGTTATCTTGTCTTATATAGCGATTCACGAAACCCTAGGTACAACATGCACGAATCAGACGATTCGTTTAACTTTAAAGTTAGCGAATTAGCCCATTCGCTAACTCAATTCGTTACCATATGTTAGCGAATCACAATGTGATTCGTTAAATTAAATATTGCGAATCAAGACACGATTCGTGTCATGATTCGTTAAATATGTATAACGAAGGGATGATTCGTTACAGAGTGCGGAAGCGAATTAGGTTAGCGAACCAGATGCTAGTTCGCTAAGGAATCACCTAGTTCGTTATCCATACATAACGAATGGATTTTAGCGAATTAAACCCTTTTTATTTAATTTTAAATTAAATAAATAATTGAATAAATTAATGAAATAAATCAATAAGTTAAATTATCGAGAAATCCTTATATCCCAACAACCTAATACGTTAAAATTGTTTCAGATTTCTGAAACATAACTTAAAATTTATTTAAATATTTTCTATAAAGAAAACGAAAATATTTTTGGTATTTTGTAAAAAAATTAAGAATTAAAGAATGTATTTACAAAAAAATATCCGAACAATTAAAAATAGACAATCTTTTTGCATTTTTCAACGATTTTACCAAAAGCAGTACATGTTTTTGTGATTTTGTCGAGTTTGAGCAGAGAATCATATTGACCAAATTGCCCTTCCATCACAGTTTTATATTTCAACGATATTATGACTGGCGATAAGTCGGTCATTGGTATTGTTGTCCACATAAATCTAATAACACACATTCAAGTATTTTTGTGATATGATTAAATAGTTCAATTAGAGCACAGAATATCAGAAATTATCAGCCTCTAATCTCGGTTCAAGCGTAGTTTGATTTTTGCCAAATCACCCCAACTTGACTTAAACCATTATATTGTTGATCAAAATTTTGATACCAATTGTAGAAATTTTGAGCAATGCATCAAGTTTCCTTAACTGTGAGTGAGTATGCACGAGTCCATCTGTCGGCTTACATACATTGTATCCCCTGGGGTCCGTTTCTTAATGGTATTAAGACGCACGCAAGGGAGGAACAATTTGTATGACTAACAGCGGATTTTGATCAAGTCAGTAATGTAAATTGTACGAGGTACAGCAGTGATCAAGTTTAATGACTTTGGGTTTGCTCTAGAAAGCGAGTGAAATATTCATGCATATGAATACCCAGATGGTTAAACCGCATAAAGACTCACAATATCCAGAAATTTAACGCTTGTTATTTGCTTTATTTGATTTTTGGGTGATCAACAAATGTAAGGCTTGAGTATGACTGGTTATTACATTTCTGCCATCCTCACCAAGACTTTTGCTAGAGACTAACACCCCTTTCAATTTGGCGTTTCTTTATGTTTATATCACATACTTTACTCTACTGGGTTGTTTTAAGACCTACCAATACACCAATGCAATTAAGCACACAGTCTTTTAAGCTTACTTTTTGCTGAACTTGGGGTCAAAATAATCAATGTACTATCATTTTCTCTTTTTGCTTCAAAAACTCAATATTTTGAGGAGCATAAAAACAAAATAAAGATAAATTTAATCACCCCAGTTAACTTAAGTTAATAAATAAATGGCTAACCTTCAATCCACAAGTGAATCATAGGACCAAGACATGCAGACATGTTTCACAAACTTAAATAACCGACATAATTTTCAGCGACAAAATAATCTAAAAATCTTTTTGGTTCTTCTCTGTACAAACTTTAAAACACAATATTTTTGGTTTTTCAGATTTTTCTACAAGTCCTTCAAAGGATGCGACCCGCCGAAGCTGACTGGTTTGGGAGACGCAATCGCTACTCTCCAATGGATAACCACTATGGACAAGATTATCCGCATTAGCGAATGCCGTCCCGACCAAGCTGTGGGTTATGCTACTCAGTCATTTGAGGAAGAAGCTATGTATTGGTGGGAAAGTGTGGAGCAGAGAAAGACTAGGGATGAGATCAAGGCGTTGAGATGGGACGATCTGAAAGAGTTGGTGATGAAGAAGTTTTTTGCAGATGCCGAGGTTGAAAGGACGGAGATGAAGTTCCTAAATTTAAAGGCCGGTATGATGACGCATCGTGAGTATACTACTGAATTCAACCGACTATCTAGGTTGGTGCCTGATATGGTTGACACTGAGGTCAAGAGAATCAAATGTTATGTGAGGGGATTGCCACAAAAAGTCCGCATGTTAGTCAGGGCAAATAAACCTGCTACTTTTGACTCTGCTGTTGAACTTGCAGAAGTGGTTTATGCTGACCTGGCTCAGGACGATGTGGTGGTGGAGGAAAAGAAGGAGAAGAAATGGGCTACCTCTGCTAAGCGGTCTGGCGAGATGGTGACAACAACTGATGAGAGGAAGGCCAAGGTTGGGAACAAGGATGCATGTAAGACGTGTGGGCAAGTGCACCAGGGAGAATGCAGGACTGGGACAGACAGGTGCTATCGGTGTGGAAAGAGTGGGCATTACTCTCGAGAATGCCCTGATCGTCCAAAGTGCTTCAAATGCAGAAAAGCTGACCACATGGCTAGGGATTGCAAGGAATCAGGGGCGGGAGGTGCGAAAGGATAAAGACTTGGGGAAACTGCAGAGAGGAACACTTGATGAAGGAATAATTGCTCATGCAATGGTTTTATTAAATTACATTTGCTTAAGAACTTGTTTTGTGTTAAGGTTTAAAACTTATGTTTATCAGTGACGTGTAATATATTGAGTTTGGTTATGAATGATTATTATGTTATGATGAAATGTTGTTTTAGACAATAGTGTTAAAAGTACTAATCGAAGCCCTTGGAAGGATGAGATGAGTCTTGGTACATCGAGGGTCTCATGGACAAGCTACCTTAAATAGCTAAAACACATTACCACCATTCGATGGCTGCAAAGTCGGGAGTAAGAAGGATAACTCAGAAAGCAAAGGTGATTCAATAAAGTGTGCGATTATAAAGAAAAAGGTATTTCTTTTACAAAGGTATTCCTTTTAAAGAAATAAGCTAGGTTTTGGGGACGAAACCTCTTTAAGGAGGGAAGACTTGTAACATCCCGAAATTTCTAAAGTAATATTTATTATATTATTTTGTCGGGTGAAATAAACGAGTTAGTGGAACGATAATAATAATAGCAAAATATGAAGACTTAGTAGGATAATTAGATGGGATTAGATATGGACCAAAAAAAAATATGGGCCTTCGGTCCATGGGCTTAAGGGAGTATAAATACCCCCTTAAACCCCAATCCTTTCCATTCCATCCATTTATCCATCCTAATCTCTACACACTTCAAAACACACACAACCCGAACCAAGATCCAAAGGCGAGGACACGAGCTCGTTGGTGCTAGATCGTCGTGACGAACCAAAGCAACAAGACCAGCTCGTGTTCGTAGTTCGACTCATTTACGGTACGTTTATATCGAGAACATGTTCGTTTAGGTTTGGATTAGTATAGAAATGATATATCGGTGTTTGTATGGTAAAAACGAATCCTACGAAGCTAAACTTACTGAAAATGGATATGATTTGATGGGTTAATCGATTGATAAAAGAACCGTAACCTATATGCCTAAATCGCACCCCTTAAACATCGATGTTAGGCCGATTTGATGGTTGGGGTTTGTAGGCGCTGGTCAGACGATTCCGTGGATACCTAAATCGAGTTATTTGGTTAAGAAACGAAGATGATTAAGGACGAACAGTAGCTGCAGCCGACAACTTCGCCTGCAAGCTAAGTTCGCCTGATGAACTTCGCCTGCAAAGCTAAGTTCGCCTGATGACAACTTCGCCTAAATGCTAAGTTCGCCTGATGACAACTTCGCCTAAAAGCTAAGTTCGCCTGATGACAACTTCGCCTAAAAGCTAAGTTCGCCTGATGACAACTTCGCCTAAAGCTAAGTTCGCCTGATGACAACTTCGCCTAAAGCTAAGTTCGCCTAAAGTTTAACTTCACCTAAAGCTAAGTTCACCTAAGGTTTAACTTCGCCTAAAAGTCAAGTTCGATTAGAAAATAATTAAAAATCTAATGGAAAATGTGTTAAGACAGCTCGACCCCAGCCAGGGGCTCTGCCCCTTGGACCCTGCTAAGGGCTGCCGCCCCTAGACCCCGCTGCCAGGGGCGCTGCCCCCGGACCCCCGTTCGTTGTGGGTTGTATAAAGATAGAAATACAACATGAGTAGTAGTAGTTAATTGATACATGTAAATATTATACAGTTAGCCGTGCACAGCTTAAGAAGGGAATAACGATTAACGGAGAGCGTAACAGGATTCAGGTGAGTTTCTAGCCCCATTCCTTGTTATGTTTTCGGGGCTGTGTGCATACTCGATGTGTTGTTAATACATTTATCCTAAGTGATAAATGTATGCCATATGTGATATATGTGATGGATATGAATGATTGCTTGCTGGTACGCGAACGATCTTCGGATATTGCGCGTACTGTCAGGTTAAAAATAAAGGTACGAATATTATATATCGAAGATGTATGAACATTACAAATGAATACTTGTCGGGGCGTGAACGATCTTCGGATATTGCACGTATCGACAAGGGCTATGGTTGTTAAATGAATGATGTAAAGAACGCCTAGACTCGGCTGGTGATGGCGTAGTAAGTTAGGATGTGTATAATATAAGTTAGGATGGTTGTTCTTATGCTATAATGTAATTATTGTATATGTGAAGTATGTGTATACATGTACACGAATGGTATGTGAGTTCTACGTTCGACATAGTAAGTTAGGATGGCAAATCCCTCTAGCATCTGTTGGACATAGACTCTGCTGGTGATGACGTAGTTAAGGACTGCGGGCCTTATACGTAAAGTAGATGATAGATGTAAACGTAGATAGGGACGGTGGGCCTTATACGTGTTACAGATAATAGACGACAACGTAGTTAAGGACTGCGGACCTTATACGTATTATAGATAGGCATCAGCATAGGAAAGGACAGTGGACCTTATACGTGCTGTATTTGTATTGTGGTAGCATAGGGGAGGACTGCGGACCTCGTACGTGCTATGGTTTAGGTTGCAACATAGGGAAGGACTGTGGACCTTGTACGTGTTGTGGATGTAGGATGGCATAGGAAAGGACTGTGGACCTTATACGTGCTGTATTTGTATTGTGGTAGCATAGGGGAGGACTGCGGACCTCGTACGTGCTATGGTTTAGGTTGCAACATAGGGAAGGACTGTGGACCTTGTACGTGTTGTGGATGTAGGATGGTATAGGGAAGGACTGCGGACCTTGCACGTACCATAAATGGTGAACATAGGTAAGGACTGAGGACCTTTTACGTGTTCACGACCTTGAGTACAGGTATAGACGGCGGACTATGAACGTACTCTCGGTAGACTGAGGTTAGTGAATGTAGATATGTATGTATGTATGGTAGTAAGTATGTTTGTAGAACAGAAGGGTAACTAGTTAGGTATGGATATGTATCTTCGGATATGTATGTATGTGTATGTATTGTATGGCATCCGATTAACTAAAACTCACTCAGCGTAGCTGACTTCTAGTATGCACGCAGGTGAGTAGAATGAGACAACTAGCTTGAGCGGGCACATGGTGGGCGAATAGGAGACTGGCATCTGAAGACTCAAGATGTTTTAATGTAATTGACGTTTATTTTGAAAGACAAGAATGTTTAATTAAGGCAAGTTTTGGATTGTTGTAACGTTTCATGAAAGTTTTTATATTCCGCGAAAGTTTTAATGAACTCTGATTTGTAAGAACTGTGTTTATGAGTAAATCAGACGCCAAAGTAAGGCTACCGGGTTCGGGGCCTTACATGTAAGTAGCATAAGCCAGAAAGATTCGAATCGACTCTAATCTTGTAACTGGAGCATATACCTCTATATAATCAATACTCTCTTGCTGATGAAAACCCTGCACCACTAGACGTGCTTTGTTTCTGACAATCACCCCTCGATCGTGCAAACTGCTGTAATTCCTCTTGCATAGCTTCTATCCAAGAAGGATCTTCAAGTGCCTTACGAGCTGTCGTTGGCTCAACTTGAGATAGAAAGCAATTGAATTTAGCAATATTCACAATTCCCGAAGAGTGTAAATTAATGTAAGCACACAATACGTTATTTTCGCTTGACGAAGCAACTTGATGACGTGTACGAACGCCCACATCAAGTTCTCCAATGATATTATCCTGTGGATGATATCCATGAATCCGAAGAGTAGGATTTTCAGGAACAACAACATTGTTAAATAAATTAGTGTAATGTTCACCCAACTCGGGAGATGAGACATTATCACAATCACGATCAATGACTTGAATCTCAGCTTGATCATCATCGGAAGAGGTAGAGGCACAATCAATAACAACTGGAGGAACATCTTGAGATTCTTCAGTTGTAGCATCGGGTTGAACTTCATCTGCATTAGTATTTGAAGAGCTTGAAATTTTCAATTGTTCTTCAAAGTAAGCTCTAACCAGATCTTCATCGATGTGATCGGTCGAAGGAGTAAACGAATTAAATAAACTATCGTAGTCAAACATCTAGTCTGGACCCTTCCCTTGTGGAGGAGTTGTATACTTTTGACAGTCCACATGGTACCATTCTTCAACACAGCCAGATGTAAAATTAAATACTCTTTTCTTTGGAGACGCATAGCCCAAGAAATAACCTTCGATAGCCTTTTCATCAAATTTACCCGAATCCTTCTTCAACATTGTACACGGACACCCAAATGGTTCCAGGTACTTTAAATTAGGTTTTCTGTTATTCAATATTTCATAGCTTGTCTTCTTGAGTCGCTTTACAGTTAGAACCCGATTAAGTATATAACAAGCTGTGTTCACTGCTTCATTCCAAAATTGAATAGGAAGCTTTGAATCAGCAAGCATGGTACGTGCAGCTTCAATCAGAGTTCTATTTTTCCTTTCGGCAACACCGTTTTGTTGTGGTACATAAGGTGCACTATATTCTCGATGAATTCCCTTTTGAATACAAAAGAAATTGTTGGTGCATTTTGTGACCGTCGCTATCAATTCTGATCAGCAGAAACGAAGTACGAAGTTAGAACAACTTCACCATAGGCGAAGTTAGAACAACTTCGCCATAGGCGAAGTTATAACAACTTCGCCTACTGGCCCAAGCCCAAGCCCGCGAAGTTGTTTTGTCTATATATATATGTGTCTTGTTTAGGTTTGGTTATCCAGAAAATTAGAGTATTGTGTGTCCAGTTCAAGTAGCTAGAGAGAAACCGAGAGGGAGAGTCGTGTGGGACGGCCCGAGGTAGAGCTCACCTCGGGTCGGCCGTCATTGTTTTCGTGTTTGGTATGTAATGAGTTTCGGTTATTATATAAATGATCTGCAGAAGTGTTTTTCCCATTCGTGTGTTTGTTCGTGTGTTTGTATGTGTGTAATCGTGTTCTTCGTCTTCTACACCATTAAACGAGTCTAGGAGGATTCCGCACTCCTAGACCTCGTGCGGATCTCGTATCGATCGGCGACGCTCCGGAGGAACCTACAAGTGGTATCAGAGCCTTAGGCTCTTATGCTATGGTTCGAGATCTGCGTTTTGGTGTTTCTGGCACGTTTCTGATGCGTTTTTGGCCGAACAGCCGCCGCAGGCGAAGTTATGGGGTTCAGGCGAAGTTGTCGCTTAAATTTTAGGGTTTAGGCGAAGATATAAGGTTAAGCGAAGTTATGGACAGGCGAAGTTATGGACAGGCGAAGTTAAGGAGGGGCGAAGTTGACTTTAGGCGAAGTTAAAAAAAAAAAAGAGTTTTCGTCTGTATGGCCAGGTGTCTGCGATTATTGTGAGACCGAAGACGTTGTTCCGTCAACGAGTGAAACTTGTTATCTCTTGGTCTTACGTGTGAACAAATACGTGTCAACTCTGGATATGGAGTTGAGGTTGTGAATGGGATATTGATTGAAACTGGATATTGACACATATTTGGGTGTTTGTGGGCAATGAAATTGTTGTTGTTCAAGGTTGACCAACTGAATAAAGTCAAATTGAACTGAAGGTTTTTGTCATTACTGGATTGCGGTCAGAGCATATTATTTATGTTATTTTCAAGGCGTTCGAGAATTGGATCCTGAAACGTGATGCTTATTTATTAAAGTGAAAATTCTGGAACAAGTTGGATTTAATCGAGAATTAAAGTGTTTATGTTCTTGATCGTTATCCCTGGTGATTGAAGATGCTTCGGATTAATTAATGGTCATGTGTGTTAGATTCTGTCAAGGTGGTTTTGTGATGAAATTGATCACTTGATGTTGAGTAGTTGAAGATTAAACCTTATCGTATGCCGACGTGTTGGTAAAGTTGTGGAGGGAGCCCAACTTCACGTGTTGGTGAAGTTAGAAGAACTTCACGTGTTGTGAAGTCAGAAGGACTCACGTGATTGGTAGAGATGATTAATTAGGCACGGTGATGCATGCATTTCAAAGACCTCAATCTATATAGTCGGAGAAGCTTACACTGAATGGGAGATCTGATATGGAAGACGCTGGGTGATTGGTAGATTTGTGAAGCTACAAGACAGTTTCAGACACGGCTGGTTGAAGAGCAAACAGAAGATCATCAGTTAAGAGGGAGTCTGTTGGTGCATGTTTTGTAACAGATGATCTTTTGTGTTTGTTAGAATTGAGAGCAACGGTCAAAGGGGAGTCTGTTGGTGCATTTTGTGACCGTCGCTATGCAATTCTGATCTGCGGAAACGAATTACGAAGTTAGAACAACTTCACCATAGGCGAAGTTATAACAACTTCGCCATAGGCGAAGTTAGAACAACTTCGCCATAGGCGAAGTTATAACAACTTCGCCTACTGGCCCAAGCCCGCGAAGTTGTTTTGTCTGTATATATATGTGTCTTGTTTAGGTTTGGTTATCCAGAAAATTAGAGTATTGTGTGTCCAGTTCAAGTAGCTAGAGAGAAACCGAGAGGGAGAGTCGTGTGGGACGGCCCGAGGTAGAGCTCACCTCAGGTCGGCCGTCATTTGTTTTCGTGTTTGGTATGTAATGAGTTTCGGTTATTATATAAATGATCTGCAGAAGTGTTTATCCCATTCGTGTGTTTGTTCTTGTGTTTGTATGTGTGTAATCGTGTTCTTCGTCTTCTACACCATTAAACGAGTCTAGGAGGATTCCACACTCCTAGACCTCGTGCGGATCTCGTATCGATCGGCGACGCTCCGGGGGAACCTACAGAAATCCAAAATAGTGTTTTTGAATTCAGTACCATTATCACACCGGATTCTCCTCACCTTTTGTTTGTACAGTGATTCGATCTTGGTAATAAGGTTTTGTACCAAAACAGGTGTTTGATCTTTTGAACTCATAAATAACACCCATGAATATCTTGAATAATCATCTGTCACGACAAGACAATACCAGTCTCCAGAAATACTCGCACGATTCACTGGACCAAACAAATCCATATGAATTCGTTCAAGAGGAGTATTAATGGAATTCAATAACTTAGATGGATGTGTCTTCTTCTTCTGCTTGCCCTTCTTGCATGCAACACAGTGATCAGATAACTTAAAGTTCTTTCACGAGACACCCTCAACTAAATTATTTGCCATTAAATAATTCATCTTTCTAACATGAATGTGGCTCATTCTTCGATGCCAAAGAATCGAGTCTTTCTCGGTTGCTTTCGAGACAAAACATGTTTCGATTGATGTTGATATCTTAGAACTCATGATTAAGACATAAATATCATTTGATCGTGGTGATCGCATGACAACCATGTCCTCGGGAATCACGTAACCCGGTTTCAAGATAAGACACTCTTTGTCAGTAAATATTGTAGTGTATTTTTTATCACAAATCTGCGATACACTCAATAAGTTATGATCAACCTTGTCACAATAATTTACTTTTTCAAATGTAATATGACCATTTGAAACATCACCCTCTTGTGTGATCATACCCCCAGAGTTCCCTGCAAACGCTACATAACCCCCTTGAATATTTCTTACGTTGGTTAATAGGTCGAGATTTCCGGTGATATGACGAGAACATCCGCTATCCATGATCCAGTTTTCACCAGAAATGGTCTTGGATGAACCCTACACATAACCAAAAGTGATTAGTTCAAAAAGGCAGCCCAGGCCTCAGTCTTGGGCACCTTTTGGTTTTCTCTTTGATCATTAACTTTAACAGTTTTCAATTGTTGTTCAGCCACTTGGGAATAAGTTACAGGCTTTTTAGACTTTCGTCTTAAATAAGCTGCCTGAACAATGTTTGAATTCCTGTTTTGACATAAAGGTTCAGTTGGAATGAATTTTGGTTTCACTTGACCGTGTGTCTCATTGATCTGAAACACCTGCCGAGGATTCACATCAGAGAAAAAGATATGAGTATCATCAGCATACGACATTTGTCGTTTCAGAATCTCCTTAACCACTGGAATTGGTTTAGATTTGTCCTTGATAAAAGGATGAAGATTCTGAAAGTTCTGTTGATTACAATTTCTCACAACATGACCTTGTTGACCGCATAAGAAACACGTTCGCATGTCCACAAGATGATGTTTAGAATTAATTGGAATAGATGATTTATGATGACTCACATTCTTAGTCATGCTCTTAGCAAACTCATCAAATAATTCAGATTTTTTCTTTAAATAAAAATCTAAATTAGAACTGTTTGAAAAACTTTTTAGTGTATCTGTTCCAGTTGACTTAACAAAGTTAATCTTCTTAGCTTGTTTTAGACATTGTTTTGCCTTAGTCAATGGATCAAATGAGACTGTTGCTTTCACTTGAGCATACACACGTTCAAGTTCACGAACCTTGGAAGTTTCATTGTAAAACACACTCTCAATTAGCTCAGGCTTAATGATACTAATTGGAATATCTTTTTCAGTGAACATTGTGTCCATTCCTTTTAACTTAAAAACTCTAGCAGCAGATGGCTTAGAACTAGAAGGATTAATGAAACGCATTAAATCCTCATCAGAAATTTTCGGTTTAACTGACTTCTTTGCCTTCATAGAGTTCTCTTTCTTTGAATTTTCCTTTTTCTCTTGAGGTTTGTGTAAACCATACACTGCTTCCTCAAATTCGTGAGGTTCGCACAGAATATGATTAGAACTGGGAATGTTCTTATTCTTGTGTATAATCTCTGGTTCAAACACATCCTCGATAATGACCTCGTCATTGTGTTCAACAAACACCTTTTTGCTTTGGACATGAGATTTTTGAGGAGCAACTTGGGGTTTGACAATTTCAGGTTTAACCATTTTTGGTTTTTCAGAAATTACAGATTCCTTTTGAATCAAATCCTCTTCTTTTCTTGCAAAAGGATTAATTCTATAATCATTATGAAAAGGTGGTGGAATTTCAACAAAACCAATACCTTTCTTAGAATCTTTTTGTTTTCCAGAAACTTCAATAATTTCATTCAATAAAAACGAAGAATTTCGAAATTTACCCAACTTGTTCTTCAACTCAAGAACCTCATTCTCAAGCTCAGTTATTTTAGAACGATGTTTCAATATTTCCTGAAACTTTTGGTCATTAATGGTCATTTTCACAGATAAATCGGCTTTGAGATCATGATTACTTGTCGACAATGCTTCAATCTTTTCTCGAGATTTCATTTGAGACTCAAGAGATTGTCGATAAGTGTCCTTAAGAGAAGCAATTTCTCTTATAAGATTATCATTTTGATTTCAAAGTTTCTAACTTAGAGTTATTAGATTCACATTCAACACATGATGCTTTAACAAATGAAGTAGAAGAGATAGAATTACTAACCTCATTGATCTTAGCCATGCAAGCAAACATTAATTCTGAAGACTTGTCGCAAGAATCATCAGAATTAGATCCAGAATCATTATCTGAAGACATCACACTAGCAGTAGCATCTTGACAATCTTCATGTAACCCAAACATAGCTAGATTTGCTTGAACATCATTGCACAATAGCCTTTGAGACCAATCATTTCCATCTGCTAACATCGCTTGTGTTGTAGAAGTAGACGGTTTCTTTTCAGCATCACTTCCTCGTGGTGAAGAAGCGTTTTGACTTTGACCACGAGGTCCAGTGTATTCTTTTCTTGATTTGTCGCATTCCTTCACGAAATGACCAAATTCTTGACAATTATAACACTTCACCTTCAATTTGTCAAAACCCAACTTCTTGTTTAACGCTGGAAGATCTTTTCCGGTTCTCTGCATGAATCTTTTAACTTTACGAACGATCATGGCCATATTCCATTTTAAATCCATGATCTCTAAATCATCCGGATCTATTTGATCATAATCCTCATCTGTTAACTCACTTGTGGCAATTTTACTACTCACCAGGTTTTCATATGAAGACATAAATGCTGAATTACCAGCAGAGTAGAAACAAACTTTTGGATCATTAAATAAAGCAGATTCTTTTTCACTTGCGGCATGAGTAAGAAAAGCAGTGATAGGTGAGATTGTTGAACTCAGAGGCATACTTCCACCATAGAAAGCCGGATCTTGATTTTCTTTTGAAGACTTTTGACACTTAAGATCATATTCTCTTGCTTCGATCTTTTGTAGGAATTCAAGTGCTGTCAAATCTTCATTCAGAAAATAATCATTCTCTTTCAAAACCATGAGAAATGTTGAATAGGAACTAGGAAGCACACTCTTGATAGTGTCAATTTTATCTCTTTCAGAAATTTCAATTCTCATTTTATCCATTTCAGCAATCAAATGACTAAATCTGGTAGTCATTTCTTCAACTGTTTCTCCTTTTAATAAATTAAAGTTTCGAAATTGAAACTTGAGCATCACTTTCTTACTCTCAGCTGTGTTTCCCATGCTTCTCATACGCAGATGTTGAAACAAAGATGCACATCTCTTGATACTCCCAACTTGATGAAAAATATTCTCTGGTAAAGCCATAGTCAATGTAGAATATGCTTTTATCTCAATTTCTAAAGCTTTCTTCTCCTCTTGTGAGTATTGAGAGACAACTTTAGGAGTATACCCAACAGTATCATCACCAATCATTGGAGCAACATAAACCTCATCCAGACAATATGAACAGTCAGGATGAACCGATCCTAAATGTGCACGAAACCGAGGTTCCCATTTGGCAAAGTCACTGAACTTCATCAATCTTGGACATTTAGAATGTGAACTAATCTCGGTATCAAGTTGCCACATCTGCTGCATCAACATATTTTGAGACGCCAATGTGTACATACCAGCCATCTTCAAAAATAAAATATCTTAACGAATCAAAGAACAGTAATAGCGAACTGTGAATAGTTGTAGCGAATCAAGACTTAACGAATCAAGTCTTAACGAATGAGGAGAATAGGTTAACGAATCAAAAGTCAACTAAGCGAGTCAACCTTAACGAATCACAACTAAGTTTAACAAATCACCCAAATGGCGAAACAGATAACGAATGTGATAAAGGCTTAACGAATCACAAGTCAACTTAACGAATTGACTAAACGAATTGACCAAGTCAACTTAACAAATTGATCAAGCGAATTAACCAAGTCAACTTAACGAATTGATCAAGCGAATTGACCGAGTCAACTTAACGAATTGATCACACGAATTGACCAAGTCAACTTAACGAATTGATCACATGAATTGACCAAGTCAACTTAACAAATACTAAGGAATGCTTAGCGAATCAAGATAACGAATCAGCTACAGTTGATAACGAATCAACACTATAGCGAATTATAATATAACGAATCAGGTTGTTACAACCGTTTGTAACAAACTTGATTCCATTTTGCCACGTGGCAAAAAGTTGTTAAAGCACAGATTCCAAGACTAACATGTGTCAAACGAATCAGTTATCTAGTTAACGAACTAGATAACACGAATTATTTAACTCACACGAATCAGTTAGCGAACTGATTAGTGAATGGCACGAGTTGATAGCGAATCAAGTTAAAGACTTAGCGAATCGCTTGAAACTTTATAGCGAATTGCCATCATCTTCAAATCTTCAAATATTCAAGAACAAATTTCCAGAAATATGAAGTTCAAACCCAGAAATACATCAATTCCAGATCTGTATTACACACTCAATTGTCAACCAAAACTAACAAATAATATACCAAAATGCTCGTAATCGCAAAACGAATTCAATCCAGCACAACTCGTAACCGATTAACACCATACACGAATCAATTTTAACCAAAACCACTCCCCTGTTCACGGACTCAAACCGAAAACCCAATACACATCACAAATCCAATTCACAATTCAATTCCACACAATTGAACCTCAATTATACCTTAACTAAACCAGTTTCACTCTAATCCATCCATAATCAATCCAAAACAACCCAAATTAATTCAAACTCAAACTAAACAGAAAATAAATCAAAAATTATAATAATAAGAATCAAACCAAGTGACTTGAGCCCCGAAAGCTCTGATACCACTTGTTTGATCCCCTAACTTACACTCGTTCTAATCAATAACTCAGATCTGATCCAGATCTATATGTTGATATTAATTAAACGGATCTAACTCTTTCTATACCTCAGTTTGATTGTTATGTAATTTATATATTATCAATATAAGATTAATGTGAAGCTTGAGAGAGAGAATACTTTAAATATTTCTGAATAATGTTAATTCTCTCCAAACTTCCACTTTACAAGTGAACAGTGGTTCACTATATATAGAAGACGATCTGGTTCGCTAACATCCCCTAGCGAACCAGCTTCCCCTTCGTTAACTTAAATTAACTTAACGAACCACCCCCTGATTCGTTAACATCCCCTAACGAATCAGGAGGGAATACATTATAAAGTCCTAGTTCGCTAACATTCCTAGCGAACTAGACCTAACCTTAACGAACTAGTCTTAGTTCGCTAACATTCCTAGCAAACTAGACATGACATAACGAATTAGATAAAAAAACATTAAATATTACATTAAAATAATCAAATAAACATTTAACGATAATTACAAAGACTCGAGACGCAAAACCGTGCACTAACACCTTCCAATATAATTCCAGAACACGAAATAAAACTACATATTTTTCTATCCTTTCATTTCTTTTCTCTCCTAATTCCTTTGCTTTCTTTTTCCCTTGTTAATTGAAACTCAGGAACACAGCACTACATTCATGGTAAAAATATACAAAACATAGCGCTACATTCATGGTAAAAATATACAAAACATAATATTTTTTGTACATGGCAATGAATCCACCACATATTTGCAGAGGTTCATGCATAATTACGTAAGTTTTCTACATAATATATGTCCATATTTATAGTTAGAGCATTCTCATCCAACCCCATATTTTATGTGATTGATGTTTTTATAATTTAGAGAGTAATTTTGGGTGTTGTGAGTGAATAGTCTTTCAATAAAACGCAGTGATTTTTCTGTATATTTGAACAGCTATTGTTCATCTCTTGTAATTTTTTAATATTTTTTTAAAGTGGTTGTGAGTGAGGGAAAAAGAAAATATAATGACAAAGGTATAAAAAGTATTATTTAACCTTAATGAAAAGAGAAAATGTAATGAGTTTTAGTTTTAGTATTATTTAACCGCAATAAAAAGTATTCAATTTTTAATCAAATTTAATCTCAGCCACACATTCTATACTCATTTAATTAAATATATGGTCTATATTGAATTTTTAAAGTTTTTATAACTCATTAAGTTCTCAAAATATCATTTCATTTCCCTGTGTATTATACTATTATAAACATTAGAAAATGACATGTTAGATGCCTTTTTATTTTTAAGAGTTTTACAATATTTTATTTACGTGATACGATATTTAATTTATTTTACGTAATTATTATATAATACAATTAATAATTTGGTGTCATAAAGTTTCGATTGGGACAATTTGATGCATCTTATTGGTTCTTTTTTGTTTGTTTTAGTTTCGGTATGTAACATAAGTAACAAAAACCGACCAAATGTTAGTTTTGTTTTAGTTCTGGTACCGTAATGAACGTGACAGAAACTGACCACATGCAAGTAGACTCAACGTGTTTGTTTTAATTCCAGTACCGTAACAAATGTAATGAAAACCGACTGATTGTCGAATGTGTTTGGTTTGGTTTTGTTTTTTGTTTTAGTTCTGGTACCGTAATGAATGTGGCGAAAACCAACCGAATTTACGTAGATTCACTTCCACAATGCTTGGGATCCACAACAATCGTATTTACCAACGTCTGAATTTTACTGGTCGACGCCACCCTATTGGTCTATCTCAAATTTTATTTTATTTTTGTTTTTATTTTGGTTTTAGTCCCTGTACAATAGCATACGTAACTAAAACCGACCGAATTCACGTCGACTTACTGCCTAAACACTTGTGACCGACAGCACTTGGATTTTACTATTGTACGGATTTTATCGACCTGTCAATGCGCCGGATTAAACACCAGTTAAATATAACATCAATCATCATGTCACGTAAATATATACACACGTGTATGCTTATATATATATATATATAGGGGATGGTTCAAGAGAGAAATGATATTATTGCAAGAAATGTGTTAAATGAATATGGACCACTAGTTTTGTTTTAAGTTTTAAATGCTTAAAGCTAAATAAAGAAAATATTAATTATTCTCTTTCTTCAATTAATATAACTAATAAACTATAATACTTATCTATTTAATTAATATAACTAATTAAATTATTATAATTAGAAAATATTAAGAACTCATTATTTTTATAACTTACTTTTTGTTTCTTAAATTTTTATCATACACAAGTATAATTTATTCATATATTAAAATTCTTTCTATCCAAAACTAATTTCTTCCAACTTAATATATTAATATCCATCAACACATACTTGCATTATGATGAATAATACCAAAAAACTATTTTACATGTATTTGCATTAGATATCAACAAAAAACATACAACCTATACAAAAACGTATAATCTACACTTGTTCTAAGAATAAGACAACATATAACCTACACACGAAAAACATTTAACCTACTCACAAAATTCATCATCAATAAAATACACACGCACACGAAAAAATTTAACCTACACACAAAAAACATATAACCTACACACGAAAATTTTATCTTACACAAATACAATTTATTCATACATTAATTTCTTTTCAAAACCAATTTCTTTAAACTCAACATATCAATATCCATCAACACGTAATTACATTGTGATGAATAATACAAAAAACTATCTTACACATGTTTGCATTAAATGTCAATAAAAAATATACAACCTACACAAAAACATATAACCTACACTTGTTCTAAGAATAACAAAACATATAGCTTACATACGAAAAATATATGACTTACGCATGTGTAGGGTATGTGTATCTTTGTGTAGTTTATATAATTGTTGATGTCGAATTACATTTGTAAGTTATATGCTTTTTGTATGTTGTATGTTTTTATTGCTCAAAACAAGTGTATGTTATATAACTTTGTGTATGTTGTATATTTATTATTTACATTTAATGGACACATTTGTATCATATTTTTTTATTATTATTTATGACAATAACTTTTATAGCCATACCAATTGAAAAAAATATATATATTATGTTTTAATATTTAGTGTTAAAAAATACGTTGATATATGCTAATATATTGAGTGGAAATTATTTTTTTGATAAAAAATAGTATTATATGAATAAATTGTATTTATGTTGAATAAAATGAAGAATGTGTAAATAAAAAATAAAACTAAAGTCGTGTTTTTATCTTTTTAATTATTATAGTTAAATTAGTTAGATATATTAATTAGAGAGAGATTTATTATGGTTATATTAGTTGTATTAATTGGAGAAAGGGTGCATTTATTGTTATATTTACATCTTTTTTATTTATTTTTAAGCATTTAAAAACTTAAAACAAAACTAGTGATCCATATTAATTTCTCACATTTCTTGCAATAATATCATTTCTCTCTTGAACTTAAACCTATATATATATATATATAGGGTGGGGTTATAATAAGAAGTGAAGTGTGTCTAAGATGTGTAAGAAGTAATCTAGTGTGTTAGATATGTTGATTTGACGCTGGATATGGATAGTGTGTTTATTGTGGGGTGTGTTTTATTTGTAGTTGTGGTGTGTTTATTGTATAGTGTGTTTTATTAGACCTAATGGTAAAAACACACTTCTTAGAAAAAATCTACTTCTTATTATAGCATTGCTTTCTCTCTCTCTCTCTCTCTCTCTCTCTCTATATATATATATATATATATATATATATATATATATATATATATATATAGGGGTGAGTTATAATAAAAAGAAATAGTTTTTTAGAAAGTGTAAGAATCAATCTAGGCCATTGGATTTATGATCTAATGGTTGAGATTGGTAGTTTTTAAACTACCAAATAGTTTCCTAGGATTAAGGATTTATGTTACATAGTTTCTTAACTCTAAATTTTGTGTTATTCCTACTCTTCCTACAAAACTATGTATTTTTATTTTAATCCCTTTCAATATATATATATATATATAGGGGAGGGTTATACTAAAAAGAATTAGTTTCTTAGGAAGACTAAAAATAAATCATAGCCATTGGATCATGTTAATCAATGGTTGAGATTTAAAATTACCAATAACCGACATAGTTTCCTAGAATTACTCTTTCATCATTATAACCGACATTGTTTTCTAGAATTGTTCTTTCACCATCATTTGTAATGCCAAATGTCATAATTTTGTTGGTTCTTATCATTCCTAGTAAACTATTTATTCTTATTTGAACCTTTTTCTATATATATATATATATATATATATATATATTATCTTTTTGAAATCTAGAATCTATAATGTGCACTACTTTTTCTATGAAAAATATAAAACCTCAAGAAATGTGGAGAATGGATTATATAAACCAACTTTTTCTATGGAAAATATAAAACCTTTTTCTATATATATATATATATATATATATATATTATCTTTTTGAAATCTAGAATCTATAATGTTTGCATTAAATGTCAATAAAAAATATACAACCTACACAAAAACATATAACCTACACTTGTTCTAAGAATAACAAAACATATAGCTTACATACGAAAAATATATGACTTACGCATGTGTAGGGTATGTGTATCTTTGTGTAGTTTATATAATTGTTGATGTCGAATTACATTTGTAAGTTATATGCTTTTTGTATGTTGTATGTTTTTATTGCTCAAAACAAGTGTATGTTATATAACTTTGTGTATGTTGTATATTTATTATTTACATTTAATGGACACATTTGTATCATATTTTTTTATTATTATTTATGACAATAACTTTTATAGCCATACCAATTGAAAAAAATATATATATTATGTTTTAATATTTAGTGTTAAAAAATACGTTGATATATGCTAATATATTGAGTGGAAATTATTTTTTTGATAAAAAATAGTATTATATGAATAAATTGTATTTATGTTGAATAAAATGAAGAATGTGTAAATAAAAAATAAAACTAAAGTCGTGTTTTTATCTTTTTAATTATTATAGTTAAATTAGTTAGATATATTAATTAGAGAGAGATTTATTATGGTTATATTAGTTGTATTAATTGGAGAAAGGGTGCATTTATTGTTATATTTACATCTTTTTTATTTATTTTTAAGCATTTAAAAACTTAAAACAAAACTAGTGATCCATATTAATTTCTCACATTTCTTGCAATAATATCATTTCTCTCTTGAACTTAAACCTATATATATATATATATAGGGTGGGGTTATAATAAGAAGTGAAGTGTGTCTAAGATGTGTAAGAAGTAATCTAGTGTGTTAGATATGTTGATTTGACGCTGGATATGGATAGTGTGTTTATTGTGGGGTGTGTTTTATTTGTAGTTGTGGTGTGTTTATTGTATAGTGTGTTTTATTAGACCTAATGGTAAAAACACACTTCTTAGAAAAAATCTACTTCTTATTATAGCATTGCTTTCTCTCTCTCTCTCTCTCTCTCTCTCTCTCTCTCTCTCTATATATATATATATATATATATATATATATATATATAGGGGTGAGTTATAATAAAAAGAAATAGTTTTTTAGAAAGTGTAAGAATCAATCTAGGCCATTGGATTTATGATCTAATGGTTGAGATTGGTAGTTTTTAAACTACCAAATAGTTTCCTAGGATTAAGGATTTATGTTACATAGTTTCTTAACTCTAAATTTTGTGTTATTCCTACTCTTCCTACAAAACTATGTATTTTTATTTTAATCCCTTTCAATATATATATATATATATATAGGGGAGGGTTATACTAAAAAGAAGTAGTTTCTTAGGAAGACTAAAAATAAATCATAGCCATTGGATCATGTTAATCAATGGTTGAGATTTAAAATTACCAATAACCGACATAGTTTTCTAGAATTACTCTTTCATCATTATAACCGACATTGTTTTCTAGAATTGTTCTTTCACCATCATTTGTAATGCCAAATGTCATAATTTTGTTGGTTCTTATCATTCCTAGTAAACTATTTATTCTTATTTGAACCTTTTTCTATATATATATATATATATATATATATATATATATATATATATATTATCTTTTTGAAATCTAGAATCTATAATGTGCACTACTTTTTCTATGAAAAATATAAAACCTCAAGAAATGTGGAGAATGGATTATAGGCCATGCAAACCAACCACCCCCTCCCCCCCCTTCTCTCTTCTAGAAAGGGATCATAGTCAATGACACCAAAGCAATCATGTCGGTCCCTTGTTAAATTGTTTTGTTTAAAAAGTTTTTTAAATAAAAGAAAGAAAAAACAATTCAAAATATAAACTAAATTATGATTAAGTGCTGTCAACGAGTTTTATGTAACTAATATCGGAGAGGAAGTGATTTTAATTTAGGTTAAAAATTGTAACGTCTCCAACCAAATTTTTATTGTTATGGATTCACATGTAAATCTATATCTATAATATATATAAACGAAGACATAAAAATCCTACGTGTCACGATGTGATCGCTCCTCCTTTTTTTAGAGTCATCAAATTTGCTTGATTTTTAAATGGAGGCTTCACATGCATTTGACCCGAATTCATGGGTATGAGTCTTACCAAACCCAGATATTTCTTAAACGGGTTATAACATCTCATTAAATTAAAAATTATTCTCACCAAATTATTGATGTAAAAATCCTATAAAATAGGATATAATAAAAATTAATATCTTATTTATTTTAAAAAAGATATATATATATATATATATATATATTATTTAAATTAAAAAAAATTGATAGTAAAAAAAATAAATGGGTCTTGAGTTTCATCAAACCATAAGTATATTATTAACTTTCATAAATATTATTTATAATTAAAAAACCAATTTTATAGTAAAAAAATAAACGGTTCTTGAGTCTCATCAAAACCATATAGCTTTTAGACCGGGTTATAACATCTCATTTATTTGTGAAACAATTTATTATCAAACCATAATTATATTATTAATTTTCATACAATAAAAAAAATTCAAAAAATAAATAAATATTAGAACAAACAATATAAAACAACCCCCGTAATACGGGGGATAAAAACTAGTAATATATATAAATGAAGACATAAAAATCTTACATGTCGCGATGTGGTCGCTTCCCCTTTTTTTGAAGTCACCAGATTTGCTTGATTTTTAAATAGAGGCTTCTCATGCATTTGGCTCGAATTCATGGGTATGGGTCTTACAAAAACCAGATATTTCTTAAAAGGGTTATAACTTCTCATTAAATTAAAAATTATTCTCACCAAATTATTTATGTAAAAATCCTATAAAATAGGATATTATAAAAATTAATATCTTGTATATATATATATATATATATATATATATATATATTATTTAAATTAAAAAACCAATTTTGTTGTAACAAAAATAAACGGGTCTTCGGTCTCATCAAAATCATATAGCTTTTAAACCGGGTTATAACATCTCATTTATTTGTGAAACAATTTATCATCAAACCATAAGTATATTATTAACTTTCATACAATAAAAAAATATAAATTCAAAAAATAAATAAATATTATAACAAACAATATAAAATAACCCCGTAATACGGGGGATAAAAACTAGTATATATATATATATATAAATGAAACATTTAAAAGCTTTATGATTGCTCCCTACGTTCTCTCAAGCCATCAGATTGCATTATTTGTAAATTGGTAATTTTTTTTTGATATTGTGTTATTTTATATTGTGCTATATTTTGTTCGGCATTGTGTTATATTTTGTGATCTATTGTGTCTTTTTTAGCTATAATTGGGTCTTTTGTTCATTTTCGTTATTGTGTATTTGATCTCGGCATTGTGTCTTGTCGTCATTTTTTTTTATTTTTTAGATCGGGAATGATGGTGGAAACATTTTAATTTTTTTAATTGTTTTCATATTTTATTTATATTTGAGTTATGATTTTTTATTATTATTTTTTAATTTATTTTTAAGATGTTTTTTATATTGTTACAAATACTTTTCACGATTCTTATTTTTATCTCACTCTGTGTTTTAACTTTACCCGATATTGCTACATATTTTTCTTAAGTGACATTGTATTGTTAGAAAGGTTGTAAATATATACTTGTTAGATCACCGGAAACCAAGGTATGTTAGATTTGCGCGGATTTGGCAGTACGCTTCAACTAGCTAGGAGTACCCTATGAATTAACAAGCCCCTAAGTTTTATGCTCAAACTAGTAAGTGCGTTGCTGAGTTGGTGGGTTTACAATATGCCGAATCGTAAATTTTTGGGTGGTCTTTTAATGTGCTTTTTGTGGTGTTTTCATCTCTTTAGGTCATAGCATTTGGGTTTTTGGATCTTTTTGTCTTATTGGTCATAATAACCAGTGGCGGACCCATGATTTTTTGTCGATGGGGTCCCAATTTTTCGGTTTACAAAATTTTTCGGGTCGGTCGTTATTCGGGTCGGGTCGAGGCGAGGAACATAATAAAACACGGAACTATGGTGTCATTGGAAACGAGTAAGTAGAAAGAATCTAAATTAGAAACTAGATGAAACATACACTTTTAATTCATACCCGAAAAACATGAACGTAATCTGATGGAAGGTCTTCCAAATCAATTTTCTTAGATGTATTACTTGAAGAAGACGAGGGCTCAAACTTTCTTTTCAATGATTCTTGCATAATTAACCCTAAAGTTCAAGTTTTTAAGAAAACTAAGTCACAATCTAACAACAATATACAACATACAATAACCAACATGAGTATAAATGTATAATTATATATAAAATCAATCAACTAATTAGCCCTAAAATTACCTTTAGTTTGAGACAAAATCAGAGGAAACAAAGACTTATAAGACCAAAGAGGGGTGAACGGTGGCTGGAGTGAGGCGGAGGCTGGCGGATATGGGCGGAGATGGGCGGAGGCTGACCGGAAAAACTGAGAGAGGCGTGAGTTAGGGATAAGCAGTGGGGTTGAGATGTGTGTGGAGGGTGTTTCGTCTGATGAGTTGGGTTGGGATATGTTAAAACCCATGGGCCAAAAGTCAAAACTAAAACTAATATAAAGTAAATTTTTAAAAAACGAAATACATAAAAAAACGGGAAAGAGCAAGGCTCGAACTCGGGTCATTCGTGTGGTATTGGAAGGGGGTTTCCACCAGACTAGAATGGTAATATTGATATGGGGTCCAAGTGTTAATTTATTTGGGGTCATTCAAAAATTTTCTATATCGCTTCTAAATAAATTTTAAAAAACATTGGTGTCTCGGGACCCCGACGGCTACTATGTAGGTCCGCCCCTGATAATAACTCACTTAGCTGTCTGATTTATATATCGTATATGTACTCATGTTTGAGTCAAGAAATTAGATTAAGATGATGGTGAAATTGATAAAGGTAAATTTTCATCGATAAATATTTTAATGTTTATACATTGTTATACCTAATTACCATTTTATTACAAATCTACTTTAAATTTTTATATAGGATATGTGACAATGTGAATGTGTAATAATAGTGGATTCTGAATTTGACACCTTCTGATTTTGGTTATATTTTATGTTTTGAAACTTGCCATGTTTTGATACCAGTGAGTGGCTATATTTTGTTCAGCTTATACGTCTATTTATCTTTTGAAATTTGATACATTTATTTTGTTCAAAATATGCATCCCAACATGAAACCCAACCTGATTATACCCAAAAACCGATTACCTGAACTTGACAAATACGAATAACGTTTGGTCCAGTTATTTGATGATTTCCGTACACAGAAAACTAATTAACTTGAACTGATCTACCAAAAACTCAATTAAATAACTTGATTAACACCCCTAGTTTTCGGTTCTTTGGTTTGGGATTTATTTAGCTGTAGCCGAAAACTGAACTATATTACCGAATGCAGAAAGTTACAACCTAATCGAACAACTTTTTCCACTATAAACGTTTTTATCATTTTATACCCTTTTTTAATTGGATTAGGTTAATTTAAACTACAAAAAATTCTATGACATTAAGAATCCAAGGATTACTTTAAATCACACAGATTCCAAGACAAGATATGCATTTGGTAATTGATTGCCAATGATTATGTATTAGTTAAAATGAGAATCGCTTATAACTTACAATAAAATTATAATCTAACGATAAATATATACTTTTTACATACATACATGCAACTGTTTTGGCTTGATGAATATTATTATGATCATATAGTCCAAAACATTTTGGAGCATTGCGAATGGAATTACATCATATTCTAGAAGATGATCCCATAACGGGTCCAAAAGTGCATTGACTGTAATTCTGACCCGAATTCACTGTTACGTGGGATTTAATAAAATGAAAAATAATATGAATGGTCATTTTCACCGACTATTTTACTTAACAGGAATAATAGCTGCTATTGACCAAGTATCTTGAAGATATTACCATAACATATGCTAGAAAATATAGCACGATTATAAACGTCATGTGGGCTTATAGATCCACGTCTCTAAGGTTTAGCCTTAAAACTTAACATTAACAATAATAAGCATTAAAGTTTAGAGACCCTCATTATACTTATTAAAAAGACATACACTAGAATTTAACACAAATGTAAATGTAATTTTTTTCGTAACTAAACATATTAAATAAAAGGATCCAATTACAATAGAGAGGTGACTAAACGGGCAACAAGTTGCACCGCCACCTCTTTTTGAATGGCAAACCCGATCATACTAATTTGCAATTTATTCTTCTATAAATCTTTAAAACAAAAACACACATAAGTAATTAAGTATTTATAATCCCACAACTTAACACCAATACCGTCATGGATAAACCTAACTTGCTAGCATCAGTGTCACGACCACAACAAAAAATAAATATACAACTTTTACAATCAAAAATGAAGTGAGATTGTACATTTTTAATTTTTAAATATGTACCAACACGTATTTCGTATTATATTTTTTATCTTCCCAAGTCTAACCTTTCTCGTCGTCATATATACCTTTTACGAATATATTTGTAATAAACAAAAGTTTTATAGAGACTGGGAAAAGTTAACGTACAAATGAAATTAACGTGTTAATTGTAAGAATCAAATAAAGTAATTATATATATAAGTAGAGTAATTATATAGTTATATCATAAAATTTTATGTAATTATATCATAAAGTAATTACATGAAGCCTATTTCCTTACCGCCCCTCCCATAAAGTCCTGACGCGATGTTAGGGGGGCGGTAAAACCCCTCCGCATCATTTTGAAGCCCCGTTTTATAGCCCACAAGAACTGGTCTAAATTAATAAGTAATTAACATAACTTTCCTTTTTCTTGCATGCACTTATTGAAATCCCTTGGTCATGCTACGTTTATCTAAAAACGTTAATTTGTTAAATTAAATAAACGCATAGGATAACTAAAGATTTCTAAAGACTTATAAATAAAGTAAGTTATATACGACAGTTCTGTATAGACGTCAACAATAAATAATAGTATAGTCATAGTTAAATCTAGAAGAAGTAACTAACAGTGACGATAATAATAATAATAATAATAATAATAATAATAATAATAATAATAATAATAATAACATCAATGGTATAATTTTAAAATAATAAACAATAAAAGTATGATTTAACCATTAAGATTAACAAAAAATTAAATTTAACCACTAAGATTAAAAAAATTAAACGGTTAACTTAGAACAGGCTAGATTCATTATAAGAAAAAGTCAAGAAATCACGACAATGCAATTTCCTTTTAATAGTTTTAACTTTTAAGAGAAAAATAATGGCATGAAGTTTGCTAAACTTTTATTCGGTATTAATGGTTTTCTTCCTTTACGTGTTCTATGTCGATGTAAATAATGTCTCTTTCAATATGAAACTATTGAACTTTAAATTTGACTCTAAAAAACCGACTTTTGAGTTATTCTTTTTTTCATTTTCTTTTTTTTAAGTCAAGAGTTGATAGTGAAATCTCAAATAAACTAATTGATCTTTCTTCTAGACTCGGATTTTATGAGACCATTGAAACGATTTTCAACTTTAACGGTGTAGTTTTAATAGCTAGTTTTTAATTTTAAGCTAATTTATTGCTATGAGTGCAACAATTTAATTCAAGCACAACTTATGTTACACTTGAGACAATAAACTTCCTTGATAGAATGATAGTCGGAAATTAACAAGTAGAGTTATGCTGTAATAATGAATGCCAATGGTACTAGCTGATTTTTATTTTAGTATCATAAGAGATTGTGTTATTTGGTAAGATGTTGTTATGTTACGAGGTCAGACACAAGAGAAGTCCAGAAATGATAGAATATGTGTTACAATATGGTATTTAGTACTTAAACTATAAACACTTTTTGAGTAAATATTAATTTTTTTTATGTGATTTGGTCAGTTTATCACTTTATTTTAAAAATTAGGATATATAGCAATAAACGACTGGTTAAAAATATATAACTAAAAAGTTAAATTTAATAATACGAAATAACATATCTTATGGATTAATAAGATATAAATAATGATAAATAAAATTTTATAATTCATAAATATCTAAAATTTTATTTAATATAGAAATTTTTACATATTTCTCCTTGCTAAATACCCTTAATTACATATATCCCCAACTCCAAAAATCAATTACATATTAACCTTTTTTATATGTGTTAGGAAGGGGAAATATGTAATTATTTTTTTAGTTTTGAAGAAATATGTAATTAATGATGTTAGGAAGGGGAAATATGTAAATACCCCTTTAATATAACATTTAAAGTTACAAAATGTAACTTTAAATGTCATTAATTTTATAATCTGTTGTATTACTCTAATTGAATTACATGTGAAATAATGATTTTACTTTAGTAGTATAGGTAGATTTTTTCTCGCATGAATGTCATTGTGGTTTCAAAAAGTCGCTACTTAAGTCAACTTTGTTAATCGTATTCAAATTTGGCCGTTAAACTAAGAGCATTTATATCTTTAATATATTTATATTACAAAAAAATTTATGTTATCAAAAACTAAAAGATTAATACAATATAAAGATAATATATATACGGACATAGGTCTGTAATTAGACTGAGGGGTGTGGGGCTTCAACGGGGGCGCTAGAGCCCCTCCGCTCGCGCCCCCAGGCGCTAACAGCACACCACCAGGGCGCTAGCGGGGGCGTTAACGCGAAAAACAATGCAGGCGTGAGCCGGTTAGCGGGAGAAGAGAGAGGGCTGCACAACTTTTGATGGTTTTTTGACCGTTGGGAGCCGAACAAACCAAAAAAAAAAAATATTTTTCCTATATAATTATACCCCATTTCACCCATTTTTATACCAAAACTTCAAACATTCACCCAAAATCAATTCATCTTCTCAACTTTTTTTTAAAAAAATGGCTGGAAATTGGTTCCCAAACCTTGATTCAGATTATCTTGACGATGATTTATGGTCGTCACCGCACCAACCGATGTTTTATTCGGAGTCACACGGTGAAGCTACGGGACCAAAAAGACGCGTCCACCGGAAAAAACAAGTTGCAACGGACGGGTCGGGACCGGCTTCGACTCCGAGGACGAAACGGAAAGCCACTCCGTGGTCATCGGATGAGAAGGAAGCCTTGTGTCGGGCTTGGATAGTCATTTCTGAGGATCGGCGTTGCGGTAATTGTTTTAACGTTTTTAAAAATGATTTTTAATAAAAAAGTTAAATAAAAAAGTTAAATGGAAATCTAATTTATTTAGTCATTTTGCAGCCACCTACCAAAAGAGCAAGATTTTTTGGACAAAGGTTATGGAGACGTTCTACATGCTCGTTGGGAGTACAGAGCGGAACGCCGATATGATTTCGGGTCGGTGGTCCGAAATCAGAAAATTTTTCGGCTTGTTTACTAATCTTTTCAACAGGAACAGCGGTCGTATGAGACCAAGTGGCAGTGATGATTTGGCGGTTTACAATTTCATGGTCGAAGAGTGGAAGTAGGAGTGTTTGCGGAGGTATGGGATGGTGAAGACGTGGGACGATTTAAAGTTGTGGGAGAGGTTGAAAAGGTGTTCCAAGTGGGTTGAGCTGGTGGCGCCGGACTTTGATGCGGAAGTAAGGCCGAAACGGACTAAAACTAGTTCGTCTGGAGCGTATAGCACTTCAACCGGGTCAGATTGCCGCGTTGGATTCGACCTAAACATTGCGGAGGAGGAAACGTCTTCACCGCCGAGGAGGTGGCCATTGGGAAGGGACGCCAAGGGAAAAAAACCGGCTGAGGGGGAAGCCGTAAACATCGCCAATCTTGTTGAATCCCTCAATAAATTCAACAAAACCATGGAGGTGGTCTCTTATGACAAAAAGGAAAAAAGTCGAATGAGAGATTTGGACTTTCTTACTAGAGACTTCAGTAACCTAAATCCGGTCGATCAAATGCTAATGGAAAAGCAAAAGGAACGTATCCGAAAGAGGTTGATCGAAGAAGACCAAGCCGAAGAATAAGAAGAATGTTTTTTTTAGTACTTTAATTTTTATTTTATTTTTAGATATTAATGTGTTTTTTTATTAATGTGTGTTTTTTTTAATAATTTATGAGGTTTTTTAATAATACGTTGTTTGAATATATTTATAAAAAAATAAAAAAAAATTCGCTGGAGCCCCTGCTGGAGCCCCTCCACACCAGGGCCGGGGGCTCCAACACCCCCCTTATCCAGTTTCTCTCTCTGCCACACGTCATAATATTATTGGTTGGAGCCCCCATTAAAGCCCCCATTAAAGCCCCCCACACCCTCAGCCTTAAAAATCCACAACTCGCTACGACGCCATCACCATAATCGATGTCATCATCACCAACTTGCCTGCTAAATACCTTTGGAAATCACACCTATCTCCGCCTCCCAATATCCTTCCCCCATCTTACGATATAGGTCTTTTGCAACGCGTTGCCAGGAAAACAAAATCACCAAACCGAATCTTAAAAGCCCTCCTTGTAAGTTGTAACTAGGGATGTTGGGATGACAATGGACCCGAACCCAATGGAAAAACCTGAAACATTTGGGACGAGTATTGCACGTCCCGTTAGGCTATGAGACAAGTTTGATATTACTTATGAAACTTTTTGCGTATTTGAGACGTGTATGAGATTTGTAATATTGCCGATTTTCTAACATCATAGGCCTGTTTACCCGATTATATACACGAGTAATACGACATGATTTTTGTTCCTTTTATATATTTGGCATTTCTTATTTGCGAAAAGTTGTTAATGACAACTACTTACATAATCCATTAATCACAAAACCTCTTTAATAATTGTTCAACCAATAAGATCAGAGAAATCACAATTTGTGTTAATCATATGCCCTTCAACAAGTTATTGCGAAAAACCAACGAAAACAAGATTCAAACATGATCTCCCCAACAACGTGAAGTCAAACACGCACTACCGATTTAGGGTTGACGAAGTTATAACATTTGGATCATCAACCAAAGTAAACACATCTAACATGTAAAGTCTTGAAAGATTAAGTTAATTTTGTAGTTTAGCCACATTTAAAAGGGTGTTGTTACAAATGTTTGTACATAACTCATAATCACCCAAAAAATCTTCTCGAATCTAGTCAACCGCCCACCGAAGCCCATGCGTCACTCACTAAAATATTAAATACTTTCCACACAAATCTTTAATATAAAAAGCCCACGGTAGTATAAAAATATATACAATATAATACACAAAAGAAAAGATGGTTCATTCTCCAACGTGATTCCTGCATTCCATCAAGTCCTACAGTCCCATAATTGATCAACAACCCAAGTTTAATCAAACACTTGGTGTGCAGACACTTGTTTGGTCTATTTTAAGGTAGTGTTAAGCAGTATGTTTGCTTCTATTTAGTGGGTTTCTTTTGCTTTAAGCTTTCCTAAACTGATTGCTGCTTTTTAACGACTTCGATTTTGGTTTTTATTATAATTTTTTTTTTGTCTCAGGCATTTCATCGAACAGTTGGTGGGTGAAAGATTTGAAATATTATTATTATTATGAGTGACGGTCAAGGTAATGGGAATGGGCTTCCGCCGTTCATTGCGAAAACGTATGAAATGGTCAACGACCCGTTGACCGATCATATAGTGTCGTGGAGTCATAATAACCGGAGCTTTGTGGTTTGGAACCCGCCTGAGTTTTCCGGCGAGTTGCTTCCGAGATACTTTAAACATAATAATTTCTCAAGCTTTATTAGACAACTCAATACATATGTAAGTGCACTTATTATTAATGTCTTATTTGCTTTCAAGGGTTTTAAATTTTAATTTCCTTTTGTTTTAAATTTGGATTTTAATAATTTACGCTATGATTTATTGATCGATAATAACATTATCTAAACGTTTTGGGTTGTTAGGTTGAAATGTTTAATCTAAACATGTTTGGTTGTTAGGTTGAAATGTTTAATCTAAACATGTTTGGATTTTTATTTGTTTATAAAATATGTCTAACTTAACTTGCACACACATAAATTTTATGTAACCGAAATATGACTTGTTTTACCTATTTATTTAAACGTGTCAAAATGGATTGATGGGTGATAATCAAGTTGTAGACACTCTCTTCTTCTTGATGGTGCTTGAAAAATCAAACAAAAAATTGAAACTCAGTTTTTGAGTTTTTAAAAACTGTTATACTTTGTTTTTTTAGTTTTGCTTTTTTAGTTTTGCGTTTGAGCTTAATATGTACAGGAAAAAAGCACAAAAAGATGAATTTGAACCAATAGACCTAATATTTTTTTTGTTAAATAATGATTAACTTCTTATTATACATTTAAGTCTAATTTTTTTTTGCTACAACATTTATTAACGTTTTATAAATTATATAACATTTAAAAAATAATAATTATAACTCATGAATTTGATAACAAACATTCAAATAAAACATTTTTATTTCATACAAAACTGTGTTTTACTGTTGGGTTCGGTTTTTTCTTGTTGTTAGGAATGAGTGGCACCCAGATTCGAAACCAAACATAAATATCAGATTTTGAGAACATTAAACCAAACTATCATTTTTTTTCTTTTAGTTATGTTCGGTTATGTCAATTATTTCGGTTTCATGCACACCAGTATGAAATATTAAAATCAAATTTTTTCTTCATTGTAACCTTATTTTTGTTTAACGGGTTGTAATCAGGGTTTCCGTAAAAACGACCCCGAACAATGGGAATTCGTAAACGAAGACTTCATACGCGGTAAACCACATCTTCTAAGAAACATTCAAAGAAAGAAACCTGTTCACAGTCACTCAATTCACAACCTCCATATCAATGGACCTTCATCATCTTTGCCGTTATCCGAACCCGAAAGAGTCCAATACCGAACTAAAAGTTACCGTCTACGTTACGAGAAAAACGCCCTATCATTAACCCTCCAAACACACCAACAAGAACAACAAGACATTGAGCGGGCTGCACATGAGGTTACTGAGCGTTTAAAAATCGTTTGGGCCCACCAAAAAGACATCTTACGCGGGTTTGAAATTTTTTTCGATAAACCATCGAGTGACCGAAAGAGACGGTTTTTAGCTCAAATTAATGATCAAGTAAACGGTTTCGATGTTTTGGATGCCCCGATTGGTGGAGCGTTAACTTTAGACGCGGTTTTGGCGTTGGAGTTGGTTGAGCGGTTGGAGTCGTCGGTTACGTTTTGGGAGGATCTAATAACCGAGTTTCGTGAAAAGTTAGATTACGAGTCGGGATTAAACGTTGAGATGGGGTACAAAGAATGCGAGGTTGTTACGAATTCGGTTAGTATGGACGAAGAAGAACGGGAAAGTGGGGACCACGAGACCGCGCGTGCGAGTGGGAACGATGGGTTTTGGGAACAGTTTATGACCGAGAATCCGGGTGGTTCAACGAGTGAGGAACCGAGTGGTTCGGTGATGGATAATGATGGGTATGATCAATATAGGAGGTTTTGGTGGAATACGAGTTCATTCAATAGCGTTGCCGAAAGAACCTGAAATCTTGATGTTTGATAGACATTTAGTTTGTTGTTAGTTTCGGTCGTGTTAGAAATTAAGTATTCATAAGTACGAGTCTATAGAACAGATCATGTTCAAGTAAGGTCGTATTTGTGTGCATGTGAATATTATGGAGTTAGACTTCATATTATTTATTGTTTTATTAATTTTTAATGTTTTATTTTAATATTTTTGTGATTTTGGCAGTTGAGTTTTGATGTATTGAAGCTCATCCAAATTGAATTTTGGAAATTGTAGGTCAACCTCATTGAATTATTTAATTTAGAATGTTAAATAAATGATATATAGTATGATAGTACAATATAAAGCATGTTATTATAATAATGAATACACAAGTTGCACAACAAATAAAGAAAACATATCAGCACAACAACTAAGAAGTCAAATTTAAGTTGATACGTCAATACATGCTTACGAAGATTAGATACGAAATAGATAAGATTTTCTATATACTAACTTATATTATGTGAAAATGCTGTAGTGTTATAAGGCTTGGTCAAATAAAAAAGCGTATGCATTGTGTTCTAAGTATTTCTATAACAGTAAATATATTCACTATAATATCACATTAAGAAATTTATACATTTCTTTAAAAGTCACATAAGGCACACATATAAAATGACTAGACGGGTGCCCGCGCGATGCAGCGGGTGTTTGAACCTGTTAATCACGTACAAATATAAGTGTTTATGGTTCGGTTAAAACCTTAAAATCGTTTAAATCGGTCATTGGTTTGACTTCTTTTTTCTTTTTCTTTTTCTTTTTCTTTTTTACTTTCGGTTTGTTGATCGGTTTCAAAATTTTCAAAACATAGTGAACGGTTGGTTCGTGGTTTATATCGGCAACCGGCCATATGAAACCAGAAAAGACTGTAAATTAACCTAATTGCAATATGATTCATTTTGTAATCTTTGTTGTTATTATTTCACGTCCTAGATCTTCCATTAATATTTACCATTTATGTGGCTAAAATTATTATTTTTTATTTATGATCATCTCAAGTATCATATTATGTTGGTTTTAATTAAAATTGACGGTACATTTAAATTATTAATTATTTTAAACTAAATATATTATTAAAGTTTAAAATGTGAAATCAATCTGGAACCAGGCCGTTAGTAACGATTCGGTTTCAACTTTCAATGGTTGAGTTTGGTTTTGGACAACAACAAATCAGTATTAACGGTTGGACTCACAAGTTTAACTTAAAAACCATAAAAATCGACACTGAACACCCCTACGTAAAATATTAATTTATTTAAAATGAAAAAAAAATTACAACAATATCATATCCAAATTAAAGAGAATAAAATGCTCGTTTTTATGGTGCAATTTGTTTATAAAAATATTAACGTATGAAAAGGCTTTGGATAGTGAGTTGTTTTTATAATAAGTCAAGTCAAGAATCATAATCGAACTGGGGGAGCTTGCCAGGATGGCTTGGTAAGCAAGCAAGCAGTTATGCAGGCGCCAACTCCCAGTTCTTTCTCTTCTTTCTTTTTTCTCATCAAAAGAAGAGTGCTGGAAGAAAAGAGACCCGGTCTTTCGTTCGCAACAAGGTAGCCATAGGGAGAACCTGTGGCTGGATTGAATCCTATGCCCTCAAGTTCTTCAAGTTCGGATTCATGGATAAGCCTTCAGCTAAGAGAAGGAGAAATGCTATAAGTCAAAGTCAACTTCGTTCACCACTACGTTCTTTCAGAACTGCTCCGTGGGCTTCCTTGAAATAAGATGTGGAATAGCGTAAGCTAACAAGTAATCGAGTGAATCTTGCGTAAGTGAACAGAATGTTGTTGGCATGTTCGAGCTAAGCAAGTAAACTACTTCTCTTCGTTGCGTAGGCGAAGGAGTAAAAGCTACTCGACTGTAATGTAAGGGGAGGACCTACAACGAGTTGCGGTTGCTTCGCAAGCCTATAATAAAGTGTAGCGTTATCGTCGTTGTGGCGCTTGCCGTAGTGGTTGTTGCTAGTAGTTAGGACCACTACGAGTTGTCGTTACCATAGTAGGTTGTTAGGATCACACCACTCGTCGTTATAGCACCAGTCCTTTTTGTTCGGCGTTAGGGGGCCCCACGAGTCGTCGCTAGCGTCATCGGTTGTTTTGAACACAGATCGGTCACACTACTGGTTGTTTGGAACGCTAAGGCCGAAAGGCAGGCGGTCGGGAACACTAAAGGCGCCAGTTGGCGAAGTGGCGTTAAGCATCCCTAGCGGTACGAAAAGAGAGGTCGTGATGATATCATCTACGTCCGTACCGCTCCTCGTGGAGTAGATCCCGCATCCAACCAAGTCTTTGAACAGGGAACGGGAGAATTCCCACTCCCGCTGGCAGGCCAGCCGGGCCGTGAGCACGGTGGGGACGGGCTTCCTAAAAAGCCAGCCCGGGCCTAGTCGTTTAAAAATCATGGGTGGGAAGTTAATTTACAAGTTAAATTAAAAACATAATATGGTTAAATATTAAAGACCAAACTTGTAAGTTGAATGAATTGTGTTTAAAAGATATGTTTACCCTTATTAACACATGTACCTCATGATTTAAGTGTTGTAAATTACTTAAAAATGGGTATCTTAATTTGCCCTTATTTGATGTATTATATATAGTATAAATAGATTACAATTATTATCAGGAAAAATCTCATAAAATAATAACAAATTATAAAACATTTTAAAATAGGTCATTCATGTATTATTTGACCAAATTGAGTCACTAAAATTTTAAATCAAGATATTATCGGAATTTTTATGTCAAGAATTAAACAAGTGAGAAGATGTTGGGGTTAGTATTTTCAGTATACATAATTAAATTTTAAAAAAATTATAAGAACATGTTAAGTATCTTGAAAAATATAAAATACCTAAAATCTACGTATCGGATCACATCAGCATAAAAAAAAGGAAAAAAAACGGTTTTCTTAATTGAAAAAAATAAGAAAATTGCTATAAAATACATGTTAAAATCTATAATTTAAATAAAATAAGAAAGTTGCGTGACTTGATATAAAAACTTCTAAAACTTAAATGACCTAATTATAACAATTTAAAAACTTAGTTCTATTAGGCTATGCGTAGTGAAGGGGCTACAAATTGGGCGAATTGCGACACGTGACGCTCAGTCAGCAAAGAGTAGCAATATGTTTTTGTGGTGTAATGGTGCTGTAGGCTAATATATATATATATATATATATATATATATATATATATATATATATATATACAAATATATAAGGGAGAGTTATCCTAAAAACAAGTAGTTTCCTAGGAAGACTAAGAATAAATCATAGCCATTAGATCATATCAATCAATGGTTGAGATTTAAAATTACAAAAAATCGTCATAGTTTCCTAGAAATACTCTTTCAGCATTATAACCGACATAGTTTCCTAGAATTATTCTTTCACCATAGTTTTTAATGCCAAATGTCAAAATTCTATTGGTTCTTACCATTCCTAGGAAACTTCTTTTTATTTGAACCCTTTTCCATATATATATATATATATATATATATATAGGGGTGGGTTACTGTATAATAATCAGTTAACGTACATTAGGTACGCGACTTCCTACACCACCGATTCTAATTGAAATTAAAACTGCTTAGTGGCATAATTGTAATTAACCTAAAAATACTTAACGCATACCCATCAAAATCCACCATCGCGACCATCGTCTACTGTCATGAGTACCACCATCGTCCGTCACCACCATCGATCGTTGGTCACAGTTCAGTTAAGCAATTTCCAATTGAAATTGAAATTGAAATTGTTGATGAGCTTAATTGATCAATTAACCTTGAAATTGATCCAATTAATCATCAATTTGAAGCTTTCGTCGATCAATTTTGAGTTTTGAGTTCTGGGTTTTGACATTGAACGTATTAACATTAAGTTTATACGATCTGTATATACATTCTGTTTAAACATATTATACGTTCTGTTTAAACGTTCAGAACATAATCAATTAAACTTTAAAAGTTCAGTACAAAAAGTTTATACGTTCTGTTTATACGTTTTTAAATAATGTTGTTTATAAGTTCAGTACAAATATTATGTTTAAACGTTCTGAAACAAAACGGAATACCTTTAAACGTTCTGACCAAAAAAGAACATCTTTAAACGTTCTAATACATTTAAAGAAGATTTGGGTGTTCAAAAAAGTATTGAAATTCTGATAAAGTTTAGAAGTTCTGTGTGTTCAAACTGGTAAAGTTTAAAAGTTTTAAGAAGTTCTGGGTGTTCAAAACTGATAAAGTTTAGAAATTCTAAGAAGTTCTGGGTGTTCAGAACTTCTAAAACTAACAAAAAAAAATTAAACACCTGTAAACATGAAATTAAACATTGAAATCACTTCATATAATCTCATAATCATCAAGCAATCGTCAATCGACCGTTAATTTGATCATTGATTCGATCATATGAACAAAAAATGGAATGTCTGCAATTGGGTTTACTCAAAACTCAAAATTGATTAATTGAAACTTCAAATTGATGATTAATTGGACCAATTTCAAAGTTTAATTGATCAATTAGTTCAAAAATTTCAATTTTAATTGGTCAATTTTATCAACTGACCTGTGAAAAAGGCGTGACTAGAAAGATTGTGTTCACGACGGTACCGTCAACTGTCGCGACGGTAGATGCAATCATTGGACGGTGACGTTGAAGGCGTACGGAATCGATGGAGCAGTGGAGCAGAAGATCAGAAACAGTCGCGTGTTTTTTGAAAATCGATGGTGAAGAAACTCGTGTAGCTATTGTATGATAAGGGATTATTGTATTTGATCCTTTATATATATATATATACATATCTATAATATATATAAACGAAGATACAAAAATCCTACGTGTCGCGATGTGGTCGCTCCCCCTTTTTTTGGAGTCACCAGATTTGCTTGATTTTTAAATGGAGGCTTCTCATGCATTTGACCCGAATTCGTGGGCATGGATCTTACCAAACCCAGATATTGCTTAAACGGGTTATAACATCTCATTAAATAAAAAATTATTCTCACCAAATTATTGATGTAAAATTCCTATAAAATAGGATATAATAAAAATTAATATCTTATTTATTTTAAGAAAGATATATATACATTATTTAAATTAAAAAACCATTTTATAGTAAAAAAATAAACGGGTCTTGGGTCTTATCAAACAATCAATCAATCAATCAATCATGCCCAGTAAAATCCCACCGACAGCAAAGCTATAAGTAGGGTCTGGGTAGGGTGGGATGTAGGCACACCGTACCTCTATCCAAAGGAATAAAGAGGTGGCTTCCAGAGAGACCCTCGGCTCTAAGTACATGTGTATGAAGCAAAAAAAGGAAATCAAAGTTTAACAGTTATATAAAAACTACTACTAATTATAATAATATTAATAATAAGATCACAGTTTAACAGCTATATAAAAGCTAATAATAATTATAATAATAATAACAATAATAATATATGTAAGGGAAATACCATTATGGTATGTGACCTAAATAAGTTAAGTCTAAGCCCTAAGGTATTCAAATCTCTCTAAAAATCCTTAACTTTAATTCTACTTCTCTACGAATTCCTATCCTCAACCATGTCCTCGGAGAGGTTTAGGTCTATCAAATCATGCCTAATCCTCTCATCCCAAGTCAATTTCGGTCGTCCTCTACCCATCCTCCCCTCTATAGTAATGTTTTCTACGGATCTAACAGGATTCGTCATCTGTCTTCTCTTTACATGTCCAAACCATCTCAATCTCCACTCTCTTATCTTGTCTGATATGTTCGCCACCCCTAATCTCTCGCGAAACACACCGTTTCTTATTCGGTCTAGCCTTGTGTGCCCACACATCCAACGTAGCATTCTCGTTTCTGCTACCTCCATCTTCCGCACTTGTGCCTTCTTGATGGCCCAACAATCTGTTCCATATAGCATTGCAGGTCTAACTGCCACCCTATAGAATTTTCCCTTTAGTTTAGTCGGGAAACTCTTGTCGCACAATATACCTGTGGCTGCTTTTCATCTACACCATCCTACCTGAACTCGGTGGGTGACATCACTGTCTAATTCCCCATCGCTCTGTACAAATGATCCTAAATACTTGAACTTCGTTACCTGCGGGACCACCTGCCCTTCAATTGTGATCTGTGCGTCTTCATTGTCGTTTATCCCACCAAAATCACAGTGGAGGTACTCCGTCTTAGATCGGCTAATCTTTAAACCTTTTGTCTCTAAGGTTGTTCGCCACTCCTCAAGCCTCATGTTTAGATCTTGTTTTTTCTCAGCAAGTAACACAATATCGTCTGCGAACATCATGCACCACGGGAGAGTCCCCTGAATCGACTTTGACAACTCATCCAAGACTACTGCAAAAAGAAACGGGTTCAACGCTGACCCCTGGTGAAGACCTACCTCTACAAGAAAGAAATCAGTATCCCCCACTGGCGCACGGACACTTGTTTCACTCCTGGTATACATATCCATAATTATCTCTATGTATTTCCTGGGCACTCTTCTACCCTCCAAGCACTCCCAGAGCACCTGTCGTGGCACACTGTCGTAGGCCTTTTCTAGGTCAATAAACACCATATGTAGATCACGCTTCTTCTCCATATACTTTTCCATTAATCTTCTTATAAGGTGTATTGCCTCTGTGGTGGAACGCCCCGGCATGAAGCCAAATTGGTTGACCGTAACCTGAGTTTCTCGTCTAAGTCTAACCTCAATCACTCCTTCCCATAGCTTCATAGTATGACTTAGTAGTTTGATTCCTCGGTAGTTACCACAACATTGGGCGTCTCCTTTGTTCTTATAGATAGGAACTACAACGCTGCTCCTCCACTGGTCTGGCATCTTACCTGATTTGAGAATACTATTGAACAGAGTAGTTAACCACATGACTCCTTCCTCCCCCAGACACTTCCACACCTCGATGGGTATGTTGTCTGGGCCAACCGCCTTAGACCTTCCCATCCTCCTAAGTGCATCCTTCACCTCTTCTCGTGTGATCCGTCGGCAGTAGCAGTTATTCGATTGTTGTCGTTGAAAGTTTGTGTTGTCATGTTCTTCTTGGTAAGCTCTCCCATTGTTAAAAAGATTGTGGAAGTAGGTTTGCCATCTTAGCTTGATGTCCTGCTCCTTGACCAGTACATGCCCATCTGTATCCTTTATGAACTTCACCGGTCCTAGATCTTGCCTTCTACGCTCCCTGGCTTTGGCAATCTTAAACATAGCATGTTCCCCCTCTTTTGTTTCTAGACTTTCATACATCCGTTTAAAGGCCGCCTTCTTTGCTTCCGTCACTGCCTTCTTCGCCTCTATCTTGGCCGTTTTGTAGTTGTCCCTCAATTCCACTCGCTCCTCCTCATTCGTGCACCTCATTAGCTCCCTAAAACATCCTTGTTTGTCCCTTATCTTGTCTTGCACTGCGTCATTCCACCACCAAGACTCCTTATGCCCACTTGTCTTTCCTGTTGTGACCCCGAGAGTCTCCTTTGCTACTTGGATGATCTTTGTCTCCATAGCTTCCCATATATGCGTTGAGTCCCCATTTAGTCGAGCCCGCGTATGCAGTATGAGTTTATCCTTAAACAGTAGGAGATTTTCGTCCTTCAAATTTCCCCATCGAATTCTCGGTGTACCTTTCTTCTCTCGAACAGTCAGCTTATTTCTGAAGGCTATATCTGTCACTAGTAGTAGATGTTGAGTCACAACTGCCTCCCCAGGTATGACTTTGCAGTCCTTCCACCAACGTCGGTCTCCTTGCCTCATCAAAAGGTAGTCAATTTGCGTGTGGCGTCCGCCACTGCTAAAAGTGATTAAATGAGAATCTTGTTTCCTAAAATAAGAATTTATAATACCTAGGTCATGTGCCACCGCAAACTCTAGAAGATCTGTTCCGGTCTCATTCCTATCACCAAAACCAAAACCCCCATGTACGGCTTGAAAACCATTGTTAGCCTTACCAATGTGTCCATTAAAATCACCTCCTATGCAAATCCTCTCCCCCCTAGGTATGCCCCCTACCACTGCGTCTAGGCAATCCCAAAATTCTCTCTTTTCCTGATCCCCTAGGCCTACATGCGGCGCGTAGGCATAGACTACTGCCACTACTTCCTCTCCTAGTACTAATTTCAACACCATAATCCTGTCATTATGTCTTATCACCTCCACCACACTAGTGTGTATTTCCTTAGCCACTAGAAACCCCACTCCATTCCTAGCTCCATCAGACCCCGATTACCACAACTTATACCCATTACACTCATCCCCTCTATGTCCTTTCCACTTAGTCTCCTGGAGGCATGCTATCTGAACCCTACGTCTTTTAAGCACATCTACCAATTCTAGAAACTTACCATTTAATGTTCCTACATTCCAAGAAGCCAAACGCAATATACGCTCCCCATCTTTACTCTTTCCTACACCCCTCGTTTCAGGACATGGTCTCAAGTAATAGTCATGGTTCCTACGCTCTATGGTTGCAACTAATCACACAAACACACGCAATAGAACACCAAATCAATAATAATAATAATAATAATAATAATAATAGTAACAAAAACTAATAATAATAATAATAATAATAATAATAATAATAATAATAATAATAATAATAATAATAGTGTGTAGCAATAACAATAATAGTCAAGAGATCTTAAAATGAAAATAAACTCCAAAGATCCGGATCACGTATGTTCTAATGATAATAATAATAATAAAACTAATAATAATAATAATAGTGAGAAAGGAACGAGTATACCGTGAAGATGATGAAGGCAGATACAGCTCAACGGCAGCCAGGTTACAAGAAGCTCACTCTTTTGCTTCAGCGTCGTGGCGGCAGCTTGTGTTAATGCGGAATAAGAAGAGCAGCCAGCAGCTTGCGAAAGGCCGGCAGCGTGAGAACGGTGTGTTGAATAAGCAGAGCAGCCAGCAGCGTCGTGTGGTAAAAATAGAAGATGATGCAGCGGTGGACGTAAGTGCAGCAGATACCTACGGTGGTTGGCGGCGGAGCTCCGGCTCAAATCACCTCGGTAACGAGTATTAGCCTTACGAATCGAAGATCTGGAACCAACGGCTGTGCTATTCGCCCGGGGAACAACAATTTGTGCCTGGCCAACTTTGTACGTCGCCGTAAAAAATGTATCGCTTCGGTACACTCTAGATCTCCGCCCAAAATTTTGGTGTAGTTTGCCGGAAATCTCAAGATCTAAGGCTAAAAACAGAGGGATAGAGTTTGGGTATACGGTTCCGTAAAGAGATCTTGTATTTTGTGGCTGCTCAGGTTAGGTCCGGCGCCTGGTCTTGGAGATTGGCCGGAGATAGGTAGGTAGGTGGACTTGGTGGTGGTGAACGTTGAAGGTGTACGTTGAAAGTGTACGTCTTATCAAACAATAAGTATATTATTAACTTTCATAAATATTATTTATAACTAAAAAAACCAATTTTATAGTAAAAAAATAAACGGGTCTTGGGTCTCATCAAAACCATATAGTTATTAAACCGGATTATAACATCTCATTTATTTGTGTAACAATTTATCATCAAACCATAAATATATTATTAACTTTGATACAATAAAAAATATAATTTCAAAAAGTAAATATATATTAGAACAAACAATATAAAAGAACCCTCGTAATACGGGGGATAAAAATTAGTGTATGTGTATATATATATACATATATATATATGGTTGATTTCTTTAAAAACTCTAATTATATTAAGAACTTTAAGAACCAATCTTAACCACCCATTTTTATCTAATATTAAAATATTAAAAATAAAATAAAAGGGTACGATTGTAACTAACCATTGTTTCTCTCTCTAATTAACTGATTAATTTTTCACCTATTTTTTCTCTTTTTCTATCCAAATCTTACGGATATAAAATAATAATAATTAAAGATGTTAATCATTTATTTATGCATCACTTTTTTCAAATAATGCGATTCCCTATTTATTTATATCTAACTAATCATACTGATAGTTAATTTACATGTATTAAAATATTCATAATCACCATCATTTCTTAAAACTATCAGGTGTGGATGCTTTTTTACTTCTTATTTTACACTACCACGTCAGTGCCACATCATACCTCTCTCAACCCCAATTTTTTTCATAATATCAAGGAAATGGATACCAATTTGCTTTCCTTATTTTTCAACTAAAATAATAACTATAATCCAATTAAAACCTAAATCGATCAAATTACTCATTTCCAATCAAAGCTGCATAAATTGCATATCACCGTTTAATCCAAGCTGCATACTGTCATTTCCATTCCAAATTTGAAATTGTATTCATTATCCAAGTTGCAAAATATCCCCAAACCCGTGTACCGATTCCGTCACAACAAGAGCGAACCGATCGAACTTTTAAACCCGTGTACCGGTTCCGTCACAACAAGAGCGAAACCGATCGCACTTTCAAACCCGTGTACCGAAACAAAGACCACAATTAACTCATAAACCACTAAGAAACATAACAGCTGCAGATCTTGATATAAAACTTCACATAGGCATTTCATCAAACACTTAGTAGGCAACCAGAAACTATAGCTTAATGATAAAAAAATAAGAAATTAGTACCTGGTTGTTTAGAATCTTGAAAACTTTGTATGATAGATAAGCTTCATTTATTTTGAAAAACTGTATAAAGTCTTCACTTGAGTAATTAAAGGAAGCTTTTAATTAAAAAAAGACAGAATTACAAATTTTGTCCTTTAAAATAAGACGAATTACGGTTCGTGTCCTTTTCTAAGTTTCCTTGCAGGCGGTGTAATTTAAACTTTTTTTTCCTACAAGTTTTGTCCTTTACGCTAACTGGGTTAGAAAAAGTCAGTTAAATGCCCTCACGTGAGACGCATGTGAGGGCATTTTTGTCTTTTCGTCTACCTGCAACTTCTTCTTCCTCTTTTCTTCTTCCCCCTATCTCTCCTCTCATGTGCATCCACCATCACCACCCACCTTCTTCTTTCAACATCCAAAACCCCACCACCACCTGTTGCCGACTGCCACCACTACCCACCACCTACCGCCGCCACCATCACCTTCAATCTCACCCACAAAATCAAACCATCATCATCCCAACCGCCGATTACCCACTAAAACCCTCACCTAATTCCACCCTTAACCGATCCGAATCCGTCAAGAAACCCTCCGATTCAATTTCAATCAAAGGCAAAGTCAAGCATCTTTGCAGCATATTCGAATCTCGCAGAGCATCCAAACCAAAACCCTCATCAGACCAAACCCACTTCCAATCCAAGCTCAAATCAGACAAATTCGAAAAAACCCTAATTCAATTACCCGGTACAGAGGACCGGGTCGTTATCTACTTCACCAGCTTACGTGGAATCCGAAGGACATACGAGGATTGTTACTCCATCAGAACGATTTTGAAATTCTTTCGGGTTTTTATCGACGAACGCGATATCTCGATGGACTCGGCGTATCGAAATGAGTTGGTAACAGTATTGGGTCAGAAAGATGTTGTTGTGTTATACTTGCAGAATCATTTTAGTGAGGGTTTTAGTGGGTAATCGGCGGTTGGGATGATGATGGTTTGATTTTGTGGGTGAGATTGAAGGTGATGGTGGCGGCGGTAGGTGGTGGGTAGTGGTGGCAGTCGGCAACAGGTGGTGGTGGGGTTTTGGATGTTGAAAGAAGAAGGTGGGTGGTGATGGTGGATGCACATGAGAGGAGAGATAGGGGGAAGAAGAAAAGAGGAAGAAGAAGTTGCAGGTAGACGAAAAGACAAAAATGCCCTCACATGCGTCTCACGTGAGGGCATTTAACTGACTTTTTCTAACCCAGTTAGCGTAAAGGACAAAACTTGTAGGAAAAAAAAGTTTAAAGTACACCGCCTGCAAGGAAACTTAGAAAATGACACGAACCGTAATTCGTCTTATTTTAAAGGACAAAATTTGTAATTCTGTCTTAAAAAAATGTTCTTACATTTTGGAATATATCAAGTTCCATCGGCATTTTCAGCGGCAATTTCTCTTCCAAAATATCACCGTCGGCGGCACCGATCTGACTGGGGTGGTGTTCACTGCTGGCACCGCGAGCCACATCAGCTCCTCCGTCGGCAAATCACGCTCCACACCTTACAGTCTTAACTTTACATGTATGTAATTCTTCATATTAATCATGCATGTTTATTTACATAAATGTAAATCTTTATTACTTATGTTTTTTAAAGTGAAGTCAACATAATAATGTGTAAATCTTTTACATGGGTGTTAATATTATAAACCATGTGTTTATTTTACATAAATGTAAATCTTCATATTACTCATGTTTCTCAAAGTGACCGTTCTTTTATATATGTATTAAAATTTTACACATTTGTTTGTAATTAAAAACATAATATTATGGAAAAAAAAACAACGAATAAATATGCATCTCGTATCAAAAGCTTATTACCCGATCATATTTTTTGGTGTCTAATGAATTTTCTATTAACATATGTTCAAACGTCTATAGGTAACCAAACATACATGTTTTTATCTTATATACCTAAATTACAATTTATGTAAAAAAAATCTTCATTAACAAATCTACAATATTTACATGCATGTATAAATTATTTTTAGAGTACGTAAAAAAACAATTAGATGTCGACAACTTAACACATGTGCAAACAAACCAATCAAAAATAAAATCTGTATTAAAATCTAATTACTATATATTAAATGGTTAGAATTATATACATATAAGTTAGTGTTTGGTGATGCGATAAATTAGGAGAATTATATGGTAAATTATACATCGCAGTTACCATACTAACTGCCTTTCTTGTTTGTCCAAATGCCTTTAAAAGTCCATTTATTTACCATCATGCCATTATTATTTTGAACCACTTATCAAATTATCAAGGGTTGTAATTAGTTTTTAAGGTTCTTACAAATAACTAGAGTTCTTAAATGATACTATATATATATATATATATATATATATATATATATATATGTATATATATAAAATGGTTCAAATAAAAATAAATAGTTTTCTAAGAATGGTAAGAACCAATAGATTTTTGACATGTGGCATTACAACTTATGGTTAAAGAATAATTATAGGAAACTATGTCGGTTATAGTGGTGAAAGAGTAATTCTAGGAAACTATGTCGGTTTTTTGTAATTTTAAATCTCAACCATCGATTAACATGATCTAATGGTTGTGATTTATTCCTAATCTTCCTAGGAAACCACTTCTTTTTAGAATAACCCTACCCTATATATATATACCACACACAAACATATATAATAATATATATGACTAAATTTCGCCCGACAAATAGTTGTCGCCCCCCCCCCCCCCAAATTTCGCCCCTAGGGGCGGTGGTGTAGCCCCATTAATTCGCCCATTTTTGTTGCCCGCTACGCATAATCTTAGGGGGTTGGGGGTGGTTGTTTTTTCATTGCTTGCAACATTCAATGAGGGTGTGCCACCTCATCCCACCACATTTAGTGGGGGTGGTGGTAGTGTGATGGGTTTTTGTGTGAGTGAAATGAGTGTATTTAGGGTATATATATGTATATATATATATATATATATATATATATATATATATATATATATGGGTGGGTTATAATAAAAAAATAGTTTTATAGGAAGAGTAAGAATAAATCTAGGCCCTTGGATCTAGGATTTAGTGGTTGAGATTGGTAGTTTTCAAAATAGCAAATAGTTTCATAGGATCAAGGATTTAGGCTACATAGTTTCATAACTTTAAATTTTATGTCCTTCCTACTCTTCCTACAAAACTATGTATTTTTATTTTAACCATTTTCTCTCTCTCTCTCTCTCTATATATATATATAGAGAGAGAGTGTGTGTGTGTGTGTTCACCATCACGCTAACCCCCGAAACGCGTGATCACTATCACGCTAACCCCCCCCCTCCCCAATCACTCGTGATAAAAGGGGCGGCAGTGTTCCAGAGGCCATTACTCGTGATGGGAGGCCCATCACAGACCATCCCATCCCATCCCCCATTATGCAAAAGTTATCCATTTTATTATCCACAAAAAAGGTTGTTTACAAAGCATCCAAACTTTTTTACAACATTTTATAATTGGTAAAATGAGAATTTTTACAACATTTTATAATTGGTAAAATGAGAACTCTTCTAGATGCTTAAAATTATCCTTTTAAAAGAAAAAAAAGTATGTGGGCGCTGATGTAAATAAACTGCCACAAATCTATCTCAAGCAATAAAAATCTATTATGAGGCCGAGGGGTGCGCAGCGCTAGGAGTGGCGCGAGAATGCATGCGATAGCGCCCCGGGGCGCGAGAGCCACACCACCGGGGCGCGAAAGGGGCGCGAGAGGGGCGCGAGAGCGGAATCCGAGGCAGGCGCTGGGGAGGTTGCGCTCGTGAGAGAAGGTTGGGAAACGTGAATATAGCCGTTGGGGGTGTTTGGCCGTTGGAATAAAAAAAAAAAAAAAAATTTATTACTTAAATATACTCTATATATATCACATACATATTTACATATACATATTCACATACATAACACATATCACACCCAAAAGAATTCTCACACACCACACCCAAAACCGAAAATCGTCATATCTTCGAAGCCTTTTTTTAAAAACATGTCTGGAAATTGGTACCCAAACCTAGATTCGGATTACGGTTACGACGATTTATGGTCGGCACCGGAACAACCGATGTTTTATTCGGGGTCGCAACAATCAACCGGCTTTCAACCATCCAACATGCAACCGTCTCCTAACTTTGTAGTTCCGGAGACACAAGAACCAGAACCAGAAGGTGAAGCTGCGGGACAAAGAAGACGCGTCCACCGGAAAAAACAAGTTGCGGGGGAGGGTTCGGCTTCGACTGGAAGGGCGAAACGGAAAATCACTCCGTGGTCATCGGATGAGAAGGAAGCCCTGTGTCGGGCTTGGATAGCCATTTCTGAGGATCGGCGTTGCGGTAATTGTTTTAACGTTATTAAAAATGATTTTTAAAAAAAGTTAAATAAAAAAGTTAAAAGACTTACAAATTTATTTATGCATTTTGCAGCCGACTACCAAAAGAGCAAGGTCTTTTGGGCAAAGGTTAGGGAGACGTTCTATTCGCTCGTTGGGAGTACAGAGCGGAACCCCGATATGATTTCGGGTCGGTGGACCGAAATCAGAAAATTTGTCGGCTTGTTTACTAATCTGTTCAACAGGAACGCCGGTCGTATGAGACCAAGTGGCAGTGACGATTTGGCGGTCTATAATTTCACTGTCGAAGAGTGGAAGCAGGAGTGCCTGCGGAGGTATGGGACGGTGAAGACGTGGGACGGTGTAAAGGAGTGGGAGATGTTGAGAAGGTGTTCCAAGTGGGTTGAGCTGGTGACGCCGGACCTTGATGCGGAAGTAGGGCCGAAACGGACTAAAACTAGTTCGTCTGGAGCGTACAGCACTTCCGCCAGGTCGGATTGCCGGGTTGGATTCGACCTAAACGTTGCGGGGGAGGAAACGCCTTCACCGCCGAGGAGGCGGCCATTGGGAAGGGACGCCAGGGGGAAAAAACCGGCTGAGGGGGAAGCCGTAAACATCAACGATCTTATTGAATCCCTCAATAAATTCAACAAAACCTTGGAGGGGGTCTCTGTTGACAAAAAGGAAAAAAAAAGAATGAAAGATTTGGACTTCCTTGCAAGAGACTTCAGCCACCTAAATCCGGTCGACCAAATGCTGATGGAAAAACAAAAAGAACGTATCCGGAAGAGGTTGATCGAAGAAGACGAAGCCGAAGAATAAGAATAATGTTTTTTTTAGTACTTTAATTTTTTTTATATATTAATGTGTTTTTTTAATTAATGTGTGTTTGTTTAAATAATTACTTGTTTTTTTAATAATACGTTTTTTTAATACATTTATAAAAAAATAAAAAAATAAACCTCTCGCGCCCCCTCTCGCGCCCCCTCTCGCGCCCCTCCACACCATGCCCCGGGGCGCTATCACCATTACCAACACCCATCTTTTCAACTTTCTCTCTCTGCCACACGTCACAATATTATTGGATGGCGCCCCCTCTCGCGCCCCCTCTCGCGCCCCCCACACCCCTCAGCCTGAGAGAGGACACATGACAGAAAATAATCAGTTTTGATTTATAGCTTTAGAAACCCGTGTATTATATGGGATAAAGTAATATATAAATTATAATAAACTATTTAATACAAATAAAAAATAAGATAATTAAATATTTTTATATTATATAAAAAAATGTATTGCAAATATACCCCGTTTTATATAATTATAAATATTAGACTTTTAAATTGAGAATGGATTTTTCTACCATTGGCATACAATAATGAAGCAATGCTACTGTAAACAACATTTAAAACAATGAGGCATTTTGATGTGAAAGATGTAGCTAAAGTCTTTCACAAAAATGTTATATATTCCATACCCGGCCATAGACAAAAGATGTAAGCAACATATAAAACAATGAGGCATTTCGATGTGAAAGATGTAGCTAAAGTCTTTCACAAAAATGTTATATATTCCATACCCGACCATAGACAAAAGAGACATCAGATTTTCCTTTTGGAACAACTTTCGTGTTGTCCTTATAAACACACTGTTATTCAACTATCACAATAGTAATATAATACATATAAAAAATTGTCTATGATTTTAAGACTAAATATTTGTAAAAAAAATTATTATAGTTTTCATTAATCTGAAGATGTCTCAAAAAATTGACTTATAATGTACTCTTTAAATATAAACTCTTTTATATATACATTTCAATTTTAAAGAAAATATATTTATGACATGTAATTATTATATTAATATTTTTATATTAAGTATGTTTATAATATAATTTAAGACATTAATACAATCAATGAAGATTGACCAATTAATACAGTATTTTGAATTTATAATCAATACTATATTTAGAACCAATATTTTTCTTTCTTTTCCATCAATATAAGAGAAACTAGCTTTAGAAACCCGTGTATTATACAGATACATTAATGTATAAATTACAATGAATAATTTAATACAAATAGAAAAAAAATGATAATTAAGTCTCTTTATATTATGTAAAATTATGTATTACAAATAGAGTCGTTTTATATAATCAAATATATTTGAAGTTTAAATTTAGAATGAGTTGTTCTACCATTGATATACAATAATGAAGCAATGTCATTAGAAACTTAAAACAATGGGGCATTTCGATGTGAAAGATGTCGCTAAAGTCTTTTACAAAAATGTTATACATTCCATACCCGACCATAGACAAAAAAGACATCATTCTCGGTTTAAAATTCAAATATATATTTGATGATATAAAACGACTATATTTGTAATACATTTTTTTTACATAATATAAAGAGAATTAATTATCTTTTTTTATGTGTATTAAATTATTCATTGTAATTTATACATTAATTTATCCCGTTTAATACATGGGTTTCTAAAGCTAGTAATATAAATAGAGTTTAGAAAAACATGAATAATTTAATCAGATATAATACAAATAGAATGTAAAAGGAAAGTGAATAACTATTGCTCTATACCATATATAAGTTTTGGAGGGAAAAAAATGTGAGGATTAACCGCAAACTGAGATGTGTCTACAATTATTTTACTTTATTAGAATAGGTAGATGATTTTGGCGGGAATTTGATGGTGACAATTAACCTCAGAATGCCATGTGGCTATAATTATTTTCTTTTATTAGTATAGGTAAATATTTAATAGGTAGTTAAATTGATAATGCTGGGTTGACGGATGTTTTAAAACTTGTACTAAAATGCACTAGTTAAATCTTAAAAATATATATATATGAAACCTTTAGATTTAAAAACTCTTTGGTTGCTCCTCACATCCACTTAAATTACCAGATTATTTTATTATTTGTAAATGGAGCCTTCTCATACATTTAACCTCACGGATATGTGTCTCACTAATCCCAGATAGCCTTTAAACGAATTATAACATCTCATTAAATTAAAAATTAATCTTACCAAATATTTGATATGAAAATCTTATAAAATAGAAAATATAAATATTAATATCCAACTTTTTTTAAAAAATATATTATTTATAATTAAGAAACAATTTTATAGTAAAACAAATAAACGGATCATGGGTCTCACCAAACCCAGATAACTTTAAACGAGTTATAACATATCATTTGTATGTGAAACTCTTTCATTATCAAGCCCTAAGTATATTATTAATTTTCTTACAATAAACAAAATTAATATCTAAAAAATATATCAATATTAGAAAAACGAAAATGTAAAACAATTCCCGTACTACGGGCGATAAAACATAATATTTAATATATACCTTTTTATCACTTAAACTGCTTTAGATGTGATAAATCGATTTTACGTATGGGTAAAACATGGATAATTTTTATATTATATAAGATCATATAAGTATTTAAAGTGGTCCAAATATATAAGATGGAAGCCATTTAGATACACTTATTGCATATTTATTACAAGTGGCTTTTAACTTAAGGTAACAAGGCGTAGTAAAAGTGTTCATCTTCAAGTGATTAAAACTTCTAATCACAAAGTAGACATTAGTATAAAAATAAAAGTATGTTGAGATGATGTGCGAGTTAATAGTTCTAAAAATAACTTTTTACATATCAAGTATTTACAAAGTAAGCCATATGTTAAACATAGAGGTGTTCAAAAAAACCGGTTACGGAACCGGTTTGGCCGGTTCAACCGGAAACCGGTTTTTTAAAAACCGGTTTTTTTAAAAACCGGTTTGACCGGTTTACGTAACCGGTTTACGTATCGGTTATACGTTTTGGAGCCAAAACCGGTTTTATAACCGGTTTTTTTTATAACCGGTTTTTTTTAATAACCGGTTATTAAAAAACCGGTTAACCGGTTTTTAAAATAACCGGTTTATTACCGTTATAAAAAAAACCGGTTAACCGGTTTTTTAATAACCGGTTAACCGGTTAAACCGGTTTTCGAACGTTACCAAACGGCTTTATAGCCGTTTTTTTTTTTTGACCGTTTTTTAGCCGTTTTTTTTTTGTTTTTTTACCATTTTACCCCCACAAACATCTATATATAGTTTAGGTTGGGTATTGGTTAGATCACACTTGATTATACAACTCCAAACGCTCTAAACGTTTATTTCATACGCGATTATACAACTCCAAACGCTCTTCTTTCGTAGTCGTTTATTTCATACTCGAGTATACCACTCTTAATTCGTAGTCGATTATCATGGCCTCCCAAAGTGCTGCTTCATCGGTCAACATGGGTGCCTCGAACACGGGAGAAACCGTCGTTCGGGTCATCCCCACGAAACGAAACCAAGATATTTGGCAACATTTCGACCTATGCGAAATGTCTAACGGAACCCAAAAAGCTAGATGCAAACATTGTTTGAAGTTTTATAACAAAGAAGCAAACTCCAGTTTAAGAGCTCATGTAGAAAAGCCCTCTTGCAAGGTCTTGAAGGACGAATCCGGAAGTAGTTCGCAGCCGGAGATGACGAATCAAGGAACGGTGTTTACGTACGACCTTGAAGCGGTACGTCAACAGTTTGGCAACTTTGTGATTCAACAATCACTTCCTTTCAACCACTTCGACAACCCTCAATTCACGGAGATGATGCAAAAGTATGTTCAACCACGCTACCAACACGTAAGTCGTTCGACCCTTAGAAGAGATTGTCTTAAAGCATGGAAAAACGCTAAATCCGAACTAATTTCATACTTTTCAAACTTACAAACTGGTGTGAACTTAACAACGGATGTGTGGTCGGTACCTAATGGTTCGCCCGACTCATACATTTGTGTGACGGCTCATTGGGTTGACCCCCGGTCGTGGCAAATGATGAAACGAACCGTTGTGTTTCAATTGTTTGATTACCCGCACACGGGTAGAAATATTTTTAAACTCTTGGATAAAGTCATTCGACAATACAAGATTGAAGATAAAATCTTTTCAATATCGTTTGATAACGCGTCCAACAATACGGCCGCGGTTGGCCATTTAAAATTAAAGTATAAACCTATCTGTGATGGAGCGTTTTTTCATAGCCGATGCATTGCACATATTATCAACTTGGCCGTGCAAGATGGGTTAAACGTGATCGAAACGCAAAGAAACAATTTTAAAAGAATGTTACGAGATGTTTTTAGCAACAATTCAACATTTTCAAGATACAAAAAATTTTGTGAAGAAGCTAACTGTCAATGGTTGGGGCCTAATTGGGATTGTCCAACAAGATGGAACTCGACTTGTGAAATGTTTGAGAAAGCCATCCAACAAAAACAATCGTTAATTGCGTTTCATCAAATTTTGTCAAATAGGGGTAAATGTGCACCGTACGATCCTAGAAACTGGTTATTGATTGAGATCGTTACGGAGGTTCTTCAAATTTTTAAATCTTGCACAACTAGTTTATCCGGGGTTTACTATCCAACAAGCCCCATTGCTTTACCAAAAATTGCTGTCATGTGCACAAAGTTGACTGAAATTCATTGTAGGGGTGCACCTTATTTTGATATGGGTGCAAAAATGAAAGAAAAATTTAGAAAATATTTTCAACAACTACCCGCTGTTTTGACCTGTGCGGCTGCGTTAAACCCTTGCATCAATGTTGGTGGTGTTGAAGCTTTAATAGAAAAAATTTGTGATGAGCTAGAGTTAAACGACGATCAAAACCCCCATTATAACCAAACTTTAAAGAATGCTTTCAACACCACCTTGGCAAACATGTATGATGTTTACCTTACAAAACACGGGTCGTCTTCCCAAATTCATGACTCGTTAAGAGCTGTTGCCCAATCCCAATCCCAAACCGACCTTGAAATGGGGATGTACTACATGATTTGGGAAGACGCCGGTAAACGTCAAAGGGTAAACACCCCAAGCAGTGAACTTGGAAGGTATGGTGGTACCAACTTTGTGAAACACATGACTCCGGATGAATTTAGAAGTCTTGATATGCTGGCTTGGTGGAGAGGTAAGGAGGATGAGTTTCCGATCCTCGCCGCCATGGCCAAAGATTTACTAACGGTCCAAGCTTCCACGGTAGCTTCGGAGTCTGCTTTTTCTGTTTCTGGCAGGGTTATATCGATTAGGAGGACTCGACTCACTCCACCAGCTGTAGAGATGTCGATTTGCTACAAGGATTACTTGGACTCTTTAGATAGGGCACAACATCAACGCTCACTCGAGGGGGAAATGGAGTATGAGGCGGCCTTGTATGAAGACGAGGTCAATCAAGGACACACTCAACCAATGACCGATGAAGAAGCCGCGTACGACGATTACCTAAGGAATAGCTCGGGATCGGGTAGCGAAGAAAATGAGTAACAAACATCAACTTGTTAATGTAATCGTGTCTAAGCATTCTTTAATGTTTGTATTTTTGAGTTACGAATATGCGATAACGATTTAATGTTTGTATTTTTAATGTAAAAGCTATAAATGAAAGTTATGTGTTTTTAATCTTCCAAGCAAAGAATGCTAACAACGAAACCCTAAACCCTAAACCCTAAAGCAAAAAAAAAAAAAAAAAAAAAAAAAAAAAAAAAAAAAAAAAAAAAAAACCGGTTAACCGGTTAGACCGGTTATTAAAAACCGGTTGTAAAAAAACCGGTTTAATAACCGGTTCTAACCGGTTTCTAAACCGGTCCAAACCGGTTTGGCCGGTTTGAGTTTTCATTGACAAAAACCGGTTAATAACCGGTCCGGTTATTAACCGAACCGGTTTTTTTCTGGATAAAAAAAACCGGTCCGGTTAATAACCGAACCGGTTTTTTCAAAAAAACCGATTTGTGCACCTCTAGTTAAACATATGTTTATAAAATATATTTCTTTATGTCATTTTAGATTGAGAATAAAAAGAAAAGAGAATCACTTATTTATGTAACTAATTAAGCGAAAGAAGTTAAAATATGATACACGATTACGTGAGATTCTTTTCTTGAACGGCAAAGAAATTTATTGCAAAGCCCTCTAGCAATATTTGAGATGAAAACAATTTTATAGGTTATAGCAATCACATCTCATTCTCTATCCCACATAAGTTCTTATAATTTAGATGAAATTTGGAGATTTTTATTCATGATGGTACTTCGGTTTTTCGTGAAATAGAAAATTATATTTAGGGAATAACTTTCATATTTAAAGACTCACTGTTTATTTATATTATTTTTTCTTGATATTTTGTGAGTTGAATAAAGAGAAAATGTTACAAGAAAAGAATACAACAACATTAGTTAATTAAATTAGAGCCAGGAATACTGAATGAGACGTAGGAGATTTTGGGTAATGGAATAATTTTTTTTGCTAAATTATGTACATACGCATAAAGAATTTATCGTAGAAAAATATAATATGTTAGTTTTTTTTTAATTAGTGTACGAGTAGGCGAGTAGCTAGGCAGCTGGGCTTGATATAAACTAAACAAAGGCTAATTGGGCTCAAAGTTTGGTGGGCTAAAGCTATAACTGATCAAAGTACAAAAAAAAAGGATGAATAAGAATAATAATTTTATATGGGCAATATTTTGTTCTTTTTTCTTTCTCATGTTCCGTTAGTTATTTTCTTACGACTACAACTGATATCATGGTTTTGAAGTCATTAAAATCAACTTGTACGTAAATGATATGAATGTGCTCAAATATTTACTCCAATTGTTTTTTCAAAAGATGAATCAGGCAAATCGCATAACTATATCAGTTTCAACCATAGATAACTTGATTAGGAGACAATTGTTGGCTAGTCCTTGCATGAATCGTCTCAATAGTTGCCATTAGCCAACATATCTATGTGGTAGATTAGTATAACTTGTTTCATTGTGAATTAGACATATTACTCTACCAAATACGAAACCGAGAGTGATTAGCGGTTTCTTGTTTCATATATTCGGGCGGCGTGGGTTTTCGCTTCAAATTTTAAGTTCAAAGTTGTTTTAAGATTAGCTTAATTGAACTCATTCTACATCTTTGATTTAACAATCAAATAAAACATCTAATACTAATCACACAGTACCCATAAAAGCAATGCCTTACTTACATGCATATAGGTTGATTAAGAATTTTTTTTACATTAATTGATACCAACAAAATAGTCTCTATGAGTCGTTAAAAACCAGTCAAAGATTCATATAGCATTAACAGTGTTAGTGACAAATCCAAAAATATTCGTCAATGGGTCATATTCGTCAAATTCGTCTGCTATAACGTGTCAAAGCAGGTAAGTTATAACAGGTTAAAACCAAGTGGGTCATAAATGGGGGTAACAAGTCGGTTCTTACAGGGCAATCCTACTTTAAAAGGTTCGGCGGGGGCATAGGTCACCCCTGGTTGGCTGTGAATCCGCCCTGATGCTAAAATCAAATACAAGTAGATTAACGTGCTAAGCGTATAAGAGCATTATCAATCCATTCTCTAACTTTAAGTGAGAGGATTTTGTAAATTATATAATATGGTTAAAAATGGTTGTGAGTGAAGAAAACAGAATACTTGTGATTTTTTGTAAATTTGAAGAAATTTTGTTTGCCCACATTTTTTAATATTTGTTAAATTAGTTGTGAGTAGATAACAAAATATTATTTCGAACAAGAGAGAAAAATATAGTGTTTTTTAAATTAATTATAGAGATGACGATGAGAGACGGGTTAAAAATATTCTAAATAGGTAGAATAATTAGGTTAACAAAAGAGTAATTATTATTAGAGTTAACTGCAGTTATGGTTCCTGTGGTAAAATCAAAACGCAACTTTCAACGCCATTTCACAGATAAGGCCCTGTAGTTTTTTTTTTTTTTTTTTTTTTTTTTTTTGCAATTGGGACCCTGTCTTGACTCGTGACCCAAAGTTCGTTTTTTTCATGAAAAGAATATCATACCCTTGCAATTTGCAACCATGTGATTTTAAATATATTCAATTTGGACCATTGGTATGTTAAAAGATTTCCCTCCAAATAAAAATAATAACGAAACAATGCATTATGGGTTTCGAATCCGGGTCTAGCCATACCAAGTAGCAAGTACCACAAAAGCGTTAAACACACCTTTATTCATTTTGCTTTCGATACATTTGGGTCTCTTGCCCCTGATGCTGCTACGTTTCTGAAAAAAGTTCAGCGCTCGTGCACAGTCACTTAATGACGATGAAGAACGATAATTTTGTTTTCAGTAAGATCGGTTTTGACATTGAAAAAGTAACTACTAATCAATCTACTTTAAGATTTAAATCAATACAAAACCAGATTCAAATTCCAATCATTAGCTCATTATCAATATCTTTTCAAACACAAAATCGATTCAGTTAATAGAGAAAATTGAACAAGATTGATTCAACCGTAACTGTCGCTATATCAACGTCAACACCCTTCTCTGTAACCTACTCGGTTGCCTTCTTGATATCATCGATTCTTAGCCATAGATAGAATTTATTCGGTTAATGAAACAAGAACGGAGGAACGATAGATTTGGGGATTTAGGTTTTCTTTAGAGGTGGTTTGCAAGTGGTGGTGTTAAGGTGGAGGTGGTGGATGTTGGCTGTTGGTAAGGTGGTTCATGGTGATAGAGAACATAGAGGGTAGTTGGTGGTGGTTTGTTGCGGAGACGGCTGTTGTGGGTGGTTGTGGTGTACGACGAAGTTGATTAATCGGTGGCTTGAGACAGTGGTGATTTTTGAATGAATGGAGAAGAGGACAACACTATCTATTATGTTTATATCTTTTGTGTTACAGGGTTTCAAAGCTATGTTTCAGGTTTTACCAAAGGGACTATAACTGCAATTAAATCTTATTACTATTATTATTATTATTATTATTATTATTATAAACTGTTTACTGTTAGACTATCAGGTATTTGTGACTATATTCTGCTATATATAATTGGAAAACTAAGTCTACAGCAGACTTAGTTGATGTGCAGGTATAGTCCCTATTTTCGTTCAATGTCAGTACATTGTCGATACCATGACAAATCAAATTGTCTTTTTGTTGTGTCGAAATGATAATCGCTAGGATGTTGAGTGAAGTATCTTTTTGGTATTGTAAGCTATGTATCGAGTGTCAATACCGCGTCGATACTTTAATAAACCAAACCGATATAGACCAGGTTTTATTAATGTTTAGATAAACATTTTGTTGTTGTGTTGAAGTGATAGTCTTTATGGTGTATATGTATATCCGCACTTAAAAATTTTGGACTATTACCAGTTTCCCGGCGCAACGTGCGAAGAGAATATACTAGTACTAGTTAATATAACCATGGAGCTACCAGAAATCACCACCAACAATCCCCTCACTGTCACTCACAGACAAACCCACCCCCATCTCCGTCCTCCGTCAGTCACACGCCCACCTCCTCAAAACCGGCCAAATTCACAACCCATTCACCGCCGGTTCACTCATCTCCTCAGCCGCTTCATTATCTCTCTCATACGCTCACTCAATCTTCACCCACATACAAAACCCTAACCCATTCTCTTACAACTCATTAATCCGAGCATACCCCAATAGCCCATCACCCGAAGCCTCATTCAATCTGTTTATTAGCTTGCTGTTTGATGATCATGTTGACCCGGATAAGTATAGTTATACTTTTGTATTGAAAGCTTGTTCGGTAATTGGGAATGTGGGTGTTGGAAGACAAGTTCATGGGCATGTGGTTAAGCTTGGGTTTGTGGGTAATGTGTATATTTGTAATACTTTGATTCGTATGTATGCGAAAGGCGGGTTTTTTAGGTTGCACGGAAGCTGCTCGATGAAATGCCTGAGAGAGATGTCGTGTCGTGGAACGCGGTATTGAGCACTTATGTGGATTTGGGTATGATGGGGTTTGCGCGTAAGTTGTTTGATGAAATGCCTGAGAGGAATGTGGAGTCTGGGAATTTTATGATTTCCGGGTATGTTAACGATGGGATGGTGGTGGAGGCGAGACGTGTGTTTGATCGGATGTTGGTGAAGGATGTTGTTACTTGGAACGCGATGGTTACGGGTTATGCTCGTGATGCGCAGTTTGATGAAGTGTTTCGGCTGTTTGAAGATATGCGGAAAGCTGGAGTGAAGCCGGATGATTACACGTTGGTTAATGTTTTATCGTGTTGTGCGCGTGTGAATGGTTTGAGTCAAGGTGAATGGGTCCATGGTTACATTGAGCGAAATAATATCGAGGTGGGCGGGTTCTTAGCCACAGCTCTTGTTGACATGTACTCGAAATGCGGGTGTATCGAGAAGGCGTTAGAAACGTTTGATAATACATCGAACAAGGATATTAGTACATGGAATGCGATTATTAATGGACTTGCGCTACATGGGTATGGAGAACGCGCGATAGAAACGTTTCATGAATTGTTAACGAACGGTTTCACGCCGAATGATGTGACTTTCGTTGGTGTGTTATCGGCTTGCAGTCGTTCTGGCTTATTAAACGAAGGTCATAAAATCTTTGAATGTATGGTGCACGAGTATGGGATCAAGCCCACCATACAGCATTATGGATGTATGGTGGACTTGCTAGGTCGGTTCGGGTTGTTAACCGAGGCTGAAAGCCTTGCGAAACAAGTTCCGTTTGAAGAGTCTCAGGTAGTGTGGGAGAGTCTTTTGGGTGCTAGCAGGAATCATAATGATGTTGAAATGGCGGAGCGTGTGTCTAAGAAGGTTCTGGAACTGGGTCCGTGTGAGAGTAGCGGTTATGTTCAGTTGTCAGATGTTCACGCGCCGAAAGGTAGGTTTAATGATGCTGTGGAGTTGAGGAGGAAGATGAGGGAACAAGGTGTGTTTAAAGATCCTGGTTGTAGTATGATTGAAGTTGATGGTGTTGTTCATGAGTTCTTAGCTGGTGAAGGAATGATCTTGTCGCATGAAATTAGGAATGTAATATGTATTGTAGTGAAAACTGAAAAGATGAATGCATTATTAGCTTCCATAATTTTTCATGATATATTGCATCACAACTGATCTGTCCAAGGTTCTAAAAATATATTACTGGTCTGTTATTTTTTTAAGTTTCCACATGCATCGATCTGAGCTTGAAATTCTAATATCTCAAATTGTTTTCGGTTCTTGTTTGACAACAAAGTATTACCCTTTTGCTCGATACCATCATAGTTGCAAGGGGCCATGAGTTGGGTTATGGGTTATCACGGGTTTAGCTTAAATCATTTGACCGACTTGACAGACAACACAAAGTAACTCCCTACCATAGGGGCAGGCCGGGTTATGGGTCAGAACGGTTAATTTCTAGTCAGTCAAAATGGGTTATAAGCCGAGCGGGAGACTTGCAAAAACTTTTCTATTTTATTAACATTGCATATAATCTATACATGATTACAAAAGCTGTATTATTACGATAATAACATGAAGTGATTTAAGAGGTTTATGCATCTAACTCATGTTATTATTGTAATAATATCTGTCATCAATGGAGTTTAGGTTGTGATCAGTGGTAATGAAGATTATACCTTAATGGGACAATTGGATGTAAAGATAATTCTTAATAATTTATATTGATAAATTGAAGATCAGCCATCTATATATCCTTAACTTTACTGAAACATACATCTTTGTTGGATATGTTTAGGGAAAAACAGAAATTAGTAGGGCTTGGCCATCTTATAATTGGTTTATTATGGATTAATTCTTTCTATTTTATACTGCAGCCCATGTGGTAAAAAAATCAACATTAGTAGTCTAAACCGGCAAAAAAAATGAAAAACGTTTCAGAAAATAACAGCCACACGCTCTAACCAACTGAGCTATTCCAGCATTTGTTTTTGTTAGGTAATATAATTTACATATTTAGGACTAAATAATTAGAGGTGAAATGAGAATAGTTTTAGATGCCATTTTCGGATTTTCCAGTCATGATTGAAAATTCAATATATTTTAGAAAACTAATAATTATTAACTATACATTTTCTAAAATGGATCGTCTTTTTGACAAAGATTAAAATTTAAAACAGAAATGCAGACTCTAGTTTTGAGATGAAGAAATAGAATATTTTTAAGAAAAATTATCTAAAACATAAATAGAAGAAAAAAATTGTTTATATGTTGTATAAAGGTAATACATAATATTAAGAAAACTAGAAGAGATATCAAAACATTATATCCAGTCATTGCAAGATGAATCAATGGGTGTAAGTTGTGAAGAGAGTATTGTAGAGGAAGGGAGTTTGGTATCAATTTATAATGATGTAAATACAAAACTATTAGTTTTAGCTTTAAAGCATCTTCAAATGTTATGATCATTTCAAAAGCCCACACAACAAACAATCCTTTGTATGATAAAAGTGTAAATAATATTTTAAACAAATAAAATATTGTAAAATCCTCCATCTTGGTAATAGATTAACCACATAAACCATCAGCATAGTTAATTAATTTTAATAGAAAGAATCCCACATTGAAATACATCTAGATTTTTTCAACACTGTTTGAAACCACTTTAAATATTCAAGTATGTCTTTCTAAACATAATGTTAAATCAAGTATATTAATTTTGATCCTTTAAATCTAACTCATCCAAGTATGTTACACTGTTGCTCTCTAAGATACAAGAGCAACAGGCTTTGATAAAGATGTACCAAATCATAATCACTAAAATGGATAAAGAACTTAAAGCTAAAGATGCCGAGATTAGTAAGCTGCAGAGAATATTAACCAAAGCGAATGCATCAAACAAAATATTGGAAATGAAGATTGATTCGAATAACTGTTTTCCGATGATGAACGATATGGATCTATCGGATCTAAGCGCAAATGAATTTATAGCGGTCTTAAATTACGCTTTAAATTCAATTCAGGAGTTTGTGAAACTCCTGATTCGTAATGTGCAAGCGTCGAACTGGAATATCGACGCTGCTGTAGCCGCAATCGAACCTGATGTGGTTTTCCCAAAATTGCGCGACAAATGCTTCACGTTTGAATCATACATGACTCGTGAAATATTCAAAGGATTTTTTCGAGTTGAGGATGAAGAAGAGGATCGTTTTTATAATTTTAATCAATTTAAAAAGTTGAAATCGTAAGGCGCGATGCACTTATTGAACGAAGATCTACCTAGGTCTTCGTTCGCAAAGTTTACACGCGCCAAGTACATGCGATTGGTGCATCCGAAAATGGAGTTTTCATTTTTCGGAAACCTAAGGTTGCGGAAGACATTGATCACGTGGCAGTTTCCGGATACCGTGTTTTTTAACGCGTTTGCTGAAATGGCGCGACGCGTGTGGATTCTAAGGTGTCAGGCATTATCGTATGATGAGGAAGTTGGCGTGTTTCGTGTGAGGAAAGGAGCGCGGTTCTCTGACTTGTATATGGAAAGCGTGGCGGCCGATGATATTATCGGTGAGACGCAGGTGGCGTTTACGGTGGTTCCGGGGTTTAAGATTGGGAAAATGGTGGTGCAAAGTCAGGTGTATTTATCTCCGACGATTGATAAATCCGGAGGATGAATGATTAATAGGGGTTTTGACTTTTGGTCAAATCACAAATGTACATATTAATATTATATAGGTGATCATACAAATTTTATAAGTTATAAGTTTCGGTCTAGTTTTGTTTTATAAAAAAATTAATTCTAGTATTTTCGTTAGATTGTAAATTTAAGTTTTAGAGCAAAATTTTGAAATAAGTATATTTTTTGTAAAAGTATATTATTGATTTGTATGAAGCACTAAAATTGTCTGAAAAGTATATAAAGACATAAACCGATAAACGTGCATAACTATTTTACTCATTAAAGTGTTTTAACTTACTTTTATATTTTGACGAGTAAACAGTAGCTTCTGAATGATATATAACTTTTTTTATGACCAACTTTAAATTTATATTTAATCTTCTTTGTTATTTGAAGTCAAGTTTTAAATTTTCATTTACTCAACTAAGTGGTTACATATTTTATATATGAAATATGAGGAAAGTTAACGTATATATAAAATTAACGTGTTAATTGTGAAAATTAAGTAGAGTAATTACATAATTACTCTATGATATAATTACATAATTATTCTACTTATATATATAATTACTCTATTTAATTCTCACAATTAGTACGTTAATTTCATTTGTATTTAATCTAAACTCATAAAATATAAATGTTATTTTCCCAAATCTTAAAAACGCAAATAAATTACATTTGGAAAGTAACACTGAGTTACATTTAAAGCAAGTCACTAAATGTTTTTTTCTCTCTTTTATTGAAAAAATACATATGATACTCCCACAACACCACTCTTCCATGAAAGTTTGCGGTCGTCGATCTTTCTACACGAGTGGGAACGTTTGCCTGTCACTACCAGTCTACAACATCATCATCATCCATGGCGTCCATGAGCCCCGTGTTGCAATGTTGGTCCTCTAACAAAGTCTAAGCTACTCGTTAATAAGCATGACAAATATTTGAAAGAAACGTACTGTTAGCAACACTTTGATACATATTTTGTTTGGTTTATTGGACAACACTTTGTGTACATATAAACGTTTATATGATATTACAGTACTATACTTCAATTTATTTATGCATTTAAAAATCTTTATATATTTTAAATTCACTTTATTTAGCGTTTAATAAATAGAAAAGGCTATGAATTATATTATATCAAGAAATTAAAAAATAAAAAAAGAAATGGCAAGGGATCGAAGAGGTACCTACCATTGGGTTAATAATCAATTAGTAAAGGCAGAACATTCAAAGTTTAAACACTTAGAGTTGAAAGAGTTTGAGCAAGTATTAGGTTTAAGTCCTACATACAACTGATAAGTGACAACATCATTTAAAAAAGAAATTCGTAGTTAAAATCTTCTTTTTAAAGAAATGGAAGGGCTACCCCAACCGACAAAGAGAACTGTAGAGATAGGGTATGAAACCCATCATTTGACAAAGTATAACACCAATTGCATACGCTGGGCGGAACACTAAGCGCCAGGAAGCAACTAACGCAGAGCGTAGTACATGGCGAGAAGAGTAGAGTCCAATATAACTTTTCCTAACACCTCGGGAATGGTAATACGAGGGTCCCACCAGCATGGGACAAAAAGATGGTAACCCGCATAGGGATAAACACCAAACCAATGGGGATTGGACAACAGATAAAGGACGGTACAAACAGTACAATCACGTCCTTGTCAAAAGGCCATGATGCCCACCAACTTCCACCAACCACCACGACCGCACGAATGAAGAATATTATTGGTGGAAAACCTGACAAGGTGGTTGGTCACACTCTCTCTCCTCCGGCTATAAATACCAGTAAACCTCCAAATGGTAAAGGGATACTTTCTCCTACTATCACTATCAAATTATACTTCGTACTATCAAGTACTGATTCTCACGCCGGAGGGTGGCTACGAGAGAATCCCCCACATTCATCGTAACGAGCTCACGGTGTTCTGTTTTGCAGGTTATACTTGTCTGCGCCAAGAAGGTTTTATAACCCATCGTGTGGAATTCTTAACCATTACCCTCGGACTAACATGTTAGACCTTGAGGGGTGGATTCGTGTTTCTTCATTGGCGTCATCCGTGCATATTGCTAGAACAGTAACTTACTCTGTTCTTGACTCAGATGAGTGGCAAGACTAAACCGAAGGAGGTTGGCCAAAAAGCCAACCTAGAGGGGAACATTGAAAATCTGGACGTAGAGGAAACAGGCGGAGGTCTTCTAAACACCTCCACCATTCACCCTACTGTCACGGATAAACAAAAAACAAAGACACGTTCCAAAGAAGCCATGCCGCCAGACATCATGGCATGGCTCGAGGAAGAACAACAAAAGCTAAAAGACAAATTACAAGAAAAGATGGCATCCGTTGTAAAACCTAGATCGCTGTTTGATACGGCTTCTAGTAGCAACGAGGAGGACGAGTCAGAGGAAAACTCAACGCCAGCTCGTACTAAAACACCATTCACCAAAACACCTCCTGCTAAGCAAAATAGCAAAGCAGGAGACAAGTCACAGCGGTCAAATCTAAAGGCAGACTCACGCCTAGACGACCCTGACTATGAAGAAAGCTGGAAAGGGCCAGACGTTAAAAAATTGGTAAAATATCATCCAGAAGCGGCAGTTGATTTTTCCAAACCATACCGGCCAACAACATCGGCAGGAAAATCAAAGTTTGTAGTAAGGATAGCAGAAGCAGAGCTACCAGAAAATCCCAAAATCCCGCCAACAGTGGGCCAATATGATGGTATCTCAGATCCAGACGATCACCTGCAAACCTTCACGGTTGCGGGACTAGTATCAGGGTGGACCATGCCGTTATGGTGCCACATCTTTACGCTAACCCTAGTGGGAGCCGCTAGAGCATGGTTTGAAAGGTTGCCAGATGGTCAAATTACAAGCTGGAAGATCTGACAAAAAAGTTTATTCAACAGTTCAGCCAGCAACGGCGACACATTAGTGACCCAACAGACATTTTGAATGTCGTGAGAAAAGACAATGAAAATCTAGAAGATTTCATCACTAGATTCAACCAAGAAGGCCTGAACATCGGCGGCGTAAGTGAAGAACTTCTGCGGGCAGCCTTTCGGCAAAACGTAAAGTGTGACGATCTTATACGTAACCTTACGGGCAGAGATGGCATGCCGCAGCGATGGGACGATGTCATGACCGCGGCCAAAAGGTACGCACGAATGGAAAAAAGTTTCGGAAAAGAATTGGTAAAGAATGATGCCAGAAACGACATTAACAGGGCCCACCAAGGCAAGAGAACGTCCTCCGTATGGTCAAGGTTGAGCAGCGATAGAGAGTCCACATTCGACCCATCCAGGACAAGACGGTCAGTCAAGCACGCCCCAAACGAATGCATCAAGGTGGACTCCGCTGACAAAAAGTCCAGCCCATATAATGTACAATGAGGGGATCCAACTGAAAAAGCCGGTACCAGTGAAACAAGGGCCGAGCAAAGATATGAAAAGTTATTGTGACTTTCATGAACAACATGGCCATACTACGAACCAATGTATCAACCTGAGAGACGCGATCGAAGAATGCGTTAAAAATGGCAAATTGGATCACCTGGTGATAAACATACGAGGGAAGTACAAACGCCCACCTCCAAGAGATGGCGGAAAGCCAGAAAAGAAGATCAAAGATCTACACGCTAATATGATCTCGAGCAATGTTCAGAGCAAGAAAAGGGGGACGGAGTGGGCGCCATGGAAAGAAGAACAAGTCATCTTCCCAAAAGTAAGAGGAGGGGCGAACAAGAAAGCACCCTTAGTAATTACAGCCGTTTTCGGTAGTTACAGGACGCCGCGCTTCTTTGTTGACACGGGGGAACGTCCAACATCATGTACCGCCAGTGTTTCGACTTGATAGACGAAGAAGACAAACGGCGTTTGACAATAGTTAACGCTCCAATCACGGGATTCAACCAAATCATTGCATACCCGCTGGGACAGCTGACATTCCCAGTCGAGCTAAGTGATGGGCTCCATTCACGAACGGAAGACGTCGACTTCCTAGTAATGGAAACCCCTCACCCACAGTATGATATAATCTTGGGAAGAGAAGCCATTAGTGACTTCAACGCTACCCCCGTCAACAGCACACAGGATAGTGGGGGTACCAACCCCAACAGGGATAGCAATGATCCACGCCAACAAGGAATGTAACATGGCGGAAAGAAAAACACCGCCACAGAAAATGCAAAAAACCAGCAAGTCCAACCATCTCAGAAGAAGCGCGCGCGGCGCTCAAGAGCTTATTACTCAAAAACATCGATGTCTTCGCTTGGACCCCAGCGGATATGATGGGAGTCCCAAGAAGTAAAGCGGAACATGAGTTAAAAGTTAACCCAAATTTCGTCCCGGTGGTACAAAAGCGAAGAAAGATGGGGCCATAATAGGCAAAAGCCTGTGATGAGCAGGTCCAACAACTAATCGATGCACGTATAATCCGAGAAATTCAGTTCCAAACTTGGGTAGCGAACTCGGTAATGGTACCCAAGGCAAGTGGCCAATGGCGCATGTGTATTGACTTCAAAGATCTAAACAAGGCGTGCCCGAAAGATTGTTACCCCTTGCCAGAGATAGACCTTAAAGTGGACGCACTGGTACCCTTTCAGTTCAAGTGCTTTCTAGATGCCTACAAGGGGTATCATCAAATCCACATGGCGACAAAAGACCATGACAAAACGGCGTTAAGGACAAACAGCGGAACATATTGTTATAAAATGATGCCATTTGGCCTCAAGAACTCCGGGTCTACTTACCAAAGGTTGATGGACAAAGAGTTCAAACCTCAAATTGGGAGGAATTTGGAAGTCTACATGGACGATCTCGTCATTAAAAGCAAGACGGAAGGAGCCATGTTAAAAGATATCGAGGAGACCTTCAAAACTCTAAGGTCAATTAGCATGAAACTCAACCCAGGAAAATGTTCCTTCGGCATGGAAGAGGGAAAATTCCTAGGAGTAATCGTGACGAATGGTGGCTTCAAAGCCAACCCGGAAAAATTGGAAGCCGTGCGAAAAATGCCATCGCCAAGATCGGTCACACAAGTGCAAACGCTCAATGGCCGGTTAGTCGCGCTGAATAGATTTTTGTCTAGTCACGCTGAAAAATCATTCCCGTTCGTCTCAACCTTGAGAAATTGCCTCAAGAAGTCTCAATTCCGATGGACGGAAGAAGCGGAAACAGCGTTCCAAGAAATCAAGTCACGCCTGGAAGAGCTGCCAACACTCACAGCGCCCAAAGCTGGAGAACCATTAATAGTATACTTAGCAGCATCAGAAAAAACAGTCAGTGCAGTCTTGATGGTGGAAAGAAATGGTATTCAAACGCCCATTTATTACATAAGCCGCACACTGGCAGATGCAGAAACAAGGTACTCCACCTTGGAAAAGTTAGTCTTATCCTTGGTTCAGACAGCGCGACGTTTGAGAAGATACTTCCATGGCCATCCAATACATGTTCTCACCAACTTTCGCTTACAAAATGTACTGAGCAATCCAGAATTGTCTGGGAGGCTTGCTAAGTGGGCGATAGAATTGGGAGAATATGCCATTGAATACAACCAAGGCTAGCAATCAAGGGTCAGGTTTTGGCTGATTTCATCGCAGAAATCCCTCAAGAAAAAGAGGAAGAATGAAAAAGAGAAATCGAAGCCCCTGTGGCCCAAAACAAAGATGAAGTCTGGAAGATGTTTACAGACGGAGCTTCTAATGACGAAGGCGCTGGAGCGGGCCTAAAGATAACCAACCCAGAAGGGCAACACTTCACGTACGCATTACGCCTAGAATTCAAAAGCACAAACAACGAGGCAGAGTACGAAGCATTGTTGGCAGGGTTGAGAATCTCTAGAAAGCTAGGGGCCCGCCATTTGGAAGCACATGTGGACTCCATGTTAGTGGCAAACCAAATTGAAGGATCGTATGATGCAAAAGATGATAAGATGACGTCATACCTAGCGCAAGCTAAGGCGCTAATGGCAACTTTTGCCACACGCAAGGTGAAACACATTAATAGAAGTGAGAACAAACAGGCTGACGCCTTAAGCAAACTTGCATCCGTCGGGTTCAAACACCTCACAAAAGATGTCCGCATCGAAGTCCTAGCTACGCCTTCAATAATGAACAAAGAAATTCTTGTTTGCTCAGAAGCAGAAAAAAATTGGTTGACTCGAATCATCAATTACCTCACAAGAGGTATCTTGCCAGAAAAGAAAGCAGATGCGCGGAAGATCCGCCATAAAGCGTTGAATTACACAATCCAAGGAGATATCCTATATAGGTGATCATACTTGGGTCCACTTCTCAGATGCGTGGACCCACAAGACGCAAATTACCTGCTTAGAGAAATTCATGAGGTAATATGTGGCGTACACGCAGGACCAAGGATGGTGGTTGCAAAAATTATGAATACAGGATACTATTGGCCAGGCATGCATGTCGACGCCGAGAAAGAATTGAGAAAATGCAGCGCTTGTCAACGCCACACGCCAAACACCCTGCGCTCGAAGAATGCCATGATACCGGTAACAGCCTCTTGGCCATTCCAGAAATGGGCGATTGACAAAACTGGACCATTTCCAGAGGCGCCGGGTCGGGTGAAATTTTTGATTGTGGCAATCGATTACTTCACAAAGTGGATTGAATCAAAGCCGGTCGCAACAATCAACGCAGCCAGCATCAAAAAGTTTATTTGGGAATTCTTAATTTGTCATTTTGGATTACCCATGAATTTGGTCAGTGACAATGGAACACAGTTTGCTGACCAACATATCCAAAAATGGTTAAAAGAGCTCAATGTCACGCAGACGTTCACCTCTGTTTCTCATCCGCAAGGGAATGGCGAAGTGGAACGCGCCAACAGAACAATCGGTGGCGGAATAAAGAAAAGGTTAGCAAACCACAAATCAGGATGGGTCGATCAATTACCTCATGTACTATGGGCCATAAGAACGCACAAAAACACAAGTAATGCGGAAATGCCGTTCAGCCTAACATATGGTATTGAAGCAATGATCCCCGCCGAAGTCGGCGTTCCCTCTCCAAGAGTCACGTTACCAAGTGACAACGATGCGGAAAGGCGGTTAGATTTAATGCTTCTCGAAGAACGTCGAGAGTTGGCCGCAATACGGGAAATAAAATTACAAGCGCCAGCTGGAAAAGTATTACAACACCAAAGTAAAGATATGTGAGTTCAACGTCGGAGATTACGTCCTTCGCAACAACGAGGCATCAAGAGCGCATGCACAAGGAAAATTGGCGCCATCATGGGAAGGCCCATATCAAATTAACAAAGTGTTGGGGAAAGGTGCCTACACGCTGATGCATCTTGATGGTTTCGCGATTCCTAGAACATGGAACGCAGCACAATTGCGAAAGTGTGATATGTAAATCGATTCCAATTGTAAAAACATGCCAAGGGTCAAGCTTGAATGGAAACGATACTCCGCATTTCACAAAACAAACTTTTTTCATTGATAGAAATATTTACAAACGGGCACTTATGCCCGCATACAAAATAAAAATAAAAAATAAAAAGCCTAATCTAAGTCGTTGACACCCCTCCCAGAGTCAACGACCGAAGTATCTTCTTCGTCGCCGGTAGGAGTGCCGGAAGGTCCAGCTTGCGAAGGTTCAAGCAAATTCCTCAACAGCTGCACGCCGTTTTCTTCCTTAGCATACTCAGCAACTTGCGAAAGAATAGGAAACGTAAGAGAATCATATTCCGTCTCGGCGGCAGTATACTCCTTATCCACATCAACAGCGTGAAGAGCGTAGGCCTCAAACGGAAGGTTCTCGTGCAAATGCGTAAGGGCTTCCTGAAAACCAGCCTTGTGGCCAAGCTGTTGGGAAGCATTGACAAGGACCCCAACGCAACGCGTCAAGTCATCATCGCTAATGATGCGTTGAGAAACCTACATATAAGAAAACAATTAGTAGGGTAAATAAAAAAAAAGAGGGGGGCAAAAGTACCTTGCGAATAGCATGCTTCAACAACCAATCGCGGTCGGCGGCAACGGTAGCGAGCTCAGAAGTCAATACTTTAATGGCTTCCTCATTGGAAGCCAACGTGTCAGCCAGCTTGCCGGCATCCCCCTTCCTCAATGCAGCTTTCGCCTCCAACTCTTCAATACGCTTGCGGAATGCAGCATTTTCACTCTCGAGTCGGCTAGAAGCCTCCTTCGCAGCAAGGGCGCGGTTGCGTGCGTCTGCAAGATCAGCATTGGACTTCTTGCACGCAGTCTCAAACTCCTTGTAGCGGGCAACGCGCTCGCGGGCAGACTCCGCAAGCTCAGCCCCGGCCTTCGCCAGTTTCGCCTCCACAGCGCTCAACGACTGGCGATGATCAGGCGATTCTTTAACAGCCCTCCAAACGCCAGCCTCAGCTTCCTTCACCATTTGTTCCATCTCTCTCATGCGAGCACTGGCATCAATTTTGTCCGCGTGAAGGGCACGGTTCTCGCGCAACAACTCCGCAAAACAAGAGAAAGCCTGGACTTGGTGAAAAGCAGCGTCAGAGTACAAAGTGCCCCGAGGCTGGATCTTGCGAGCAATGCGCTCACCTGGAGGAACAGCATACTCCAAAAATTCGAAGCAAGTGGCAGGATCCTCAAAATTAGCGCCACAAGTAACGTTCCAGCGAGGGCGGAAGACTTGGCTCGCCTCCATGGAATCGCGAGGGTCCATATCCACATCTAGTACACCCCCCACTCAAACACCCGCTAAACCCGCCACTGCTACTGCCTTGGAGTTCAAAAAATTTACTTTGCACCGTCGCACCAAGATGAAAAGGGGGCGGCGGCACAAGCTCATCACCATCAAGGATAAAACCCTTGTCTGGTGAGGACTGTCTTGATTTCATAAAATCAGCGACAGAAAGGCTCGCTGATTCAAGACTAATCTTAAGCTATTCTCCCACAATCGCCTTCATCGGTGGTGTAGACGAAGCTGGTAAAGTGTCAACTGGAAGGGACCCAGTTGACGCACGAACAGTCGTCACAACGGTTTCGGCCTCAGACGGGCCAACCACACCCGCCATCATCGGTAAACTCAGCAACTGTACAGTAGGCCCAGCCTCCGAAAAGCCGCCAACACTTGTCATCATCGGAAAACTGGCAAACAGGGCCACCAAAGATGAAGCAACGCCAGAAGTGGCGGAAGAAACAGTCGATGAAGAAATCGCCAACACGCCTGCAATAAACAAAAACGATTTTTAGAGGCGACTAAAGTCTAATCAAAAGGAAAGAGATGTAAAAATCATACCTGACGATTTAACAAGATTACGCTTGACAAACCCGCCAAGACGAGGTTTCTTGAAGGCGCGGGGCATCTCTTCATCATCTTCATTAATCACAGGGGTGGGACCCAAATGGTGTGGAACAGTGAACGCCCCACCCAGTGAAGAGGAGGAAGAGGAATATGGACCGGTAGATACGAAATTCGTATCCACAACGGTTCCAGAAGCTGCTGCTGCAGAAAATACATCAGTAGCCACCAAAATTGGAGTGGCAACCACTGTAGACTGCGCAGACACAGAAACCACAGGCTGTGAAGCTGTTGGCGAGGAGAAGCCAACAGAAACCTGTGCGGAGGTGGTTGAGGAAGACGCCATGCTAGCACTCACGCCGAGTGCTTCAAGCAATGATGCCGAAGAAGGCGCCTGTTCCTCAAAAGGAACATGGGAGATCATGTAGACATCGTCATCATCAACCACGGCGTCTCTTGCGGCGACGTCTATCGGAGACGCAATCGTCTCCCCAACACCGCGTTGTGATCCCCTACTACTGCACTTAGGAAAGCGCACAAGGTTAGATCTTCTACCTGAAAGAAAACGAGAGGTTAGCAAGATGATCAAATATAAAGCAAAACAATAAAAACAGTTGAACCTACCACTCTGAAGAGCAACAGAGCTAGGAGGTGGCAGCGGTCGCGATGCAGGTGATCGCATCATAGGAAGAGGAAACACAAAGTTTCTAGCGGTCCGAGCAAGGATCGATTGCTCACGGGGACCTAACTCCCTCCGCCCCAGCATTTTGACGCCCTCAGGCGCAGGCTGCAAGAGGAGCATGCAGTCGTCCACCTTTGAAACAAAAACAAGTTAAAACATCGCAGAAGCAGGTCACACTTCGAAGCAAGTAATATAAATGATGCTAACCTTGACCACCGTTAAGAATAACCGGTACCAGTGCATCATCATCCCAGATGCGACTCATACCAAACAACACCAACGCGCGTTCCGGATAATGACGGAGTGGAGAGAGGCTGGCCTGTAAAGTGTTGAACCAGTCCGAATCGGTATAAGGAGCCACTTTCGGCTCATGAAGCTCTTTCACATCCGTAAAAAACATGGGATGTGGAACCACGTGCGTGGAGACGTAGAAGAACACACTCTTCCACTCATGCAAACTAGGTGGCACATCTAAGGCGATAGCCTTGGCACCAAGGCGAGTATGCAAGTTGTACCACCCCTGGGTGAAACGCCACCGGTAGAAAGCAGATAACCTGTCAGTCGTCGGAGTAATACCGAGGAAATGGCGAAGACGAGCCATCCCGAATGGATGAATCTGGCTGAGATGCAGCCCGAATACAACCAGAACGTCCACCAAAAACCGGTTAAGGGGCAACCGGAAGTTGCCCAAAAAGTATTATTCCCGGTACACGGCAATCTTGCTGGTGGGAGCCTCTCGAGCCGTCTTGCTGGAGGCAGGCAACTCAGGCTCGTACTCAGGGCCAAGGTTATAGACCCTGACCACATTGTTGAAGTCGTCGGCAGACATGCGACAACCGACGAACTCCATGGTATTGTTCTTCTTAGTCTTCGAGGTTTGAGATGATTCAGCCATAAAATAAAGAAGGCTTGGAGGAAAGAAAACGGTGAGAAATGGTGTAACCTCCCCCTATTTATACTAATCGCAGTTAATGAAGGAGGGGGAATACAAAAGGGATAATTAACGCGTGGCCCAATCAGAAAACACCACGATAATAGGATGGCAGAAGATATGTGATACAGCTGGGCGCGTCACCAGGATTCTCGCCCACTCACCTGACACAGGCAGAAAGCCTGCAGGGCAAAGCAACCGTCGTCAAACTGTCACGTCCAGTAGTCGTTTCACTGACTTGCATTTAATTCACCCATCAACGCCAAATTACACGTTATCCATATAAAAGGAAACAAAGATGGTAAGTGTTGGCCAAACAAGGCTTCGCCATGGGATGATTTAAGCTAAACCACCCGCCAAACCAGGCTCTGCCATGGGATGATTTCAGCTAAATCACCTGCCAAACCAGGCTCCGCCTTGGGATGATTTAAGCTAAATCACCGGCCAAACCAGTCTCCGCCATGGGATGATTTAAGCTAAATCACCCGCCAAACCAGGCTCCGCCATGGGATGATTTCAGCTAAATCACCCGCCAAACCAGGTTCCGCCATGGGATGATTTAAGCTAAATCGCTGGCCAAACCAGGCTCCGCCATGGGATGATTTCAGCTAAATCACCTGCCAAACCAGGCTCCGCCTTGGGATGATTTAAGCTAAATCACCGGCCAAACCAGTCTCCGCCATAGGATGATTTAAGCTAAATCACCCGCCAAACCAGGCTCCGCCATGGGATGATTTCAGCTAAATCACCCGCCAAACCAGGCTCCGCCATGGGATGATTTAAGCTAAATCACCCGCCAAACCAGGCTCCGCCATGGGATTATTTAAGCTAAATCACCCGCCAAACCAGGCTCCGCCATGGGATGATTTAAGCTAAATCACCGGCCAAACCAGGCTCCGCCATGGGATGATTTAAGCTAAATCACCCGCCAAACCAGGCTCCGCCATGGGATGATTTCAGCTAAATCACCCGCCAAACCAGGCTCCGCCATGGGATGATTTCAGCTAAATCACCTGCCAAACCAGGCTCCGCCTTGGGATGATTTAAGCTAAATCACCGGCCAAACCAGTCTCCGCCATAGGATGATTTAAGCTAAATCACCCGCCAAACCAGGCTCCGCCATGGGATGATTTCAGCTAAATCACCCGCCAAACCAGGCTCCGCCATGGGATGATTTAAGCTAAATCACCCGCCAAACCAGGCTCCGCCATGGGATTATTTAAGCTAAATCACCCGCCAAACCAGGCTCCGCCATGGGATGATTTAAGCTAAATATTCCGCCAAATCAGGCCCCGCCATGGGATGATTTAAGCTAAACCACCTGCCAAATCATGCTCCGCCATGGGATGATTTAAGCTAAATATCCTGCCAAATCAGGCTCCGCCATGGGATGATTTCAGCTAAATCACCCGCTAAATCAGGCTCCGCCATGTGATGATTTCAGCTAAATCACCCGCCAAATCAGGCTCCGCCATGGGATGATTTCAGCTAAATCACCCGCCAAATCAGGCTCCGCTATGGGATGATTTCAGCTAAATCACCCGCCAAATCAGGCTCCGCTATGGGAATCATTAAGCTAAATCAGCCGCCAAACCAGGCCCCGCCATGGGATGATCTAAGCTAAATCACCCGCCAAAACAGGCTACGACGCGGGACGACTTAACATAAATCAATCGCCAAACTGCGGTTAAAATTAGGGAAGTCACCCGCCCAACATGTGGAATTATCCATGAAAATAAACCAAAACTAACGAAGAAAATCAGTGAAAAACATTTAGCACACATAACCAAAAGCCCATGATAAGTCAACAACCCCCACTTCTTGAAAGAAGGGCGACTATGGAATAGGGCGACTTGTAGAGGTAGGGTATGAAACCCACCATTTGACAAAGTATGACACCAATTGCATACGCTGGGCGGAACACTAAGCGCCAGGAAGCCACTAACACAGAGCGTAGTACATGGCGAGAAGAGTAGAGTCCAATATAACTTTTCCTAACACCTCGGGAATGGTAATACGAGGGTCCCACCAGCATGGGACAAATAGATGGTAACCCGCATAGGGATAAACACCAAACCAATGGGGATTGGACAACACATAAAGGACGGTACAAACAGTACAATCACGTCCTTGTCAAAAGGCCATGATGCCCACCAACTTCCACCAACCACCACGACCGCACGAATGGAGAATATTATTGGTGGAAAACCTGACAAGGTGGTTGGTCACACTCTCTCTCCCCCGGCTATAAATACCAGTAAACCTCCAAATGGTAATGGGATACTTTCTCCTACTATCACTATCAAATTATACTTCGTACTATCAAGTACTGATTCTCACGCCGGAGGGTGGTTACGAGAGAATCCCCCCCATTCCTCGTAATGAGCTCATGGTGTTCTGTTTTGCAGGTTATACTTGTCTGCGCCAAGAAGGTTTTATAATCCATCGTGTGGAATACTTAACCATTACCCTCGGACTAACGTGTTAGACTTTGAGGGGTGGATTCGTGTTTCTTCAAGAACCTATTATGAAGTGGATTTCATGTTTTAGACAAATTATTCCTCAGAGTTTCCTTTTTAATCATTTCTCTCATTTTTAATGATGTTTTCTTTTCTAACAAGCTTTCGAAGATTCCATCTATACTTACCATTATTAGAGAGTGTTATATTAGATTTATCTATATTTTACTGTTTGTAACTATAGTTAATTTTACCACCTAATTTTCGTTATTTACTGTTACAAAAACACATATATCACTCTTAATATAAAATCCGGGTTTTGAAAGAGAGTAAAAATAAATCATTGAAGAAAACAGATTTCTCTAGGGCGAACGTCCTCCATAAAAAAAATGTTTATACGCTAAAAGCTCATGACAAAATTTCACGTGTTGTGTAATTTTAGATTGTTTAATGACATAATTACAAATTTTATCCTTTGAATAAAGCCAATTTATGGATCATGTTCTTTTTTTAGTTTGTTTTACAGGCGGTGTCCTTTAAACATTTTTTCCCTGCATGTTATGTCCTTTACACTAACTGGGTTAGAAAAGCTCAGTTAAATATCGTCACGTGAGTCGCAAGTGAGGGCTTTTTGATATTTTCATCTATATCATATTATTTATTAATAACTTCTCACGGGCCCAGCCTCTTCCTTCAAAACCAATTTTATCCTTCACTTGTTCCCACATCTTTCACTCTCTCTCTCTCTCCGACAATGGAACCGCCATGGACCGCCGACGACATATCCGACGACCTCCAAAGCATAAGCTTCAACTCCACCAGCACCACCACCGACATCAACCGCAACACTAGCTCTAGCTCCAAAACCACCTGGACAACAACCACTTCCAAACACTCCATTCATTCAGGATTTAAACCCGGTTCTAGTTTATCATTTACAGATCTCCGGTTCATTCAACGTCTCCGATTCATCTCTATTCACGTCTTCTTTCTCTCTCTCACCACCACCACCACTACCAACCTCTGTCTCGATCGCTGCTCTAGTAGAAACCACAACCACCATATTTGATGGCCAGGAGATGGATTTGGTAGAACAGCACCATGTCCGGTCATCTTCTCTGGCGAGATTGTAATGAATCCATGTTTTATAACAACCACCACCATCTCCACAAACTGAAACTTTAACTAACAGCCGCTACCCGCCGTCTCAGCGTCTCCCTCTCTTCGTGTCTGACTCTCGAACTTCAGGCATGGATTAGATCAAAAACTAGTTTGAGTGAAACATGTTATGAATTTAGGGTTAAAAGAGGGAAATGGAAGTCGATCAAGAAGGAAATTGAAGGTGACGTGATATAAACCCTAAATTAGTGCGCAGATCGATGTATGATTTGATGAATATGTGGGCTCGCCGGAAAATCAATGGTGGTTTGAGATTTGCCCGGAGCTCGCCGGAAAAGGCGTTGGTGGCTAGAAATGATGATGAATCTAAATAGAAAAGAAGAATATATAGAGTTCGAGTGGTTGTGATAATGGTTCAATGGTGGATTTTGGTGTGATAAAAGGGGAATAAAGATGATGCCATGAAGATGATGATAATATGTGTTTAATTATTAGAATTATTATTCATTAATAATAAAGGATTGGAAATTACTCTTTTGCCCTCACATGCTTGGCATGTGCCATGACTTAACGGGATTTTTGGATGGTCGTTAAGTTAAAGGACAAAAAGCGAGACATATTGTCATATAAAGGACACCGTCTGAAAGTAAACTTTTTAAAGGACCCGATTCATAAATTGACCATGTTAAATAATTTTTACTACTCTAAATAAATCTCATATGTCATCAAAATAAACTAAAAATCCAAATTGCCATCAAAAGGGTCGATTAGTATATGACTCAAAACTCAAATAAGACTAACCAATAACCATAATGGTATGGGCGCCCTTTGGTGTCATCTCATCTATCACGTCATATCCTTATAATCCTTAAAAACCATCATTTCATCTCCAGCCTTACAAAAACCAAGGTCCTTGTGGAAGGATTTGGTTTCTTCAAACACCTAAAGGGCATAACTCTCCAATGGTAAGGGCTAGCAAGGGCATGTAAGTATGTAACTTATGGATATATCAGAGAGAGTCTAATGGTTTTTAATCTTCTTATTCAAAAGAAGAAACAATGTTCGTTATGAGGATATTGCATTTAGATTCTTAGATGGCCCCAACAACATACTGAAGCTGATCACTTGATCTGATGTCTCCTATGAAAGACCATGCAAGGGTCTCTGTCAACAAAAAATGGGATTTGTATCATATCAATGTTTTTATATATTTTATAAGGTTTTTAATCTTTTCATATTATCAAGCTAGTCATTTTTTATATATTGGAAATCTATGTGGATAAGTCTGCCATTAAATTTGTTATATTCATTACTTACGTGACATTATGGTCATAAAGCCACTTTCAACCTGATGACGGGGGTAGCCCAAGGAAATAATAAAATGGCTGAAACACATTAACGCTAAAAAGGTTAAAAGGTTAAAAGCTTCATTTCCCGCCCAAATTTATGTAAACAAGTACCAACGTGCTACAGTACGATGTCAAATCACTGTTCACATCCTTGTCCCCTCTGAGCAAAGGACATGCTCAGACAAAGTATTATTATTTTAATTATGGACCAACGGTCCAAACCTTCCCGCCCACAAAGGTCAACTCTCTAGGCAAACTGGAGGGGAATTAGTTTAGTTACAAATATACGAAAGACTTAAGTCTCTTCTCATATATAAGAAAGACTTAGCCATAAACATGAACACAACAAGATCTAGACAGATATCATACTCTCTCTAATCTTCTCTTCTTCCTTGAGAAATATGCTCTTAGCTTATTTCTTTCTTACTTCAATAACTTCATAGCTTCACCAAGAACATCATCCTAAAACCGATTCCAAACATCATGGTTCTTGATCTTCGGTGAGCTATAACAACAAACAACTAACTAGTGAACCTCCTTCTACGTTTTGCAAACGTAGAGGGACACCACGACCTGCGTTAGGTTAACCTGAACCCTTGAAGCTTGTTAGCCTAACCAGTCCATTCACTATCATTGGTCTTATCTTTGTTCTAGCAACAAGTTGGCGCCCACCGTGGGGCTACGTCGCTTAATTTATCATAAAGACCAGTAGTGTAGCTCCATCACCATGTCAGAAGGTGGATCTCCCGGTGAAGTCAACCAAGTGTCAAGAACACCGACACGAAGTGCCGGCCAAGAAACTCCGGCGACAACCTAGATTTTTTCCATTCCTGGAGGAACTTCGACGGGACCTTTGTTCCTCGAGTTTTCACCTTTTCGAACTCCAACCCCTTCACGATCCGGAGTTCCTTCTCCTCATGCAGGAGTCACGAACACCCCGGAACATGTTGACTTGACGATTGAAGGGGTATCACGGCATTTCTTGCAACTAAGACATCTTCTTAACCAACACGTGAGCCAAGAAAGAGAAAAAGGGATAAGAATAAGGCTAGATTATGACGAATCAGAGCCCTCATTTTCGCTCGGACGTCCACCTTCCCCTCTAACCAGCTCGCGACTGACTGCTTCTCTTTTTGAAGCTGGTCCAAGTGTAACATGTCAAACCTTTAACCCATCTCCCTACACATATGGGAGACCAAGCCCAACGGCTTTCCCTTTGTTCACTTCACAACCCCTTGGTCACGAGACCACTCTCGACCAAATATGGCAGTCACCAGCTTCAAGTGTTCCTCCTACAGCCACCACATGGGAGCAGGCCATGTCGGTCTTGCCCTTGGTTCGAAGGGCTACAATGAGCGCTCCCATAGGAACAAATCAAACAACAGCAACCCTTGAAAGCCTTCAAGGCTTTAACCTCATGCCACAGATGATGGCTCAAATGATGGCACACTTCCCTTGGACCCAGCTCATCAACCAAGCACTGGGTACTCACCAAGGAACAACAAGTCATAATCCTGCTGTAAGGCTATATGAAGATTTGGCAAAACCTTACAAGCCCGGTAACCTATCTTGTTTCTCTCAACAAATCGCCGATTATGACTTTCAAACAAAAATCAAGATGCCACCCCATATAAGAACGTATGATGGGACTGAAGATCCCGAAGACCACCTCCAGGTATTCACTAGGGCAGCCAGAATTGAAAAATGGTCCCATGCTGAATGTTGTTTGATGTTCATGCAAACGTTAGTTGGGTCAGCCAGGATATGGTTCAATGACCTTCCTAATCAAGCGTTCGAAGCTTTGAAGATCTGAGCAAGGGCTTCTTGGCCCACTTCTCACAACAAAGAAGGTACGTCAAGGATGCCACAGTCATTTTTCAGATAAAACATAAAGATGATGAGAGCCTTCGAGACTTCATCGAAAGGTACAAGAAAGAAGGGCTACAATATGTGGGGGCTGATGAAAAAATGAGGGTGGCAGGCTTCATGAACGCCATCACCTCCAAATACCTCACAAGGGACTTTAACAAGTGCCTGCCTAAAACCCTTGAAGAAGCTCATATCCGAGGTGAGGAGGCCGTTGATTTCAAAGAGCAAAGAAAGAGAGCTCCTAGTTGGCGAGGCAACAGCCCCAACCTAAAGAAAGGGAACTACAATCCCTATGACAAATACCCCAGGAGCTCAGATCAACGAAGGCCTGAAGGCCGGATCCCTCCAAGCAGGGAGAAGACTGTGAATTTCACAGCCTTAACCAAATCCCCTCAGGAGATCCTTTCCACCAATGAAGTGAAACACAACTTCCGACCTCCTCGACCCTTGCCCAAAAGCAAGAAGAATGAAATCTCCACCCAGTTCTGTGAGTTTCACGAAGAAAAAGGTCACCACACAAACGATTGCTTTTAACTCAAAAGAAGAATTGAGGAAGCTGTCAAGTCTGGAGAATTGGCTCATTTGGTGAAAGGGGTCAAAGACAAGATGGTTGAAAGAAAAAACAAAGAAGTGAATATGGTGAATATAGACCAAGGTGTTCCCCACAAACGACAACGCTTGGAGGCTTGGGAGCTTCAATGCATCTGCTTCGCACCGCCTCAAGGTGACTTACTCTCCAACCCTCTAACGGTGGAAGCAAACATGGGAACACTCAGGACAAACAGAGCCTACATTGACACAGGGGCGGCCGCAAAGATCATGTATGAAGGATTCTTCAACCGGCTGAGCAAGGAAGAGCATTCAAGGCTTCAACCCGCTGAGTCATCTATAAAAGGTATCGCCGACGTACCCTTGAAGCCTTTAAGCCAACTAACCCTTGATGTCTGTTTTAGTGAAGGCAAGATGAAGAAAACCAAACCACTCACTTTTGTGGTTATCAACACACCTTCCAACTATGATGTGATCATAGGAAGGCCAGGGCAATGTGTGTTCAACATGGCTGTCTCGGTTAGTCAAGGCGCTGCGAGGTTTCCCACCGACATGGGAATTGCAACCCTTCAACCTACCCAAGAGGTTTACACGGTTGAAGGGGAAAGATCAAAAAGCAAAGACGAAGAACAAGGCTTAATCACAAACCCCAAGTACCCTGAACAAAAGGTACAGGTTAACACAAGCCTTTCCAAAGAAACACTTTCACACCTTGAAAAAATGTTGATAAACTATAGCGATGTCTTTGCTTGGTGCCCGGAAGACATGAAAGGCATCCCTAGAAGCATTGCAGAACATGAGCTGAAAATACCTCCCGATGTCAAGCCTGTTGTCCAAAAGAAACGGAGCCTAGCTCCGGAAAGAAGCTTGGCAGCATGTCAAGAGGTTGAAAAGCTTGTACAAGCCAGGATCCTACGTGGGGTCAAGTATCAATCTTGGGTGGCTAATCCAGTCATGGTCCGAAAGCCTGACAAGTCTTGGAGGATGTGTATCAACTTCAAAGACTTAAACAAAGCATGTCCAAAGGATTGCTATCCCTTACCCGAGATGGACCTTAAGGTTGACTCTTTAACCGACCATCCCTTTAAGTGTTTTCTCGATGCTTACAAGGGTTACCATCAAATTCTCATGAAAGTGGAAGATGAAGAAAAAATGGCTTTCCACACGAACAAGGGTATTTTCTGTTAACAAAAGATGCCCTTTGGCTTACGAAATGGCGGTGCAACCTACCAGCGTTTGGTCGACAAAGCATTTGCTAGCCAAATTAGCAGAAACTTGGATGCTTATGTTGATGATCTAGTAATCAAAAGCAAAACCGAGCATCAAATGCTTGAAGACATACAAGAAACTTTCCAAAACTTAAGAAAGATCAACATGAAGCTTAACCCGGGGAAATGTTCATTCGGGTTCGAGGAAAGGCAAGTTTTTGGGACACATCGTGGGGAAACAAAGCATAAAAGCTAATCCCAACAAAGTCAGGGTTGTTCTTGAAACCAAATCCCCACAAAGCAAAAAAGAAGTGGAAACTCTGAGTGGAAGGCTTGCAGCCTTGAAGCGTTTTACCTCCAAGCTTGCTGAGAAATCCCTACCCTTTTTCAAAACACTAAATGCACCAATAAGAAAGATTTCAGGTGGACGGAAGAAGCAGAAGAAGCCTTCAACCAAATGAAGCAACACTTGGCTTCACTTCTAGCTATTGCAGCCCCTGAAACGGGAGAATTGATCTCTGTCTATCTTTCAGTTGCTGAAGAAGCATTAAGCGCGGTTCTAACCATCGAACGAGACAAAGTTCAGGTACCCGTTTATTTCTTTAGTAAAACACTAAAACTGGCAGAGGTCAAATACCCTCCCTTGAAAAAACTTGCCCTAGCCTTAATTCAAACGGCCAGAAGGCTTCGAAGGTACTTTCAAGCACACCCTATACAAGTGGTCACTGACCAACCTATCAAAAGTGTGATTGAAAAACCAGAAAATTCAGGCCGATTGGCCAAATGGGTTGTGGAACTAGGTGAACATAATATCACCTATGTCCCAAGAAAGGCTATCAAGGTCCAAGTTTTGGCGGACTTTATTGTAGAAATTCCAAAGCAAGTCATTCTTGAAATACATACAACTGCCACTGAACCTTCTGACCCTGAAGCCTGGAAGCTTTTTACCAATGGAGCTTCCAGCATCGAAGTGTCAGGAGCTGGGCTCGTTTTAATCAACCCTGAAGGGTTAGAATTTACATATTCTCTTCGACTTGAATTTCAGACCACCAACAACGAAGCTGAATACGAAGCATTGATCGTTGGTTTGAAGATTGCCAAAGAGATGAAAATCCAAAAGCTACAAGTCTTCACAGACTCGTTACTTGTTTCAAGTCAAGTCAATGACAGCTATGTAGCCAAAGAGCCCAACATGAAGAAATACCGTGAAAAGGCAAAAGGGTTGATGACCACATTTCAAGAATGCACCATCAAACAAGTCCCAAGATCACAAAACAAAAGAGCCGATGCCCTGAGCAAACTAGCATCCCTCACATTTGCACATCTCACCAAGAAAGTATTGGTGGAAGTGTTGAAGACTCCTTCAATTCAAGAACTGGAGGTTCAAGATGTAATCACTGAAGAAGGTCCCAATTGGATGACTCCCATAGAAAAGTTCCTCAAAAATGGTGAGTTACCTTTGGACCTGACAGAGGCTGAAAGGGTTCGAATCAAATCCAGACAGTATGTGTTGCAAGGAGAAATCCTTTATAAAAAGGCCTACCTTGCACCACTGCTGAGATGTGTGGGCCCCGAACAAAGTCAATATCTGATCAAAGAGGTTCACGAGGGGATATGTGGAGCTCATTTTGGACCAAGAAAGGTGGTTGCAAAATTGATGAACCTCGGATACTTCTGGCCCACAATGCACCGAGATGCAACGGAACATCTCAAGAAACGTGAAGCTTGTCAAATTCATGCACCGGTTCCCAAAAACGCTAAACATGATCTCGTCCCCATCTCCTCGGCTTGGCCCTTTCACAAATGGGGAATGGATATTGTTGGTCCATTCCCACCAGCCAAGGGTGGGGTAAAATTTTTGTTAGTAGCCGTGGACTACTTCACCAAGTGGCCTGAGGTCAAACCACTTGCAAAAATAACGGGCAAACAAGTCATCGACTTCGTGTGGTAAAGCATCATTTGTCGCTATGGGTTGCCAGGAGTATTGGTCACGGATAATGGGAAACAATTTGCTGAGAAGCCTTTTAGCACATGGTGCAAAGAATTCAGAATCAATCAAGTGTTCAACTCAGTCGCATACCCACAATCCAACGGCCAAGTTGAAAGAACAAACAGAACCATCGTTGAAGGAATCAAAACAAGGTTGGGAAGGTACAACAACAATTGGCTTGAAGAACTCCCAAACGTTCTATGGGCAATAAGAACAACCGAGAAGACAAGCCACAAACGAACGCCTTACAGCCTAGTGTTCGGATCAGAAGCTGTAATCCCAGCCGAAGTCGGAGTTGTGACTCAAAGAACAGTCAACATGGACCTCGAATCAAACAACAATGAGACCATGTTGAATTTGCAACTACTTGAAGAAATTCGTGATCAAGCCTCAATTCAATAGGCTAAATACAAGCAAAAAATGGAAGCTTATTACAATGCAAGAGTGAAGCATGAACGCTTCAAGACTGGAGACCTTGTACTCCGAAACAACGAGGCCAACAAGAAAGAAAATCAAGGAAAACTTGGCCCAAAGTGGGAAGGACCATATACAATCCTCGAAGCTCACAAGGGTGGATCCTACTAACTGGCCGACACAGAAGGCAAAAAGCTTCCAAGACACTGGAACGGCAAAACCCTTAAAAGGTTCCATGCCTAGCCAAAATGTAAAAATGTATTTCAAGAGATGTATAATTCTCCTTTTTGTGAAACAACAACCTCTTGAATGAATGATCAACGTTTTAATCCAAATCCATGAGACATAGAAAAATTTTCAACTAAAACTTGTCTCATAGACAGGTCTGAATAGCCTACACCAATTCGTTCCTTAAACTTACAAAAAGTTTACGAAACAAAAACATACACTAAGTAGTGATACAAATGATAGCCAACATGTGCTTTTTATCTAATGAAGCCTTGAAGCTAAAGTGACTGCAGCATTAAAACTTCTTAAGGAAAGTTAGCTAAAATCACATCAAACTAACAAGACAAGCAACCAACACACAAATACATAGAACATCATAGTTCATAAACAAGGCCATTCCAAGGCCATAACTAACACCATTCATACATAATAAGCCAATTAAGGCTAAACAAGGAAATCACAAGGATTCCCGAGAAAATGTTCAAAGGGCCAAAAAGGCCAAACACAACCACAAGGCAGAAACTTTAAGAGTTCCATGCCAAACCTACATTGTTTAAGATTACATAACATTGTTTTATGATGCTAAGAAAGCTACGAATCAAGTATTTAAACATCAGGAACATGCTTTGAGGTACTAGACTTACCACCCTTAGCCTTCTTGGACTTCTTGACTTGCGGACCAACATCAGCAACAGCCGAGCCTTCGAGGCTTGCAACATGAGATCCGTCGCTGCCCCCAGATAAGGTTTCTTCACTATCACTAGAACGGGAGCGTTTCTTCGACAAGGACTCGAGCACCTCTTTAGCAACTTTCTCATCAAGGCCGGCTGGTTTCAAACCCTGCAACACAGAAAGAGGCTTACCAAAGCATGATGACACTTCACCCACATAAGGATAAGTGAGCCTCTCCATGGCACGAACTGAATCCATAAAAACCTTGTTAGCTTCGCGGTTGAACAGGGGTGACTTCTCCATAGGTTGGCCAGACTCGTGATAGCTACAACCAGCAACGAAGCCCAAATGCTTACCATTGGCCAACAGCTTCGTATACACACCGCCCAACACTGAGTTGAATTTGCTAGAATGAAGCAAATAAGCCACAACCTGTTGAAACCCATGCTCAATTAGCCATTTGTTGTCATCATAGGTTTGGGTGACTGAAGCCTTTAAGCCTTCTTTCTCCATCTCGAAGGTTTCCTCTGCACCTCAAAGGCTTCCCGGTCAGCATCCAACCTAGCCTGTCAACTTCCATAGCTTTTTTCAAACCCGCCATCTCAATCTCATGGCCATGAGATAACTCGTCAATCCTCTTCACATACACCTTCTTCTATGAAAAACCTTCAACTTCCTTCAGGATGGCAGCCATAGTGGCCTTCATCTTTTCCTTTGTCTTCATAAACTCCTCATACTCCTTAATCCCTTTTCGAAAGCGAGTGACACCCTCTGCTAAAAGGGCATAAACGTTACAAGGGTTCAAGATCAACCTGGACAACAGGGAATCACCCTCCATCTCAGAGATAGTGTCACGAACCCCTGGAGGAGCAAAATTGGCTAACACATCAGCACACACTTCGGGATCTTTGAAACTATCCCCAACCTTGACATTCCATTCCGGCACACAAACTGCATTCCCATCCAACCCTTGAACCATAGACATCACAGCTTTCTTCCCAGCCGATTTCCCCTTCTTGGAAACCACCAACCCCTACTCTTTTTCACCCTCCACAGTTGGACCTTGGTTTTCAGAAACCTGAATGTCATCACTAACCTCAGCCGGTTCATGAGAAGAGGAGGTGCCCACAGACTTCTGCAAACGTCGTGTGGACGACGAGTAGAAGACTTCGGAACAACGGTCTTGGTGAACCCTTTAATGTTTGCAACCCCAACATACTCAGCATCCTCAAATCGACCCTCCTTCCCTCAAGCCACCGAATCATCCCCAACAACAGCCGCAACATCAGTAAAACCAACGTCAGAAGTATCATCGCTTTTTAAGAAGTCCAAAGCCGACATGACTGCAAGCACAAAAGAAACCCGTTAACAAACACATCAACAACATAAAGCAAATACGAGATAAACAAATTCATACCCTTATTATCCCTCATAAGCACGGGATCCCGATTAGGCTTATCCCAAAGTTTGCTAATTCCTAACAACACAAGAAGGTGTTCGGGAAAAGGATGAAGACGTGATGGACATTTCCTAATCGACTTCAAAAAAGCCTCATTCAAATTCGACTCGGCTGGTTCCGGTTCATTTAGAACAGCCTCGGGTTGTCTCCAAACGGGCTTGAACGGAAGGATAGAATCGGAAACAAATAAAAAACGGTCCTTCCAAAAACCGAGGGTTGTAACCGCCGAGGAAACCAAACACGTATCGACCTTAGTATGTTCAAAAGTATACCAATCACCGTTTTTCGCTAAGTGAAAGAAACAGCGAAAATTCAACAACGAAGGGTCATAACCTAGGGCTCTACACAAAACCATAAAAATGCAAAACCCTAGCAAGCCCTAAAGGATGGATTTGACCGAACGATACACGGTAATACTCCAAAACGTTCAGAACAAAAACCGAAAAAGGGTGTCGGAGATTAGAAAATTCAAAATGACGGCAATATAGAGCAATGAAGCCCGCCGGACAACGATCGATCGAAGAATCAACCGGCGGAGCAATCGGTTTATACTTTAACCCTATTCCCCACTCAATACAAAACGATTCAACCTCTTCTTGGGTTAATCGAGAATAACTGACCGAAAGATCCTTTTTGGCAACCATAATTTTGAAGAAAAGATGAAGGATCGAAACTAACCTGATAGAGGATTGAAAGGAACTTGAATATGTTTATGATGAAAACTTTAAAGAAAAACTGGAAGAAAATGAATAGTTATGCTACTAATAACTATTAATGAAAAAGCAGTTATTAGGAACTCCAATATGGCAGTTACCATCACATCAACTGTCATGTCAGAAATTCAAAAAACAACCAAAATTGAACAAAGCCTCGAAGCCTACAAGCCTTTAAGCAATAAAACAAAATGTGTGCAAAAGTCAGAAGCCCTTGAGCTTACCTCTCAAATCCCTCTGACTTGGGGGGCTGATGATGGGGGTAGCCCAAGGAAATAATAAAATGGTTGGAACACATTAACGCTAAAAAGGTTAAAAGGTTAAAAGCTTCATTTCCCGCCCAAATTTATGTAAATAAGTACCCACGTGCTACAGTACGATGTCAAATCACTGTTCACATCCTTGTCCCCTCTAAGCAAAGGACATGCTCAGACAAAGTATTATTATTTTAATTATGGACCAACGGTCCAAACCTTCCCGCCCACAAAGGTCAACTCTCTAGGCAAACTGGTGGGGAACTAGTTTAGTTACAACTAGACGAAAGGCTTAAGTCTCTTCTCCTATATAAGAAAGACTTAGCCATAAACATGAGCACAACAAGAACTGGGCAGATATCATACTCACACTAATCTATTCTTCTTCCTTGATAAATATGCTCTTAGCTTATTTCTTTCTTACTTCATTAACTTCATAGCTTCACCAAGAACATCATCCTAAAACCGATTCCAAACATCATGGTTCTTGATCTTCGGTGAGCTATAACAACAAACAACTAACTAGTGAACCTCCTTCTACGTTTTGCAAACGTAGAGGGACACCACGACCTGCGTTAGGTTAACCTGAACCCTTGAAGCTTGTTAGCCTAACCAGTCCATTCACTATCATTGGTCTTATCTTTGTTGTAGCAACACAACCCTTGTATCTCACTTTGTTTCATCAAACGCGGGGTAAAAATGGAATCATATGCGAGTGGAATCTCATGTATCGTCATTCTTTCGTATATGTTGAAAATGAAGACACTGACATTGATGGCGAAGATGATGAAAGCAAAGGAAGTGAATGATTAGTTATGAAAAATTTGTTGGTTTTTAGTGTAATGATTATCTAAACAATTTGACGGTTTTTTGTATTTGACGTTTAAACGTTGGTAATTTGACGGTAGGTTATTTTATAATTTGTTGGTTTACGATTTTATTTGCTAAAAAAATTTGGATTAATTAAAAAACATGGAAAAAAAATTTTCTACCCTATAACAATAACGTTTCGTCTTTACAGAAGGTCACATTTTAAAAATGCTTTAATATAAATATTAGTAATGACGGCATGTCGTGGCTACAAAGTAAACATATTTTATTATTTAATTACCTATAGTGATGACAAGACGTGGCAATAGATAATTTTAATAGTTATTAAACCTTTTTTTTTATTACTGAAAAGAGTTTGCGACGAAAGCCTATAGTGACGAGAAGTGGTGGCAATAAATGCACTCTATAGCAACGACCTTAAATCAACGACTTCCAAACCTATAGCAGCATCAACAAAGATTGAGACAGCTTGTCGTCGCTAAAGATTGACAACGATAGGTCGTTGCAATAGGGGGTATAATTTTCGTCACATATATCAGAAGGAATTTCTTGTAGTGTATATGGAATGCTGATAACTTTAGTATATACGACCACATATTCTTGTAATATTCACATATTCTATGTGACTACTAATGTTCCTATTTAATGCATGAAGTTTAGATATCTAAAAACTAAAACTAGAACTCATTTAAACATATATAAAAAGTGGGATCAATATGAATGGAAGGCATTTGGTGATAGTGTGCAGGTGATTCACGTATATTAGTGCTTTGAAAATCACAAAACAATATTGTTGTTTTCTAGTTGATTGGCATGGTCAATCATATGAGTGGTGTGATACCGATTCCACGGGTTTACTCAAATGGCTTAAAAACAATTGATCATTATCAAAATAACTCAAACCGAAATACTCGATAAACAAGCTTAAAGCTTACGAATTCTTTTATTAAACATAAACAAATGACTAAACAATAATCCTAATGGCCCTATTTATACTAAACAAGAAAAAGATAAACTAGGAATTTGAAATTTGAACAAATAATAAAAGATAACTAAATTATAAATTCTAAATAGGATGCTCCCGCATCATACTCCCCCTCATTGAAAAAAACTCGTCATCGAGTTTTGTCTTCAAATCAAAGTCACCTGGATCAAATGGAATATCAATCCACTTCTTTTTTATAATTACCATAACCCGCTCAAATAGTTTAAACTGATGGATTGTCTTGCCTGGTTCCGTACCTTTACCTCCCGGGTCAAATGGAGCATTGGACGGTCTCCTGCTTGTTTTCCACTCAATACCAATTGGCTTATTATTATTCCTATCAATTAGGCAACCCCTTACATTAACAGTACCTTCCGTAGTGCTTTGCTTGGAAACCGCCCAATTTGCACATCGTGGATTTAGATGATTTGTGAAAGAATTATCCTCATATCCACGTGAAAAACCATCACCTTTTTTAAAATTAATGGATAATTAAACCCCAAAGTTAGTTTGGTTCTATCCAAATAATCATATATCCTGTTTGAATATTTTTTAAGTTTAAAAAACCAACAATTATCTCAATACTTTTAAATTTAATTTTTGGTTCTTTTTCCTCAACAGAATCCACCCGAGGTATAGGATTGTTGGTTGGACTCCCCAAATGAGACTCCTCATCAACCAAATTCCACCAACCCGAAGTGATCAGGGAATCGCTCAAGACCCCTGTTTGAGTTTCAACAAACATGCCAGATAAAAATGATGAATTTTCATTCTCGTTGATGGCCTCCTTTTCTTCGACTTCACAATTGGTTACTCCATCAAGAGCCCGTTGCAACCACAAATACTCATCTTCATCGTAGTGCATCCTATCTTTATCAAACTTTGGTCCATCTTCCGATATATTCTCAGGATAGGTTGGTTCATAGAACTGTAGTGGATAACGGCTAAACGGCTGCTGCTCTCCGTCGCCACCTTCGTCCCAGACGACGGTGCTCGACTCGGTTTCCGTCACGCGCGTATCCTGTTGCAACTCGAGATGCCGGATCCTTTTTCGGAGCCGTTTAATCTCTTGTTTCAACTCTAGATCTCGGACCTGTTGTTTGAGTCGTTTGATCTCATAATCCCATGGGTCGGGATAGACTCCATCGCTGCCTCGGGCGGCGAATCTGCGAGGGCGTCGATCTTCTCCATGAGCACGTGAATCGAACATACTACTCTCGTTGCCTCTGGCGGCGAATCTATGATCGAGCAAGTATCTCTCTCCACGCAGAGCCATTTGAACAACCATAGCTCTGATACCAAATGATACCGATTCCACGGCTTTACTCAAATGGCTCAAGAACAATTGATCATTATCAAAATAACTCAAACCGAAATACTCGGTAAACAAGCTTAAAACTTACGAATTCTTTTATTAAACATAAACAACTGACTAAACAATAATCCTAATGGCCCTATTTATACTAAACAAGAAAAAGATAAACTAGGAATTTGAAATTTGAACAAATAATAAAAGATAACTAAATTATAAATTTTAAATAGGATGCTCCCGCATCATATGATACAGGATATCTCCTTATTTGAATATCAGATTTTTAATATCTTTTATTATTCGTTTAAAATTCAAGTTTCCTAATATTTATCTGTCTTGTTTAGTAAGATAGTCTTTAGTATAAATTGGATGCTAGGGTTTATTGTTTTAGTTAGTTTTTGATTAAGTTTGATATAATAAGAACATTGTTCTTGGAACCTATGGTTCAGTTTATCGGTTTTTGATTAACGAAAGTGTCATAAGCCATTTGACTGCTTCCGTTCCCGCATCATTTGGTATCAGAGCTTTTGGTTCTCAAATGGCTCGACGTGAGGATGAATACTTTCTTGCTCGTAGATTCGCCGCCAGAGGCAACGACATAAGTATGTTTGATTCGTGTGCTCACGATAGAGATTGGTATTCTACTAGTAGAGTCGCCGCGATAGGCAGCAGTGGAATCCATCCCAACCCGCGGGATCTTGAAGAGATCAAACGACTCCGACAACGAGTCCGCGATCTTGAGGAGATCGAACGGCTCCGAAAACGAGTCTGCGATCTCAAGTTGCAACGGGAGATGCGTAAGGCAGAAACCGAGTTGAGCACCGCCGTCTGGGACGAAGGTGAAGACGGAGAGGAGCATCCGTTTTACTATCAACCACCTCGGTTCGACGAACCGATCGATCAAGAGTGTGTATTGGAAGATGGTCCAAGGTTTGATGAAGGTGAAATTGATTTCGTTGGAGATGAGTATTATGGGGAGGAGGTGTATCATTCCAGTAACGATTTTATCTATGAATCACCTCCCAAGTTTGACGAGTGTGAGGACGAGGAAGGAGAAGAAAACGAGAATCTTCGGTGGTTTCTTGACGTGTGTGAATATATATATAAAAATTTAAGTAAAAGTTCTTCACAAATCGGGTTTTTAAATAGGTTTTCACCTACAACTAAACCACACACGAAAGGCAAGTGTACCTATCGTTTGTAATAAAGTATCGGTAAGAACCGAGTATCAATCCATGGACACGACAAATTTCTAGTACTAAATCTTTGTAAATGACCAACCGAACAAGTAAATCTTAAGTTGAATTTTAATTAACTAAATTTGCATACAATGGAAATAAGCAAGTAAAAACACAAGAATATAATCAATCCAACAAACTACCTAGACATGAATCCACTCTACTAATATGATAAAATAGCAATAATATGGTAAAACATCATGAATCTAAACATAAATACTAGATTGCAATAAAACAACCTAATACTAGCAAATAATCATCATGATAGGTTTTCAATCAAGAGATAAACATAGACTAACTTGTTTGTCAAAACAACAAAGTCTCATAATCAAAGGAAAGCTAGCATGAACAACATTCTAGCCACCTAAGATTACACTAAAGTAGCCAAATTCATGAAATTAATATAAACTTATGAAACTTTAACTAGCAAGTCATCACCAAGTCAAGAATCATAACAACACTCATCAATTTTTCAATATTAAGTGTAGGGTTTCATACTCATCAATAATTATATAACCAAGTTAATTTTTACTAGTCATTCCTAACTTAGTAATGTAAAAAAAGATTTCATGAACATTCAAAGTTTACAAAAAAACATCTAGAACATAGTTTTCCAACATGAATGCCTAAACATTTGCAAAACTAACAAGGTTATGTAACATAACAAGCAAGAACACCATCAATATCAACTTATAAATTCAACCATATTCTTGAAAGAAAACCATTTTACCAAAATCATGCATAGATAATATATCACATTAATAAGAGTTTCAACATTGTCTAGATAGCAAAAGTAATTAGCCCATAAGGCTTAATACAACTACAATAAAACTAGAAATAAGCTTACAAAATATGTTCAAGAACAATGGGAAGTAAACTAAGATCAAAGAAGGATTGAAGAATGGAATGATCGATCTTGAGGATAGTGGAAGCCGTCAAACTCTTAAGGAACAAAAACATAATTTTCAAGAGTTGAGAGAGAATCACCAAGGCTCCACACACCAAAATGAAGTGAAAACAAGTGTTTATAAGCTTCTGGTCAAAGTGCATGGTCATGCACAAAAATTGCATGGTCGTGCACTATTTTGGGTAAGTCAAACTTTCACTTTCGGCGGCTCAGAGTTGCAGGTTCCAAAAAAGTGCACGATCATGCACAAAAAGTGCATGGTCGTGCATTTCCGGCACTAGCTAGTGCACTTTCAAAATTCACGTGTCTTGTCCTCGGCATCGGATAGTGCACGGGCTGGTGCCCTCGGAAGTGCATGATGGTGCACAAAAAGTGCATGATGGTGCAGTTTCACTTTTGGCGCGATAGTAGATGTGCACGGGTTCTAATAAAGGTGCACCATCATGCACATAAAGTGCATGATGGTGCAGTTTCTCAGCATGGTCATGCACTTTCATAGCATGGTCATGCACTTTGGCACGGTATCAGTTGTGCACGGGTTCCAATAAAGGTGCATGGTCATGCACTTTCATAGCATGGTCATGCACTTTGTCACGGTATCAAATGTCCACGGGTTCCAATAAAGGTGCATGGTGGTGCACTAAAAGCGCATGATGGTGCAGTTTGGTCAGCATGGTCATACACTTCCTTAGCATGATCATGCGCCGGCTCAGCATGGTCGTGCACTTTCTTAGCATGGTCATGCACTTTTGGCAGATTCTTGATTTTTGTCCGAAAAAACGCCATCTTTTCATCGTTTCTTCGTCGGGCGGGCGCCCGGACCTGCAAATTCATAAATAACTCAAATAAGTACCGAATACAACGAATTTGCATGGAGTTTTACCAAAATAAGAGGATAATTTAATGCTAAAAAGTGTACACTTTGTGTTACATCATTTCTCCATATAAGTTTGGTGGAAACGTAAGTGATTTGGATAAAGATGAATGTTTATTTGTGAATTCGTTGAACCAAGAGATGATAGAATATGCTAAAGTTTATGTGGGTATTTTTTATGAGTTCTTGGAAGATGATGTTCGAGCAAATACCGGTGGTCGAATTGTTCAATCAGATTTGGTAACAACCGACCCACCTCCTCTTGAAAGCTTGAGCATTATTTAATTGTTAAGGATACCCTCTAATAAAAGAAAAAAGTCAAATGGATGATTCCAAAAATAATGGGATAATGGGAGATAAGTGTGTGATTAATTTTATATCGTCAAATTAAATTCAAAGTCCACCTATTGTTGATACTGGCAAACACAAATTTATATAATAATAAAAGTGGGAGAAACATGCTTTATTCTCTTGTATATTGTGCATTTAAGTTTGTACCTTGTAATATTCATTTTTATATTTCATTTTTTTAACTTTTGGTTCCTACACTTTTTCATAGTTTACAAATAAGTCACAAAATATTTTTTTCCACTTTCAACTTTGGTGCCATATACTTTACAACTTTTACATTTTTTTTGTTTAACGTTTACTTTTGAATTTAACGAGTTAACGCGCTGCAACGCATGCGTGTGGTTGAATGTTATGTCTATTTTCGCGTTTGACAACCCCATCGTAACGCGTAGATGTTAAGTTGACTTCGTTACTTTTTTCAATATTTTATGTTTCGGTCTAACTTTTGTGTATTAACACGATGCAATGAACGTGTGTGGTTCAACGTTTTTACGTCTACTTTTTGTTACCTTTTCTTAATGGTTAACGTTAGTTACTGACTGCGGGAGAGGGGATGGCGAACGAAGGCGGTGATGGTGGTAACTTCATGCTTTCGAGTGAAGTGGATATGTAAATACAAGGTTTTACACCTCCCCCGCAACGCGAGGGTGTAAATCCTAGTTAGTAATAAAAGGGGCTGCCCCAAGAAAGTAATGAAAAAAAATCGACATGTTTTACGAGGCCATTGGTTTCTTTGTTAAGGGGTATCTTGATTGGCTGCCACTTAATGAACAATTGGAATTTTCTTATCATGGTAAAATTTGGCATCCAAGAGTCTCGAATCCATCTAAACTATTTGAGCAGGTCAGATTGATGATGAACAAGAAACGGCACGATCTTCCTTTCGACCCAGGTGGCTTTGGTCTAAAGGTAAAACTCGAGGACGAGTTTTTTCGAAGACGGGGAGTATGATACAGGATATCTCCTTATTTGAATATCAGATTTTTAATATCTTTTATTATTCGTTTAAAATTCAAGTTTCCTAATATTTATCTTTCTTGTTTAGTAAGATAGTCTTTAGTATAAATTGGATGCTAGGGTTTATTGTTTTAGTTAGTTTTTTATTAAGTTTGATATAATAAGAACATTGTTCTTGGAACCTATGGTTCAGTTTATCGGTCTTTGATTAACGAAAGTGTCATGAGCCATTTGACTGCTTCCATTCCCGCATCATGGTGTTTTACAACGCTATCAGCTTCTTACAAGGTTAAAGCATTAGTGCCACTACAAAGCTGCACTTTTCATGATACACGAGTGCACGATAGAAGATGGTGACCCATACATCTGCTTTGCTGGTCGTTTGAAAAACAACTTAGATTTACAAGCCTCTTTATCCTAAGTTGCCTAAATAATTATCTCAACCAGCATTTACCACGATTTGCACATTTTAAATTCCCTTTAAATATTTGTCAATGGTGTTCACAATATAAATAAGTAGGGGCTGCACTTTGTCAAATAAGTTGGTATACTTGTTGGATTGAACTTTGAAGTTATAAGAATAGGCAGTATATTGTTTATCGAATGATTGAGATAATAAAAGCAAAGAATTAATCAAATAACAAACTAGCTTAAGAAGAGGAAAACATAAACATGCATAATTAAAAATAAAATACCCCCCCCCCCAAAGACTCGGCCTTTATTCACATAGCTAACAGCTTCAACGTCTACTTGCTTCTAACGGTCGAAATCTCTTAAATAAACTCCAATATTCTCCCTTGATTCAAGCCTTCTAACTCCCAAGCATTCAGCAATAGTAAAACTTGTTGGAAATAATCACTCACAACCGAAAGGGCATTTTAGTCATTTATATTTATTTGTATTTTAGTTTAGTTATGTTAATGTAAACAAACTACAAGGGTCAAACTGTCATTAGTTAAAAGTTGTATGTATGTATCGTGTATATATATATATATATATGCGATGTCTGATCATTCAGATTGTAACGAACCCATATTATTATCAATATCAGAATTCATTGTTTGATCAATTCATTTGTGATTATCGATCCTATATATCAATATTTATCAAGAATTGGCATCAGAGCACAGATTCTTCATAGGATTATCGACAATTGATTACCCTCGTTCGTCATCCCTGATATCACGCAAATCAGATTGCAAGTTCATCCCTGTCCCACCGATCAATCAGAAATTCGTTCGGTTATTGGAATTTGAATTAAAGGAAACCCAAATCAATTGAATTAATTGATTCAATTGGTCCGTTATTGGTGATTTCCCACTCGCGATTGTTAATTCCCAGACACGTTTCAATAATTTCAGGCCTGTTTCAAAAAAATCTGTTTCAATTTATTATTGGAATCACATCCTGCAATAACGTTTAATTGGAACATTGTTAATCGGAATCCAGAATCAACAAAGAATCCAAACTCAGGGGATTTTGTTTTGTTCACCGCTGGTTATTTTTGAAAAGTCAAAATTGGAATCAAAAGTCAAGATTTGGTTCGGGTGTTTCATCGCTGGTTATTTGAAACCCATATATTGGAAGTAATATATTGGAATTAAGATCACAACCAGATTCTAAATTTCCACAATCCAATATTTTGATACAAGTGGATAATCACACACATCAGAACTCGACATCATCATCAGGTTTATTATTCCAATTTTTAATTCTTTGTCACAGATTAGATAGTAGAATTTGTTTTGTTGTTGGATTATTATAGAAACCTGTAGATTGAAAACATAGTGATTTATAGGATTCCCTGTTAGAATTGAATTGTTGATGAAAATTGTTAGTATGTCAGACACAAATCAGAGTGGTCCCGTGATACATTACAAGGAAGTGGCAACACTTTCGAGTTTTCAATGTCCAATCTTAAAACCGAAATACGTATCAAGACCATATTAGAGGCAAATGGCCTTTGGGAAATGATTGAACCGCAAGAAACCACAGAACCCGTTGTGAAGAAAGATAAGACGGCCACCGCCTATCTTTTTCAATCATTACCCGAAGATTTGGTGTTGCAAGTTGCAAAGTGCAAAAGTGCAAAAGAAATATGGGACACGTTGAAAACTAGACACGTAGGAGTAGATCGTGTGCAAAAGGCACGATTACAAACCCTTAAATCCGAATTCGAATTGTTGAAAATGAAAGAAGATGAATCTATTGATTCATTCACCGCTAAGTTGAACGCCATAGTTTCTAGAGCAAATGGTTTAGGATCAACTTTTGATGAATCAACCCTAGTACGTAAGTTACTTAACTCAGTGCCCGAAAGGTTCATCCAAATAGTAGCATCAATAGAACAGTATTCGGATTTAGATGAAATGACTTTAGACGAAACCACCGGAAGACTTAAAACTTTCGAGGAACGAATCAAGTCAAAGAAAGGAAGTCTAGTTGAAAATCGGGATAAGTTGATGTTCACACGGCATGACGGTAATCATGGCCGTGGACAATCAAATGCAAGACGAGGAAGTAGGAGGTTCAATCCACGAGGCCGAGGCCGTGGACGGTTTACACCATCATCATCCCGGGAAGATTCCACTCAAGACCCGTCCAAAGATTCTAACCAAAATAGAAAGAAGTTCACTAGTGACACGAGTAAGGTTAGATGTTACAAATGTAGCAAACTTGGACATTATTCTTCAAATTGCACTCAAAAGGATCATGCACAAGATCAGGCCAATCTAGTGCAAGCGGACGAAGAGCCGACCCTTTTAATGGCAATCCGTGAAGACCGTATTGATACTCAAGTAGTTTTCTTAAACGAAAAGGAGATCAAGCCCAGTAACTATAGGTTAACTGATGAAAGCATGTGGTATCTCGACAATGGTGCAAGTAACCATATGTCCGGTTCACGAGAACATTTCACTGAATTAGATGAGAAGATCAGTGGGAATGTTCGTTTCGGTGATGGTTCGTATGTAGAAATTAAAGGCATGGGCTCAATATTGCTGGAATGTAAAAACATGGAGCAAAGAGTTGTTACCAATGTTTATTACATTCCCAGTCTTAAAAGCAATATTTTGAGTCTAGGGCAACTAACAGAAATCGGATGTAAAGTCGTTATGGAATACAATCAGTTACGTTTGTATGACATAAAGGAAACACTTCTCATGAAAGTCGAACGTTCGAAGAATAGACTTTACGTAGTTAATTTGAAGATTGGCACGCCCATCTCACTGTTAGCAAGTTTGCAAGATAATGCATGGCTATAGCACGCACGACTTTGTCATATGAGCTTTAACACAATTAAAGACATGACACGGAAGAATTTAGTTAGAGGAGTCCCGCGGATTTCACACTCCTCACAAGTCTGCGATGCATGTTTGCTTGGAAAACATAGTAGATCTCCGTTTCCAAGGCAAGCCGAATCTAGATCAACTGAACCATTAGGTTTAGTTTCTAAGATCTTTGTGGTCCTATCTCGCCATCAACTCATTCAGGAAAGAAGTATATTTTCTTATTAGTCGACGACTGTACAAGGTACATGTGGGTATACTTTCTCGAATCAAAAGATCAAGCATTTGAGACGTTTAAGGAATTTAAGTTGATGATAGAAATAGAGTTAGGAACCAAATTGAAGATGTTTAGAACTGATAGAGGTGGAGAATTCACGTCCAAAGATTTCTCCAAGTTCTGTAAAGAAAATGGAATAGCAAGACAACTTACTGCACCATACTCCCCGCAACAGAATGGCATGGTAGAACGAAGAAATAGAACAATATTATCTGCTACAAGGAGTATGCTAAAGGCAAGTAATATGCCTCAGATATTTTGGGCAGAAGCAGTAAGACATGCTGTCTACATCCTAAACCGAACACCGACCAGAGCTTTAGTTAATAGCACACCTTTTGAAGCGCTTAAAGGTGATAAGCCAAATTTGAAGTATCTTAAAGTCTTTGGTTGTAAGGCATATGCAAAAGTGTTACTACCACACTTAAAGAATTTGGATGATAGAAGCACTGAAATGATTTATTTAGGTAGTGAACCAGGATCAAAAGCCTATAGACTATTTGATCCTAGAACAAATAGAATTTGTGTTAGTATGGATGTATACTTTAAGGAAAAGGAGTTTTGGAACTGGAAGGAGGAAGATGAGAGTTTTAATCAGAAAGGAAACGAATGGACAAAATTTACAGTTGACGAAGTTCCAACATCTGTTCCACCCATCAATGTCAAACCTGAGTTTGAACAAACTGAAAATCAAACTCATGAAGATGAAGAACCACTCTCACCCGTTAATCCACCAAATTCACCAGTCACTCCACAATCATACACCTACGAACCAAACTATGAAACATCTGCAAGCTCCTCTAGACCTTATGATCATACACCGTTACGCTATCAAAGTTTAGAAGATATTTATGCTCGAGCACCAGAAATAATCTTAGATGAAAATGAATTGTTACTAGTTGAAGAAGAACCTAGAACGTATAAGGAGGCAGCAGTAGATGAAAAATGGATTGAAGCTATGAAAGTTGAATTAGATTCAATAAATAGGAACAAGACTTGGATCTTGACCGATTTACCCAAGGATCATAAAGCAATAGGTTTGAAATGGGTATTCAAGACCAAGAGAGACGCAAGTGGAAATATAATAAAACACAAGGCACGTTTAGTAGCAAAAGGTTATGTACAACAACATGGGATAGATATTGAAGAAGTCTTTTCCCCGGTAGCACGAATAGAGACTGTACGTTTAATTTTAGCATTAGCTGCTTATAACAAATGGGAAGTTCACCATCTAGATGTAAAATCAGCTTTTTTACATGGAGAATTAAAGGAAGAAGTGTATGTTTCTCAACCTGAAGGCTTTGTGAAACCACAAGACAAAGGGAAAGTTTACAAACTTTCTAAAGCTTTGTATGGACTACGACAAGCACCACGAGCATGGAATGTAAAGTTAGACAACACATTGAAGTCACTTGGATTTCAAAAGTGTTCGTTAGAGCAAGCAGTCTATATCAAGGCAAGTTCAAACTCTAATTTGATAGTTGGAGTTTATGTTGATGATTTGATTGTCACTGGATCACTGAAGAAAGAAATTGACAAGTTCAAATCACAAATGGAAGGAAAATTCGAAATGAGCGACTTAGGTTTATTAGCCTACTACTTAGGAATAGAAGTCACCCAATCAGGGGGTGTTATCTCAATCAGACAAACTGGTTATGTGAACAAGATTCTCAAGGACTCAGAAATGCTAGAGAGCAATGATACAAAGACACCAATGGATCCAGGACTTAGACTAACAAAAGTTGAAGTTGGAGAACCAGTTGATCCCACCAAGTACAGAAGTCTAATAGGATGTCTAAGGTATCTCCTTCACACGAGACCAGATTTAAGTTATTCTGTAGGATTACTTAGTCGTTTCATGCAAGAACCAAAGGAGCATCATCTCAAAGCAATCAAGCAAGTTATTCGTTATATCAAAGGAACAAAATATTATGGTATAACTTATCAAAGCAATGGAGGATGCAAGTTAATTGGTTATAGTAATAGTAGCTATGGAGTTAACACTGAAGAAGGGAAAGGCACAACAGGAATAGTATATTCTACTTTGGAAACTCTCCTATCAGTTGGTGCACTCAAAAGCAACCTACCGTAGCATTATCATCATGCGAGCCAGAATTCATGGCAGCAACCGCAACAGCATGTCAAGCATTATGGTTAAAGAGATTGCTCAGCGCTTTAACCGGATGGAAAGAAGAAAAGGTCACATTGTTGGTTGATAACCGATCAGCAATAGCCTTAATGAAGAATCCCGTGTTTCATGGTAGAAGCAAGCATATCGATATACGTTATCACTTCATACGTGAATGCATCGAAAATGAACAAATAACCGTGGAACATATTGCTGGAGAATCACAGAAGGCATACATCTTAACAAAGGCGCTACCAAGGATCAAGTTCATCACAATGAGGGAACTACTCGGTGTCAAAGACCTGCTTCAAGTTGATCGTGATTAAGGGGGTGATTGTTGGAAGTAATCACTCACAACCGAAAGGGCATTTTAGTCATTTATATTTATTTGTATTTTAGTTTAGTTATGTTAATGTAAACAAACTACAAGGGTCAAACTGTCATTACTTTAAAGTTGTATGTATGTATCGTGTATATATATATGCGATGTCTGATCATTCAGATTGTAACGAACCCATATTATTATCAATATCAGAATTCATTGTTTGATCAATTCCTTTGTGATTATCGATCCTATATATCAATATTTATCAAGAAAACTGATCCACACCTAATGCTTTTGTTAACATATCTGCAGTTTGTTCTTGAGTATGAGACGACTTTAACATAATCTGATTATCCGCAACCGGACGTAAAATGTAATGATATTTAATATCAATGTGTTTAATTTGAATATGCATAGCTGCAATATTTATTGATAACAATATAGCCGATAAATTATCACAATAAAATATCTATATAACCTTCTAGTTGTATATTCTTAGTTCTTACCCCTTTCATACCAAATACCCGTAGTCTATGGTTCTAGCAAGACACCTTAGAACAGCCTAGAAGCACCAAAAAGACAATTAGCTGATGGTTTTTGCATGTACTTTAAGATGTAATCAAACTTTCTCAACAAATCTTTTTGCATATTTTTTTTCCGTGAAATAAAAACTCCATCATCTCTTTGTGTAATCTCCAACCCAAGAAGGTAAGCAAACTTACATAAATCAGACATTTCGAACTCACCAATCATCTTTTCTTGCAGTTCATCTACTAAAGACTTAGAGGAACTTGTATAAATAATATCATCAATTGTACCAGACTGATGATGTTATTAACCTGACCAACCCATAAGATTAGAGGAACCGTAACATTAGAGAGTGTGCGATTGTGTAATTATATATATTAAGCATTTTAGCTAATTAAGTTAATACTAATTAAGTGAGCTATGTGGATTAATTATAGGTAAAAACCGTAAAATACATCAACAACGAAAGTGGAACATCCGGGCAAAGTGTACAATAACTCCAAAATGGGACGTGTACTAGCCATCATATCATTTCAACATTAAATTTCTACCAAATACATCATGTGTGTGGGTGTGCTTGCATTAGATGATCAAGTACAAAACGCGCTTTAATTTAAGAAGTGTAAAGTTTTTTTTTGAAAATTTGATTAAATTCATGGTTAAAAATAAATGTTTTTGGGTACGGTTTAGGTTAATGGATATTTATGTTTTGGACAATTGAGTCGCGCATTATTAAATACTTGCTCATCTCGTTTCCGAATTTTCTTTTTAAATTAATCATGTCTCATAGCCGAATAGGAGTCTCCAACATTTCGAAATTTAAATTCAGTTGTCGAGTTGGGTCCGATTTACGTCCCTACTTAAGGGTGTTTATAATACAGTTTGAAACTGATTAAGTGAAAACCGAGTAGAACCGAAATGGGAAATTAAAGTGAACCGAATCACCAATTCGGTTTCTTGTTTTAAAAATGTTGTATGCTGACCAAGCACCCATATGGCCCTATTGGTGTATATGACTAGTTTAGTTCATATTTTTGTAGTCTTGCTAGCCACCCTATTTTCTTTGTTCTTTAGCCCAATAGCAAAGGCCTAAAATTCCAAATTGTTCGAAGACTTCCATCGGCTTTGGGCCTTCGGCAACCGGATACTCTTTGGAAGGCTAACCGGTATAGACATTGAGCCTCATAGGGGTGGCCTACGTGGCATTGGAGCATTGCGCCCACCCCTGATCACGCGTGACAGGGTGCAAGTGAGGTGGGTGGGGAGGGGGGTCATGCGGGTTATTGGCTGATCAACACTTTTTGTTTACACTGCATACGGGGGTTCAATTATTGCTCCTAACGGACCCATCTCTATTGATTTACTTAGGAGTCATTTTATTTTAACGTGAAACGAATGCGTATGATATACATATAAGTAAAATGATGGATAAATGATGCAAGAGGTCATATGAGATGATTATCCTTATCCTATGATATGAAATTTGCATACTTCTTAGTTTAATTATTTGGGATTATTTTTATGAAGTGAATTCTTATTTAAAAAAAAAACTTGATATCTTTGATCTATTCGGTTCTTAATCTTTTGACTTTAATCATTGAGTAATCTGATTGCTTCCGTTCCTACATCATTTGGTTTATGAGTTTTGGTAATCAAATGGCTCAATAACTCGGTGATTGAAATCAAAAGCTTAACTAACAAAATGGTCAAAGAAACCTCAAAGGCGTCATTTACAATAATCGAACTCAAAATCTAACTAAACAATAAACCCTATATCCCATTTGTTTTAATTGGGAGTCATAAGTCAAATCGGTAACCACAATGATCAATAAGAAAATTCAAATAAAAAATAATACAATTTAAGCTAGTTGAGCCCCTGAGACACTACTTGAACACATGAAACTTTACTTCGTTTTAGGTGTCTAAAACAACTGAGCCGTCTCTTAGACACGTCAATCAAGGCGTCACCCATCAAGCCACCCAACCACACCTCGCGGAATGGACGCGTGCCGTGAGGTTCTCATGTTTCAAATAGTGAGTATAGATAAGAACGATTTGACTCATACAATGCAACCAACATATTTAGATCGAAGTTAGCATGCTCTTTTGGATGATTGGGACCCGAACCCTAAACCTCTTAACAGGAAACACCATACTTGTATAGGATAAATTTCATACCTTTTCACTTTAAGGAAACAAGCTTTATCAATGAACACATTCATAGGCTTCCTGGTTCATTATTGATTCTTTCACAAGTTCTTTTTGTCCAGACTTCAATTTGGTGACATCTTGACCACGCCTACTAGCCAAATTCAAGATTTGCACCAAAATTGTCCACCCGACCACTAACTAGGACGCGATTTAAGCATTTTCTCTATCCCTAAACCCTTAGACTCTACTTGAACCAAGATTTTGTGTTGGCTAACTCAACGACACCTTTTGTCCAACATGAATCCTACCGCTAGGCTTAGTCTTCATCCTGTTTTTGGTTTATTCGGCTTTTCAATTTTGAAATTTGAGAATTCAAAAATCGATTAGAATAAGCTAATCTGAATTCCGTTTTCAATCGCACTCGAATTTGGGAATCTCGTAGCGAACCTATTTGAATAACTTGAACTCGAAAATATATATTTTCTGCTAACCTTTATTTATTTATTTTCTTTATATGTTGTTTTTTTTTTATCTTCTTTTGCTTATTTGTATTTTTCAAATAATGAAAGGAGTACTGCAATCAAGATTAAGCATAGCGGTCAAAGGAAGTCGTTGATGGAGTTAGCTTAATACAAGTTTGATGTTTCAAGAACATGAATGGAAAACCGAAAACCTTGTCGCTTGGAATATGATAATTTGGCTATATTCAACGGCGTGAAGTTTAAGGGTTGAGCGGTTTTGGTGCCAAATTGAAACCGATATAAGAAAAATCCATGAAAGAGTCAACAAAGAACCAGGAAGCATGGGATACGAACGAGCCCATTAATGTGATCGTTGATAATACCGTTCGTTTCTTTAAGCGAAAAGACAGAAACTTACTTTGTACATGTAATGTTTGTTTCCCGAATGTGGGTTAAAAAGGCCCGAACCACAACCACCAAAGAGCATGCTAGTGATCTTTGAGTTCATTATTATTGACTGCTGCAAAAAATATATATATATTGGCATATGGTTTGGCCCATTGCTGAATTTTATAGGGTAGGTGTTGGTTTATTCGGTTATTCAAATACTAAAACTAACTTTGAATTCAAATAAGATTTGAAAAAGCGATTTGAATTCGGATTTACCGGAATAAGCAGGAAAAATATATATACAAACAGAATAGTAAATTAACAAAAAGTAAATGTGCTATTCAAACTCGGGTTTTTTCATCAGTTTGGTTCCATATTTCCAAATACGAATTCGAAAACCGAACTCGAAATTTCGGTTTGTAGAAGGACACAAATTGTATAACTAAGTTATATATATTTAGTGTTCTAATATGCTTATAGTGCGTCATACACTCCGGTAACCTACATTAAACATTTGTTTATCCTGATCTCTAACCGCATCATAAAAATTTTAAGATTTCTCTATATTTCTTCAACATAAGCCCAAAAATATTACTTGTTTCATATATAATGGCACTTATCTTTTCCGTGATTTTTATCATATTAATAAATTCCTATATAACAACAACTAACATCAACAACATTAATAATAATAATAATAATAATAATAATAATAATAATAATAATAATAATAATAATAATAATAATAATAATAATAATAATAAACGTGATGTGCACTATGATGAACGAAACATAAAAAAAGGGTTAACTGTTAACTATCGCTGAATGCATAAATTTATTGATTTTCATCAAATAATATTTGTTTATTTTGCTAGAGGGATCGATAAGTTCTAGCGTTAATTTGTTAAGGCTAAAATGTAGTGACATATGACTTTTGTAAAATGCTTAATAATGATAATGAAGGATCGTTTATCCTTCTAATTGGATTTAATACTAAATAAACGTAATAATTTTAATTGATAAAAAGAAAATTGTAAAGAATAGCAAGATCTATGAGATGCCCAAATGCCGATTTATTATGAGCCCGAACATATTCAACCAATCATTCAACAAAGGCAACATATTATTAACCAAAAAGTCAAAAACAATATCATTTCGGGCGCCAATCACCTTCATGACCGGTTTTCAAGTTCAAAAAATCAAACAAAAGGGCTTGAAAACTCTTATCATACCAATATCCAAACAGCTAAAAGTATATCAAAAGAAACTAGCAGCAAACTCAACCAATACTCAAACCTTTACTCAATAAAGTAACCAAATCAACTTGTCAGAGTTGGTTTGGTTTAATTACGGGTCAACATCAAACCTGATTGGGCTACTGGTATGGGTTTACTTGGGTTTAACAGGGAGTGCCCCTCCCCCTAACCCGTGTTCCATTTTTTAAAATATTTTACGACGTTTCAACTATTTTTAGTTTTTTGAGTATAAACATTTTAGTTATTGGAAACAGTGCGGAAACGAAACTTTAAGATAGGAGGGTCACAATTAAAAAGATATTACATTCATTTTGGCTAAACTAAAGACAATACCAAAATTGAGATAATCAAATCAAAACTAATAAAATGTAAAGCTTAGTTAGTTTTTCTTGAGAATTGAAATAATTCGGTGTTGATTATGTCTCGCTCATAATAATACTGAAACATGACGAGCTGAACCGAAATAAACTAGAAAATCAAAGTAAACCAAAGCTTCTTTAAATGTATGAAATAACAGGCCTTAACATGTTTAGGTTGAAACTATTTCTTCTATCTACAAACATTTTAAAAACAAAGTAATAAATAATAATTAAAAAAATGTAAAAGTTAGTTTCGTACAGTTTGCAGTGGTTTGGACTACATGGTCTGGAACTCTAGAAATTGATAAAACCGAAAAGAAAATAGTAAAAAGATTAAGTTCTTCCGAGTTAATGCCTCTCTTCTCTTCTTATCTATTCATTTTCCTCACAGTTCTTCTTTTCGTCATACACTAACAACCACCGATCTTATAGTCCTCGCCGCTATTAAACCTTTTCTTCGTTCATGATATTTTCGTTCCTCTTTCCACTTCAGCTACACAATCGGCAACACTTTGAAAGGTTAAACTATAAGAAATACATCATGTTCTAGTCCTTACAAATGACGATTTTGATCGTCGGAGAGTCGCATGAGGGTCAACGGAACCTCCGGCCCCCCTTGTAGTTCCATCACTGATTGAAAAAGATGGTTTGGTTAACCATTGATTTAACATTCGTTTTAGGCTTCCGCCAATTCAAGTTCAATTTCAGTTAATAATCCAATAAGATATTGTGCTAAATAAATAACAAATGTTATGTATAAATAAAGAAAAATATGAATGTTTATTTTACTGATTGAACTTCTTTAATTATAGGCCTATAATTATAACTGAATCATAAAACTAGGTTTAAAGAAAAGCTTTAATCAAACTATTAATTACTTAATTGATTCAAGAAATTAAGCTTTAAAATTACAATCATAGACATCCATTCTTAGGCTGAGGGGTGTGGGCCGCTAACCGGGGCGCTAGAGCCCCTCCGCTCGCGCCCCGGGGCGCTAACCCCACACCACCGGGGCGCGAGCAGGGGCGCGAGCGGGGCGCGAGCGCAGAAATCCAGGCAGGCGTGAGGCTGGTCGCGGGAGAAGAGAGAGAAAATGGACGTTGGGAAGGTAAAAAGAGCCGTTGGGAAGGGATTAAATTAAAAAAAAAATATTTTTTCCCTAAGTAATACCCCATTTCATCTATAAAATACCTCATTTCACCCATATCAATCACCACAACTTCAAAATAAAACCCAAAATCAACCCATCTTCCCAACTTTTTTTTTTAAAAAAAATGTCGTCGTACTCGTCTGATTCCGACTCCTCCGAAGAGGATGATTTGCTTCTTCATGTAGGGGGAGTTTTGACCGCAACCGTGGTCAATCTCTTGCAAAATCAAGCCCATCAACCTCGAGTCCCGAGGGTTAGAGCACCACCTCGTGATCGTGATCGATCGGGTGCTAACGATACTTTGATTAGGCATTATTTTAGCCCTCAACCGGTATATGAGGAGTCGGATTTTCGAACTCGTTTCCGAATGAGCAGACAATTGTTCATGCGTATAGCAAGTGATTTAGAGGCACAGTATCCCTTTTTTCAACAAAGGGAGGATGCTAGGGGTCTCCCCGGTTTTACCCCTCTTCAAAAATGCACGGCTGCTATCCGTCAATTAGCGTACGGCATCTCGTCGGACGCTTTGGATGAGTATTTACAGATGTCGAAAAGGGTTGCACGTGAATCCCTTCATTTTTTCTGCCAAGGTAAAAAACATTAATTTTACTTTTTATTAAATATTTATTACATTTTGTAATACATATTATATGTTTATAGATTATTTTATATACGTAGGAGTCACATCGATTTACGCTCGGAGATATCTGCGTAAACCTACAATGTATGACATCCAACGCATATATGAGGTGCACGCAGAAAAACATGGTTTTCCTGGGATGCTAGGTAGCATCGATTGTACGCATGTTGGATGGGCTATGTGTCCAACGGCCTGGCGAGGTCAGTTCCACCGTGGTGATCATGAAAGGCCGACCCTTATACTTGAGGCGGCGGTGTCACAGGATCTTTGGTTTTGACATGCTTTTTTTGGTGTTGCTGGGTCAAATAACGACCTTAATGTTATCGATCAGTCACATTTGATCAACGACCTTATCGACGGGGTTGAACCACCTCAATCTTTTGTTGCAAATGGAGAACTCTTCAAGTACGGGTACTATCTGGTTGATGGTATTTACAACGAATGGGCTTTGTTAGTTCAAGCTTTTACAGATCCAATCGCCGACAAACGGAAGTATTTTACGAAGAAGCAAGAGTCTGCTAGAAAAGATATTGAAAGAGCTTTTGGAGCTCTGAAAAAACAATATTATGTTCTGGCGAACCCGATACGTTATTGGACTCGGGAGAGGATAACGGACGTCGTCTACACGTGTCTGATCCTACACAACATGACGTTAGAAGACGAGGGCAAAGCTATCTGCCAAAACTACCAAGGTGACATTCTGCCACAACCGTCCACAATCAGTGATCAACAAAGACTTCATAACATAGCAAATATCAAGAGCCGTGAGATACAAGGGGATCTTCGACATGAGTTGGTTGAACATTTGTGGGCGAGGCGACCCGATGATCTTGTATTAGATTAGTGTTATTATTAAGTATTATTGTTTGTTTAATTTTTAGTATGTTTTTTTTTGTAATTTGAATTTTAAAAAAAATGTGTGTTTTTTTAATAATTTATAGGTTTTTTTAATAATACGTTGTTTGAATATATTTATAAAAAAATAAAAAAAAAATTCGCTGGAGCCCCTGCTGGAGCCCCTCCACACCGGGGCTCCAACGGGGGCTCCAACACCTCCCTTATCCAGTTTCTCTCTCTGCCACACGTCATAATATTATTGGCTGGAGCCCCCATTAGAGCCCCCACACCCCTTAGCCTTAACCTAACCTAAGATGCAGAAAACCAAGGACAAATTTTGTATGAATAACATTGTTTATCTTGAAGACAGAGAAAATAGTGGTGTCATGCATGAGTGTCGTAGTGTCGGCATAAAGGAGTTCTGAAGAAAACAAAGGCGGACCCAATTTTAGATACTGAAGTGACCCTAAGATTTTCATTTCTACGTTTACACTTGATATAAGCAGAGAAGGTGGACATTCATTCGTCACAAAAACTCAAAATTGTTTATATGTAGCGTTTATAAATTGTGAAAAACATGTATAAAATGAATAAAACATTGGAGACATGGTGGGTGAACCGTATGTCAAGTTTCACTTTTGGCTACAAACATCTACCGACAAATAATGAAGCAAAATTCCAAAAATAAAGATATTAAGTCCAACAAATACGCCTACCCTTTTATCGTTTGTGTTTCAACTATATAATAGTTTGTGATGATAATAGAGTAAATTTTTTTTTATTATTATTGATTGCTTCTAGTCAACTATCATGTTTACTTATTAAGCAAGCAATAAATTTTCACGGTATGCATTTATAAAATATATTATCTACTTGACAATGCATATGTTGAAATAAGTAATCCGGAAAGAAAGAATATGGAAAATATATATAAATGACATCAAAATTGTAACACATTTTTTTAGGTGAGACGGTTTTTATCAAAATTGTCAAAACGCATTTTATGGAAAAAATAAGGCACATAGAAATAGTTTCACTTTGTAATGCTTATTTCTTATGATGTTAAAAATTAATTAAAAAAATGCTTTAAAATTTGTACACTTTGTGATGCTTATTGCTTTATACTTGGACAGGGTATTGTGGCATGAAACCATTTCTTATACGCATTTGGACCGTGTGAATAGGTTAGCGCCTCTTACTCAGTTGCACCCTTTTCACATAACCGTTTAAATTTCCAAACCAATCAAAAATTTACTCCTCATACCTTTTTGTTTTATTTATTTATTTATTTTAGACATCTTAATAAAGTGGTTAGCTAAAACATTACAAGCTTTTGAGCATTTAGTTAGTGAGAATCCTCCTGCGTACGTACGTAACGACTTTTTCACTTTTTAGTTAAACCAGTACACATAGTCTTATAAATATTTTTTTGTATGTATTTTGAATTTAAAATTTTGTTGAGTTTTATATATTAAATATATTTTTAATTATGTAATATTTAAATGTAATATATTAAATTAAATAACATGAAAGCAAGAAATTAATATTTTTATATGAAATAAACTAGTAATATAAGTATGTAAGCCAAATGGATGTAAGCCAAATGAGTTTAGGTCATTATAAAAAAAATAAGTTTAAAATCTTGTTTAGACCAAAACATGAAATAAGTAAAATGAGTTTGAGTCATTTATATAAAATGTTAATTTTGGTTCTGGTTAAAACATGATATAAGCATAATGAGTTCAAGTCATCTTTAAATAAATGGTTTTGGTTTGCGTTATATGCAAAATGAATCCAAGTTATTTAAAAAATATCAATTTTGGCTTTGGGTGGACATTAAATCTTTGATCGTTTATGAAGGTTTTAAAGGACTCCCAAATAATCGTGACTAACATAGTAAATTTGGTTCATGTCAAAATGCCCAACAAACTGAGTTTCGATCATTTTTTTAATATTTTTTTTCGGGTTAACGATTGAGGACTTTGATATGTTAAAATGCATACGAGTTATAATGGGATGTAAGACAAATGGGTTTAAGTCATTATAAAAAAATAATGTTTTGTTTAGATTACGATGGTTATAAGTAAAATGAGTTTGGGAGATTAAAAAAAACCGTCAACTTGATTCTGGTTAAAGAATGTTATAAGCATAATGAGCTCGATTCATCTTAAAAAAAATAGGTTTTGGTTTGCGTCATAATAATTATATGAAAAACGAATTTGGGTCATTTAAAGAAAATATCAATTTTGCCTATGGGTGAACATTAAATCTCTGTTCGTGCATGAAAGTTTCAAAAGACTTTCAAAATAACCGTGACTACCATAATAGATTTGGTTCAGGTCAAAATGCTTAGCAAAATGAGTTTCGATCATTTTTTTTAAACTACCAAGCCGCGTGTATTTTAACTTGGTTTTTATGATTCATATAGTAATTGTAACGTACAAAAAATAACATCTATTTTTTGAAAAAAGTGTAATGTGTCATATGTTTAAAAGGTTGCAACTACTAAAAATATGTTTAAACATATTGTCGTTACCGCAGCATCGCGCGGGTATACTACTAGTAAATATAGCTAGTTACTTGGTTAGCTGGACAAAATGAAATGCCAATTGTTAAATTGTTGACTTAATATAAAATTGCTTATCTAGTTATTATTGTACATCGTGTGTATTGGATATGTTAAATATGAAATTATTAGATAAATAAACTTATGTGTGTACACATATATGGAAATTTATCAATTTATATAAAACTGTAAGCATCTATACTTATGCAGTTATCTATTAACAATTTTATCACAAACATGTCACCAATTATAACTTTTCCTTTATTCCAACACCAGCTTTTCATTAGTCTGTAACTGTTCATTATCAATTTTATTATTCAGAAAATATGCTAATCTATGCAGTTGTATGTAAATCTCAAAAAACAATTGCCAGCTATGAAGAATAAGAAATACTGAAATAGTACAATTACGGTAAGAGTAGTTTGGAATGATCAAATTGATGAGTAGATTTATAGCTCTTAATGTATCCTTAAGTTGTTAGAACATCCACAATGCATGCTACAAGGAAGCTAGGTGCTGCATATTGTGCCTAGGGCACACCATTGCTATATATGAGTCCTAACATGTATGAATATGATCATTCATATTTTTTTATACAATTTCTAAAAGACACTTAATAAAGTATATTAGAATTGGTATGGGTTCTAATAGAAAAATAAAGCATTGACACAAGTCATTGTCTTAACGTGAACAACAATTAAATTATTACACTTTCCATCTTGAAGCAAAAGGCTTGCCAAACATGTAAGCAATATAAGTATATAACTAAAAGCTTCAAATCTATAAATATTATAACAGTTGTATAACCATCTAATAATCAAAAGAATGTATATCAATATATATGGATAATCAAATATCCTAAGAGAGTGAAGAGGTAGGTCCCAGCAGAGCCCAGTTGGACCCGCAAGACTCACCTTGAAGAGGGACGTCTGCGCAGAAACCAACTGGATCTGCAGGACCCACCATGCTCAGAGACGTGACGTCCTTACGCGCAGTACGCAAGCTGTTCCCGCAGGAAATGCCTCCCAATGGTGAAGGACTCTGCCTGTTCCCGCAGCTGCGGATACAAGCCATCAGGGAAGGCCACCCGCGCAGCAAGGCTACACGCACAAGGCACTTAGCTCTCATTCAGTGTCACCTGAAGGAATGAGCAAAGCCGGGAACAATCCCGCACAAAGGCGGGAGGGGGAATACTCCCGCCCAACTAAGCCAGTCCGTACGATACGGGAAGATCTTCTGTACTGTACCTGACGAGGTATGGGCAAAAGATCTGACCAAAGATACGACAGCTTATTGACAACAGTATGGCGAGCAGCATGCTCTTGTACTGTATGTCACTATTAGCCGCTGCCTACTCACCAACTCCTGTCATACCACGTGCATAGCCGGCAGTTGGTGGAAAATGAATAGTACACAGCAGGCCTGGTCACTGTCAGCCGCTGCCTACCCACCAACTACCAGCAGGGCACGTGCGTAGGCCACAGTTGGTGGAACAGGAACACTATTCAGCCGGCCACACCTCCTTGGAAACCTACCTTCGGCTATAAATACCCCAAATGGTATGATCATCTCATATCATCATATTATACCTGATATCTGCTCTAGCAATCTCTTAATATACATTTATATTTAAAGAGCAATCTAGTCTGATTCTCACGCCGGAGGGTGGTCACAAGGAGGAACCCCCCCCCCCTTCTCAGTGACAAGCTCACGGTGTCTGTTTTGCAGGTTATCAGAAGAACCATCTTTACCGGGTCTAACCCCTCGTGGGAAACATCTATCTAACCCCCAGGTTACCCGTAATCTGCCCGGGGTCTGGTTAGTGTTTCTTCATTGGCGCCATCCGTGCATAAAAGCTAGAACTTCATTTCTTTTCAGTTTTTTCAAACTTCTGGAAAGATGGTTAAAGAAACTCCGGTAACCACAACCCCAGCTACTGGGGGGAATACCGGCTACACAGTCTTTACAAACACTACCCCGGTTACCCAAGCCGGGGCAAGTGAAGTAAATTTTACGAACACTACCCCAGTTACCCAAGCTGGGGCAAGTGCAGTAAATAATCGCTCACTGGGATTCACCGATACCCAGTTAGAGAAAAGAACAAGACTCCCCCGCCAAACACTCGATGAAGTTAAGGCATGGGCGGAGGCACGTCAGAAGGAATTCCAAGCTGAGTTGGACGAACGCTTGCGTTCCGTCCAACAGGCTGACGAATTCGAAGAATACTTGGACGATGACTCGGAGGAATCCGACACCGACGCGAACCCTCGCCATAGAGCAAAAGGGAAGCGTAAGGAAACGGACTCCCAACCGAGAAGGCGTTTTGGAGAAGCCTACAAACCAAAAAACACAGGTGGAAGTCCACGTGACTTCTCCAAAACATTCAGACCAACTGTGGCAAATGCGGGAACGTCCAAATTTGCAAGGGACATTGCGGAAGCAATCGCCCCGAAAAGTGCCAAACAGATGTCCAACATCGGCACTTACGATGGTATATCTGATCCAGACGATCATTTGAACAGGTTCATAGCGGGGGCAACCGTCAGTAGTTGGACGGAACCTACGTGGTGTTACATGTTCCAAATGACGCTTGTTGGGGCTGCTAGAGCGTGGTTAGATCGTCTACCGGTCAACCACATCTACGACTGGGCAGACTTCCAACAGAAGTTTAGCCAACACTTCAGCCAACAAAGAAAGTATACCGAAGAGCAATGGACAATCCTCAAATGCATTCGAGAGGAAGATGAATCTTTGCTAGACTTCATCACTCGCTTCAACTCAAAGAAGCTTAGCCTGGGTAATATCAGCGAAGATCTTGTTCGCGCTGCTTTCATCCAGGGCGCGAACGACCCAGAGCTCATCCGCACCTTAACGGGTAAAGATGGCATGCCATCCACATGGGATGCCATCATGACAGCAGCTAAACGCTTTGCGGAAACGGAGAAGCAACTGGGTAGAGATCTCCCACAGAGCACAAACCTCTACACCCAGAAAACAAGAGAAGACAACGTCCTTACCGCCCGATTAAACAAAAAGCGGAAGCTAGGCATTTGGCAGTCAAGGGTAAACTTTGACACCTCATCCGGCTTGCAACATCGGTTAGGCGGAAGGGATAACGTACGGTCGAACCAGAACTCCAGATGGACGCCACTCACCAAAAGCGTCACCGAGATATTCGCCACTGAGGAGCTCCCATGGCAAAGGCTCCAATAATCCGACATCGTCCCAATGCTGATCGGAGCAAATACTGTGACTTTCACAGGACAAAAGGCCACAACACTGAAGAATGCACAGACGTAAAGGACATGGTCGAAGCATTTGTCAGAGATGGGACGCTCGCGCACCTCGTGGCGCAATGAACGCTGAGCAGGCTGATGCGTGTAGAACCCCAGTTGGGGAAAACACGAATAAAATTACAGCTTCAATGTTGGAGACTACATACTGCGCAAACAACGAGATCCCGAACCAGGTGCATATCGGCTCGATGGCACTCCCATCCCAACAATAGGGAAGGGAGCTCAATTACACAGTTTGCATGTAGATCAATTCCAAATTTGTAAAGAATAGGCCCAGAGCCACTTCTAATAGAAATGATTCTCCTTAGAACATCGACGCTGATGATTTTACATTTATACTTTATGAACTATCAACACTGATGCCGGTTTTCACCGCATACATAAGTGTGAAAGTCGTTGCGTGGGGAAGGCGGCAAAACCCGCATAAACCCAAAAAACGGCAAACCTTCACGCAGGTCAGTTGAAGGGGAAAAGTTCAGTCATCCCACTAAATGAAAGTGCCGGTCTATCCGCATGAATCATGATAAGAGGAAACTGAACACTAACCTATTAACAACCGCGCGTCGAACGGTTAATTTATTCAACACGGATATGCCGGTTTTCACCGCATAATTACGTGGAAAGTCGTTGCGTGGAGAAGGCGGCAAAACCCGCATAAACCCAAAAAACGACAAACCTTCACGCAGGCCAGTTGAAGGGGAAAAGTTCAGTCATCCCACTAAATGAAAGTGCCGGTCTATCCGCATGGATCATGATAGAGAAAACTGAACACTAACCTATTAACAACCGCGCGTCGAACGGTTAATTTATTCAACACGGATATGCCGGTTTTCACCGCATAATTACGTGGAAAGTCGTTGCGTGGGGAAGGCGGCAAAACCCGCATAAACCCAAAAAACGGAAAACCTCCACGCAGGTCAGTCATAGGTAAACTTTGGTCAACTAAATGAAAGTGCCGGTCCTAACCGCACAAATCATGAGAGGAAACCGAACCTATTGACAACCGCGCGTCGAACGGTTAACTTATTCAAAACTTAGAATTTCTAACAAAAGGATGAGGAAAACCTACACGCAGGTTAGATGTAGGTAAAGTTTAGCCATCCTACTAAGTGCAAGTGATGGTCCTACCCGCACAATCACGAAATAGGAAGCAAAACTTCAACCTATTATCTACCACGTTCAAAGGTTAACTTATCCTAAACACTTAGAAATTTCAAAAAAGATGAGGAAAACCTCCACGCAGGTCAGATGTAGGTAAAGTTTAGCCATCCTACTAAGTGCAAGTGACGGTCCTACCCGCACAATCACGAAAGAGGAAGCAAAACTTTAACCTATTATCTACCACGTTCAAAGGTTAACTTATTCTACATACTTGGAAAATTGCTAATTTAAACTAAAGTATGCAAGTCATATAACGTTTATAAAGCAAGGAATCCAGAGAAAGAAGCGGTCTTACCCGCACAAAGATTTATATTTCATAATATTCATTACAAGAATGGCCGGGTAACTACCCGCCTACAAGAATATAAATCTATACAAGCTAAATCTATCCTAGCAGTGGGATCTTCAGGATCAGGCTTCAGGGCCACTTCCACTTGGACCAGCACCATCAGTAGAGCGTGGCAGTTCAAGGAAAGCTTTAAGGATAGCTAGCCCATCATCAGCAGCAGCAACTTGGTTCACCTTCTCCACCACCGGTGCGGGAAGGCGGCATACTGATTCACTGCTTGGTCGTAAACAGCTTCAGTATCAACATTATACAAAGGGAAGTTGGAAGGCGGGATGCCTTTCTCAACGAACCCTAGACCAAGCAGGAAGCCGGCCTTTTCCCCATCCTCATGAGAAGCGTTGAGGGCTGCGCTCATAGCATCGTCATAAGACGTCTCCGTGAAGACCCGATGCACAACCTACAAGAAAATATACAAGTATCAGAACCTTTTCTATTTACAAAGAAAAGCTTAAAGACATGAAAAGCATACCTGAGACAACGCTTCTCGAAGAAGCCATTCCTTGGCAACCAGAGCCTTCTGGAGGGCAGCTTGAGCCTCGTTACGGGCGCGTTCGGCTTCACTCTTGTTGAGGTTGGCAAGCAACACTTCTTTAGCCGCAGCCTCTTCGACGCCCTTTAGCTTCCGCTCAGTGTGGTCAAGCACCCCCCTCTGGTCCAAGATCTCTTGGAACTTTTTGGCGTCTTCCATCGCCAAGGCATCATGAGCCTGCTGGAGAGCCTCTAATTTGGCTTTAAGCTCTTCATTCTCCACGCGTAGAGGCTCAGCAACAGCTTCAGCCTTGGTGGCCCTCTCGGTTGCGTTCCTTGCAGTTTCCTTAGCCAGCCGAAGCTGTTCATTAACAGCTTGGGCAGCCTTGGAACGGGCCTCGAGCCGGGCCTGAACTTCAACCTCGAGGGCCTTGAAGGCCTTCTCCTTTTCCGCAGCAGCTGCGGTAAGCTTTACGTTCTCCTCCCGGACAGCCCGCGTCCGAGCTACTTCTTGAAGACGAGCTGCTTTTAACTTGTCGTTTTCACGACAAAGCAGCTCGACGCGCGGCTGCATCCGGGCCAGGAGAACCCGAAGCTCATTGGTTAGCCTACCCTCCTGGTAGCTAGCCATGGCTTCCCCCAACGCACCACTGGGAGCAGCGTGACGAGCCCACTCCACACACTCCACAGGTGTGCGAAGGGTTGTTCCTCGGCGGATGTTCCATCGTGGAACATACACTTCATTGGAATCCGACACTGCAAAAAACGTAAAGCAGTTAGGAAAAGATGATAAAAAAATGAAAAGGGCCAAAAGAACCCTACGCACCTGTAGGGTCAACAACAGGCCGATAGCCGCCAAACCCATCACCTGAACCCAAGGGAAATCCATCCAAGAGGTCAGGCAGATGGGAAGGAGGCAGAGGTTGGCGATAAGCCCCATGCATACCTGAAGGATCGGCCGTCGTTGCCGATGACGGAGGCATGGTAACAGCCGCAGCGGTCGCCGCTGCGGAATCCGCAGCAAAAGTAACCGCCGGCTCAGTGAAAGATGCGGTAAAAATGGCACTGACAGCCGGCGGCGAGGTCATCACAGCTGGAACAGTCGGCTCAACGGAGTGAGCAACTGAACCAGTGGAAGCAGGCGCAGGCGCAGCCGCCTGGGTCTGACCAAGCCTACCGTCATGGGCGGAGGGGTACTCCTCTGCGCTCCACCCTGGAATGCGTCAACATCCACGCCTGCACAAAGAAGATAAGTGTTAATGATATTAAGCTATGAAGTCAAAAATAAAGTTTGTACTTACGGGTTTTCTTGAGCCTGAAAGTGCGGACAGGCGGGGACGAACCCGATGGAGCCGGCCTTTTTGCGCCGCTCACCGTCGTCATCCGGGGCTCTCCGGAGGTGACAGTCGCAGCCTCCGGAGCAGTGGTCCTATCACCACCCAGGTTCCCCACCACCTCCTCGCTCTCGGCCTCTGAGTCAGACCGAGGCACCGGATCGGCAGTGGAGGCCACCTTCTCCTTCCCCTTCCCGCCGGCAGCCTTCTTCTTCCGCACCAACGGAGGACCATCTGCGGATTCCTCATCAGAACATACGATTAGAGGAATTCCAGCAGAGGTTTCAACATTGAGGGGTCGAGGGTTGAATAGCGCCTTACCTGGCCGCCTGGCGCTAAGGATCTCGTGGCCTAGCGGGTAGACCTCCACGAACCGATCCGCCGTTTGTTCTAGGATGGGCAACTCGTTCTCGTCTAGAGCGCGAGTACCCATCCGAGCGGGACCGTCAGCCTCCCGCGGGTACATGAGCGACTGCAAGTCGTTCCCCTCTGAAATAAACAGGAAAGAAGTTAGAAGAGATTCTAAATTAACAAAAAGAAACAGAGCATACCGTAAGGAACAGAGTTCGAACCGTATTCAAGGAAGATTGGGATCTTTTGCGCATCCGCATCCTTCCACACCCGGCTCATCCCCAGCATCACCATCCCGGACTCCGCAAACCGGTAAACCGGAGATTGGACTCGGGATATCTTCGAAAACCATTCCGCCTCCTGGTAGTTGGAGGCGTGAAGGCTGGGAAGTGCTTGCCCATTCTTGAATTTCATGGCAAGGGGGATGGCGCGAGCGGAGATGTAGAAGAACTCTCGCTTCCACGAGCGAAGACTGCGCTCGGTTGCGCAAATCTTCAAACCCTTAATCCGGGTTATCAGAGTATACCACCCCTGGATGCACCTCCAGGAGTAGAAGGTCATCAGGCGGTCGACATAGGGCTCAATGCCCAGAATCCGGCACACCCACTCTAAGTGGCGAATCTTCGCGATCGCCATCGGGTGCACCTCGGTCAGGTGCACACCGTGCCTCTCCAGGACACGGTACACAAACTTTGTCAATGGGAACCTAAGATTCCCATAAACAAAGAATGCAGCATATACCCCGATCTTGCCTCTGGGGGGCATCATACACCGTCTGATGGGGTTCAGGAAACTCAGGCTCGAGAGACTCGAGCATGAACTTCCAGACGACGTACTGATACAGATCGACAGGCAGAGCACACTGGCACTCGCCAGCAGTACTCTTGTCATCGGCAAACACCCCAGCCTCCTGGGCTGTAGATTCGAGATCACGAGAAGACATATTGCAGATGAAAGAAGAAAACGATTTCAAGAGAATGCTCGACTGAAAGGTGAGTATTCGCCGGAAATCGTTATGAAGAAGAAGAGAAGAGTGAAAGTGTGGATTACAAAGAACCCTCTCCCCCTTTATATACTAATCGCAATTAATGCGATGAATTTAATGCGGAGGAGAGAGAAATTGAAGGTGCAATGAAACTATGGCACGTGGCAAAAAGCAAGCTGGCAACAGCTGTTGAAAGGACGCGTAACATTAATTTCGCGGCCACGCGCCCGAAAAATCGCGCCCACGCTCCTGAAAAAGCGTCTGGAATGACCATGTACTGTCACGTCACCATAACTTCCTGCACGTCCTGACACAGTCAGAAGAAACCGTCGCACGACGTTTCAGAGGTTTGGACTGTTCTTATCCTTTCACCAACCTTTCGAATTTCAAAAATTCAAAAAGATTCAAAAGTAAGCGGGAAAATACCCCTTACCTTGGCAACCAAGTAACCGTAAGACGGGTGCGGGTACAGTGTTAAGGCAAAACCCTTCACATACTTAGCACCTGCAGGGAATTGAAGCCAAGAATACCTCGGCAACCAAGTAACTATAAGACGGGTGCGGGTACAGTGTTAAGGCAAAACCCTTCACATACCTAGCACCCGCAGGGAATTGACGCCAGGAATACCTTGGCAACCAAGTAACCATAAGACGGGTGCGGGTACAGTGTTAAGGCAAAACCCTTCACATACCTAGCACCCGCAGGGAATTGACGCCAGGAATACCTTGGAAGTAAAGTAACCGTAAGACGAGCGCGGGTACAGTGTCAAGGCAAAACCCTTCACATACCTAGCGCTCCGCAGGGAATTGAAACCAAGAAGGATCTTCTGGGCAATGCTTGCGGAAACGGAAATAACATCCCCGCATAGCGTGAACGTCGAGAACTACATTGTTTGAAGCTCCAGGATGGAATTGGTGGTTTTAACTTAATTGATCACTATGTTCAAAACTACCAAAACCTCATGGAGAATCCACACAAGTGGGACTCAACGCTCCTGACTTGCGAGGAGGTTACAGACCTACCTGCATCATACCCAAAGATCAAGCAGGAAAGTCGGGAATTTCTGCAAGTGACAAGGACTTCCGCGGGAAGAATCCCCATGGAAAACCTTAAAACTAAACCCTTTTCAAAACCCTTTGCTTAAGTCCAAAAGTTCACCTCACTTTATTAAACATTCATGAGAAGAACATTGGACTGGGGGGACTTGAAGAGGTAGGTCCCAGCAGAGCCCAGTTGGACCCGCAAGACTCACCTTGAAGAGGGACGTCTGCGCAGAAACCAACTGGATCTGCAGGACCCACCATGCTCAGAGACGTGACGTCCTTACGCGCAGTACGCAAGCTGTTCCCGCAGGAAATGCCTCCCAATGGTGAAGGACTCTGCCTGTTCCCGCAGCTGCGGATACAAGCCATCAGGGAAGGCCACCCGCGCAGCAAGGCTACACGCACAAGGCACTTAGCTCTCATTCAGTGTCACCTGAAGGAATGAGCAAAGCCGGGAACAATCCCGCACAAAGGCGGGAGGGGGGAATACTCCCGCCCAACTAAGCCAGTCCGTACGATACGGGAAGATCTTCTGTACTGTACCTGATGAGGTATGGGCAAAAGATCTGACCAAAGATACGACAGCTTATTGACAACAGTATGGCGAGCAGCATGCTCTTGTACTGTATGTCACTATTAGCCGCTGCCTACTCACCAACTCCTGTCATACCACGTGCATAGCCTGCAGTTGGTGGAAAAGGAATAGTACACAGCAGGCCTGGTCACTGTCAGCCGCTGCCTACCCACCAACTACCAGCAGGGCACGTGCGTAGGCCACAGTTGGTGGAACAGTAACACTATTCAGCCGGCCACACCTCCTTGGAAACCTACCTTCGGCTATAAATACCCCAAATGGTATGATCATCTCATATCATCATATTATACCTGATATCTGCTCTAGCAATCTCTTAATATACATTTATATTTAAAGAGCAATCTAGTCTGATTCTCACGCCGGAGGGTGGTCACAAGGAGGAACCCCCCCCCCTCCCTTCTCAGTGACAAGCTCACGGTGTCTGTTTTGCAGGTTATCAGAAGAACCATCTTTACCGGGTCTAACCCATCGTGGGAAACATCTATCTAAACCCCAGGTTACCCGTAATCTGCCCGGGGTCTGGTTAGTGTTTCTTCAGAGAGTCATGTACAATTCTATTCCAGTATATATTTGATTACAAAAAGGAAAGAACTAAACAACATAGCTCCCACAAAATGAACTTCAAATTAAAGTGGTACATTAATGGCCAGCTCCGGGGCTGGGGACCGACCGGAGAATTCGGTCGATGGCGATGAGGTGGCGCGTGATGAGCGTCTCGTCGGTGATTGAAGCATGGGTCTTTTTGCTAGGCGAAGAAGTCCGCACGGTTCCCTTTGGAAGGGAACTTAAGTATAAACTCATATCCGCTAGAGAAGAGTTGTCTTTTAATAGTTTTCGGCCGGTTGTCGGAGATGCGAATAGAAGCAGTAGGGTTAAGAGAGCAAGACATGCAGCAGCAGTTCTAGCCATTTTATTAGAGAGAGAGAGTAATGGAGAGTTTGAAGATGAAGGAATATTAATTGTTGAATATTTATAGTGAAATAAAAGGAGTATCTTTGTGTACGTTTCTATAGGTGTGAATATGTGACAGAGAGATATGTCTGCACGAAGTTTGCTGAACTCAAATGTTGACTTTGTCTGTCTACGTTAATTAGGTGGTACACGCCTTTACGGCCATACAGGTCTACATTCTAACTATTTAATTAAGAGATCTATGAGATTGAGATTTTTCGAAGGGGTGGAAAAAAGAATTTGCTTGAACTCTACTTCTTAAGTGTTTTAAAAGTCGGTTCGTACCGGCCGGTTGAACCAATAATACCGGGGTTTGCAACCAAGCCAATATTTTGTGTCCGGTATTTGTGGACGGTTTGCTAGAACATCGAACCAACGGTGTTTTCTAAAATGCCGGTTTAAACCGGTTTTAAGTTCAAGAGATTTTTTATACTTTGCGGCTCGTATTTTCTAAAAATTACTTTTAACCTAGCAATTAACATTGAAACGAGTAAACTTTTGTGTTATATTTTGATAATCGAGTGTTCTTGTATTATTTTTTTTATTAAGAATTAACTTTTGGATTATATTTTATAATAAAATTATTTACTTTTTGATTATTTTTTTATTAAAGTTACATTTCTATGAAATTACAAGATAAACTATTTAATCTGGTTAAATATTTCGGTTCAACCGGTTATGTCAGTTTTTAGCTTGTATATATAAAAAACGCTTTTTAAAACATTGCTACTTTTAAACATGAATGAAAAATAAAAAAAACATTGGTAATGGTAGGTGTATTGACTATTGAGTATGAAAAACTGGATGTGATTTTTCTTTTATTTACGCGAGTCATATTCATAAACATTTTTATTTTATATTTATTTTTATTTCATGTTTAGTTTATAGGATAATATAAAAATCCATTGATTTTTAGTTTTTATATTTCTACTCATCGGACACTAAAATAAACGAAAATAGTAATAAATGCATTTGAAAATCATAGTGAGTCATTTTTAACAACCTAACACATATACGTGACACTACACAGTTGAGCCGTATACTACTAGAAAACTTATAGGTTTGCAACGCAAAAATGCGTTAGGAAAGGGTAACACACAACCAATTTCGATGCATTATAAAACATAAAAGAAACTACACTAAATCTCTTCTATGCTTTGCTCTACGTTTTATCCTTAACTAAAATGTATATAATTTGTTGAACTATCAAACATAAATTAGTTCATATAAGTCACGGCAACAAGATTTAAATACTTACGGAAAATGAAGATGCTAATATATATATTTGAAATACATGTTAGATTACGTTTGCATTATACTCTCTATTCCACCGACAGGTTATTAATAACAAAGGAATTTCGGTGACGACTGGCCGGTTCATTTGTTCCAATTTTCTTTGCAACTTCTCACGGACCAAAAGTCAAGGTTTTTGAAGTTGTGACCAACCAACCAATCTGAACCCATGTATCTTGATGACTCATGGCATAGGCAGCTTTGACCGTGCTCACGTTATCGCTTACTTCCTTGCATGATAGTCATGTGCCAATTTTCTGTATGTACCCTTATACTTAAAATTCATTTAATTGTTTATATATATAGAAAATGGTTCAAATAAGAATAATGAGTTTCCTATGAATGGTAAGAACCAATCAATTTTTGACATTTGACATTACAAATGATGATGAAAAAATAATTCTAGGAAACTATGTCAGTTATAATGATTAAAGAGTAACTCTAGGAAACTATGTCGGTTATTGGTGATTTTAAATCTCAACCATTGATTAACATAATCCAATGGCTATGATTTATTCTTAGTATTCCTAGAAAACTATCTCTTTTTATTTTAACTTACCCCTATATATATATATATATTCTAATAAAGTAAAATAATTGTGACACATGTCAGTTTGTGGTTAATCCTCACAATGTTTTTCCCTCCAAAACTAATATATGGCATATATAAGTAATTATTCAATTTTCTTTTACACTCCATTTATATTATATCTAATTAAATTATTCACTTTTCTTTAAACTCTATTTGTATTATATCTATCCACTTTTATATAAATAAATATTTACATATTATACTATTGTACATTGTTAGAATATATTCCATCAACAGAAGAGAAATGATTTTGAGGGGAATTTGATAGTGAACATTAACCTCAGAATGTCATGTGTCTAGAATTATTTTCTTTTATTAGTATAGGTAGATAAGACTGTTGTAATAGTTGAACAACAATGTGTTTATAAGGACAACATGAAAGCTGCTCAAAAGAAAAATCTGAAGTTTTTATTGTCTATGGCCGGGTATGGAATGTATAGTATTTTTGTGAAAGATTTTAGCTTCAATATAATATACCGATGGTAGAACAACTCATTCTCAAATTAATATTCAAATATATTTGATGACATAAAACGACTATTTGTAATACATTTTTACATAATATAAAAAGACTTAATTATATTTTTTTTATTTGTTTTAAATTATTCATTGTAATTCATACATTAATTTATCCCGTGTAACACACGGGTTTCTAAAGCTAGTATATATATATAGGTATTAGTTCTTTTCAGAAATAAACTTACAGCGAGAAGTGCGAGAAGTAATATTAATCAATCAGATTTTTTCTATTATTATTTTGATTTATTTATATTTAAGGTTATTTTTGTCAATTTATCCTAATTCTAATAATGGTAACTTATAATAACTAATATCTCTATTATAATTATTTATTACAAACATAAAAACTCCGGTCAATCCCTGTTAATGATGATTCCGATCCCTGTTAACCCAATAAACTCAATCCCTGTCAAATAGCTACATAAGATCCTAAATCAACATCGTTTCGATTTCGATTACAAATTAATTGTTAACGATGATTCTGATTTCGATTATGAGATTTACCAAGCGACTGTTATGCCTTATATTATTCCGCCCTAAATCAAGATCTAAACGATTCATGCTCCAGACGATGATACGTATATTCTCTATCAGCAACATCAGGTTCTAATCATTCCTTGTGTTTCCCAATTATGTCTAGCATGATAATTTTATTTATTAGTTTTTGATTAAATAAATGTCGAGATCGTTTATTGTTCCTCAAACTAATGCTGAAGTTTTGTAATGATTTTCAATTACTACAAATTTAATCTGATATCTTTTTAATGTTAGGGTTGATATTTTGTTATTATTTGTCAAATATTAATTCATTAATGCATACAAATCATTAACTGAATATACAACCATAAATGGATGACTATGAGTATAAAACTATTGGATATTCCTTAACTTATCATCCTCACCTCTTCATTATTCTCTTTAGATTACACAAAAAACGTAAGTAATATCCTTGTATAATTGTTCCTCTTATTTTCATTGTTCAATTGCCCTGTTTCTCTCTAATTGATATATTAACAGGTGCAATGGAAATTGGATCAAAAAACATGTGGGTCAGTCAAGCAGCGTATGGTCTAATGATTATGACGGTAAGTTACCTGACAGTGTATTGTTATCATTATTGTAGACATATTCATCTTATTATTTTTAAAAATCCATCGCACTTTGTTGTATTAATTTTCTGTCGTAGCGATATGGTGGCATGATTGACTCCATAAAGGATCGGTTTTAATGTGGGTATTTCGCTTCTTATATTTGTTGTAGGTTTGTATCTTATTATGTACGTAGGTGTGTTCGGTTATGTGTATCTTATCATGTTTGGTTGTCTGTTTGTGTATGTTCTGTATTGCGTCTACGTTTGCTTATTTGTATCATGTATGTCCATTGGTCCCTTTATGCCCATCTTTGATGTATGTAGGTCCATTTTTTTATGTTCTGTACTGTGTGTATGTGTATATGTCCATACGTATGTGTGTATGCGTGTTATTCATGTCAGTCCTCGTTTTATTTGTCGGTATGTATGCATATATGTTTGTTTGTGTGTCTGTATATATGTAGACCTGTATCTTGTATTTTCATTTTTTTTTGCTAAAGTAGCTTACTTATTTTTCTTGCTATTTTGTTTGAGTATAATTATTTTTACACGCGTTTACTCCTATGTTAACAGCAACTACGCATGCTCCTGAGGAGGTAACTGTGGTCACAGAGAAAGAACCCGCGGTCCTAGAAAATACATCCAATGATGTTCTTGATTTACAAGCCATAGTTACCGTAACTAACGAGCCAATATTCGGCCAGTCGACTGTTCAACAGGGAATGAACCATGAAGGTTAGACTTAATAAAGATTAATGTTTCCTGAGTTTCTTTAATGTAATGTCTGCTATCATCCCCCATTTATTTGTTTATAAATCGATTTTTTAATTAATCTTAAACGCAGAAGAGGTGCAACATGTGCATCCGAACTACTGCTACACACCTAATGGTACCAAACAATGGATTCCAGATGTTCCAGCTGATGAGAAACCTTATGTCGGACTACGTTTTAATACTTGGGATGATGTTGTTAATATGTACAAGGCATACGCTGCTAAAGCTAGTTTTGATGTAAGGATTTCAACCACAACACGGACAAAGGGTGTTATTTCTCATAAGTACATTGTTTGCAGCAAAGCCGGTAGCCCACGCTGTAAAGATGTGGATACCTTGGAAACTTCATCGTCATCTTCTAAGCGCCGCAACATTAATATCAAGGTTACTGGTTGCAATGCATGTATTAGACTTAAAGTTCCATCAAGCTTCGTGGGGTTCGAGATATATAACTTTTTAGAGGCTCACAATCATGGACTTGTCGATGATTTTAATATGGATCTAACTAGAGGAAGAAGACAACTACAGTTTTCAGAAAAGGAATTCATACATTGTCTTCAAACTACGGGTTTCGGTCCAACCGTTGCTCACCGTGTGCAATCAGCTTTGAAGGGTGGGCAACACTTGGTAGCGGGATCAAAGACCGACTTTAAGAACCATGCTCGCAATGTAAGGGGTGTTATTGTTGATGCGGATGCTCAAATGATTGTTGGTAGGTTTAACCACAACATGAGTAATTTGGAGGACTTTTTTTTCCTATACAAAGCTGTTGATGGTGTGCTATCGTCAATATTTTGGTCTTATGGCATATCAAGATGAAACTACAGTATGTTTGGTGAAGTTTTAGCTTTCGACGCTACATACAATACCAACTGGTAATGATTGTCGTATACTGTTTATTATTAACATGGTCATGTTTTTTTTACTAATCAAGTATTTTTTTTGTACTGTCATAATATGATTTTCGTTCCATTCACGGGCGTTGATTGCCACAAGAAATGCGTTACTTTTGGTGCTGGCTTGATACATAATGAGACAATTGACTCTTATAAGTGGTTACTAAATGCTTTTGTATCATCTCATGGCAAGCAGCCCCGCCTGGTGTTGACAGATCAGGACGCAGCTATGAAACAAGCAGTTTCCACAGTTTTGACTGAATCTACACACAGACTGTGCATGTGGCACGACACAAATAAAATACCTGTTAAGGTATATATATGCGTCTCATTAGAATGGTCAGATTCAGTTTAATAGACCGATGGGTTGATTGCTTCCTAACATTACATTTTTTTAATTCATAACTGTATATACCCTTTGGTTGATTTTTATTCAGTATACACACCTATTAGCAACTACAAGATGTTGTTACAATTTTGGATACTTACAATTCCCAATTCTGTTTAATATTGTGTACTTACAAATTTATGTTAGCATCCATTTATTAACCTGGTATGGTGCCTACCGCACCAAACATACTACTGAATTGATTTTTTTTTAAAGTTGAAGGGCGAGATGCAGGTTAATGAAGAAATCAGATGTCGTGTTAATAAGCTGGTTTGGAATGTATTCATCAAGCATGAGACGTTTGAGTCCAGATGGCATGAATTGATTGACGACTTCAACTTAAGCGAAAACAAATGGTTGAAAGACATGTTTGCAATTAGGGATAGTTGGGTACCCGCTTACTTTAGCGACTTGCCAATGTGTTGTCTGATGAAGACTTCATCTCGGTGTGAGAGTTCAAATTCACAATTCAAAGTATATTCTAGCCATGGAAACAACCTAGTTCAATTCATGAACTATTTTGAAATGGCTTTGAATGCTCAGCGTCAGGTGCAACGCGAACTACAGAATGATACCACAACAAAGAGACCGCCAATAGAGACCCGTTTGCCAATTGAGCGTCATGCTTCCTATGTCTACACTATAACAATTTTCAAAGAGGTTCAGAAAGAGATTACAAAGGGACTTTATCACTGTGCCCGTTCCCGTCTTGAGACTAAAGACGGACTAAACATTCACTACATCAATCACAAAGACAAAAGGAATGGTTTTGTTGGTGAATTTAAGGTTCTTATTTTATCACGAAAACAACTATCTTTATGCTTATCGTTTTCATAATTCAATGTCGTTAACTAGTCACCCTTTTTTATAATTTATTTTGCAGGTGTGTCACAATCCCATTGATGATACATTTTCATGTTCCTGTAAAGGTTTCACTCGTATTGGTTACCTGTGTAGACACATCTTCAAAGTCTTCCAAATCTAGCTAATAGATGAAATCCCGGAAAAGTACATCCCAAAACAGTGGAGGAGTGACGTCATACCATCGTCACTTTTCAAGATTGAATCAAGATACGGTGTACCGGTTGATGAAAGGTCAAAACTAAGGCATCAGTTTCTGTCTTTGCCAATCATTGCGCGGATCGAGCACGTGGTAACATAGACCTTCTACATTTCTTGGTCGACCAAATGCAACAGATGAAGAATAACATATGGGAAAAAATACCTACAGAACCGTCTTATAATAGCAAGTCTGCCATAATTGAAGATTTGGTTGGATACAAAATACCCGATAAAGTCACAATAACTCCACCGATAAGGATTAGAAACAAGGGTTCTGGTTCTCACAAGCGCAACATAGGTCTTGGGGAGAAGGCAAAAAAAAAGCAAGAAACCAAAAAGATTCTGCAAAAAATGTAACAAACATGTTCACGGACACGACTCCCGTAACCACGAAAAAATTATGCTACTAAAAGAACAAAAACGAAAAGAGAGGGAGCAAAGGCGAAAAATCAGGGACCAAAAGCGAAAAGAAAGGGTTGCAATGATGGAGAAACAGGGAAGGGAATATGTGGAAAGTGACGAGCCTGTGGACACATCTGAAACGGACTCACCTAGCGATTCTGATGACAGCAGTGACACCCAATCAAGTTCTGATGAATGAAAGTGTTTTTGTTTGTTTTTTTCCTTTTATATTTTACGGACCATAACCTTTGTCTTTATCCTTTTTGTTTAATAAATGACAGTTTTCTTCATAAGCTCATTTTTTTTCAATTACCTATGCACACACCCATTACCAACTTTTTAATTCCTATTACATCTTCATTCTCTTCGTATCTTGCTCTCATTCGATGCGCGAACGTTGGTATATCTCAATAACACGCTTGGTTAACAAACGGATTTCTGAACAAACATGTACATCATTTTCTATACAGATTGCATCATTACTTGTGTGTGTATAACTTAATATCTAGTTGTGTACGTCTGTTCAAACACTTTACAAACTTTGTATCACACAGTTTTTTAAACCCGTGTACATACACAATTTAGACAAGGTTCGGGTTAACAGACCTTGTGTACACAGTCTGTACATACATAATATGCTTGCACATGCGGATGAAGGTAGCCATTAGCCATTATCAAAATCTCGATAAGTATTATACGCTTTTTGTTTTGGTATGCACTGCCTCATGATCACCAGCTGTTCAACATGATTTTCAGAACCATGGATCATTGTGTTTAACCATGTGTACATACTTTCCATTAGAAACTTCTGTACCCGTATATTTACTACTACTTAATTGATCAACAACTTTTTTTAAAACTAAGTGTTTGCTCTCATAAACGTATGTACCCATGTCAGTCGCAATGTATGTTCAACTCTGCTTGTACTTACGACCACTACTACGGTAGGCGCCAAAAGTTGCTTTCACATGACATACAGTACAGCTGCTTGTATGCACATACAAGCACACGTGTTCACGAACGTGCACACGTAACTCTGACAAACATCTGCATACATACTTTTGGCCATGCGCGTTAATACTTATGCGAACGCGCATTTGCATTCACATTGTTCGTATCTATACCTAGACGATTGCACTTACATTCGTGGGGTGTTTTACGTCCATATAATAACGTTCACGTCCGTACGCATATACACCAGCATCTAACAACGTAACTTATATCTTTGAGCGTACAGTTCACGTCCTTGTGTCTTAGCCCATCTCAATGGATTGTAACGTACTAGATTCCACGCATGTGTCTCTATGCATCTGGTCCGACCAGATAACCACGCAAAGCAACACACATTTGTTACCTACTCACGTTTGCCATGTATCTATCACGGTTTACATGTACTGGTGTCGCCGCTAACCTTGGGTAGCATGTATCCACTAACACGTGACCACGAGGCTTGTTATGTTGGCACATATGTCTGGGTGGGGTCTGTGTAGGTTTTATATAATAAAAAACGCACACACACCGCTAAATTAACATAAACACACACCAACGTTCACACACTAGTAAAATCAGTTACACTAGTACGAATTGTTTCACACAACTTGCTAACTGAGATTTGCCAGTTGGTGTGTTGTCACTAAATCTGACTATGGATTACTTGGATGTCTTAAAAGTATCTGATTATGTAGCCTCGGTGCCTACACCTACACGCAAACTTATTTTATAACACCGATCCTCCACATTTTATACACATTCAACTTTGATTTCACACACAACACATGTTCTAGATTTAACCATTCTATGACTATCCACATCAGATTCATTACCCATTCGACCGTTATATCCACTATCTTTTGTCACGCATCCTTAAAATGCCAAACACACTAACAATAACTGTTACGACTTGCATACAACATCCTAACTCAATAAACTATGGCTGCCAATACAATCCAAACGCGCAAATAGTTTTCACCACTTAACAACTACATTATACAAAACATAAAATTCATGCTAACATAACAAGTTCATAACGTAACTTAAAACCGATTACATTACCTAAACCCAAAATCCAGCCATGGTAACTGGCTGAAACATCACAAACGACTACACATCAGATCACATCCGTTTACGTAGCCCAAACAAAACATAGTTCAACTGTTTAACCAAAAAGATCCAAAGACATAAAACCATAAAACATAAAAGCAAAAAACATAAAACCATTAAACTAGGGTAGTAGCCTTTAGGCTGTAAAACTTTCGTCGTTCATCACCGCTTCATCGATAATCCCTTTACGCTTGTTTATGGCAGCGAGCAGGATCTTGGTTGTATACTTCACCATTAAGCCAAGAAACACCTTTTTAGACCTCAACGAACCATCACCTAGCCCACACCCGCAGCTCACTCCACCCTTGAACGTCTCCATATGCCTCATCATAAACAACCCGGACTCCTCGTAAACCTTTATCGTACACTTTAACTTCAACCATCTTGGTTCTACTCGCTCCATTGGACTTGCTTTGGGATGATCGACAATTGTCAAATAGCTCAGAAAAAACTCCTTCTGCATCCAACACTAATCATTTAACTTACAACTTGGAACTTTACCCTCAAACAATAAAAAAATAATCAAAACTAGTATACAATTCAAAACATACTAACCAGTTTCATGACCGTACGCGTGCACACACCAAGATACTCTTCATCCAACTTCTTCTCCGCTTTCGACCGGCGTTTGTTAGCTGACTTGTCAACACTATCTAACACATCAATAGCTAAATTTTTCACATCAAAGCATACCAGATAGCTGTGGTCACCGGACACAACAAGTATAACAAACATCTCATAAGGTCTTATTTTTAGTCTATTCGCATCATTTTTCACTGCTCGCCTAATACTCTCCCTGATCATCCCAACACCTGCTGTGAACGTGACATCTTCAAATCCAATCATGCTACCCTTTTGTAATTAAAACAATAACGGTTACTAACACGGTTATACTACTAACGCATGCTACACAATCGATAAACATAGCTCACAACTAGATTGTACTTACACCTCACCAACTCCAACTACATACTAGACACACCTATCTACCTAGACAACATTTTCGACCAGAACCTATGTGTTTTTATCTAACGTGCCCATCACAACTATGTCCCAAATCGCTTCCCATCTACGAACCACTTGCACTTTCCACTAACATTGTACACCAACAAACCAACAATTACTAGTAAAAATTTTAATTCAGCCTTTATGACTATATAACACTATCACTACTTACAAGCTCGATGGGTCCAAGGAACAACCGATACAGTGACGTGTCGCTCCTATTCGCCTCCCCCTCATTCATTACCATGGAGAAACATGTGATGACGTTGCTACTTATTGCCATGTTGGGCTGCATTGACTCAAACACACCTCTATACCCTGCCACACCTTCATCAGTAACAAAAATTGATTCTCTGCACATAAACACAACTTGGTTACAACCATTAACGCAAACATATTAACAACATTTGAATTGCAACATAAAAACTTACGTTTCCGGACCACCAGTCACATGTATGTATCTCCACACCAGTATTTCAGATTTGTCTTCTTTACTCTTAATGTCCACCGGCCTTTTCATATACGGGGATCTCAACCTGTAGCTCTAACGTGTCTCTCTTTTCTCCCTTACGATACCTTTACCTTTATGTGCAAGCATTCTTGACAACACATCCAAGGGTACATGTTCAGTATCACTATCCATCTCTTGATTATCTTCATTCTCCCGTGTCCTCAGCTCATCATCCACCAACCTTTTATCAATGGACATTGTTGTTGTGGTTGGTGTCCTCAGCAAATTCCCTTCAACAACTTGGGTTGTGATGGTCGGGTATTTTGTATATATATTAGTGTATTAATTATGTAGTTTTATTGATTATATTGTTAGAACTTTGGTACTTCATACGTGCTTTTGTATTTCAGGTAATTGATCGTTAAAGATGCTAAATGGGAGACCTGTACGAGCATGGAATGATATCTCGGAAAGACCAAAGCATGATTTGATGTCTTGGAAAGTGTTACAAGGATTCGAGAGCATGGATGAGAAATCATAAGCCGATGCTAAAACTGAACAAGATTGGTTGACAAAATACGACCATGAAGTAAAACGAGCATATCCTGAGCTAGAAAATGAGTTACGGGACCTATAATATATGAATTTTGGGTTTCTCGACGAGAGGAATCCAAATATGAGGTTTTATTAGGTCGCCGTACGCGACGGGTAGGGTCTATGGCCATCAAGATACGCGATGGTCTTAAAAAATGTGAAAAAACGGATTTTGACCTATATCTTCTATTTTCCGAATCCTAATCAAGATTGACAACCAGCGGCAGCTATTAGGCGATTTTGGGTGAATTCCAGGGCTACCAATCATCTCTTGATCAATCCTAATGGCCTTCCTCATCATAATTGAAGATCTATCGATGACGATGCTCGGCTAGTCTTCTCCTAATCATACCCGGGATGTATAGTTTGTAATCTTTACAGTTTTTCTCATGTGATTAAGAACACTTGTGTATTATTGTTGATGATTGATATATGATTATTGATGCTTGGTATTTCTGAGTGTTCGGTCGGTTTAGGTTTACGTTGGTTTGAACCATCTGTTACCAGTTTCTAGATAATTAGTCATATAATTATTTGGTTAGATTAAATACGATAAAACATACGATTGCCCTTAACTGAGTCACACTGGCAAGGACTGTTTGATAACCAGTGCCGTGTGTAAAGTGATTGTTGTTGTCTAAGGTTATGTCTGATTCATCAGTTTTCAGTTAATCATTAATAATTAATCTGTTAAGTTGCATGAGATAACTGTCGGTTGATTACTTGAATTCCCGAGTGTGATTTGTTTGTTAACTGCTTAATATTCGTTTACTTGTTCGTTGCTTAGTTCTTTAAATTCAAACTATTGCTTGTGTGATCATCACTAAAAATTATTCACTTCATAATTAGAAATCTGTTACACGAATACATTGACCACATACTCCTTGTGATACGATACCCTACTTGCTCTAACTATTTAGAATAATTAGGTTTTTGATTGACTCGAATGACGGTCATCATAGGCCCAAACTAAATTTCGGCTCATCCAAATCCTCATCATTTCCCGGCATCATATTCAACTTCGACCCACCACTACCACTCCCACCAACTGATCAACCAACACCACCAGTCCCGCAAACACTCCCGCAACCACTCCCACCATCACTTACCTTGTCCACAGTATCACAGATTTCTTTAACTACTTCTGGATCACTCTAAAACTGTGAGCTAATAGGTTCAGCCCCGCATACACTAACAACTTCTCTTGACGAATTTTCTCCTTTTCCTTCTGCCTTATTACTCATCCCCTTCTCCAGTTTATTATCGTCGCTCTTACCACGACTCCCCTCTTGATTGCAAACTTCCATGTGCTGATCAGTTTCTACCCGCACCTCCATCAGATTGCTACCTTTTTTCATCCACATGTACCGACATCAGTTAGCCACCCCGATTGTGTTACAACTATTTCCTTGTACTTGTCGGCAAGTACACGTAAATCTGCATTTCCTGGATACTCAGCATACACGACTGTCGTTATTTTCTCAAACTCATCCTTGCATTGGTAATCATGTCCAACACGTCCCCCATACGTTTCAACTTATCCTACATAAATGTCAACAGGAAGTTTCATACATTCAGTTAAACATATTCCGTTAATACGATAATCTGTAACTAAATACCGTGTTTACTTAAATACCTTCACATGAGATTTATTGATTGACTTGCTGGCCTTCCTCTTGTCTTTGGCTTTACCACTCCTCTTGCAACCTGTTACACCAACCTCCTCGATTGTAAATAACCCAAAACCACCCCCAGCCATTTCAATACTCTGTCTTTCCTTCAACTTGTCCAAAGTCCAGCCAGATATCCCAAGATTAAATAGTGTATGTGGTATGTTGTCACTTGTTACAGTGTCAACATAATACAACTGCAACATCAACACAAGAAATAATTACTTTCAAAACACATAACTACATAACTCGCTCACATTTATAACCTATAACATTCCAACATATTCATTAGCATGCACCAACACCAAACTAATTACGTTAACGTTAACCTACTCGTATATACATATATCAACACACCACATCCGTTTTACTACCTTCACCAGACTATTACGTAACTATAAACTAGTTCCAATCAACTTCACAAACATTAGTCAACATACTACACTACAAATTACCATTAAAGTGTTAGTTAACTTACACTAAGAATCGTCAACGGCCCGAGAAAGTAAGCCTTCCGCTCATCACGCTTCCATTTGTCCGTACACTCTCTAAGACTCCGGTATATAACCTCACACCAATCAATCCTCTTGAAATCAAACTCCTTACTAAAGCATGGTAGGAACGCCTTAAGACATTTACCGTTGCCAGAACACTCAACCATGGTGGCAATGAAGAGCATCATATAATCCACCTTAAAGGACCAGCCCGTTTCATCATACTCCCCTAATCTATTGTCTATATCCGGGGGGCTCACATCACCTTACCGTGAACAGATTTCCATGTTTTACTTGCGATTATTACGGACTTGGCATCATCCGACTTTGCAATTACAACACCCGCGTTTGGTAACCCCGTCAACGCATGAATACCAGACTTTGTTATTTTTATTCCACCTTCGGTAAGTTTTAAAGTCATTGTGGTGGTATCAAGATTGTCCAACACATAGTACCCTAAGTTACCCGGTATACCGTCCACCGTCATCGTTAAAAACTTACCAAAACCCATTGCCTCCACACATTCATTTTGTGCTTTCGAAAGTTTTTTCATAGCGTTACACAAAGAGTGTGGAGATGATCTCGTCCTAATACTTGGCACGTCATACTTCTCTTGCTTCGGCTTTCTTTTAAATTTCTCTTGTTTTGGAACGAGTAGGTCCTGATTACCTACTACTACCGTAGGTTTCTCGTTCACAAAGTCGTCATCAACATCCATTAATCTCTTGGACGCCCCACCCCCACCATGAGATCCACCTTGATCATCTGGAACTTCGCCTACCATTAAAAACAAAAATTAGTGAACATCCGTATAAATATATGCAACTAACAAAACAGTCGACATGCATTTCATACGAAATACACATACCTATCGGTTTCTTCGCAGCCGGCGAACGTTGTCCTTTTAGCACCTTCTTGGTTGCCGAAACGTTTTCCACGTTACCTACACACACATTTAGTTGTTAACATATACTGATGGAATCACTAACACAACACCACCATTAATTGCTATCAAAACAATCCATGATTTTTAAAATACAAAAAACAAACGATTAACCACAAAAAAACAAACCTTCACTCATACGATTACTCTCCTCCTCCATGTCAACATCAATTGGGTTCCTCTCATCATTCACAAACTTTGAAAAGCTAATTCTCTTCGCAATCCGTTCACTTTTCCTCTCTACACAACATAAACCAAACATATATTAACACAACTCACCGAACACATTACGAAACTATTATGTTCATAACCAACAAAAACGAACACATTAACAACTTACTTGACGACATTGTAAGCCCTGGCTTTATCCGCTTTATCCGCTTAGTACCTGCAACACAAACCTAACTGTCAATTTCATATTTATCCTCTTTAATCACCTACACAACACTTTCATACACAAACACAATACAAACACGTCAAACAATACCATATCTACATACAATACATTACATAACAAAACCTACAAAGTAGCACCAACAGGTGTACACAAAACCAAAGACCTCGCTAGCTTACGCATCTACACATAACACTCATGTTGACCTACTTATTATGAGCATGACGTTTTCCCATGACTGACAACATGTACAACACATAGTACGACCCAATTTTTCCATCTCACCTGACAAACTATTGCCTCCACAAACTTCACAAACCTTCCAAGTACGCAACACAACAAACATAAACACCCGAATCACCCATCTACACAACACCTAATAACTAATGGACACAACCATACATATAGAGAACCCAAATACTCGGTTAGAAAAGCATAGATCATCATCAATTATATTATCATAACAGAGCATACATCACCATCAAGATCGTCTTAAGCTACAACTAACACAATCAAAACATCAACAACGAGCTACATCATACATAATCAAACGGCCAACATAACAACAGCAACTACACAAACAACTTATGAACATACCTTCGAAACCTTTTGAAGCTTTTGACCAAAAAAAGAACCAACAAAACCCCCAACTCGACTGGACGAACAAGGGCAAACAACTGATTAGCTCTGTTCGATTCTTATACTAACCCGATTGTAATCAAGAATTTTAATTCTAACGATTGTGTATCTCGATCGGATATGGGAGAGGATTTTGTGGCTAGATTATTGTATAATTTGTGCCTTAAAATATCTGTGATATTTGAGATGATTTGGTGCATCGATTCTTGTAGCCATAATTGAGTTCACCAGATTGTATTAGTTGAAATTGGGTGGGATAGTTGGCGCCTAGTTTATGGGGTTTAGGTTACAGAGTGAAACAAGGGGTAATTAAACCAATTCCATTTTAATAGCTACACTCAATTTACTAGTTTACCCCCTCTATCAATAAAAACTGGTTATAAGTTGCTTTTATTTACTAATATGCCATCCTATAACATCCACCATTGATCTTTATAATCAATGGTTGTGGTCTACTTCTCGCACTTCTCGCTACAAGATTACTTCTCGCAAGATCCATCCCCTATATATATATATATATATATAACATGCGAAGAGTTGGGAGCTATTAAAATGCAACAACGTAAAATATATATCAACTGCCTTGAGGTGAAGATATATTCGTTCACGCAGACGCAAAATAGTAAAATATATACACATAATGTGCGCAACATCACTGCTAAAAAACCAGGGCCGTCTCCGAAAATTCCTTAAGTTTTTTGGGCCCGGGGCTAGTAAAAAAGTAGGTCTTTAAATATATACTCAATAATTCCCATATAATTTAGATAATCGTGATAACAGTAAATAAATAAAAGTATTATAGGAAAATGATTTAATTTAAATACTTAAATGGATCGTGACCTCATAGAATTTTTGGAAGCAAATCTTTCGATCAATTCCTTGTAATCCATGCTCTCTACGATATCGTTCTCAATACCAATAACGATTTAGATGGTTAATGGTAAATTTATGAGTTAGATGGGTAAACGGTTCAGGTCAATCACATAACAAAAGTACGATACAATAAACAAAAAGAAAACGCAAATAGTTAATCAACATCGGAAAAATAAGTAAATATGTTGGGCAAAGCATGTGTGTTTTGAGACTAAAAATTTGACATAGTCTTTTTTTTTGTTTTAAAAAAAATGGGCCTAGTCTTTTTTTGTTAAAAAACAAGTTGTTACAAAAATGAAAGGTTTATGTGAAGACTCGAACATGCATGTGGAAGATTTGGAACAAATAAGGTTTTTTCCACTCCACCACTTGTAATTAATTGAAGTATTTCTTTAATAAAATATTATATATACATAATATATTTTTTAATCTAAACCTTTTGGGCCCTCAAAGAGGAGTGGGCCTTGGGCTGTAGCACACCATGCCCCTCCCTTGGGGCGGGCCTGTAGAAAACTATGTCATTTCCTACGCCTGTTATTTTGTCATAAATGGGTAGAAACAGTCATTTCCAATAAAAAATCCTAACTAAAATAGTTTTTCACCATTAAATGTTTTGTAACAAATTTTCAACGCATTTTGAGGGGTTTTATTTCTTTTGTTTTGATACTTGGTCACTAATTCGTTTTAACAGGTGTCGGTTAATCATCAGAAATGTGTATATATATCCAACACAATTTTGTTTCATATGAATTTCGCCTTTTTCAACAATGATATATATTATTAATTACAATTAAGTGCATATTGCACCCCTGTTGTCAACCCATTTTGCAGGATGAGCACCTATGGTGGCAAATTTGCAGATAATTGAGCACATGTGGTGTGCATTTTCGCACAATTCACACCCCGTCGTTAACCCAAAGTTAATGTTCTGTTAAGACACATGTGAAAAACTGTTATACCCTTGCAATTTGAGTCCTCGTGGTTGTCAAATATATACATGTTGAACCCTCTTTGTAAATACAATTTCCCACAAAAAGTTAAACACTGTGTTTTATGTTTTCGTAATATGACCAAATTAAATAGCTTACTAAACAAAACTCCTTATTAACATGTTCAACAAACTAATCCTAATGTTGACCACCACATTGACCCCCTTTGACCTACAAAATGACTACCAGTTTAACCCTGACTTTGACCCCTTATATACACTCATTAGATAGAGATATAATATAGAATACAGATACACATACACTGTCACACCCCCATCTTAGGCCTTGGAGTGTGATCAATTGTTGGTACCACATATGTAAACAAATCAGAGTAGCGGGTTAATACGGAAGTCTTATATGAAACATGAGGATTTATATTATAAATATTTACAACAAAAGACGAGACAAAAGTCTCGTTTAGTTTTACTTATTTATAAGTTTTACAAAACCACCATAATTTAATATTTAAACAAAATATCCGAGCCATCGGATTCTAGAGCTTCTTCGTCTTCACAAGCTCTAACCTTGATTACCTGCAAAATGATAATAAAATACGTCAACAACGAATGCTGGTGAATATGCTGACGTTAAAAATATTTTTTTTACTTAATCACCCCTCGAGACCACGTAAGCCTCGGCCCATCTTGGCTTAGGAATAATCAAGTTAAACAATCATCATAAACTCGAGTCTCTACACTAGGTCACCTCAGCAAAACACCGCAGCGTTTCGACATAACTTAGGTACCATAAATATACACATGGTCAGTCTCACTCGGACGTAACTTAGGTCCGGCCCATCGTGGCTGGAGGTCGTGACCAAGCGTGGTGCGATGTGCCCACCGCATTCCACATATGTAAGGATCCAAACAAACGTATACCACAGCCTGAGGGCTAGGCTTATACTCTTATTTACAATGTTTTTAGAGACACGTAGCCTCATGTAAAGTTTTACACATAACACGTTTGATTGTTTGAAAACAAGTTTGTAAAAGTGGGGCGTATTCACCCTTTCAATGGGATCGGCTTCCAACACCGTCCGTGAGTCTTTCCTTTGCTATCTCGCACCTATAGTACGAATATAACTTTTGTTAGTCGGATACACGATCCGGCTTAAGACCTTTAGTCTTATTTATCTCGATGAACCTTTAGTTCAATATCTCTTTTTACTTTAAAACCTTTAGTTAAAAAGTAATCTTTATAAACCTTTAGTTTATTTATAAAAACCCTACGTTTCTTCTTCTTTAAGAAACGTATTCTTTTCTTTATTATTTAAGTATACTCATTATACTTAAATAATATATCTTATAACAAAGAATGATCATACACATATATATACTCAAATATATATTTCATTTTCCTTTTCCTTTATTTTCTTTGTTTTCTTTTGTTTATTGAGGCATCGAGTATAACCTCGACTTGAGGTATTAAGCCTTTATAATATTTTATTATTATTTTATTCGGGCATCATGCCTACCTTGGTTGGCTCAATAAACCCTACACACTCGGCCAGCACTTCGACACCAATTTCTTTATCAACACACACTTGATCAATCCTTTGCTTGGACACACGAATCTAACACCAACACTTCACGGCACGTACTTCGAGATGATCGTCGGGACGTCACACCAATATTATCTCCTTGCTTATAACATCATCGGGAGGTGGCACGATTATCGAGGTATATTAGTATTTTTGGGTGCAGAAATCGATATTTGTCATGGCACGTTTTACGAGGAATTTTAGAGAGAGAGAGAGAGTATTGTAGAGAGAAAGATGAGAGATGTGGTTTGATGTGCCAAATGAACAACCCCATGGCTGCTATTTATAGACCCGATTTTGGATTCCATCGAGCTACGCGATGGGTCCCTTTGCAAGCCCATCGCGTAGCGCGATGTAGGCTTGCTGAGTCAGAGGGTAGACCTGCCACGTGGCGAACGTGTTTCCACGTGGTGACACGTGGCGGCAGACAGTGCCACCGTGTGCCACGTGGCACACGTGTCACAAAGTGTCAGACACCCCATCGCGATACGCGATGGGGTTCTCTTCTGATCGATCGTGTAGCGCGATGGGTCAGGAAATCAGAATTTACATTTTAGTCCCTTGTGTTTGGAAATTGACGAATTTGGTCCCTTGACTTTTGATACTTGGCATTTTTGGCTCGAAATTCTCGTGATGTTACATCCTCCCCACCTTGAAATAAATCTCGTCCTTGAGATTGCTTCTTGAGAATAAGTGGGGGTATTTCTTTCTCATTTCGGACTCGAGTTCCCATGTGTACTCGGGTCCTCTTCGGGAATCCCATTTTACTTTCACGATTTTCAATGTTCGTCTTTTCAATTTCTTTCACTTTGAATCTTCAATTTGATTGGTCTTTCAATGAATTTTAAATTCTCGTTAATTTCTACATCTTTTAATGGCATCGAAAGAGATTCATCGGCTAGACACTTACGCAGATTCGAAACATGGAATTCGTCTTGTATCCCTTGCATTTCCTCGGGTAGTCGCAAACGATATGCAACAGTGCCGATTCGTTCATGTACCTCGAAGGGTCCAACGAATCGAGGACTTAGCTTTCCTTTCTTGCCGAAATGAACTACGCCTTTCCATGGCGAGACTTTTAAAAGAACTTTATCACCAACATTGAACTCCAAAGGCTTACGACGGATATCGGCGTAACTCTTTTGGCGATCACGTGCCGTCTTAAGTCGTTCTCGAATTTTAAGAATTTTGTCGGTTGTTTCTTGGACTATTTCGGGTCTAGACAATTGATTGTCTCCAGTTTCAGACCAACACACGGGCGTTCTACATTTTCGACCATATAACGCCTCGAATGGTGCGGCTTGAATACTCGTGTGATAACTTTTGTTATACAAAAATTCCATTAAGGGTAAATGGTCGTCCCAACTTCCACCTAAGTCTATCACACAAGCTCGGAGCATATCTTCCAACGTTTGAATTGTCCTTTCGCTTTGCCCATCAGTTTGCAGATGATAGGAGGTGCTAAGGTTTAACTTGGTGCCTAAGGCTTTTTGGAAGCTTTTCCAAAAGTGAGACGTAAAGCGACTGTCTCGATCAGAGATTATAGATAGCGGCACTACATGCAAATCAACAATGTTGTTTATATAAATACACGCTAATCTATCCATTGAGTACGACTCATTGATAGGAATGAAGTGTGCAGATTTTGTTAAGCGGTCCACAATCACCCACATAGCGTTATGTTGTCGAGTCGTTTTCGGGAGTTTGGTAATGAAATCCATAGTGATTAACTCCCACTTCCATTCGGGAAGTTCGGGTTGCTGAAGCAATCCCGAAGGCTTTTGATGTCCAGCCTTGACTTTCAAACATGTTAGACATTTCGCAACGTGCGAAGCGATGTCCTTTTTCATTCCATTCCACCAGTAGTTTGACTTGAGATTTTGATACATTTTATCACTACCGAGGTGCATCATGTATTTGGACTTATGGGCTTCATTCATAATCTTTTCACACAAGCCTCAATGATTGGTACCCAAATCCAGTTTCCCATTCTAAGGATACCATCGTCACATTTGACTAACGAGTCAATGGTGTCGTTACGTTTTTCATCGAAGATCTTGTTTTCATTGATCGATAGAGTTTGGGCAGATTTGATTTGGTTAATTAGATCGATTTGAAGTTCTAGCCTTAACGCTCGGACTCTTTTTGGCTTTTCGTGATCTTTACGACTTAAGGCGTCAGCCACAACGTTGGCTTTGCCTTCGTGATAAACGATCTCACAATCGTAGTCGTTGAGAGTTTCCATCCAGCGTCGTTGGCTCATGTTAAGCTCTTTTTGATCAAAGATGTGCTTTAAACTTTTATGATCAATGTACACGATAAATCTTACTCCATAGAGATAATGCCTTCATATCTTCAATGCGAAGATTATGGCGCCTAACTCTAGATCGTGAGTTGTGTAGTTCTTTTCGTGCACTTTGAGTTGACGAGAGGCGTAGGCAATTACTTTCTTTCGTTGCATTAGCACACATCCCAAGCCGGAATGGGACGCATCACTAAAGACAACGAAATCTTCAGTACCTTCTGTTAAGGCCAATATAGGTGCTTGGGTAAGCTTTTGTTTGAGTATATCGAACGCCTCTTGTTCCTTTATTCCCCATTCGTATTTGATGTTCTTGCGAGTTAAAGAAGTTAGGGGAACAGCGATTCGGGAAAAGTTTTCAATGAACCTTCGATGATAGCCAGCCAATCCCAAGAAACTTCGAATCTCGGTTGGCGACTTTGGGATCTCCCACTTAGAGATAGCTTCAATTTTAGCGGGGTCCACTTGAATACCATTGACATTAATGATGTGACCAAGAAATTGTACTTCGTGTAACCAAAATTCGCATTTCGAGAATTTAGCGTACAACTTCTCGGTCCTAAGGATTTCAAGTAAGGTTCGAAGATGATTTTCATGATCATCCTTAGAATTAGAATAAATAAGTATATCGTCGATGAAGACGATAACAAATTTAAACAAGTAAGGCTTGCAAATACGATTCATCATGTCCATGAGCATGGCTGGCGCATTAGTAAGTCCGAATGGTATAACGGTGAACTCATAATGACCATACCTTGTTCGGAAAGGGGTTTTCAAGATATCCTCGGATTGAAGTTTGAGTTGGTGATAGCCGGAAAGAAGATCGATTTTAGAAAAGAAGCTAGCACCTTGAAGTTGGTCAAAAAGATCATCGATTCGAGGGAGTGGATAACGATTCTTGATTGTGACTTTGTTGAGAGATCGGTAGTCGATGCACATATGCATGGATCCATCCTTCCTTTTGACGAATAGTATCAGCGCTCCCCATGGCGATGAGCTTGGTCGTATGAAATCTTTCTCGAAAAGTTCGTCTATTTGTTTCTTCAGTTCTTTCATCTCGGTTGGCGCGAGGCGATACGGAGCTTTGGCAATCAGAGCAGTACCAGGAATAAGATCGATCCTAAACTCTACTTCACGATCGGGAGGAATTCCAGGAAATTCATCGGGAAAGACATCGGCATAATCGGAAACAACAGGAACGTTTTTGATTTCTTTGGGCTTTGATTCTTCGGTGACGTAGGCCATGAATGCTAAGCATCCTTGATTTAAACATTTGTTAGCCCTTATCATGGAGATTAGGGTAACTCGGCCCGCGTCGTTATCCCCTTCAATTCGTATAGTTCGTTTATCAGGGGCTTGAAGTTCGACGGTCTTGTTATTGCAAAGGATACGAGCATGGTTGTCGGATAACCAGTCCATACCCAATACAACATCAAAACCAGCAAGAGTCATAGGTAACAATAGAATAGGCAAAACATAACCAGCTAATAAGATTTTTCCATTTTCTAAAGCTTCGGTAATTTTAACAGTTTCGCCATTAGCGGTCTCGACGCTTAGAGTTTTATTGAGTTTGATTAAAGGTTCGGTTAATAGACTACAAAACTTATAATCTATAAAACTTAAGTTGGCACCCGAATCAAACAAGACTCTAGCATATGCGTTGTTAACAAGGAACGTACCGGTGGTAGTTTCCGGCATGTCGGACGCTTTCTTTGTGTCTAGGACGAAGACCCTTGCATTGCCCTTCTTGGGCTCATTCTTTTGACCGCTACCTCCCGCACCACCAGTCTCGGGCTTATTCTTGGGACACTCGAAGCTGAGATATCCCATTTCTTTGCAGTTGTAGCAGGTCATTTTCTTCTTCCAACAATCGCCCGTTGCTTGGCCGGGTCTATTGCATGATTCACAGACTCGAGGAGCAAAGTTGCATCTACCCCTATGATATTTCTTACAAATTTTGCATTGAGGGATGCCAAGGTCAACTCCTTTACCCTTGAAACGGTTGTCTCCTCCTTTACTTAATTCTTGTGTTGTTACAACCTTCTTATCCTCCTCCTTATTGCGGATCATTCCGCCCATCAAGTACCCTGCCAACTCCATCGCGGAGTCAGCGGTTTATGGCAAGTGTGACCTCACCATGTCACGAATCTCTCGTGGTAGTCCCCAAATAGAGCGTGTGACTTTGCTGGATTCAGGACTAACCAGCTGGGGCACCAAACGACATTATTCGTGGAATTTCATGTTATACTCACGAAGGTTCGTTCCGATAACCTTGTGAGCCAAGAATTTGGTTTGGATTTGGTCCGTCTCAAACATCGGACAGAATTTTGACATTAACAACTCCTTGAACTCGTTCCAGGTCGAACTATACATCATTTCCCTTCCTCTACTCATCATTAACGTGTTCCACCATTCTAGTGCTTCGCTTTTGAACATCAAAGCAGAATACTGAATCTTCTCCTCATTAGAACACTTGCTTGTAATCACAATCGTCTCCATCTCTTCAAGCCACCTCACGGTTGTGATGGCTCATTTGTCACCATGGAATTCCTTCAGTCCATAGTATTTGAAATCTTTAAATGAACACCCACCGATCTTGAGTTTCTTAAATTCTTGTCTAACGCCTCCATCGGCATTCGACTCATGAACACTTTCTTCTAAATGAGATGGTTTCGGACGAGACTTAACAGATTTTTGGGAAGGGTGAACAGATTGGGAATGTTTGGTTTGTCTAGATTGTGATCTGAATTCAGATTTTTTCCTAACAGCCTTTTTGATCATTTGTTGGATTTGATTCATATATTTATCGGGAATCGGTTCCTCTCGTTCATTCTCAGGACCTTTCCCTTTTTCTTCTCGTTTTTCGGCTTCCTTTCGGGAGACCTCTCAGTTATCACTTTGTCGAGACATTTATCTTTTATTCTTTATCTTAAATTTAACATATTTCTTTTCTTAATATGCAAATTTTATTTATTTCACACACACACACACACACACACACACACACATATATATATATATATATATATATATATATATATATATATATATATATATATATATATATATATATCATAAAATGATATATATGTATTATTACAACATTCTTATATTTCGTTTCAAGCGATATATAAACTCCTATCCTTATTACATCATATGTTACATATATCACACAAACTATCTTAACATGTAAACTTCATCACTTGAAAACATGCCATCATCGTTATCTTCTCAATCCTTCATGAATTTCTTCACAACCTTCGTTAACTTGTTACATTTTCGAAGAAGCTTGTCTCCTATCTTCTTCTTTTTCTTCGCATCCAAAGCAATTTTCTTCCTAAGGTCATCAGTTTCGTACAAGGCTCGGTCCAAATGCTCCTATTGTGATTGTGGTATCTCATTCGGGTATCCATACCTTGGAGGTGGGTCGCGGTAACCCATCATCACCACGTCATAATGGTTCTTCGGGTTTGGATACAGAGACGTTGTCACATCGGAGGGATAGTTGAAGAATGCATCGGCTGCTTCATTTTGCTCACGAATCTCATTAGCCTATTCTTCAATGGATGGAATTTCACCTTGGTATGGTGGAAAACTTGATGACGCCTTGCCTTTGAGTTCTTGAAGAAATTGTATGTACGGATCAACAGAACCATATCTCGGGGTTGAGTGTTGTTCTTCGATTGATGTGGTTATTTCATTTGGATTGTCAGGATATTCCTCCTCGGGGTCGGTTTCCTCTTCCGGTTCCTCTTCTAGTTCCTTCTCTGTTTCCTCTTCGGTCATTGCCGACATATGAATCTTCTCGTATGGCATCGTCACTCTCATCTTGGGTTTGTGAGATGGCCCTTCCTTGTTGTCGCGGGAATCAGCGGAATCCGTAGTTGAAGTACTGGTATGCCATCTTCGTTGATCGGAGTGGCATTGCATCCAGTCGGATGATGAAGATTTTGGTTCCTCCTTGATTGGTAAGTTGGTGAGGAAAGCGTATGAAGGGTGAGGATTCGGTGGTAACTGTGTTGCACCTACGGATGGATAATATGGCGGAACTTCAGTCGGTTGGTAGGTAGGGATCTCAGTAGGATGATACGTGGGTATTTTGGATGGTTGATACATGGGTAGGCTTGTTGGATGGTAGCTGGAATGTCTTGGTGCTTGGTATATTTGATGTGGAGTGTTATCTAGGTGGTAGATTGGACTTGGTTCAATATTGGGATGTCGGTCGTGTCCTTCGTTGGAATTGAATAATGATTCAAAGTAATCCTTACTCATAATGTCTCTTAGAAACTTGTAGTATTTTCTTGCTCTTCTTACTTCATTATTATAATACTCCATTAAATTCTCATAAGATATCTTTGATGGGTGGTTTAGAATGTGAAGAGAGAAAGAAAGGGTTACCAGCCGATCTTATCCCTATCAAATAAACAAGTAGATATTTCATATGCTTGGATCGAAGCTTGGGTATTGTTTTATGATACCCAATTCGCTAAGATCGATGGCTCTGATACCAACCTGTCACACCCGCATCTTAGGCGTAGGAGTGTGATCAATAGTTGGTACCACATTTGTAAACAAATCAGAGTCGCGGGTTAATGCGGAAATCTTATATAAAACATGAGGATTTATATTATAAATATTTACAACAAAAGACGAGACAAAAGTCTCGTTTAGTTTTACTTATTTATAAGTTTTACAAAACCACCATAATTTAATATTTAAACAAAATATCCGAGCCATCGGATTCTAGAGCTTCTTCGTCTTCACAAGCTCTAACCTTGATTACCTACAAAATGATAATAAAATACGTCAACAACGAATGCTGGTGAATATGCTGACGTTAAAAATATTTTTTTTACTTAATCACCCCTCGAGACCACGTAAGCCTCGGCCCATCTTGGCTTAGGAATAATCAAGTTAAACAATCATCATAAACTCGAGTCTCTACACTAGGTCACCTCAGCAAAACACCGCAGCGTTTCGACATAACTTAGGTACCATAAATATACATATGGTCAGTCACACTCGGACGTAACTTAGGTCCGGCCCATCGTGGCTGGAGGTCGTGACCAAGCGTGGTGCGATGTGCCCACTGCATTCCACATATGTAAGGATCCAAACAAACGTATACCACAGCCTGAGGGCTAGGCTTATACTCTTATTTACAATGTTTTTAGAGACACGTAGCCTCATGTAAAGTTTTACACATAACACGTTTGATTGTTTGAAAACTAGTTTGTAAAAGTGGGGCGTATTCACCTTTTCAATGGGATCGGCTTCCAACACCGTCCGTGAGTCTTTCCTTTGCTATCTCGCACCTATAGTACGAATATAACTTTTGTTAGTCGGATACACGATCCGGCTTAAGACCTTTAGTCTTATTTATCTCGATGAACCTTTAGTTCAATATCTCTTTTTACTTTAAAACCTTTAGTTAAAAAGTAATCTTTATAAACCTTTAGTTTATTTATAAAAACCCTACGTTTCTTAAAGAAGAAGAAACGTATTCCTTTCTTTATTATTTAAGTATACTCATTATACTTAAATAATATATCTTATAACAAAGAATGATCATACACACACACACACATATATATATATACTCAAATATATATTTCATTTTCCTTTTCCTTTATTTTCTTTGTTTTCTTTTGTTTATTGAGTCATCGAGTATAACCTCGACTTGAGGTATTAAGCCTTTATAATATTTATTATTATTTTATTCGGGCATCATGCATACCTTGGTTGGCTCAATAAACCCTACACACTCGGCCAGCACTTCGACGCCAATTTCTTTATCAACACACACTTGATCAATCCTTTGCTTGGACACACGAATCAAACACCAACACTTCGCGACATATACTTCGATATGATCGTCAGGACGTCACGCCAATATTATCTCCTTGCTTATAACATCATCGGGAGGTGGCACGATTATCGAGGTATATTGGTATTTTTGGGTGCGGAAATCGATATTTGTCGTGGCACGTTTTACGAGGAATTTTAGAGAGAGAGAGTATTGTAGAGAGAAAGATGAGAGCTGTGGTTTGATGTGCCAAATGAACAACCCCATGGCTGCTATTTATAGACCCGATTTTGGATTCCATAGCGCTACGCGATGGGTCCCTTGGCAAGCCCATCGTGTAGCGCGATGTAGGCTTGCTGAGTCAGAGGGTAAACCTGCCACGTGGCGACACGTGGCAGGCGCCGTGCCACGTGGCGACACGTGGCGAACGTGTTGCCACGTGGCGGCAGACAGTGCCACCGTGTGCCACGTGGCACACGTGTCACAATGTGTCAGACGCCCCATCGCAATACTCGATGGGGTTCTCTTCTGATCCTTCGCGTAGCGCGATGGGTCAAGAAATCAGAATTTACATTTTAGTCCCTTGTGTTTGGAAATTGACGAATTTGGTCCCTTGACTTTTGAAACTTGGCATTTTTGGCTCGAAATTCTTGTGATGTTACATACACAATGTCAAAAAGACCGTATGCAGGGGTATAATGGTCATAATATATACTATGATACATACATATACACACATACATACTATGAGATAAGAACATATGCAATATCAAATTGGGCTATTAAGTGTATAAAAGTAAAAATATGTCCATCAACAAAAAAAGTCAAACATCTGTATATTATACATACATACATACATATATATACACACATGCATAATATCATACATACATACTGATATACACATACATACACACATACATACGAACACACACACACACATACTAATATACATAAATACATACAGATATACACACATACATACTTATGCATACCTATACCCTTATACCCCGACCATAATGCCCCTTTATACCCTTTTGCATACAAAAAACATGCAGATCATCTCATCATCATATAATATACTCATTATTATCTAATAATCATCTAATTGTACCCTTATACCTTATCAAAAAGACCATAATATGCTCATTATCATCTAACTATCTATACATTGCATTTATCATCTCAAGATTATACTATCATCTCATGATCTCATAATCATCTCATTATCATCTCAATCCATTATATACAACCCAAAAAAAAAAAAGTTTGCAATTAAACATAACTAGTTGATCATTATATAATTAATTTATAGCTAAACATTCGTTATAACAAAAAAAAATTAGATTAATATTATAAAAATCACCTAACAGTTTACTTCATCATCTAACTTAGTAAACCTTAGTTAATACTACTAGTTAAGTTAAACTACATAATCCTACTCTAAACGTGGAACTCTACGACCAAACTGGACCCGGAGCACCATCGACCATGTCTTCAGTACGAACTTGAATTCCACCTAGATGTGGGTCAACGAGCTGTTGACCCGCAAGTCGGTTACATTATCAAAATCATAGGATTAATCTATGAACCATTAGTTTCTTACAATTAATCGATCAATTGATATTATAATAATAAAAAAGGATCTGAAAATGCTCAAATAGGATCGGAAAACTTAAAATTGAACTCAAAAAATGAGTTGCTTACTTTTGAAAACTGGGAGTTAATTAAGGGCAATCCAGTATTCATGTGTTTAGAATTGTTACCATTTTGGCTAATTGAGAATGACCGGTGGGTTATCAGAGCCGATGTATAAGGTGAAGGCAAAATAGGGTTACCATTTTAGCCTATTGAGGATGATTGGTGAGTAATCACTAGATATCAAATTAGTTTTGAGAGATTACGGCAATGTTTCTACTGTTTACTTATTAAAGGTGAGATACTGTACAAATGAAGAGTAATTATTATTACTCTACAATTTTGAAATAGAGTAATTACACTACAAACAATAGAGAAATAATAACTACTCAAGTTCAAATACTTAATAACTATTTTGGTATTACCACAATAACTTTAACTGATTGTAGGAGAAAGCATGGAAACTTGTGAAATGGATCCTTAGCTACTTAAATTGTAGTATGAATGTTGAAATTGTTTTAGAAATGGTCATGATAATGAAAGTATGATTGTTGGGTATGTAAATGTTGATTTTGAAGGAGATCTTAACAAAAGAAGATCTCTTAGTGGTTATGCATTTCAATTTTTGGGAAGCCTCATCAGTTGGAAAGCATTATACATCATACAGTATCGTTATTTCCAACTAAATTGAGGATATAGCTTTGATTGAATCAGTGAAAGAAGCCATATGACTTAAAAAGGTTTTATGATAGAGCTTCATGTTATTATCAGGGATACTCTAGTATTACGTGACAACAAGGGTGCACACCAAATAATCAAATGTATCAATGGCTGAACATATTAATGTGAGATTACATTTCACCAGGGATGTTATTTCAAAGGCAATAAAAATTAATAAACTCGACACTCTTAAGAACGATGTTGATATGTTAACAATGGCATTAAATGGAGTTAATACCGATTTATTATATTAACCATCATATGTAATTAGACATGTGTATATAAACAATGAGTGTAGAATCTTATAAGTTAGATTTTCTTTTTCAATTCTTTTTTCGTTCATAAATTATCTGTAATCTTGTGAATTTATTTTTAATACGAAAACTGTTAAACACTAGTTCAATTCGAGTTTTAATTATTCATCTGTTGCTATTTGAGGTTAAAGGTGAATTAGTTTCATGATTCATTTTCAACAGATATTAATTTTTTCAAAGGGCTGTCATGACCTCATAATTATAGTTTAGGTATCAACAAATATCCATTCAAATATCCGTCCGTATTTTTACACAAAATAATTAAAATGTTGCTTATCCATGTGAGACCCATTAACGTTCATTTTTAGTCGTTCTTTAGAAGGACAATATGATAAATAAAAACAAATATGACTAAAGACATTGGCCATAAAATATCCTTGGTTTTCCTTGACATGTCGTGTCTATTCGCAACTTAAGTGCGGGGTACTCTAATACGAGTCTGATGCAGCGGTATAAACAAAACGAAGATCGAATCACGTTGATTCAGTGAATACCCGTGATGAACTTCAAAACTCCCAAATCCCACCCAAAGGTCTAGGGAAAATGAAGAGAAAAACGAAATTTATTAATATTCAAGTTCGATTGTTCATCTTACATCACCAACATATAAATAAGAGTTCTAATACGAAATGGGCCTAAAACGGGCCATGGACCAAACACAAACCAAAAAATAAAAACATAAAAAGTGCTGAAAAAACAATAAAGGACCCATAACTTTATTTAGGAGTCGTTTTTGGGCTTCAGACAGGGGCCAAACCGCCGCCGGCGTTTGCCACAATGTGCTCCTCGTCTCAAGCTTCGATTCGACTGGTAATGGGCCTGAAACGGAGCTTCGTGGGCCAAGTTATAACCGTTTTCGTGGGTCACCCTTTGTTGCGTGATCTTGGACCTCCAGAAATATAATAGCCTGGTCTTCAATACTTGGGCCCACATCAAAGTCGAATGAATTAAGTCTAGACTAAACGAGTTAGGTTTGGACTTTGGACTGTTGACCTCATGTGTAATAAGATATCATTGTATATTAATGAGCATATTAAATAATAGTTCATGACATCGGGTTCTAAATACCGTACTTTGTGAAAGTATATTTCCCTTGAATGCTACAAAGATTATTTATGCCATAAATAGAAATTAGTATTTCTAAATGTACGATGAATCATTAACAGTTTAGGATAATTTCAACGGTCATAAGTTTTACATTCTAACCACACTTCTATATATAGACTAATCCAAATCAAATAACACAATTTCACTCTTTTAAATACAAGAACATTGACCCATTTAGTTTTGTTTAATCACCTTGAACGTGAAAATATATTTATTTCTACCTCTTGTGGTTGATGTCATAACATCATACATTCATCAATCACAGTGGTTAATCGATAGATAATATTTTCATATTAATCAATCGCATTTTACATATATCGTTATATATATATTGTACACATACACATATTAGAATATTAGATAGAGATAATATCATTATCACAGTTAAGTTCAAGAAATATATATAGTCATGGGGAAGGATTTTGATATCGAATCTGGAAAACAATACCCGAACCAAATGGAAGATCCTAAGATGCGTTGGGGATTCATTCGGAAAGTTTATTCGATCTTGGCATTACAACTATTTTTAACGGTTATCATAGCCAGTATAGTAGTCGTAACGCCTCGAATCAACCAGTTTTTCCATACTCGAGCCGGTTTGATCACGTATATTGTCATTGCCGTTTGTACGATGATAAGTAAGTTACTCCTTTTGCTTTTACGTTTTGTTAGCCAATAAGCCCTATATACCCTGCTAACCAACATAACTAGGTAAAACATAGCTTATGTAGAACATGTGACATTTAAGAGTTTATAGTAGGAAAACAATGTAAGTATGGATGTTGATTATTTCAACTCGACTTAAATAATATTGAAAATTTGAATTGAACGAAAATCAAATAACAAACTCAAATTATAACATGGGCTAAAAACCAATTCAATACAAATAAACTTAAATTGAAGCATATAGAAAAAAAAATGTTTGTTTTATATAAAATAATAGGGTTTTGGGCTATCTCAAAGTTATTTTATGGGCTAAAAACAAGTTAACTAATTAATATATATAATATATGGGCTTTAGAAATTACTTTAGGGTTAAAACCTTGTAATGCAACTTCAATTGAATTGAAGTATTAATATAATAATATGTAACATTTAAATATTAGTTTAAAGATTTTTTTGTTTTATAAAATTAACATTTTTTGTTTTTATTTTAATATGGTTATTTCAATAAGCCCGAATTTGAACCGATTCGAATAAGTTTATTTGAACAACTTTGCATGCATCTTATACTTTTTTTCTTTGGAATTTTCAGTTGCATTGCTGATGAGCCTCTTTATGCATCGCCACCCTCTAAATATGATCATGTTGGGCTTGTTTACTATGGCGTTTTCAATAATGGTTGGTGTTGCTTGTGCGTTCTCTAAAGGTAATGAACATCACAGGATATATACTAATTCTCTTTCTTTTATTCAATCTTAATTTATGGTGTTCATAAATTGCTTAAATCGAAAAATCTATCCACATCAAAGCAAGTCAGCCAGTTTAAAACACACACAACTTGGATGCTTTAGTTTAGCGCTGCATATCTATTATTGTTGTTATTTTTCATTGTAAACCATTATTTGATGTTCGGTTATTATTTTTTAAATACTTTTTTTTTATCAAAATCCATTAAAAATTAATGTTTACATCGATACAAAAGGTAACCAGTCAACAAATTGCGCTGCTAGCCCTTTTTCAATAACAAAATTAAGTCGTTTAAAAATAACATTCATAGATCGTGAGGTTCTAACACAACTATTCATGACAATGAATAATGAACAGACACCCTAGCATGACTTTTGGAAAATTTCTTATTGTATCTTACAGGAAAGATCATACTTGAAGCCAGTCTTCTGACTACCATAATAGCGGTCAGCCTCACTCTCTTCACATTCTTTGCAGCCAAAAAAGGATATGATTTCAACTTCCTTGGCCCATTCTTGTTCTGTGCACTCATTCTCATACTTGTCTTCAGCTTGATTCAGGTATATATTCTATATATTAAATAAGTAATTGATTTAGTATTTCTTGTGACACCGACATTTTAACACAATATATATGTGACCTTCAGATCTTCTTCCCAATGGGAAGCTTGGTGAGAATGATAATATCATTTGTGGTGGCGCTTATATATTGCGGCTTCATAATATACGATACAGATAACCTGATAAAACGTTGCAGCTACGATGAATATGTCATGGCGGCAGCCATGCTTTATATTGACATGATACAACTGTTTATTACAATACTTCAAATTTTGGGTATTCTTGATGATTAGAGAGGCTGCATGATTTGGCCTTAATGTTTTATTTGAGAAAAAGAAAAAAACTATGATTGAGGGTACCGCGTTGTGACTATATGTGTCGACAACGTGTAAATGAATTATAAGGATCCATGATCAATTTGGTAAGGTTTCAGATCATGGTGGGATAAGAGAAGAGTAAACTATGAAAGAATTGTAATTGTGTGTAATCTACTAAGATTATCGGTTGCAAAGTATATTAAACTTGAATTCTCTGCTATTTAATTTATGAGGGAACTGAAACTATTATGATCAAGTAGTCATATGTTACAGTATATAATGTGCTGAATTGTATTTGTTTTGTTGTTTTTTTTGGAATTTTTGGATTGATTATTAGTGTATATTATAAGAATATTATTGGTATATGAATAGTAAACTTGATATTGAAAAGACTTCTAACTTTCTAATTAGAGATTAGATCTACTGGCTAACATGTTTAATTTGGAGCGAGTGCTAGCTGGTGCTTAAACCCGAGAGTTTTGGTCCAACATTTGTGTCATGAACATTCGCATGTTACAATTTACCGAGCTATTTCAATTGATATTTACACCCTCATGTGCATAGATCGATGTAAAACAGACATAAAAAGTTTAATCAAACGTATTGATCGACTCCTTACTTATAAAGCACATCAAATTTTGTTCGGTCACCTATATGTGACAAGTTCTAACACAATTTTTCACAACACTTATTTCGAACATGTCGAACTGGTTGTAGAGATATCTCATTGATCAGCTTAGTTCCATTTTAAAGCTCTTGTTACTCACTAGTTAATAAATAATAGTTAAGTTTAATGAAAACCTATTTTTTATCAAACTATTCACGTACCAAATTAAAGAATTCTTAAAAAAATTTAAAGATTCTTATGTGAAAAAACTAAAAAACTTGGAATATTAATTATATAATATATAAGCAACATAATGATTACATCAAAATAGAAAGTAAGCGCGGACAATAAACTACGCCGCTATCCATTTTTGAATTGCTTATTAAACTGGTGGTATAAAAATAATGATTAATAAAATTCCTATTAGTTGATTAATTTTATATATGGTGAGGAAAGATACATATTTGACATGTTGAATTGTATATGTGACATGCCAACTTTGAGATATAATATTTTATTTTAATGAACAGTTAAGACAGCAAATTAAATATATAATATGACAAAATTATTTGAAAAAACAATATTTTTGGAACTATTATATCTAGACGTAGGTAAATTTAGAAGTTGTGCCAACACACGTTTATTTATTCGAACATGGAATGGCATGACTAAATTTGAAGGTTATTAAAATGGTTGATAATGTTATATGACTGAATCATATATTCGATGGCCATTTTGTTAAATGATCTTTAAAAAAATTAAGAAAGTTAAGATATTGAGAGGCAAAGGTAGTTTCCCTTTAATTATTTATATACTTTTTAATCTATGACATCATGTTAATAAAATACGGGATAACACTCTCTTAATCAACAAAACCTGATAAAATGCAGCTTATATGTTGAGCACAAATAATTTTAAATAAGATCCCAGTAAAAAATGTATTTGAGTCTTAAACATGTCAAAAAAAAAGTTATTTTTAGAGATTAAAATTCATTTTTTTTACCAAGTATAAGTTTAGAAGGGAGATGTCTTAAATTCACCTTCCAAGGATTAAAAAGTAATTCGTAATTTAAAAAAAAAAATCCAAAGCCATCATTGTTATTATTCTAAATTTAGTTTCTTTAAAAGTTAATGAACATCAAAAGTTTCAACATTGTTTATATCTAAATTTAATATATACATGTGTGTGTTTCTTTATTCTAATGACGTGACCAACAAGAAATTGACAAATAGCAAGTGCCTAGCAGCCGTAGGTTAAAATATACCGAAAACAATTGTTAACTCATTTTTATAAGACTATTAAAATCAAACACCAATCACATGGTAATATATAAAAGATAATATAAATAAAGAAATTGCAATGGTTGATCTATCTTCATCTTTAATTAAAGTAATGCTTGATTAATTACACCCACTTCAAGACATACTTCCCTCCAATAAACGTTTTAGCCGATTTTTAATTTATGGCACTAAAATCCCGGCATATCCAAAATATAATTAAAAAACGAAATTTAAACTTATAAATATTTAAAATTGTATTTTTGGTATCTTTTGCCGCACTATATGCAAATCTTGGGAGTTTACAAATACCTGGCCACAATAAAGACAAATTTGGTTAGGTGACATTTTTAATTATTGCATTATCATCACCCGGTGGTACCACACCATCGGGCTAGCTTCCGGTGATGTGGTTCAATCTCCCTCCGCCTAAACACGGTGGTGCACTCGGGCAACTCACCGAGATCAGCAAAGAACGATTCTTCCTCGTCTCGAATTGAAAATATTGTTGTCATATCGCTATCTTCGGACATGTCCCTAGCCATCAAGGGACTTTCAAGCATGGTTTGTGATGTGGAGTCCAAATGGGAGAACCACCCGTATTGGTCGTCAGTGGTTGTCCCAAATGGCCCACATGATGATTCCACCTCGAGACTTGTGAACGTTTGGTGATCAGACTCTGATTCTGGCTCTGGCTCAGGATCAGATTGCCTATTTGGAATGAGAGTGTCATCTTCTAATTGGTCATCAGTAATGTCCGAATTAGTTGATTCGGTGATCATTGGTGGTGATGGCGTCACACCCCGAAAATCTTAACTTAACACAGCGGAAGTCCTAACTTAAGTCGTTCGGGTTATGACAGATGCCGATAGCCAACAATAATAGACAATTAATAATAAAAGCATCATCTTTTATTATAAGAAAATATTTTACAAAATCAGAGTTTATTATACGTGCTAATGCACGGTTTACAACACTTCACTTTTGTTCAAACATCCCACGCTCTCGTTTCCATGCCACCTCGAAATCTTCACTTTCCTGCAAAGCATATTTAAATAATATTTGGGTCAACACGAATGTTGGTGAGTTATTCCCGAGAAAAAAAACTTATTGCATAAATATAGACAATTCATATATAAGCAACACATGAATATAATAGTGTACGGCCATTATACTCCCAACAATACCGATCTTTACACGGTACAACACAATAACGAAACCCGCAATTTTACCCTTAAGCACAAAAAGCGTTAGTTGTAAACTAGCTAAGAATACAACGCGTGTATGACTACCAATTTGATAACTCGAAACGTACCATACTCGAAATATTCCCACTTTTAACCCAACGCGAATGGAAATGGGGGGCGTCACCCCGATAGATCTACCAACATTTCTGTGCCCTCAATTCGGTTAACAGTTATTTAACCAAATTGATTCATCCCACAATAACGACAATTTGTAAAGTATAATGCGCTTTCAAAACATATATATAAATACGAATATAGATATACAATATGCTTTTCGGAGGAAGAACTCACCTTTGATTTCGGTATTCGAATAAACGCTCGTTCCTATATTAGTACACGTTCGTTAATTTTAAATTCGGGTTTGACTAAAATATATATATTCTTATTCTAAAAATCCACACAAGCACACAACACATAAAGTTTACTACTTATAATTCTATAAATATATACTTAAAAATATAAACAAGTAATAATCAACTAATAATTGTTTTATTTAATAATTTAATGTAATTATTAAAATTTATAAAAATTATTACCTTTAGTTGCTGGAGTGTTTTGGAAAAATTCAAGTTATTATTTTATTTAAAATTTTGACTCTATTATAATCGGTTTTGTCGGTTTTGCCGGTTTCGTTGGTTTTGAGCTTAAAAACGAACCGGTTGTTATTTTATGAAACTTTTAGTTTTAAATTATCTAAAACACTTTTTATATAGTTTTTAGTCAAGTTTTATTGGTTTTTCAATAAAAATGTTTTGGTTTTTATTTTGTTGTCAATTTCTTAAAAATGCCAATTTTTAACGTTTTCGTGTCGGTTTTCGCGACACGAACCGTGTTGGTTTAAGTTTTGCTATTCTTGACTTTTCTTATACTTTAACTTATGTTAAATATAAGAATATTATGACTTTAGGAGCTGTTTTAATTCAGTTCCAAAAACTCATGTCGGTTCACCTTAAAAGTCGAACTTTCCGACCGTTAAAGTCACCGACAAGCTATTTATGTCACAATGTCAAAACCCAACCATTTGGTACAGCAAATGTACATATAATAACAAATAATATATCATCATATACATGTTTGATCATCTAGCACCAAGTATGCACACAAAACAAATTTCTAATTACACATACTCAAACCTTAAGTTTTCAACTATACAATAAACATGTCATTTCTATAATCTCTACAAGGTGTTTGTGTACCAAAATTTCCAGATCTTAATAACCCATATTAACATCTTATTTCATCCCATTATTATCCTTTAACAAACACATTCTTGATTTCTTTAACAACAAGGTTTCTATTACTAGTAAGTAGCAATTTTTAACAACCCTATTATTATACCAACAATCTTTACAATGGAGTTTACTAAAGTAATCCTAACCACAAGTCTTTAATCATCCACACAAGATTATGTTCATTTACTAAATCATTTTGCAAAACATCTTGTATAATTTACAAAGTTTCTTTTATTAGTAAATTTAACACAAACTCTTGTTTATCTAAGTTATTATGTTACATGCATCCTAGTACTTCTAGTAGATTTTATTCTTCTACATATGTCTCATTCAATCACTTAGTTAGTCACTTTCAATCCATAAAAATCAATACAAGACAAGTATGAACTTTTATGATCAAGAATCAAATTTTTTTTTTGTATTACTTGCATGTGTAAGTAAACTTTTTAGAAAAGTCAAATAAACAAATCTCTACACTTTTTGTCAACTCTTCATCCAAGATCTTATTCACCTTTTCAAAACCATTATTACTATTACTTACAACTTTTTCAAATACTTTTTAATAAGTCAAGTATGTGGGTTTTCAAAATTTATCATTTATTTTTAACCATTTTAACATTTAATCAAGTTAACAATCTCAATCCAACACCCAAACTAAAACCCACGAATTTAATGGGTGTTTTTACCCATAATCCATCTTTAATCTTTGGCCATTTACATGTTTACTTCCGTTATTAAACAATACTTAAATCCATTTGTTAAACAAACTCAAGTAATCAATATGGACAATCAATACAAGCTAATATGCATCCAATATAAGTCCTATAATCAACAAAAATCCATCTTATACATTCACATGCAAACTCACGGGTCACACACATGCATGCATACATCCATATTATACTTGCATGCACACTATCAAGCATACTAAAATCAAGCTTTAAACATCAAATAACAACTAATATACACAAATCTTGAAGTGGGTTACATTGGATTTCGGATTGGTGTCTAAGGAAGATGATAATATGAACTTGTTTTAGCTATAACCCTTTCCTTTGGTTTCCTACTCCTTATTATTTGCCTAAACTTCCATCAAAAATTCTTAACTTAATAATGTGTGTGGCATTATTTTTGAATTGATGGAATGATGAAGTGGTGTGTGAGTATATGTATATATGGAGAGAGATAGAAGGTATAGACTCTTGAGTTGAAACCTAGGGTGATGTGTTGGGTAAACCATAACACTCCAAGTAACCTTCTAATCATTACATACATATATTATATTAATTTAATATTACAAGTGGGTGATTTTGGGGAATTTTGTCTCTCAGAGAGTGGTAAGGGAGTGGGAAAGTGGGTTTTAAATAATAACATGTGGTATTATCTAGGTGTTAAGGTTTAACGTATCTCGTAATTTATCTAGCCAAACGACATCTGTTTCTAATAATTTTTATCAGACTTTGAGCGAAATTAGATTACAGTCAATGTCTGCCTAAAATCATAATTTTCTGAGAAACTTGATGTCGGGTCCTTACGGTGTTCTCTACTGGCTTTCGGTTACTTATTTTCAAATTTTCGCGATTCGAACCTTCTAAAATTAAGTTTATACACTATCTCTAATATTCTAATATAAAATTAAATTTTTCGAGGTTATCTTGACATGTTTATGAATTTATCCGTTTTGAGATATTACCCGGTGTTAATCTGTACCGTGTCAGCTACACGACAAAATTTAACTTTTTTTTTTCGGGTTTCCATATTTAAAACTCAACTAAAATCAAAGACTTTAGGTAAAAATATTATTCCTATATATTTACCTTACTAATTAATACGCGATTATAGTTAAGATAATTATCAGATTAGTTTAATTTTTGGCGGTTGTCACAGATGTTGGCATATTGTAGTGGTGGTAGTGATTACTATTTATGGAAGCCGGCCGGGAGTGGTTGTGTTCACAAGAATAGGTCACCATCACCATCGTAGGGTCCGTCCGACTTCTTTCTACTTAGTTTTTTTGCAGGGCATCCTTTAGAACTACTACATCAATAATAACCCCTACAATAAAAACAAATAGCTGAATGACGTTATATTCTAAACCAATATTATGTAGAATTGTGAGAACCGCATAATAAAAAGTGTGACCGTAAATACCTAGGGTAAGGGGATCCCTTAATAGGTTTCTGGCCGTACTTCCTCTAAGCCCAAGAATCTGGCGGTGGCGCGTTTGTCTCACCCTTAAGTCGAGATCTTTCAACTTCTTTGATCGGAACATGCACAACCCTTTTCTTTGTTCCTCTTCTGCTGTCCAAATTCAACAATTAATACTTGTTATACAATAAACTCTTAACTAATATATTCTATTTAATAGCTAGTGTAAATATTTATTGCTAGAATCTAACTCACCTTCTAGTGGAGGACGTAGATGTTGCCTTGGTGTCATGGATCATAGGCGAAGGAGGAGATTCATCGCTGTTTTCCGTCGAGTTTTGATCGTCTTCTTGATGGTCGATGAACCGATGAAATCCAACTTCCATGATATACACTTGTGTATGTATATAGAGTTACTATGGCCGGCTGAAATGATACAAAGGCACAAGTTGTTTGTGTGTGAAAGAGAGAGATTTTAGAAGGTGGTGAAAGAATAGGGTTGATCCAAATGATATATATGGGGTCCGAATACAAAATGTTGACAGATGGGCAATTGAACGTGCAGGCAAATGTGAAAGTAAATCCAAATCTGGGAAGGAGTGTTCCGTTATTATTAGTTTATTCCAACAATATTACAAGCTTTATCATCACCTAAAACGTAAATTATTTGGTTATTATTAACGTTATTATTAATAATATCAATATTTATATTATTTCATATGCTTATTTAAAGTAAAAAAGTAAATTTTGTGGATATTTTAAAATTATTAACTTGGAAGAAGAAAAGTTTGATGTACTTTTAAACACGGATATAAAGAAATATTAGTAATTTAATTTATTGCAATATATAGAGTATAATAAATATGTTTGACCGGAAAAGGTTAAGGTGTTTTTGTATAAAAATATGAGATGAATAAATAGTAAATCTATATGTTATATTATAAAAAACAAAATACATTTATACTATTCTAAATACATTTCAGCCTTTTTTTTATTAATTTTCCAATTTAACTTACATTTGACAATTTTTTAAGAAGATCTAAAATTCATAATCATTTAAATTGATTAAAGTTGGATACTTTTACCTAATTTAACACAACTAAAAGTCAATAATGTTTTTACCAAATTTGGACATTTCAGTTATTTTTTTATAAATTAAAAACATGAGGTATGAATGGAATGAAATTGGGGTGTTTTAGAGGGAATGAAATAACCTAGGGTAATGTGTCATTCCATTCCTTTGATCAACCAAACACACTTTTCTTCATTCCCTGACAATGACTCGTTCCATTTCACCCTTCATTCCTTCATACCAAACGCTAAATCATTTTTCAATGTTTCATGTAATGGATATTGGATTTTTCATCTGTTAAAAAGCATTTAGAAACTTATGAATTATATCAGTGGTATAATTCAACATGAATTACTCTAAATGGATAGATGATTTTTCAACAAGGTGATTAATATAAATGAAAATCTTTGTAGCAAAGAAGCATGACACGGACGATTGCGAATTACATACTTATCAAATGATTAGTGCATACAAATTTTTAATGGGGAAAATTCTCAAAATATGCGTTTATGAATACGTTTTTCAGGTTTTAAGTGTCATTTCTAACAAATTCCCAAAATAGGTATTATAAACTAGTCGTGACGAATAGTTTATGATTAACCACGAGTAGTTTGTATAACCAATTAAAACTTGTCACGTGTCTATAAACTAACCGTAACGATCAGTTTCACTAATCATCTACTCGTGAAGATTAAATAAGTTTAAAGCCTCGTAATCAACGCCCACGAGTAAATAAGATATCCTTTAGTCGCGACGAGCAGATTCTAAAACCTTAAGAGTCGTGAGTAGTTTATCAAACTAACCACGACGATGAGTTTGGTTACCAAATGCATCGAACTGGTTCGTTTTACAAAACACTAACCAAAATGGTTAGTTTGTTTGGTCAACTAGTCGTTACGAGTAGATATTGGTCAACGACGACGTTACATTCATTATACGAGTATTTTAGTGGTAATTAACCTGTCTCGATAAATTTACCTGGTAAACATTACGCATACGAGTAGTTCATATGTAGTTAACTCATCGTGACTATTTACCTTGTTTACATTCCCGATACGAGTATTTTATTAGTAATTAACTCGTTCTAATAAGTTTACCTGATTTACATTACCCATACGAGTAATTTATTTGTAGTTAACTCGTCGTGTCTAGTTTACCTTGTTAACATTCTTATACGAGTAGTTAGTTAGTAACTAACTCGTCTTGGCTAGTTTAACATAACAATCTACACGTCTCCTTACTTTATAGTCTAAACTACTCGTCTCCTTACTTTATAGTCTAAACTAGTCGTTACAATGCGGAAAAGTCTGTGTTTTAGAACAACTATGAATGTTGTTGAAAAATGTTACATAAAAACCCTCGTTATGCTTGATATTAGATGACCGCAAAAAACATTCACAACCATTCGACTTGCAAACTACCACCAATCGCGTTTATTAGATTCGTGGGTTTTAAACTCAAACCCTTCACTTAAAGCCATCATACCTAGTTCGATTTGTAACGCTTCTTTGTTTTTAAACACTTTGTCTATAATAGGATGTGAAGACGAACACGAACGTTTTTCAAGCCTTTTGAACAACCATCTTTAGTAACTACCGGAAGGGTCGGTTCTTCATCTTCCATGAATATCTCCGTATCCAAAAAGGATTCGTTATAGACAAAAGGCTCACTATCTTCTTCATTGATATTGTCTCGACCAAAATATTCATAATTTGATGAAAAAGGTATATTCAAGTCCGGTACAAACCCCACCAATTTCCCCTTTTCATTTTCATTTGTAAGTAACTCATTCGACATCAAACTTTGTTTTGCAAAGTCTCCATTGTCATCCTCAACAACGTAGATATAAACGACTTCATTTGGTCTTCCTTTAGCACGTTTTAGAAAAAGCTTCATGTCATAGTCGTCGTGTATATCCACCGGATATGAGTAATTACAGAACTTATAAGATAATCGTTTAACATGACCCATTTTAAAACGACTAGTAACCAAATCTATAAACTCACAATAACCGAACCTCAAAGATAGAGATACACCTTGTCGTCCACAATCAAACGGAACATACTCAGTAGCTCCTTTTGTTTCTTCCTACTTTCCTCCGTAACAAACTACAATATTATCAATTTCCTCCTCCATTGATGTGCGGGTTCAAAACAACAAGAACATGACATTTATATAAACCCAAGAACTTCAAAACAACATTGTAACGACTAGTTTAAACTATAAAGTAAGGAGACGAGTAGATTGTTATGATAAACTAGCCAAGACGAGTTAGTTACTAATTAACTACTCGTTTTGGAATGTAAACAAGGTAAACTACACACGACGAGTTAACTACCAATAAATTACTCGTATGGGTAATGTAAATCTGGTAAACGTATCAGAACGAGTTAATTACTAATAAAATACTCGTATGTGGAATATAAAGAAGGTAAACTAGTCAGGACGAGTTAACTACATATGAACTACTCGTATAAGTAATGTTTACCAGGTAAACTTATCGAGACGAGTTAATTACCAATAAAATACTCGTATAATGAATGTAAAGTCGTCGTTGACCAATATCTACTCGTAACGACTAGTTGACCAAACAAACTAACCATTCCGGTTAGTGTTTTGAAAAACAAACCGGTTCGATGCATTTGGTAATCAAACTCATCGTCATGGTTAGTTTGATAAACTACTCGCGACTCTTAAGGTTTTATAATCTGCCCGTCGCGACTAAAGGATATCTTATTTACTCGTGGGCGTTGATTACGAGGCTTTAAACTTATTTAATCTTTACGAGTAGATGATTAGTGAAACTGGTCGTTACGGTTAGTTTATAAACACGTGGCAAATTTTAATTGGTTATACAAACTACTTGTGGACAATCATAAACTATTCGTCACGACTAGTTTATAATACCTATTTTGAGAATTTGTTTAAAATGGCACCTAAAACCTGAAAAACGTATTCATAAACGCTTATTTTGAGAATTTTCCCATTTGTAATGATAGAGGCGGGTTCAGGTAATAAAATGACAATTGTTTGGTACGTGTCAAATTTGGTTGGTCTCAAACTAATCATTCCCTATGCAGGGGCATTTATGTCATTTTAACACAATAATTTGTTAGATTATTCACTTGGTTATTTTACAGACCCCACAACACTTTCATGAAAACATATACACAAGACCAGATATAGTAGATTTTAAGGGTTAAAAGTTTGTTTTATAAACAAGATCACCATATTCTATTATGCTTGGAAATTATGTGTAACTTGGTATATCTATTTGCTAATAAAATACTGAATTAAAAAAAATTCCATACGTTTATCTAAAACACATCAATTATAGTTGTGTTTTCTCTCTTATAAATAATAGGTCTATGAGTCACCTATTGCTAATGACCAACTTACCCTGATTGGAGGCTGAGACAATATTACATATGATACAACCTTATAATTTCATTTTTTAATAACTTTATATGCATCACTAAACAATTTTCTTGGTCATTTATCGATTTTTGTTACTTTAAACAACTATTTCATATGCTAAACTTATACACCTACTAATCAACCTACTACCAAACGACACATTGATTTGTTTAACACTAAAAAAAATAATTCTTACCATAATCTCCATGCTTTTGCTTCATGTTCATTGAAAAAATATAAGTGATGTAAAGAATGATACTTTGTTAAAATTTACAAATTGTTTAATATATAAACTATTCATATTTGTATTTTTCTATAATTCCGTCAAGTATTACACAAGTCCATAACCTAGTTATGAACAAGTTATAGCGTTTTTAGTATAGGGTTTATTCGTCTTGTTTCATGTGTTTAGAAAACATCCGTTGAGATACTTATTAATTACCCAAATTTAACTCAATTCAAATGTGTTTAGATAACATCCGTGTTGAGATGCTTATTAGTTACCCAAATTTAAACTCAAAACAAATCCGACATAAATTATATTATTATAAATATTTCAGATAAACTTCTAGTTATTTTTAACATTTTCAACTTTCTAACAATCTTAATATGCTATATTTTATACTTCTTATTTTATATAACATAGTAATATCTTTTCTTTTTGATGCATGTAAATAAATAGGTTTCAGTTTATACTTAAATGCCTATTACAATACCCATACCATTTTTTTTTTCCTTTTTGATTCACCATGTCTTTTGCGTCTCTACCCGTATGTCCATAACCGCGATAATAATTTGTGGAGTTTTAATAAATTTGAAGTGTACTGTCAAATCTCAGTGGATATTTATAAAGTGAGCTACATATGTTTATAAAAGTCAATATTGCATACTATTTTATGATATGCATCGTTTCTAAGTTAACAACTGTAATTTTAAACAATTGTATGAAAGTTTTGTGGTAGGTTGGGATGTGTACCCAAGCTTGACTTTTGATAAATAAAATAAAATTTGTTGGTGTTACATATAATTTATAACAAGCATATGAAGATGTTGATATGTACCATCAATAATTGAGTTAAAATATATTTGTTTTAGAGATCATTCTAACATTTTATTTATTTTGAAGAGTTAATACCATTCAACATGTATTTACATGTTTATTTTTATTTTGTGGTAAAATCACTCAAGTTAATTTTGATGTATTAAAGTGTCTTGACATATTTAAAATACACATACTTGTAACCTTTTTTAGTATACATTTACTCTTATTTTGGGTCAATATTTGATCAAGTGATGTTTAATGTATGCAAAAATGTTGATCCAGATAATTTTTTTTATTATATAAGATTATATGTATATACATTTAAAGTGGTTAAAATTGATAGCTAATTATTCAAGTAATCAAGTCCATAAAATCATCTAAATTACATTCACATTAACAAAAAGGTGTTTACATAACCTCTACGTAGGTAACAGTTGTGTTACGAATCATCATTCTAAACAAAATTCATACATTTTAAACAACTTTGAAAACTTTAATATATTAAAATCATGTTAAGTGACTGATTTAAGAAGTAGTATGTTGTTTTACTAATGATATTAACCCTTCATGAAAAATGATATTTTTGTTTATGTAATCTACATGATAATTTTGTTTATAGAAAGATTAAAAAGAAAGTAAATCTAAGTTTTTAAGTTTATCTACTACTAATAATTAATAATAGTCATATTTTATGCATTATGTTTCGTACACACATTATAATATGTTCAATGGGAAAGGGTCTACAACTACCTCCCATTGTGAAAGATACCTTTTGATATTGATTTATTTAGTATAAACCTGCGACTTTTTGGCAGTTCCCTTATCCTTTCGTCCCTCGTGGGCTCAATTTATAATTTAAAATTGAATATTTAAATAACTTACATAAAGCTCAGTTAAAAGTCCGGCCTATTTGATTTAGGTTTGCATTTCAACATTTAAAAGACATCTAAAGAATACATATAAATTTCTAATCATCTCCGGTCACATTATCCCATTTTTTTTATATAATTCATGTTGTTAAATATTTTAAGGAAAATGCTACAATATAACAATTTGGAATTTTGATAGTTGTTATGTGTGGTAAAAAGTACAAATGATTAATCAGAACAATATTGAAACTTAATTACTATCCAGTTTAATTATTTCTCTTATAAGAAATTGCTTGAATAGGTATCATGTATTTGTATGAAGTTCTTGCTAAAAAAATTTCTATTTAGTTGCTCTAAATGGAACATGTTCTGAAGGCTTGTTCAAAGGAATACAAACACCGTGAATTGACCCACTAGTTTCATTATTAATCTATGTTGATGATGATATATTCTTTGGGGGAGTGGTAACTTCACAAATCTTAAAAGAATTATGTGAAGTTTTCATGGCACCTCAGGGTTAAAAGTTAACATTCGTAAAAGCACGTACATTTTATGCCTTTATGGGGTGAAAGTGGGCTGGAATTTGGTTCGGTTAATACTATGGCTCTTAAAAGTTAAAAGCAACGCATTTTACTGGCAATATTCCTAGAGTTTGATGTCGACCAATACTCGACTATGATAGCAACATCCACGCAAAGCATAAGCGAAATCTCCATACCTCCATTCGGAAGTTCAATGCCGTGTAAAACGCTGCTTGCACAAGCTCTGTTTATCATATCCGACAAGGCTTCCATGGTGATGATAAATGAAAGAAAGTGATAACGGATCACCTTGTCTAACTCCCCTTTCACATTAAAATTCAAACTGACCGGCCTGTTAGCAAGCACTGAAGATCAGGGCAGCCGACAGTATTCCTTTGACCCATATGCAACATTTATCCGGAAAACCCGTTGTGCCCTAATGGTCGAATTGATAGCAACAATTCACAGCTTACACTATCAAAAACCTTGTCCAAGTCAAGTTTCAACAATAATGCTTTTGATTTTGACTTTTTTAACCCATGAAATGACTTAATTGATCATTAGCTGCCCCTCTAGAACATCTAAATAAAGCCTTTAATGGCAAATTATTAGTGTTTCGTGTTGACATAAATTTGTTGTTTGAAACTAGCTACACAAAAACTGAAAATCATAAGTCCATAACTAAGGTTGCACGCTTTCAAAATCAACAATTTCAATCATTCTCATATATGATCTAAACTTCTAAAGTGTAGACGTCACATTTGAAAACAAAGTGATGACTATAATAACAAACAAAGTAGGGATATTTTACGTGAAACCGAATTGCTAATATCTAAGAAATTATTTGATAAATAGTATAAAATGAATACGTGTTACAAAATTTTTTATATTTTTACCGATGATATTGTGTGTGTTAAAATATCATACTAAAGTTGTTAAACTTAGAAACGATAAATGATCAAAAATAATAAATCTATAGGTTTATACTTTATTTGTTACATATTTCGTTATCCAAAGATTACATGAGACACAAGTCTAACAATGGTAGGAAGGACAAAATTGTGATAGTACGAGACAATGAGTCGAGCTCGGGTGCACTGTCATAGACAATAATGCGATGTACGTTTATTGTCATGTTGATTTTCAAAAAATAATCAACTATGATTACTCTTCATGATCCAGTGTATTATTATCGTTATAAGGTATGCATGTCTAGTTTAATTTGTTTTTTTTTTATTGGAAAATGTTGAAATTAGTATCTTGTTTCAATTTCAATTCTATCTATATCTATATCTATCTAGCTATACTATTAAAACAAAAGAGTTTATGTCAACTTGACCTATTCCTATTGATTGTTTGTTAAAGTTTCCATGTTTATCTAGCATTTCTCTAATTTCCATGTGAATAAAATAAATCAAAAATAAATTAAAATTATATACAATCAATTCTCTTTAATATCTTTAATGATTCAAATGCAGTTTATAATTATTAATTAATATCAATTTCTATTATAATATTATTTCCATTATTATGTATACACAAGTCATAGTTTAACCTAAAAACCTAAATCAATTATCTCCTCTTTCACGCCTCCATCCTCTTCCACGAATCTCTACCTTCAATTCATTTATCCAGCAAATTCACCGTCTACATCGATGAAGCTGTTCACCGGCAGGACATTTTATCTATAGCATATCGGCCTCTCTATGATTGTCTTCACAATCCATCAACGTTACTACCGATTACTTAAATCATCGGGTTTTATTTTTTGTAATTTGATTCAGTTGAAACTATATTCTTTTTTTTTCTTTGATTTTTGATTTCATACCGGTCAACGTTACTACGGATTTAATTTTACTAAAACTGGTTTTAATTATAGATTTATAAAGTTCTCATTGACTAATTAAAAATATAACCATTGGAGTATAAGTTGAGATCTGTAATCAATTTAGGTATATTAAGAAAAAGTCAACCATCTGATTAAGAATTACTTTAATTACAGAATTAAATTACTAACTTATTTTTGCACAACTTATATGAATTACTAACTTATTTTTCAACCATATGATTGAGGATTTAATATACCATAATTTATTATAATTTTAGATACACGGTAATGATAATTAATTTTAGATATACGGAATTAAGAACATTGACGATTAATTATATTAATGTTAATAATTAAATTAGTTACTTATTTTTCTACATTAATAAATTAATGTTGTAAGTTGAAATATGAAGTAGATTTAAAGATATCAATTTTAATTATTTTGTCTATATAATATAATTTAACAAGATTGCATTCAAGTATTTCAAATTTTAAAAATCCTCAATGCAACCTACATATTTTCGTCCATAATTTTAGCTAATTCGAAATCCCTAATTTTATGTTTCTAATTAATTACATTAATACCTTCCTTCTTTATGCAAGTCTCCAAAATTTGAATCATTTACTACTTGTGTATAAATATATGACTCTCACACAAAAATTCTTACACTATCACACCATATTTAGCAAAAATCAATTTGTTTGTTTGTAAGGTTTATAACATATAAGGGATATCATATTTTTTTTTGTCTTAAAGGAACTAGATTTAGTTGTTACGAATCAAGGCATCATAGGGTGATTTTTGTGATTTTTTATTTGTATTATTTTCATATAACATGTGGGTGAAATCAATATTAGCGTTATGTGCATTGATTCATCACATTGTTTGTATTATTATTATTATTATTTATCATTATTTTCATTTAACATTTAGATGATATGATTTTAATCGATTTAGGTTATTATTCAATTGTTTGTTAATGATTGTGTTAGTCTAAAACGGACTTTATTACCATTTTGCCTATGTGTTCTAATTTAAGATTCATTCGAATTTGAATTAGGCTTTGAAACTGACTTTCATTTTTCTGTTTTTTGGTTTGTGTTTTTAGTTTCATTTGGTTTCGTTTCATTTTATTTGCTTTTGGTTTCGGTTCGTTTTCATTTTTTAGTCTCATTTCAGTTTATTGGGCCGTTTAGATTTGTTTTGGTTTTATTTCAGTTTTTGAGTTCGTTTATGTTTTAGTGTTTTTGGTTTCGGTTTGCTTTTTTAGGTTTCGGTTCGATTTTTGTAGGGCATATTCTTGTTTCAGTCAGTTTAAGAGGAAAGGGCATATGCATTCCTTCCATGTTTATCTGAGAACAACAAATGTTTTAGTTTGTTTCGTTTTGGTTATCTTCACATACTTGTGTTTAATTTATATCCAAACATGAATCGACTGATTTGTAAATTATATTGATATGAACTTAACAGGACGGAATCGATAGAAATTAGTTTTCAAAAGTCAACCGTAGGCACTTAACAAGTTACTAATGAAGTTATGCAAGAAAAAGAATTACTTGATCAAGTAATTGTATAACTATTATTTCAAAACATTAGGCCGATAATATGGTTATTACCAGTGGATCACCCTTGCTAAGTGTGAAGGAATACTTAACTAATTTCCCCCTTTTTTATTTTCGGTTCGGTTTTGTATCGGTTTGGTTTAGTTGTATCCGTTTTTGGTTTCGGTTTGGTTTTAGCTTCTATTTTTTGGTATTTTGTTTCATTTTGGTTTTGATTTTTCCCGGTTTTTGTTTTATTTCGATTTAATTTTTTTTTGTTTTTGTAGTTCGTTTCAGCAAGATTTTTTTGTTGTGGTTTGAATTATTAAAATCGGTTACACAATTAGTTCTTTGTGTGTTTAACAAATTTACGTTATTGAATTAGTAGATGATATCACCAAAGTGATGTGTTTTGTGATGTATATACACACACTGCTTATGCAGGTCTTTGAATTATGACTGAATACTAGCATTTCTGTTTCTTTCCAGGTATCAGTTTTGGAGACGATCCAACAATATATATGTGGCCACAACTCTAAGCTTGTAAGCAAACAAAATATAACATTGTTTAAAGGTGGCAAACTCAGCAGCCCAGACTGTACAGAGTTGGCTAACACTTTTTGTTAAAGCTTAGAAATATCATTGATAATTCCGGTGTAACATGTCAGATCAAATAATACAAAAAATCATATCATTATCATACCAAAAGAACCGTAGAAATCAATAACCAAAGATCATATGATCATTTAGTCAATTTAGAATTCAGGTGTACAATGTCAAATAAAATAAAATCAACTAAACAAGCCAAATGATTGTGAAAAATGTATTCTAATACTTATACAATGCCCTCAATTTGTTTTCAAGAAAAGAAATTACAACAACGCATCATTTGCTCATAAGAAAAAGGACCATAAGTTGTTGGCTCGTTTTGAGGTTTGTAAACGAACCAAACGGAACACGAACGGAGCATGTTCATGTTTGTTCTTTAACTTTAACCGAACAAACAATCGAACACAAACAATTCAACGAACGGGCTTTTCTTGTTTGTGTCCGTTCATTAATAAAATGGATATGCTTGTGATCGCTTATATTCATTCATTAATAGTATAAACGGACAAATTACAATTTACGCTACATTTACAAAAAAGTCACGTGCAGGTTGAAACGGGTTGCGTTGGTTTTACTTTGACCCAAATACGTTTTGTCTAAAAAAATAACTTCTTTATATACACTTAACGTGACAATTACCAAAAGTAATATGCGGGCTGAAACAAGTAGCGTTGGTTTGACATTGAACCAAGCACATTATAGTTACAAAAAGTAATTTTATGAGAAGTAACACGGTTTAACCTATTTTTTATTCTATTTGTCTAATATTTTGTGGATAAAACATGACCTAAATCTACTTTTTTTATTAAGTAAATGAGTTGAAATTGTCACCTTTAAGTCATTTTGTAAGTTAAGTATATTTAAAGTTGTAAAATTTTAATATGAATGCATAAAAAGTTTATGCTCAGGTTTGAATATTGAACACGGTCAAATAGCACTCTCAACCAGTTACACTAACACCAAATGTTTCTTGATCTACACTACAAGTTCAGTGTAAGCATTTGAACTGCCAAATCCTGAATTCATTTGTATTATTTAAATTATTATTCTTTGTATTATTTGATTATTAAATTGATTTAGGTTGGGTTATGATAGTGACTAAAATTTTGGATTAGGTTGGGTTGTATATGTTGAAGTAGAGGTGTACAAAAAAACCACTTCAGAACCGGTTAACTGAAAACCGAACAGGTTCATTTATAAAACCGGTTTCTACCAAACTGTTTCCCAAACCATACCAACCGTCGGTAAGTATAACAGTTTGGGTATTTCACAGTCAAACCATTTTCTTTTCTTTAACCGGTTTAAAACCGACCATAACCGATCCGGATCATTGGCTACTTCTAGGCTTAAACCGGTTTCTAAACCGAACCGGTTTGGGACAAACCAGCTCGATTTGTAAAAGGAAAAACCGGTTTGTACACCTCTAAGTGGAAGAGTGATAAATTAATTTTTTAACAAAGGGTTGGGTTGGATTGGGTTGGGATAGTAGATAGTTTTAGAAGTGAAAATAGACCAAACGGGTAACGTATATAGGTCAAATGGTTAACTTGAAACGGGACAAAACTTACTATCCAAATTTTCAAATTTTCTATAAACTTGGTGCGTTAAACATGATTTGCAAAAACAATAAATCAAAATAAAATAGTAATAATAATAAAAAAATAAAAAAATCTTCCTGGTTTAAACCATTAATTTAGAGTTGTGGGCTCTTAATGTTGTTTTACCAAAAACAAAAACATTATTCAGACCATCTATAGTTACTAAATTCAACTATATAAATTGATAACTTTTTATTTGTGGTCATTATTTTTTATTCCGACAGATTTATGTAAAATAGTTCATTAAATTTCTTCAAATACACACACACACACACTATAGTACGTGGTCTACCACCTTCAGATAAGAAATTTTATGTTTAAGAGAAGACAATTTCCGGTTGTATTTTGTTTTGCAATAACGTTTAACAAAAGTCAAGTCAAGTCTCTAGCAAGAGTTGGCATAAACTTGAGAAATCCGGTTTTTACACATGATTAACTATATGTTGTTTTATCAATATTGAAGAATAATTTAATGTTTGTTTTAGATAATGAAGGTAAAGTTACAAATATGGTTTATAAGGAAATATTTAATAGTTTATGAAGATTATGTTTTATAGTTTGTTTGTAAACATTCAACGATGTAAAGACATATTTTGTAAGTTTATGTTATTCAGTATTATGTTTCCGTATGAATATGAATTTGAATTAAAAATCATGTTGTCGTCTAAAAAAATATATTAAATATATATTGTCGTTTGAAGTTATATATGTGCCTACTTGACGATTCTATATTTCCACCCGTGTCGTACACGGGTTAATAACCTAGTATCTATACTATATATAAAACATGAGTTAGGGACCTCTTAAATTTTAAGAGGTACCAAACTTATTGCTTTATATACAACACATAATGCATAAAAAATTTAGAAATTAAGGGTAATTAAGTCTTTACTTACAAAAAATATACCTACAACTTTAGTCCTTCAACTTCACTACCTTTTTTGTAAACTGTAATAATAATTACACATATGCCCCCTAATTCAAAACCAACTACCCCATGATTTTTTAACGGCCATAACTTTTTCACATGTTAATATTTTTTCAAAAAAATTACATCATAAAAACGAGCATTTTATTCTCTTTAATTTGGGTATTATATTGCTATATTTTTAGTTTTAAAAATTAACATGTTACGCGCTTACCATTTAGAACCGGGTAATAGGTCGAGTCGGGCGAGTTCGAGTCATTTGTAAAAGCACAATGGGGTCAGAATGAGTCGATACAAAAAAAATGGTTATGGTTCGGGTTCGAGTAGAAATGGGCCAGGTTAGAACGCTGTCGAGTCGGAACGGGTTTGGGGCCAAAACGGGTTGGTTTAAAAAAATGATTTATTTCAAATTACTATATATTGGTTAGGCATTTTTAATGTTGGTAACGTGCATCCCGTCCTGTTACGCGTGTTCAATCTTTGATTACACGCAACTGGCTTTGCAAGAGTTACGCATCCAATATTAGGCTACGTGCGCACTGTCATCAGGTGACGTGCTTACCGACACGAACTATGCGTTCAGTTGAGTTGTGTGCGTGCTCGCTGCATTGCGCGGGTACCCTGCTAGTTTTCCAAAATATTTGTCTTGGTTTATTAGTGTTATTAGTTTGCTTAATATTTGAGTAGTTGTTAAGGGAAAATGTCACATAATATTAATCAAGATTATAATGTGTTTCAGTTAGGGCAGTCATGAAATTATTGCCCAAATAGAGTCACTAAATTTTCAAATAGAGCATATCGGATGTTTTGTTCATTAAAAAAGAAATTGAGGAGAAGACGTGGGTCGAGATTTTCAATATATGAAGTTATTAAAAAAACATGAATTATGTTAATAAATTATAAATAAAAAATAAAAACTATGCCACCACTTCACAATAATATAAAAAAATGATTAAAAGATTCTCTTATTGAAAATGTGAAAATTAAATAATTTTGTTGAAAGTCTGAAACAATTTTTAAACTTAAGTAACTTAAGTTAGTTGAAAAACTTTTTGTTTACTATTAGGGTAGTTCACGAGCCGAGCCGAACCGAGTGAAGGCTTGCTCGTTGATTGGCTCGCTTAAAACCGAACCGAACGGCTGAAATTCGAACCGAGCGAAAACCGAAACGAGCCAAAATTGAATCGAGCATTTTTTCGACAGAACATCGAGCGATTTCGAGTAGAGGTGGCAATGTGAGTGGGTTGGGTTGGATTTGGGTGATGGGTCAAGATGGGTATGGGTCAGGATGGGTATGTGGTCAGGATAGATTTTTAAAATAGATGGTTAGGATGGATATGGGTCAAGATGGGTAAACCTAACCCATCTTGACCCAAATGAAGGTTGACATACAAAGGGTTTTAAAAACCCCTCAAAAAAATATTCAAAAAAACTATTAAAAAAATAATAACTCAAAATATAAATAAAAAACGCAAAATATAAAATAATAAAATGTTTCCCCCGTCATCCTCGTTCATTAAAAAAAACCGTTTTGTACCGTTGCAGGTTCGAGTTTTTCGGGATATTTTTCGGTTCGGTATTTGCTCGGTTTCAATGATTTCGGTTTCGATTTCTCGGTTTTTTCGGTTTCAGTGTTGTTTTGTTTCAGTCAGTTTTTTCAGTTTCATTTCGTTTTTTGTTTCGTTTCGATTCATTTTGTTTTATTTTGGTCGGTTACGTTTCAGTTTTTTTGTTTCGTTTTGGTAAGCTTTTTGATTGCATTTCGCTTTTCTTTGTATCGTTTTGGTCAGTTTTTTGGTGTCATATAGGTTTTTTTTGTATCATTTTGGTTGTTTTTCTATTTCGGTTGAGTTTCTTTTCAGTTTTTTTTTGTTTCGTTTTGGCCGATTCGGTGTTTTTGATTCGTTTTGATCCGGTTTTTAAGTTGCATTTAGTTTTTTTATGTTTCCTTTTTGTCAGTTTTTCAGTTTCAATTTAGTTTTTTGTTTCGTTTCGGTCATTTTTCTATTTTAGTTCAGTTTCGTTTCGGTTTTTTGTTTCGTTTTGGTCGGTTCGGTGTTTTTGTTTTGTTTTGGTCAGCTTTTCAGTTGCATTTCGTTTTTTTCCGTTTTGGTCGTTTTTCTATTTTTGTTCAGTTTCGTTTTGTTTTTTTTTTTGTTTCGTTTTGGTCGTTTTTCTATTTCAGTCAGTTTCGTTTCGGTTTTTTGTTTCGTTTTGGTCGGTTCGGTGTTTTTGTTTTGTTTTGGTCAGCTTTTCATTTGCATTTCGTTTTTTTTTTGTTTCGTTTTGGTCAACTTTTCGGTTTCATATCGGCTTTTTTGTTTCGTTTTGTTTGTTTTTCTATTTCGATTCAGTTTTGTTTCAGTTTGGTCGATTCGTTGTTTTTGTTTAGTTTTGGTTAGCTTTTCGGTTGCATTTCTCTTTTTTTGCTTCGTTTTGGTCAGTTTTTCGGTTTCATTCCGGTTTTTTTGTTTCGTTGTGGTCGTTTTTCTATTTCGGTTCAATTTGGTTTTTGTTTTTTTGTTTCGTTTTAATCGGTTCGGGGTTTTTGTTTCGATATTATTGTTTTTTGGGTTTCAGATAAGTTTTGTTTCGCACGTGATAGTTTGGGTATTTTGAATTAGATAAATTTTGGATAACTTGGATATTTTGTTTTGACCCATTCTAACCTATAAATTAAACTCACTTGTATATTTTCAACCCATCATGACCCACTTGAATAATTTTTATGATCCATCCTAACTCATTTTACTTTTAAAGTTTATCCATCTTGACCAAAAATAATCCATTTGGGTTGAGTTTGCCACCCTTAATTTCGAGCATTATTTATTTCTTTTTCACATTAAAATTTTCAATAAGAAATAAATTTGAAGGTTGCAAATAATATATTTTATAAATAAATTAGTAATTTTTAAACAAACGTGTAATATATTGTAAATTTTTTTATTAAAAATAAGTTTGAAGTGAGATATAATAATGATCATGTAAACAAACTTTTAGTATTCTAAAAACTTGAAGGGAACAAATAAACTATTAAATTGACGAAATATGAAAAATTTAAACGGGTAAAAATAATTATAAGCTTATATTTATGTGTTTTGTCTATATATTTGTATATTTGTTAATATATAATTATATATATAATAAATTAAAAATATTCGAGCCGAACCGAACCAAGCAGACCTTTGCTAGTTGCTTGGCTCGTTTACAAACCGAACCGAGCAGAGCGGCTCGTTTTCAATCGAGCGAAAAAACGAGCGAACATTTTTTGAGCAATTTCCGAGCGAGCGACGAGCGAGTTCGAGTCACGAGCGGTTTGGACAGCCCTATAATTACTATATAAATATATCTGGAAGTTGCGTTGGGCTGCCAGAAGCTATATTGGGCTGGAAGTTCTGGAAGCCTGCGTGGAGTTGAAGTCCATATCTAGAGTCATTACTGGGTATTTAGTGTTGGTTTAATGTTATGATTTGTCTTCAACATCATGTTGATGTTATGATTTGTGTTATGTTGTTTTGGTGATGCAGTAGAAACTCGATAAATTAATACTTGATTATTTAATAAACTCTTTAAGATAATATTTTTTGTCGGTCCCGATTCGGGAATAGGGTGCTAAATTAATAATTCGCTAAAATTATAAGATAATACATTTTTGATAATTTCTTTAGACCCCATATAAAATATAAATTAATAATTCCTTATATATAGCATATTACATGAATGATTTATGAAGGTTTCTTGAAAAATGACTCAATTGTCTTTTGTTTTTTGAATCTCGTTGTTGTGCTTGCATAATGCTCTTCGAATCTCGTTTGTCATTGTTATTTTTTTCACACATTTAAGATGGGAACCCATGTTGTGTGTATGATTTTTTTGTGTTAACCTACAGTATTTTGATCTTGTATTTATATAGAAAATGTTTTTAATGTCCATAAAGTGATACATTGAACACAATAAGCATAATAAGGTGGAAGATTGAAGGTTTCTTTCAAATTGAGCCGTTCATTTGATATACATGCATTGTATACAATAATTAAGTGGAAGCTTGAAAGGTGTTTGTAAACTAGATATTCTACTATAAATTAATAAAATATTAATTAATATATAAATTAATAATTATTAATTTATCGATTAATTAATAACTCTTTTAATTAATAAATTTTGGTGGTCCCAAGTGTATTATTTTATAGAGTTTCTACTGTATAAGATTTGGTGAGTAAATATACACGGTTGGGTTAAACAGTTTGACGGTTTATAATGTGAAACATGAAACCTTGATATAAACCAAACCGATCCTTTAACATATTTTATTTATTTTTCATTTCAGGAATATATAGTTATGTATATAATCATTGTAGTTTTATACTTTTATACAATACAAAATTACGCCATTGAAAAACACACATATAATTTATTTATTTTTTTGTTGAAAATCGCTAAACCGAACCGTCAACTCATAACACCAACGCAACCATTCATATAGTCATTTTTCAAATATGCAGCTAGATCATTTGTAGTGGTTTAACTAAGTAGTGAAAAGATAACTATCATATCATTGCCATGTAGGCATGAGGCTCTCACTCACAGACTTACAGTTCTTCATTTTGTGTGATGATTTATAACTAGTGAATCAAATAATAGAAAGTAAAAATAAAAATGAAGTGTGCGTACGTTTGCTTGTTAGAAACTTAGCGGACCCCATCTTTATTTGCCCTCGTGCCCATTAACGCCCAAAGGGGCTAATATGCTTGACACCCAACAAAGAAATGATTTTTAGATCGAGCGTACTGAGAAAGTTTTGGCCCATAACGCCGAAGAACACTGTAAGGCCCCGTTACAAGTGGCTCACATTTGGACGTTGGATTTACTTATTCACATACTTCTAGTCATCAGAGTTAATAAAAACATTCGCGGAATATAAAAACTTTCATAAATTATTACATAACGATCCATAACTTGTCTTAAACACCCATATTGTCTTTAGAAAACTAACTAATTAAACATAAATTGGTAAACGACTTGAGTCTTCCGATGCCAGCCTCTTATTCAATGCCACGTGTTCCCCTCAAGCGAGCTGCCTCATCCTACTCACATGCGTGCATACTAAAAGTCAGCTACGCTGAGTGAGTTCTAGTTAATCATACAACATACAATCGGTTCACATACTTGCACACATGCCCGAAGGGGTGTACATTATTCATACTTACTTTTCATACATAACTATCCATCCTATTTAAAGAGCCTTCCGCCCTATAACCTCACATATATTATAAGGGTTTGGTCCCTAACATCACAGATATTATAAAGGGTCTAGTCCCCACCATCACAGATATTATGAGGGTCTGGTCCCTATCCTCACAGATATTATTAGGGTTTGGTCCCTATCCTCACAGATGTTATTAGGATCTGGTCCCTTTGTTTCGTGCAACTGTACCATACCTGTCTTTACATACCTTCCATGACAACACGTGCAATATCCGAAGATCGTTCACGTGCCATCAACATATCATACATACATCATATACATTCATACACTCATCATTCATACATCATATATGTTCATACATACATCATTTATACATCTTATATATTTATCATATCTTTAACTTCCACCTGACGGTATGTGCAATATTCGAAGATCGTTCACGCACCGTCAAGAAATCATCATACATAAATCATGTAAGGCATACACTTACCACTTAAGGTAAGTGTATTAACTATCACATCGAGTATGCGCACAGCCCCGAAATACGTAACAAGGAAGTGGGGCTAGAAACTCACCTGGATCATGTTTCTTTCTCCGTTAACCGTTATCCCTTTCTTTAATTGAGCTCTGCTAACTGTATATGAGGTACACGTATCAATATTTGCCCTATTGTATTAGAGTACTTTTACTTAACTTAATAGGTTTTTGTTTCTTTTAACGTTCTAGTATTTTATCTTCCTAAGTTTTTGCAATGCATACCCTCAAATAGATACACGTATACATGTATGGGTCACCATGTATGAGGGTCTCAATGTACCCGATTCTGAATGTAAGCGAACTTACATGTACACAAACATACGTCAGGCGAACATATAGGTAAGCGAACATACGTTAGGCGAACATATAGGTAAGCGAACATACGTCAGGCGAACTTATATCAAGCGAACATACGTCAGGCGAACTTATATCAAGCGAACTTGGTCAGCTGGCGAACTTGTTAACAGACGATCTTAACAACATGCGAATTTGCAGCCAGCGAACTTAGTCAGCAGGCGAACATGCTCGCAAACGAACTTGCTCGCAGGCGAGGTTATACAGTTGCAGCTACGGGTTTGGTTTTAACCCCATAAACGTCTCCGTTTAAGCGCGAAATCCTATGATATGATGTTAATAATTCCCGTAGACGTCCCCATGGCCACTTTTGAATAGAACGCGACCCGGAAATTTATAAAGTTTGGACCTTTAACCTTGAACGTTCAAAACCAGATCTAGGGTTCATTTTAAACGAGCCGATCACGGTTATAAGTTCGTTAGGTTCGTTTTTAACATCAAGTTTGCTACTTTAACACTCGTTTATACCCGATCTACTCTAGGTTCAAGTTTCAAGGCTAACTGTTCATAAAAACGTAAACTTTAAAGGAAAAAGACATACCTTTACGTGATATGAGGTTACGGTTTAACTTGGTTATGAATTTTAGGTCTTGTATTTATCTTGTAGTACGAGGATCTATCAAGAATCGACGTTTGTTTGGCTTGTGTCTTCCCCTTCTCTCTCGGCCATATATATATATAGTGATATGTGTGTGTTTTTTAGTGTGTAGGCAAGTATGGAAAGATGGAATGAGAATTAGGGTTTTAGGATGGTTTAAGGGGGTATTTATATCCCTTAAAGCCCATGGACCTAAGGCTCATTACCCTTCAATCCATCTTAATTAATCCAAGTCCATGATCTTTTCCTTATTATAAGCTAGTTAATATTAACTCACACACGACAACTTAACACAACTTTCTTTTTTTAATATATAATATTTGAGATGTTACAAACACCATCACTCCGTGTGCAGGGCTGTTTTGGGGATAAACGTTGCGTACACAACGTTGGAGAAGGGGAAGAATCTCTTTATCACTCACCATCGTGCTCTCCTTGCTTCTCTTTATCTCTTTAGGCATGTGACTCTCTTTCTCTAAAAAAGTTAACGGTAGCAGGGGACCAAGGGAATGAAGGTGAAGATGAGATAATGCTAGAGTTTTCTAGCATGATGATATACATAGTTAGAGTTAAAAGGGCAAAAGGGTAAATAAGTGGGTATCATGCAGACGAATCCGTTTAAACGTTTAACTTCTCACTCTCGAGTTAATATTTTGAATAAAGGCAAAAGGATAAACAATTTTTTTAATGTAATTTTTATTTAATGAAATATTATTTGTTTATTTTTATTAAAAATATTATAGATACAAAACAAAAAAATTATTATTTTACAAAACTTTAAAATTCTGATCAGACGTCACGTGACGTTAAATGCCTAAAAGTGAAGATTTATGACCAAGTAAGAGTTAGCAGTTTGAGTCCTAGGGGCTAGGGCTGTAAACGAACCGAAAGAACACAAACACTGCCTTGTTCATGTTCTTTTGTTAAGGAAATAATATGTTATGAACAATTACCGAACAAGATTATGCTCGTGTTCATTCATTAAGGAAATGAATGTGTTCATGAACTGTTCACGGACACTAACAAAATTGGCAGAGCCTAGAGATTCAGACCGATGTATTCATCAATGTCGATAATGAAAGCCTGTAAACGAATCGAACGAACACAATCACTGACATGTTTGTGTTTGTTCTTTTAAGTTTAAATGAACATGAACACTTAATCGAACATATATATATATATACACATTCATGTTCGTTTATTTAAAAAATGAACATTTGTGTTCGTTTGTTTAAAATCTAAACGAACATAACTGAACAAAGATAAACAAACATATATGAATAAATGTAAATGAACACTATAAAACATACATAAACGGACATAAATGAAAACATTTAAATCAACACAAAGTAATAAATATAAACATTTTAAGTAGATGACTTATCTAGATAATATTTAATTATTTTCTATTAATAGATAAACAAACATTTAAACGGACATAAATAAAAGTTCATGAACATAAATGAACGAACAAAACATGTGTTCATATTCATTCATTTAGTTAAACAAAGATAAATATTTGTTCATATTCATTCGTTTATTAAATAACCGAACTTCTCATCAAATAGTTGCAGTTAGAGATGAAAAAAACCGGTTGGGGAACCGGTTTACCGGTTTAAACCGGAAACCGGTTTTTACGAAAACCGGTTTTTTAAAAACCGGTTTGACCGGTTTAGAAACCGCCGGTTCGTCTTTCGGTTACAAGTTCTAGATCAAAAACCGGTTAACGAACCGGTTAATGGAAAAACCGGTTTTTTTTATTAACCGGTTATGGAAAAACCGGTTAACCGGTTTATAAAAAAACCGGTTTTTTTTATTAACCGGTTATGGAAAAACCGGTTAACCGGTTTATAAAAAAACCGGTTTATAACGGCTATATACCCGTTTTTTTTGTTTTTGGACCGTTTTTTTTTTTTTTTACCATTTTACCCCCACAAACATCTATATATAGTTTAGGTTGGGTATTGGTTAGATCACACTTGATTATACAACTCCAAACGCTCTAAACGTTTATTTCATACGCGATTATTTTGTTATCTCACGCTCAATTATACCACATTACCACTCCATACGCTCTTATTTCGTAGTCGTTTATTTCATACTCGAGTATACCACTCTTATTTCGTAGTCGATTATCATGGCCTCCCAAAGTGCTGCTTCATCCGTCAACATGGGTGCCTCGAACACGGGAGAAACGGTCGTTCGGGTCATCCCCACGAAACGAAACCATGATGTTTGGCAACATTTCGACCTATGCGAAATGTCTAACGGTAGCCAAAAAGCTCGATGCAAACATTGTTTGAAGTTTTATGGCAAAGATGCAAACTCCACTTTAAAAGCGCATGTACAAAGGCCCTTTTGCAAGGCCTTGAAGGACGAATCGGGAAGTAGTTCGCAGCCGGAGATGACGAATCAAGGAGCGGTGTTTACGTACGACGTTGAAGCGGTACGTCAACAGTTTTCAAACTTTGTGATTCAACAAACACTTCCTTTCAACCACTTCGACAACCCTCAATTCACGGAGATGATGCAAAACTATGTTCAACCACGCTACCAACACGTAAGTCGTTCGACCCTTAGAAGAGATTGTCTTAAAGCATGGAAAAACGCTAAATCCGAACTAATTTCATACTTTTCAAACTTACAAACTGGTGTAAACTTAACAACGGATGTGTGGTCGGTACCTCATGGTTCGCCCGACTCATACATTTGTGTGACGGCTCATTGGGTTGACCCCGAGTCGTGGCAAATGATGAAACGAACCGTTGCGTTTCAATTGTTTGATTACCCGCACACGGGTAGAAATATTTTTCAAATCTTGGATAAAGTCATTCGACAATACAAGATTGAACATAAAATCTTTTCAATTTCGTTTGATAACGCGTCCAACAATACGGCCGCGGTTGGCCATTTAAAATTAAAGTATAAACCTATTTGTGATGGAGCGTTTTTCATAGCCGATGCATTGCACATATTATCAACTTGGCCGTGCAAGATGGGTTAAACGTGATCGAAACGCAAAGAAACAATTTTAAAAGAATGTTACGAGATGTTTTTAGCAACAATAAAGCATTTTCAAGATACAAAAAATTTTGTGTAGAAGCTAATTGTCAATGGTTGGGGCCAAATTGGGATTGTCCAACAAGATGGAACTCAACTTGTAATATGTTTGAGAAAGCCATCCAACAAAAAGAATCATTAATTGCGTTTCATCAAATTTTGTCAAGTAGGGGTAAATGTGCACCGTACGATCCTAGAAACTGGTTATTGATTGAGATCGTTACGGAGGTCCTTCAAATTTTTAAATCTTGCACAACTAGTTTATCCGGGGTTTACTATCCAACAAGCCCCATTGCTTTACCAAAAATTGCTGTCATGTGCACAAAGTTGAGTGAACTTCATTGTAGGGGTGCACCTTATTTTGATATGGGTGTAAAAATGAAAGAAAAATTTAGAAAATATTTTCAAGAACTACCCGCTGTTTTGACATGTGCTGCTGTGTTAAACCCTTGCATCAATGTTGGTGGTGTTGAAGCTTTAATAGAAAAAATTTGTGATGAGCTAGGGTTAAACGACGATCAAAACCCCTATTATAGCCAAACTTTAAAGAATGCTTTCAACACCACCTTGTCAAACATGTATGATGTCTACCTTACAAAATACGGGTCGTCTTCCCAAATTCATGACTCGTTAAGAGCTGTTGCCCAATCCCAATCCCAAACCGACCTTGAAATGGGGATGTACTACATGATTTGGGAAGACGCCGGTAAACGTCAAAAGGTAAACACCCCAAGCAGTGAACTTGGAAGATATGGTGGTACCAACTTTGTGAAACACATGACTCCGGATGAATTTAGAAGTCTTGATTTGCTGGCTTGGTGGAGAGGTAAGGAGGATGAGTTTCCGATCCTCGCCGCCATGGCCAAAGATTTACTAACGGTCCAAGCTTCCACGGTAGCTTCGGAGTCTGCTTTTTCTGTTTCTGGCAGGGTTATATCGATTAGGAGGACTCGACTCACTGCACCAGCTATAGAGATGTCGATTTGCTACAAGGATTACTTGGACTCTTTAGATAGGGCACAACATCAACGCTCACTCGAGGGGGAAATGGAGTATGAAGCGGGCTTGTATGAAGACGAGGTCAATGAAGGACACACTCAACCAATGACCGATGAAGAAGCCGCGTACGACGATTACCTAAGAAATAGCTCGGGATCGGGTAGCGAAGAAAATTAGTTAAAGAAACAGCAAACATGGAGGCAAATCATGAGTAAGAAACAGCAAGTTGTTCATGTAATCGTGTCTAAGCATTCTTTTTCCTAATATGTGCTCTTATTTACTTGTTGATTTGGATTTTTCTAATTTAGTTAAAGAAATAGCAAACATGGAGGCAAATCATGAACAAACTGCGATTGGGAACAACAGGAGCATCTGCTAGTTCACGATTTAATGTTTGTATTTTTGAGTTAAATCATGAACAACAGTTCTTGGCAGAGATTTCTTCAGTGTTAATGATTTAATGTTTGTATTTTTGAGTTACGAATATGCGATAACGATTTAATGTTTGTATTTTTAATGTAAAAACTATAAATGAAAGTTATGTGTTTTTAATCTTTGGTTTGTTGAAAACACATTCACCAACACACACTCATACTCATCTTCCAAGCAAAGAACCCTAACAACGAAAGCAAAGAATGGCTTCGGTCAGTCCGTTTTGCCTTGTAGTTACCGTTTTGCCTTGTAGTTACCGGTTTGTTTATACTGTGAAAAAATAATGGTCTTCATTAAGTACAAAATATAAAAAACAAATATTCGTATTTGAAACCGCGAAATTTAAAAAAAAAAAAAAAAAAAAACCGGTTAATAAAAAAAACCGGTTAATAAAAAAACCGGTTTTTTTCCGGGCCAAAAAAACCGGTTCGGTTAATAACCGAACCGGTTTTTTAAAAAAAACCGGTTTGTGCACCTCTAGTTGCAGTTCACCACGTGACCGGAGTCCCGGACCAAACTCAAAACAACATCGGGGTCTCTTTAAACACCAAGCTCCAAACTCCACATCACAAAAATGGCGGAAGCAAGTGTTAACACAAGCGACAAACCCACAACCGGACCTCCGGCAAGGCGACTCAAAGGCCACAAAGCCATCGCCACCTCCTGTATCGCCTCCGTCAACCGCCCCGGACTCATCGCCTCCGCCGCCGAAGTACACATCTTCTTTTCCATTTATTAATATTATTCAAATCCCTTAATTCCATAAATAATATACAAAATTTGAGCCCATTTGGGTTGTGCTTTTTTTAGGTTCCCAAGACCCAAAACTTTGTTTTTAGTAGAATCGGGTTTGTTATCCAAAAGGGGTTGTGGCGCAGTTGTTGCCGGTTTACCTGCTACTTTATTGTAATCACTTTGTTCGTATATGAAATAAGAGCATGTTTAGGATTGAGTTTGAAAAATGCTTATTGACTTATTGGCATTTTTCAAAAAGTCATTTTGGATTTAGGTTTTTTAGAAAAATGGTTTTTTTGACACTTTTAAAAAGCTAGAATAAAAAGGATTTATGTAATTGCCAAACACCTTTTCAACTTACCGGCTTTTTAAGAAAGCCAATAAGGTGTTTTAAAACTCAATCCCAAACATGCTCTAAAAAGCTGGAAATTATGTGATTTTGTTATGTTATTGTTGTGTATATAGGATGGGAGTGTTTGTTAGTTATATCATTTCACTTGTTCTATTTCATAATATTCACACAATATTTTTTTCAGCTCAAAGGTTTTTTTTTTTTTAAATAGTATTTCATTTGTTAATAGGCAGTGTTTACATTGAAATGTTTTAAAGGAAAACGGGCAACAAGTTGCACCGCTACCCCTTTTTGAGTTCGCGACATTAATTTATATGAAAGTGATTCATAATGTTGATTTTATTTTGTAAACCTAAAATTTCTAGATGGAAATAGTATGATTTTGTTATGTTATTGTGTATATAGGATGGGAGTGTTTGTTGGTTTGATATGAGGTGTAAGGATGTATTGTTTACCATGGATGTTGCTCAAAATCCTATTTCTTCATTATGCTTCAAACCAGGTTAGTTTTGTTGGTCAATTGACTCAAATTGTTGTTTTTGAAATGAATATTTTATTGTTTAATTGGATTATGTGATGCAGGGAATGAGGATATTGTTTATGTATCCTCAGAAACTGAAGTGAAGGTTTTCGATATACATATGGTAATCACTTTTATTATAAACATCTTTTGATTTTTATAAAATAAATTACTAGTTATGTGTTTATTCTTTATTGGTCATAATGTCGAAGTTAATCTCGTAGCTTGCTTCGTGGAAGCCATTGGAGAGTTACAATTACAATAAAGAGGAGATAAATCAGATCACATGCAACTCAAAGTCATCTTTTCTTGCAGCTGCTGATGACGGTGGTGATATAAAGGTTTGACTTTTTTGTTACAAGATTAAATCTTTTTGTTATTATTTGCATAATAACTAGTTAATATTGTTTTGCAGATTATAGATATACGCCAGAAGTGTCTTTATAAAACATTAAGAGCTGCCCATGAAAGTGTATCCTTTTCTTGAATTCTTGATATTCCTTTATCATAATTAATATTTGTATCTTTATTGAAATTTTGTTGCTTGTTGTCTTAACTAATAGTTAGATATGTAGTAGTGTGCAGTTTCTTCCTTGGAGACCTTGGGAAGGTATTTTTTATATTTTTGTACCTGGTTTTAAAAAGCGCATCTAAGGCGCGAGACGGGCTGGAAACGCATCGGGGGTGGGGTTTCTGGGTCAAAATTCGTTGAAATTAGGGTTTGTAGGATGCTGACATGTAAAAACAACCAAAGGGATGAAGAAATTATGAATGGTATGCTTGATAAAAAGGTTGACATGCTTTGTAGATGAGAGGGATGCAACTTTTCTAGGGTTAAACAAGCTGAGCCGGGTCCGTCTAAGCTCAGGCTCGGCTTATTTAACTTATGAGAGCTCGAGCTCAGCTTGTTTCGAGCTCTAAGCCTAAACAGTTTTAAAGCTCGAGCTCGATACGTGAGTCATATATCAAGTTCAATTTTAGCTCGGACTTGGCTCGTTTATTATCAATTTATATGTATATATATTTTATACTTATATTTTTAGTTACTTTATGTATATAACTATACTTAAAAACTTTATTTTATCATAATTTAAAACTATTTAGTTATTTTTGTCATAAAATTTATAAAATAAAGAGTCTCGTTTAGGCTTGCAAGCCTACTTTAGCTCGACAAGTGGAGCTTGGGCTCAGGTTGTTTATTAAATGAGCTTGTTTTTAGGCTCGGACTCGTTTAAGTTCAGCTCAAAATTGAAGCTTTTATTGAACCGGTCTTGACTTGGTCCGTATTTGTAAATTGTAAATAAAGCTTCTTTGGTTGTAAGTAGCGCCTTGGAGCACCAAACGCTAATAAATTCAAGTTTTCGTTTGAACTTAAAATGCGTATGCAAGTTCAATTTAGTCAACATGACGATTAGATGATGTTATTTTTCAGTAATTACGGGCGGGCTTGATTCAAAGCTTATAATGTGGGACTTCTCGAAAGGACGAGTATTCAAAGTTATGGATTTGGGTATGCATTAATTTGTATCTTCGATTCAGAAAATATAATAATCTATTTACATTTAATTGAATGCAAATTCTTATTTCAGGAAAATCCGATCCAGATAATAATAGTAATGCAGGACAGTGTTTTAATCCTGCTTTTGTACATGCTATTGCGGTTCCCGACGTTGACATGCTGGATAAAACTGATAAAATATGTGTTGTGGCGAGAGGTGACGGTGTTGTAGATGTTATTAATATAGAATCAGAATTTAAAGCAAATAAAATTAAGGGTTCTTCAAACCCGAAAAGAGGTGGCCAACCAAAGTCAAAGTCAAATGGGAGTGATCCGTCTCCAGATTCTGGAAAGGAAGGTCAAAGTCAAAGAACGAGGTTGCGGTTAGATTATTCATCTGGAGGGCATACTGCTGCTGTATCTTGTGTGTAAGTGTTGACTTTTTTAAACAGATGACTGTTTATAAGAGTTTAAATATTAAATAGAATGATTTATGAAGTTTAGGCCATTTAATCTGCATGGGTCAGTTTTGGGCTCAAACCGAACCATAATTCTGAACATTCGGTTTTTGGGGTTTTGAAATTTATTTAGTTTTTGGTTTTCACAATGGCCCAGGATAACGAATTTGGGTCTAAAGTTTTTTGTTCGTTAATGATTAATTCGCCATTAAACACTCGGACCGTAAAAGTTTTGGGCTACAACATTATTTATTTTTTATAAATGACTTAACATTCAAAATTGAAAATTATATTCATAATTTTAATAACCAAAGTCAGGTTTTTGGTTTTTGCGGGCTCAGTTAGGTTATAAAGCCGGTTTGTTTTTACGGTTCGGTTTGGTATTTTCAGTTTTTGGTACATACAAAACCAACACCGAACCAAGAATTTGGTTTTTGAAAGAACATAAAACCAAACGTTGGTGTTGTTTGAGTTTAGTTATTTTGGTTACGAGTAGTTTATTTTTGTTTTATGCACACCCTACCTGGCTACCCATATGTCCGTTTTTGCTACCTTTTTCATACAACCTGTTCGAGAAAACATAACTATAATCGGCCATAAATAAGTAATTGTGTCAAGATTGACATGCTTTATGTGACACATGTATGTCATTTCGGGAGTTTAAAGGTAGTCACTTTGACCAAGAAAAGAAAAGTCAAAACGATATCTTGTTTGTTACGGTTACTCTCATTAGTATCAATATAACATATTTAATTGTGTGTTTTGGCCATGATATAGGCCATTAAATACTTCTGACTAGTTTGACCCATATGAACCATTTGACCCATATGAGAAAACTTGACATAAATCGACCCATTATTAAGTTAACGGGGTCAAAATTGCCACCCTCCATTAACACATGTAGTAGTCACTTTGACCTAGATAGTCAAACTGTACCTGTTTATTTACTGCTTTTTCTCATTTGTAACAATATAACATATTTAATTGTGAATTTTGATCATGATAAAGGGCGTTCTCGGTCTTTGGGGAGAAAGGACGGTACATAATATCCGGGGGCAATGATAAAGCTTTGAAGGTTTGGAATTGGTCCGGTTTCTTTAAATCAGATCAAGTTTGCAACAAAGATGATTTTCTACATTTAAACATAAATTTAAGCAGAAAAGTAAGTCGACCCTTGAAGGGTATTTTTGTCATTTGACCAATGGTTCATATGTTTTCATTAACTCACAATTATCTTTGTATGCCACTAGGTTAATTGGCTTTGCACTGCTCCAACTGATTCAGACAATCTTGTGGTTTGTGATACATCAAAAGTAGTGAAGGTTTATACAGTTGCATAGTCAATTATACAGAAAGTCAAACTGCAGTGTTTGTTTTGACTAATTTGGTCAAATCTTTTCGCTGGAAGTCGCATTAGTTTTTGTTTTCGCAAGATTGGAGCCCCAAGTGGGGATCACGAGCAATGGTGCGATGCGATGATCACAAGTTAGTTGTGTTTTGTTGAATCTGGTGAACTTATTAGTTAATGATTATATGATTGTTTGTACAATCCTAGAAAGAGGCTAATTTGTTATTCTTGGTTACTTATTTTTTTATAAAATTTTATGCTTTGTTATAGTCAAAAGTTTGACTTGACCATGTTTTAAAAGTTGTCATGGATTTAAAATGAATATAGTATTCGACATTCCTAGGTGTAATTAATATAAAATAAATTTGAAATGATTTTTTCAGGGTAATAAAATGGGAGGGATAAATTGGTAATTTCAGCCATCTCCTTTACTTAATTTATACTCATGACATACATTTAAATCATTCATCTTGAGAGTGTCTAATTATCTATCCACTAAAGAAAGAAAGACCAACAACAATGAGAGCTTCTATCATTACCACCTTCTGCCTCCTACTCTACACCACCGCCACCGCCCCTACTCCGCCACTATCCACCAACGCTACCATCTCGGCTGAACCACTGTCATCTTCTCCCACCACCACCACCACCACCCTTGACCCTAACCAAAAAAGAGCCCTCCAATTCCTCCACATCCCAACCACCCCAGACCCATGCACCACGTCCACATGCGACGACGCCATCCCATACCGCCACCTCATCTCCCTTCGCCTCACCAACTGCTCCCCTGACCACCGCCTCTCGACCGCCACCCTCTCCACCCTCTCCACCCTCACGTCCCTCACTTTCATCGGTTGTCACACCCCAGTCATCCACTTCCCATCCTCCCTCACCAACAACCTCCACTCTTTCACCTCCATCAACTCCCTCCAACGCCTCACCGGAGTCTTCCTCAGCCACCTCCACAACCTCACCCATCTTTACATCTCCGGCGACCCCATCAAAGCCTCCGGCATCCACATCATCACCTCCAACATGAAATCCTTAAAAAGCATCACACTTTACAACACACATCTCACAGGATACCTCCCAAAAGATTGGAATCCAAAGTTTACACACATTGATTTCTCCAAAAATAAACTCAAAGGAAGCATACCCACATCATTAACTCTCTTGAAAAACCTTAAACTTTTCATCAAATAACCTTCTTGGACCTCTACCCAACTCATTAGGCAGCTTAACTTCACTAAAAATCCTATCTTTATCGTCTAATTCACTCTCCGGACCCATTCCCGGATCCATATCCACCATTCCCGGGTTAACCCATCTCGATCTTGGATCAAACCAACTCGAGGGAGTCATCCCGGAGTTCATATCCGAAATGAAGGAACTAAAGTATTTGAACCTTGAAAACAATAAGTTTCATGGTGTCTTGCCATTTAATGCATCATTTATCAAGAATCTTGATGTGTTTAAGATAAATGGTAACTATGATTTGTGTTATAACCATTCAACTGCTTTGGAGCAAACGCATCTTGGGATTGCTCGTTGCGACGTGCATGGAATGCCCGTTTTGCCCCCGCCAGCCGCCAATACCGTGTCGTCTTCGGTGGAGGAGAGTGGTGGTGGTAATGATGATGATGTAGAAAAGATGATACATGTGCATGTTAATAGGGGGCCAAATAAGGTTGTTCTTGGCGTGGCTATTGCACTTTCGGCTATGGTGTTTATTATTATATTTTTGGTTTTGCTATTTATATGATAGATTCACGTTTAAAATTTTGAATTAAACTTGTAACTTTTTTTCTTGTTAAAATTATAATGATGTTAATAATAGTGATATTTAACATGTCATAGAACTATTATGTGTTAAATACAACTTAAGTCATTATTAAGAATAGAGCGTACTGTCACCAGGGTGGGAGAATGTGAAGTATCAAATGTTTGATGATCCTGTCTGCTTAAATTATATTGAATCACTTTTGAAATGATTATGAGTGGTCTCGACGTATGGTGATTGTGTATACCCAAAATTGCTTCCGCATCTGGTCGTGCGATTAGTTGGGAATTGGGGCCAATAAGTCAACGACATGATGAAAACAGTATATCCATAAGCACGACAAAAAGGTCACGTGAGGCCTTAGGACGGTATTTATTCGAATGTAACCAAATGCTTTATGTTTTCATTACTTTTATATGATGTATTTCTTTTCCCTTCCCCGAGTTTCTCTTTTGTTTACAACAGTGCTTCTGACCGATGTTAACGGTACCCTAAAAAAACGTCAAACTCTAAATTTGTTTATATTGAGTTTTGATTACACTACTACTCTTCCATATATAAATAGTATCTAATTTACATTTTGTTTGTTACCAGAAGCAACGTAATTAGACAGACGCATTTATTCATCGACCTTGAATACATGTGTTAGATCCTCAAGTTCGATCTTACACTCAAAAGAATTATCTTTTTATCGGTGTGTTTGGATTGCTTATTTAAGTCCAAAAGGACTTTTTGTTAAAAATGACTTATTAACTTATAACATTTCTAATAGGAGATTTTTTAAAGAGAAAATTATTGTTTGTGTCCCTGTGGTTTCAAGGCGGAGGCATAATGAATCTCCGAAAGAAAATTTGAACTGGTTGAGTCTATGTGGCTTCAAATATGAACCATTTGAGTCCTTGCCGTTAACTAAAAATGTGGAATTACTAGTTTATCCTTTTTTTATGATTCGTATGAGTTCTTGTGGTTAACAGATTGCTCAGTTTTAGTCACTCTTTAAAAATTACCTCTAAATTAAATAATTAACCACCAAACAATAACCAATCAAACCATAATTAACAAAAAAAATAAACCAAACTTTTTTTTTTAACAAAAATAAAAGAACCGAATTTTTTTTAATAGAAATGAACTAATTTTTTTAAGAAAAATCAACGAACCAAACTTTTTTTAACAAAAATACAAACCGAACTATTTTTTACAAAAATAAACGAACCGAACTACCTTCTAACAAAAATAAACGAACCAAATTACTTTTTAACACAAATAAACTACCGAACTACCTTTTTAACATTAACATAAATAAACGAACAACTTTTTTACTAAACTAAACGCACAAGTTACGACAATATTTTTGATAAAAATAAGTTCGGTTAGATTATTTTTGTTTAAAAAAATTTTGGTTCATTTATCTTTGTTAAAAAAAAGTAGTTCGATTTTTTTTGTTAAAAATAAGTTTGGTTCGTTTTTTTTAAATTAGTTCGATACTTTGTTTTTGTTAAAGCGAATTTCTCAGGTCGTTTAGTTTAGTAAAAAAAATAATTCGTTTTGTTTATTTGTATTACACGAAAGTATTTCGGTATGTTTATTTTGTCAAAAAACGGTAGTTCGGTTAGTTTTTTGTTAAAAGAGTTGTTCAATTTGTTAATTTTTGTTGAAAAAAAATTTGATTCGTTTTTTGGTTATGTTAAAATTTAGTTGGATTCGTTTATTTTTATTAAACGAAATGAAATAAAGTGCTTCTTAAAAAAAGTGGTTCTGTTCGTTTAGTTTAGTATAAAAAGTAGTTCGATTCGTTTATTTTTGTAAATAAGTTTGGTGTTTTATTTTTGTTAAAACATAAGTTCAGTTCGTTTAATTTTGTTAGAAATGTAGCTTGATTCGTTTATAATTATTAAATAACAAGTTCGGTTCGTTTAATTTTGTTAAAAAGGTAGTTTGATTCATTTATTTTTGTTAAACGAAATGTACTTGTTAAAAAAAGTGATTTGGTTCGTTTAGTTTGATAGAAAAAAATAGTTTGGTCCGTGTATTTTTGTTAAAGAGTAGTTTGGTTCGTTAATTTTTGTGAAAAGGTGGTTCGATTTGTTTATTTTTGTTAAAAAAATAGTCTAGTTCATTTATTTTTATTAAAAGGTGAAGGGGACTCAATGTGACCAATTATGAAAGTTTAAGGACTCAGAGTGACAATATATATATATAGGGGTGAGTTAACGTACAATAATCGCTTATCGTACATTACATACGTGACTTCCTGCATCACCGATTCTAATTGAAATTAAAACTACTTAGTGGCATAATTGTAATTAACCTAAAAATACTTAACGCATACCCGTCAAAGTCCACCGTCGCGACCATCGTCTACTGTCGTGAGCACCGTCACCACCATCGAACGCTGGTCACATGTCAGTTGAGCAATTTCCAATTGAAATTGTTGATGATCCTAATTGATCAATTAACCTTGAAATTGATCCAATTAATCATCAATTTGTAGCTTTAGTCGATCAATTTTAAGTTTTGAGTTCTGGGTTTTGACATTGAACGTATTAACATTAAGTTTATATTTTTTGTTTATATGTTCTGTTTAAACGTTCAGAACAAAATCAATTAAACTTTAAAAAGTTCAGTACAAAAAGTTTATACGTTCTGTTACGTTCAATGTTAAACCCCAGAACTCAAACTCAAAATTGATAACTGAAACTTCAAATTGACGATTAATTGGGTCAATTTCAAAGTTTAATTGATCAATTAGTTCATCAATTTCAATTTCAACTGATCAATTTGATAAACTAACTTCTGAACAAGTCGTGAAGGAGGAAGATGGTGTATGGTAGATGGAATCGTTGGATGGTGGACGGTGAACAGACTCGTTGGATAGTGACGGATTGTTGAACGGTCATGGTGAAGGTGGACAGAATCGATCGGAGTAGTGATGGATGAAGAACGGCTCGCCGTTGTTGTTGCTTGCTATTCTGATCAAAGAACCCTAGATCGCTAATTGTAATCGAACGTTCCATAGCCTCGCGTACGCAATGTACGATAAAGGATTTTCGTATTCTATCCTTTATCTATATATATATATATATATCATCTAAGGGGTAAAATTAAAATACAAAGGACAACAAAAATGAGAAGTGTGAGAAGGAATCTAATCCATTGATCTTAGATTTTGATGGTGGAGATTAATTTGAAAATAAAAATTGATAAAAAGGGTATGAAGGTAATAACCCACTTATGATGACTCTCTCTCTCCACATGCAATGCACATGTCAATTCCCATCATTTTAAAACGTCTATAACTTTTTCATACGACGTTTTTTTAGGAAAAATATTTTTACTATAATAAAGAGCGGTTTTTTTATCTTTAATATAAATATCATATTGTTATATAAAAATAAAAAAAAATTGGTGGGGTTTTTTATATTGTGTTATTTGGTTGTCCATTGTATTTTTTTAATTGGGTTTTTCTATGCATTGTGTTATATATTTTGGTCATTGTGTTTTTCAATTGATACTCATATTAAAGATAAAAACTAAAACAAGGATTACGTCATTGTTTCTTTCGTTTGTCACTGTGTCTTTGTGCTCAACGTTTGCTTTATGTTGATTGTGTATTACGTTCAAGCCATTGTGTTATATGTATTTACCATTGTGTCTTATGTTTAAGGTCATTGTGTTAGAAAATGGTTAAAATAAAAATACATAGTTTTGTAGGAAGAGTAGGAATAACACAAAATTTAGAGTTAAGAAACTATATAGCATAAATCCTTAATCCTAGGAAACTATTTGGTAGTTTAGGAAAAATATTTTTACTATAATAAAGAGCGGTTTTTTTATCTTTAATATAAATATCATATTGTTATATAAAAATAAAAAAAAATTGGTGGGGTTTTTTATATTGTGTTATTTGGTTGTCCATTGTATTTTTTTAATTGGGTTTTTCTATGCATTGTGTTATATATTTTGGTCATTGTGTTTTTCAATTGATACTCATATTAAAGATAAAAACTAAAACAAGGATTACGTCATTGTTTCTTTCGTTTGTCACTGTGTCTTTGTGCTCAACGTTTGCTTTATGTTGATTGTGTATTACGTTCAAGCCATTGTGTTATATGTATTTACCATTGTGTCTTATGTTTAAGGTCATTGTGTTAGAAAATGGTTAAAATAAAAATACATAGTTTTGTAGGAAGAGTAGGAATAACACAAAATTTAGAGTTAAGAAACTATATAGCATAAATCCTTAATCCTAGGAAACTATTTGGTAGTTTAAAAACTACCAATCTCAACCATTAGATCATAAATCCAATGGCCTAGATTGATTCTTACTCTTTCTAGAAAACTATTTCTTTTTATTATAACCCACCCTCATTGTGTTATTTGTATATACCATTGTGTCTTACGTTTAAGGTCATTGTGTTATATGTATTTATCATTGTGTCTTACGTTTCAGGCCATTGTGTTGTTATATTATATGTATTTATTATTGTGTTTTACGCTTCATGTTATTGTGGAATAGGCATTCATCATTGTGTTTTATGTATTAGATAATTTGTTGGTATTTTTCATTATATATATATATATATATTATTACACAACAGTGTTATTACTTATTAGTATTTAAAAAAAACACAATGATCAGTTGAAAGACACAATGGTGAAAAAACACAATAATAAACAGAAAGACACAATGACGAAAAAAGACACAATGGTAAGCAAAAAAACACAATGACGTAAATTATTTTTTATTCTTATATAACAAAATTATATTCATATTAAAGGTAAAAAACGCTTGTTATTATGGTGAATTTTATTTTAAAAAAAATATCATATGAAAAAGTTATAGACCGTTTAAACATGATGGAGGAATTAACATGTGACTTGCATGTTGAGAGAGAAAATATGTAATATTACTTTTATATCATTTTCCATTGGTCCATACTTGACACATGTCAATTAATTATGGCTTCTCATCCTTCTTATTTTTATTCCCCCTTTGTAAAATAACTTGAGCTTCATTTAAGAACTCTAAAAAAGTTAAGAACTCTTAGGAACTCTATATAACAAAACATTTTTCTAATTTTTTTTACATGTTAACATTATTTAAGATTAGTTTTATCATATTTTATATAAAATTTTTTTATTACATATATTAATCACAAGTTTACATATGTGTAAAATTTATGTACTAACAATTTACATAGGTGTAAAACAAAACATAGATATGTATAAAAACTAATTTTCAAAATTGTAATCATACATATAGATATAAAAAAATGATAAAACTACATTCAAATAACATTAACATACAAACATTTTTATAATAAACGTTAGTTTTCAAGGGTTCATTCAAGTTCTTAAATAATTTAACAGTTCTGTAATGATACTCATCCTGTATATATACATACATACATATATATATATATATATATATATATATATATATATATAAGTAAAATGGTCGAATCTACCCCTGAATTTAACAAAGTTAAGTAATGGCAGGGACTCAAATGGTTCATTTCTAAAATCACAGGTACTTAACCAGTTTAATTTTTCTTTCGGGGACTCATTGTGCCTTCGCCCTGAAACCACAAGAACGCAAACAATAATATTCTCTTAAAAAAACGTTTGAATTTACTTATGTGATAGGGAAAGCCAAATGAGCAATGAGTTTTAAGAGATGTAGTAGATTACCAATAATAAGTTAATATGCCATAAGTTAAAACAAAAGGTCCTTATGAGTTTTGAGAGGTGTATTTTTTTTAGAAAAGTTTGTTAAGAAGGTTAAAAGAAACAATCCAAAACACACCCTAAATAACCTGGTCCTACAAATATATATATATATATATATATCGAGAGGTATAATGATGTACCGTTGTAATCGGCAATTGTCTCTAACATGATTACTTACAATGCTTTTACTAGCTTTTCTTGTAAAATACTCTTCTAAAGAAAAAAAAGTTATTACAATTATTTAGCTTTTAAAATATTTTATTATACAAATATATTTTTATTCATTAACAAGAACAACCAAATAAATTTAACGAAGATACAAATGGTATAATATATACTATTTCACATCTTTTTTATTATTTATAATCATCAATCAATAAACCAATTCTATTTAACTAAACACCAACCGATCAACATTTGCACATTTAAACCCTAAACCTTAAACCCTCATTTGTTTTTATGACAAACTTGTTTAAACATCATATTCAAATCCAAAGTCGTTTAAAGTGGTTACCCGACCCAAGTATGATACTTAGTTGATAACGCACAAAATAATGGCACCAACAAAATCAAAATAGTATGTTTCAAATATAGTAACAAGCAAGCATATGAGGAAAACATAATGATAACCCAATTAATAAATCTGAAGTTAAATCCGTCGCGTCTGTGTGCACGGGCTCTGAATCACCGTTGTAACCTTGCCACCTTCACTAATTTCCTGCCACTACCGGTTTCAAAATCACCATCACGAGTGTTGTCGCCTATATTATAAAGGTTAGGCATACGATGTGTTAACAACTTTTATTGAACCAAAACTAGCAAAAGCTAGCAACAAAACAAAACATTTAAATTACAAAGAAGAGGATTTTTAAGCTACTCATTTCAGCTAATAATACTTTTACTATCACTATTGCATATATAGTACCGGTGGCATAAAAATATGTTGATCTAGATCATGAGATGTTGTGGTCGTGGTAACGAATCAAAATAGACCCATTAACTAGCCTAGTTATATCTAAAGGTAGCAATCTCGACACATTTATTTATCAGCGAGTCTCTTAACGTTAGTAAATATACCCTACTATAAAAATAAGAAAAATAGCTGATAACAAACACAGTCAAAAGTACCACAAAATGCAAGAACCTTTTCCAACACTAGAGGGTATTTACATATCAACATAATCAACAGAAAAAACATATGTAGTTGTATTAGCAGCAGCAACAAACCAAAATTCCAAAGATGCTCACAAGTCATAACTGAACCACTAAAAAGGAAAATTTTTTATAAAAAAACCAAATTTATACATTGAATACCTCTTGCTTGAGGCATCGGCCTACCATTTGGTAAGTGAACATTAAGCTGTTGCATCTGATCAAAAAGGAAAATTCAAAAAAAATTTGTTCATGTTCGTTCGTTTATTAAATAAACGAACTTCCCAACAAACTCTTCACGAACACTGAACGTTCAATTCATTTACAGACCTACCTAAACCCCCATAATGTGTTACTAGTACAACCCATAGTGTACATCTCAAACGAATGCAGCTGGTGCGCAATTGAAGTAGGGAAACCACATAAACAAAAGCCTACTCATTTGACATAATGTGAGTAGGAAGCTGTATGGATGGCAGTGATACTAATGAGTTGTGTATTTCGAAAAAAGAACACCAAATGTTGATGTGAAAGTGTCACCGTTTGCGAAAATGTTATATGATTAAAGCAGTGTGAGAAAAGATTTTTCTTGCATGAATATTGAGACTCCAAACATACATGAATATTGTGTCACTAGAAGGTATGGCTCGTTTACTGCCCACCACTGCATAACATAATGAAGAAACACTAAGTGACCCCGGCAGATTACGGATAATCTAGGGGTTAAGTAGATGTTTCCCACGAGGGTTAGGTCTGGCAAAGATGGTTGTTCTTCTGATGACCTGCAAAACAGACACCGTGAGCTCGTCACTGAGAAGGGGGGGGGGTTCCTCCTTGTGACCACCCTCCGGCGTGAGAATCAGACTAGATTGCTCTGAATATAAGTGTATATTAAGAGAAATAGCTAGAGCAGATATGTGAGTATGAGATGATCATACCGTTCCAAGGTGTTGGAGTATTTATAGCCGAAGGTAGGTTTCCAAGCAGGTACAGCCAGCTGTATACTATTCCTTCTCTACCAACTGTGGGCTACGCACGTGCCATGCTGGTGGTTGGTGGGTATGCAGCGGCTGATAGTGACATGGCCGGCTGTGTACTATTCCTTTTCCACCAACTGCAGGCTATGTACGTGCCACAACAAGGGTTGGTGAGTAGGCAGCGGCTGATAGTGACATTTTGTACTAGAGCGTGCTCCTCCTCGTACTGTTGTCGGTGAGCTGTCACCCTGTGATTGGTTCATGGGCTGCTTTGGTCAGATCTTGTCTATTTTGTCCATACCTTGGCAGGTATAGTACAAAAGATCTTCCAGAAGCGTACGGACTGGCTCATTTGGGCGGGAGTATTCCCGCCTTGCTCATTCCTTCTTCAGGTGACTACTGAATTATTGAGAGTTAGTGTCTTGTGCGTGTAGCCTTGCTATTAGTGCGGGTAGCCTTCCCTGATGGCTTGTATCCGCAGCTGCGGGAACAGGCGGGGTACTTCACCATTGGGAGGCTTTTCCTGCGGGAACAGCTGGCGTACTGCGCGTAAGGTCTTCATCTCTCTGAGCCTGGTGGGTTCTGTGGAACCAGTTGGTCTTTGCGCAGACGTCCCTCTTCAAGGTGAGTCTTGCGGGTCCAACTGGGCTCTGCTGGGACCTACCTCTTCAAGTCCCCCCAGTCCAATGTTCTCATGAATTGTTAATGAGGTGAACTTTTGGACTTAAGCAAAGGGTTTTGAAAAGGGTTTTTAGTTTTAAGGTTTTCCGTGGGGATTCTTCCCGCGGTTTTCCTAATGTCACTCGCAGAAATTCCCGACTTTTCTGCCTGATCTTTGGTTATGATGCGGGTAGGTGTTTAACCCATTCGCACGTCGGGAGCGTTGCGTTTCACTTGCATAGATTCTTCACGAGGTTTTGTTAGTTTTGGACATAATGATCAGTTATGTTAAACTACCAATTCCGCCTTGAAGTTTCAAACAAGCTAGTTCTCAACGTTCCCGCTATGCGGAGGTGCTATTTCCCTTTCCGCAAGCATGGTCCATAAGATATTTCTTGGCTTCAATTCCCTGCAAGTGCTAAGTATGTGAAGGGTTTCGCCTTGACACTGTACCCGCACTTGTCTTACGGTTTCTTGTTTCCCAAGGTATCTTGTTAGCTTTGATTCCCTGCAAGTGCTAAGTATGTGAAGGGTTTCGCCTTGACACTGTACCCGCACTCGTCTTATGGTTTCTCGCTTTCCAAGGTAAGGGTATATTCCTCTTATTTTTGAATCTTTTAATCTTTTTGAATGTTTTTGAAATTCGAAGAGTTGGTGAAAGGATAAGAACAGTCCAAACTGTTGAAGGGACGTTAGCGTCGTTCGACGGTTTCTTCTGACAGTTTCAGGACGAGCAGGAAGTTATGGTGACGTGACGGTATATGGTCATTCCAGACGCTTTTTCAGGCGCGTGGGCGCGAATTTTACGGCACGCGTCCTTTCAACAGCTGTTGCCAGCTTGCTCTTTCCACGTGTCATAGTTTCATTGCACCTGCGCTTTCTCTCTCCTCCGCATTAAATTCATCGCATTCATTGCGATGAGTATATAAAGGGGGAGATGGTGCATCTTAATCCACACCTTCACTTCACTCTTCTTCTTCTAAACGATTTCCGGCGAATACTCTAACTTTTCCGTCGAGCATTCTCCTGAAATCGTTCTTCTTTACATCCAAAACATGTCTTCCATTCATGATCCTGAGGCTACTGCCGAGGAGTCTGAGGTGTACACCGAGAACCCAATGTCCGCGTCTGATAAGGACGATAAGAGTACTGCTGGCGAGTGCCAGTGTGCTCTTACCGTCGACCTGTACCAGTACATCATCAAGAAGTTCATGCTCGAGCCATTCGAGCCTGAGTTTCCTGAGCCTCACCAGACGGTGTACGATGCCCCCAAGGGCAAGATAGGGGTTTATGCCTCATTCTTCATATATGGGAATCTCAGATTCCCATTAACGAAGTTCGTATACCGTGTTCTGGAGAGACACGGTGTACATTTGACGGAGGTGCACCCGATGGCGATCGCTAAGGTTCGCCACTTTGAATGGGTGTGCCATATACTGGGCGTTGAGCCCCGCGTCGACCGCCTGATGACCTTCTACTCCTGGAGGTGCATCCAGGGCTGGTATACCTTGGTCACTCGGATCAAGGGTTTAAAGATCTGCGCTACCGAGCGCAGTCTTCGGTCTTGGAAGCGGGAGTTTTTCTACATCTCCGCTCGCGTCGTCCCCATTACGATGACGTTCAAGAACGGGAGGGCGCTCCCTAGCCTTCACGCCTCCAATTACCAAGAGGCGGAATGGTTCACCAAGATCTCCCAGATCCAGACTCCGGTTTACCGCTTTGCGGAGTCTGGGATGGTGATGCTCGGTATGAGCCGGGTGTGGAAAGATGCTGGGGCAGAGGCGCCACAGATTCCCATCGTCCTCGAATACGGTTTGAACTCTATCCCTTACGGTATGCTTCATATTATTTGCTAATTTAGGATTTTTGTTCTAACCATTTCTTTCTTTTTATTTTCAGAGGGAAACAACTTGCAGTCTCTTCTGCAGCCGCGGGGGAGCGGTGGTCCCGCTCGGTTGGGTACTCGTGATCTTGACGAGAACGAGTTGCCCATCCTGGAGCAAACGGCGGATCGGTTTGTGGAGGTCTACCCGCCGGGCCACGAGATTCTGAGCGCCACGCGGCCAGGTAAGGGACTCTTTAACCCTCGCCCTCTCAATGTTCAAACCTCTGCTGGAATTCCTCTAATTTTGTCATCTTCTGATGAGGAATCCGCAGATGGTCCTTTCTTCGTGAGGAAGAAGAAGGCTACTGGCGCGAAGGGCAAGGCGAAGGTTACCTCCGCCGTCGACCTAGGAAATCAGTCTGACTCCGAGACTGAAAGCGAGGAGGCGGCGGGGAACCCTGGGGGTGGTGAGACCACTGTTCCGGAGGTTGAGACAGCTGTCACCTCCGGGCAGCCCAGTACGACGACGATGACCGGCATGAAAAGGCCGGCTCCATCGGGTTCGTCCCCGCCTGTCAGAACCTTCAAGCTCAAGAAAACTCGTAAGTATAAATTATATTCAGCTTAACTGCATATCTTTCCGCCATCATACTTATATATCGTCTTCGTGCAGGCGTGGATGCAACCGCATTCCCGAGTGGAGCGGGAAGGAGCGTCTCTGGACCCATGACGGTAGGTTTGGTCAACCTACCCGAGGCGATGACCCAGGCGGCTGCGCCTGTTTGCAGCATTGATTCAGTTGCTCATCCCGTTGAGGCAACTGTTCCAACTGTAACATCATCCCCGCCGGCTGTCAGTGCCATCTTCACGGAATCCTTCACTGAGCCGGCGGTGGTTTATCCTGCGGGTTCTTCCGCAGCTACGGCCACGGTTGTGAGTTCACCTCCGTTGGTTTCTACCGCAGAGGCCTCTACAATGTCTCCTCCAGCGCCGGCGACTACGGCCGGTCCCTCAGGTGCGTTCAAGGTTGGGGCTTCTAGCCAATCTTTGCCTCCTTCCCATCTCCCTGACCTCTTGGATGGATATCCCTTAGGTTTGGGTGATGGGTTTGGCGGCTACCGGCCTGTTGTCGACCCTACAGGTGCGTAGGGTTATTTTGGCTTATTATTATTTTTTATCATCTTTTCCTAACTATTTTTTGTTTTTACAGTTTCGGATTCCAATGAGGTGTATGTTCCACGGTGGAACATCCGCCGGGGAACAACCCTTCGAACAGCTGTGGACTGCGTCGAGTGGGCGCGTCACGCAGCCCCAAGTGGTGCGTTGGGGGAAGCCATGTCTAGCTACCAGGAGGGTAGGCTGACGAATGAGCTTTGGATTCTCCTTGCCCGGATGCAGCCGCGCGTCGAGTTGCTTTGTCGTGAAAACGACAAGTTAAAGACGGCGCGTAGCCAGGAAGTGGCTCAGGCGCGGGCTATCCGGGAGGAGAACAGGAGACTTGCAACCATTGCTGCGGATAAGGAAAAGGCCTTCAAGGCCCTCGAGGTTGAAGTTCAGGCCCGGCTCGAGGCCCCTTCCAAGGCTACCCAAGCTGTTAACGAACAGCTTAGGTTGGCTAAGGAAACTGCGCGGAACGCGACCGAGAGGGCCACCAAAGCTGAAGCCATTGCTGAGCCTCTGCGCGCCGAGAATGAGGAGCTTAAAGCCAAACTAGAAAGGCTCCAGCAGGCTCATGATGCCTTGGCCATGGAAGACGCCAAGAAGCTCCAAGAGATCTTGGACCAGAGGGGTATGCTTGACCACACTGAGCGTAAGCTGAAGGGCGTTGAAGAGGCTGCAGCTAAAGAAGTGTTGCTTGCCAACCTTAACCAAAATGAAGCCGAACGCACCCGTGACCAAGCTCAATCTGCCCTCCAGGAATCTCAAGCTGCCCTCCAGGAAGCTCTGATCACCAAGGAATGGCTTCTACGAGAAGCGTTGTCGCAGGTATGCGTAGCTTCATAATATCTTTACGCTTTTCTTTATACTTAGAAGAAAAGTTTTTGAAACATACATATTTTTTGTAGGTTGTGCATCGGGTCTTCACAAACACATCCTATGACGATGCCATGAGCGCAGCCCTCAACGCTTCCCATGATGATGGGGAAAAGGCTGGTTTCCTGCTTGGTCTGGGGTTTGTTGAGAAGGGCATCCCGCCTTCCAACTTCCCTCTTTATGACGTGGACACTGAAACTGCTTACAACCAAGCAGTGAACCAGTATGCTGCCTTCCCGCATCCGGTGATGGAGAAGGTGAACGAAATTGCTGCTGCTGATGATGGGCTAACTATTCTCAAGACTTTCCTTGAACCGCCACAGCCAACTGATGGTGCGGGTTCAAGTGGGTTTGGAGGGAGTGGTCATGAAGTTTGAACCTTTAGATCCCTTCCCACTCTTAGAATAGATTTATATTTTTGCATGCGGGTATGTGCCCAACAATTCTTGTAATATTTGAATTTTGATGGAATATATATTATTTGTTAATGGCTTGCCTTGTAAACCTTATATGTTTTGTTTCACGCATATTTTGGTTTAACTTAGCAATTTCTTGATTACTTTGGATAAGTTAACTTCTCAACGTGGCAGATAATAGGTTAAAGTTTTGCTTCCTCTTTTGTGATTGTGCGGGTAAGACCGTCACTTTCACTTAGTAGGGTGGCTAAATTTTACCTATATCTGACCTGCGTGAAGGTTTTCCTCATCTTTTCCTTAGAAATTTTCTAAGTGTTTTAAATAAGTTAACCTTTCGACGCGCGGTTGTCAATAGGTTGATGTTCAGTTTCCTCTATCATGATTGTGCGGGTAGGACCGTCACTTTCATTTAGTGGGATGACCAAACTTCACCTATAACTGACCTGCGTGAAGGTTTTCCTCATCTTTTTCTTAGAAATTTTTGCCGTTTTTTGTGTTTATGCGGGTTTTGCCGCCTTCCACACGCAACGACTTACTTCTTTTCACACTTATTTATGCGGTGAATACCGGCATATCAGTGTGGAAAGTTCATAAGTATAAAGGTAAGGCTATCAAAACAATGTGATAAAGGAGAATCATTTCCATTAGAAGTGGCTCTAGGCCTTTTCTTTACAAGTTTGGAATTGATCTACATGTAACATTTGCGTAATTGAGCTCCATTCCATGTTCTTGGGATGGGGGTGCCATCGAGCCTTTCGAGCCGGTATGCGCCCTTTCCCAAAACTTCTTTGATAATGTATGGCCCTTCCCAGACCGGGGCCAGCTTTTTTGGGCGTTCTTGGTTCGAAGCCTCGTTGTTACGCAGTATGTAGTCTCCAACATTGAAGTTGCAGAGTTTTACCCGCGTGTTGTAGTACTTTTGCATTTGTCGCATGTAGTTCTCTTCACGTGCTGCGGCTAAGTCTCTGCGTTCTTCGGTTAGCAGAAGGTCTAACCGTCTTTCCGCATCATTGTCTTCTGGCTGAATCAAGACCCTTGGTGAGGGTAAACCAATTTCGACCGGAACCATGGCTTCAGTGCCATAAGTGAGGCTGAACGGGGTTTCTCCCGTACTGGCCTTTTTCAGCGTTCTGTTTGCCCAAAGGACGTGTGGAACTTCGTCCACCCAGCCGGATCTGTGTTCCAAGAGTCTTTTCTTTATGCCGTCGACGATGCTCTTATTTGCTCTTTCCACCTCACCATTACCCTGCGGGTGCGCCACTGAGGTAAAGGTGTGGGTGATTTGAAGTTCTTCCAGCCACTTTTGTAGCTTCTTGTCAGCAAAGTTGGTGCCGTTATCGCTCACCAAATTCTGTGGAAGTCCAAAACGACAAATAATAAATTCCCAAATAAATTTTTTGATATGTTTTGCGGTTGTTTGGGCTAAGGGTTTTGCTTCTATCCAATTGGTGAAGTAGTCGATGGCTACCACTAGAAACTGAACGTTCCCTGCTGCTGTGGGAAATGGACCTGTCACATCGATGGCCCACTTCTGAAATGGCCATGAAGAGGTGACTGGAACAAGTTCATTCTTCGGGCGATGCGTGTTGGGTGCGTAGAGTTGGCAAGACCTACACTTTCTGATGTATGCCAGCGCATCCGTATGCATCCCCGTCCAAAAGTATCCTGCGTTGTTTAGCTTAGCTACAACAGCGCGTGGACCTGCGTGTACTCCACAGATGCCCTCGTGCACTTCCCTTAGGAGGTAGCCAGCATCTTGGTTGTCCACGCATCTTAGGAGTGGGCCAAGAAAGTTACGTCTGTAAATGATGTCATCGATGAGTTGATAGTTCAGTGCTTTACAGCGTATTTTTCTTGCCTGTGTTTTTGACTCTGGCAGTATACCCGCCGCAAGGTAATTTATTATTGGTGTCATCCACGTTTCTGTGCCGGTTTGGATGACACAGATTTCCTTGTGCGGGACTGATGGTGCTCCAAGGAGTTCAATGCGGATGTCCTTTCCCAAGTGGGTGAAGGCTAATGATGCAAGCTTGCTTAACGCATCCGCAGATTTGTTTTCGCTACGCTTGACGTGTATGACTTTACAATCGTTAAAATCACGCATAAGGGTTTTTGCTTGTGCGAGGTATAGGGCCATTGTGTCGTTCACGGCCGTGTACGTCCCGTTTATTTGGTTGGCTACTAACATGGAATCCACGTGGGCTTCCAAGTTTTTCACTCCCATCTTACGCGCAATTCTCAGCCCGGCCAAGAATGCTTCATACTCCGCTTCGTTATTCGTACTTGGAAAATCCAGTCGAATAGCGTAAGTGTATTCTTGGCATGCTGGGTTGGTTAGTTTCAACCCTGCGCCTGAACCCTTGTTGTTGGTTGCTCCATCAGTGTAGAGTCGCCAGACATCGATGTCTTGTGCTGGAGAGGGTTGAGCCTCCTCCTAGAACTCTTTCTCCCGCGAAGCGGGGACTTCTGCAATAAAGTCGGCCAAGACCTGGCCTTTTATGGCTGGTCTTGGCTTGTACTTTATCGCGTATTCCCCCAACTCAATTGCCCATTTGACTAGGCGTCCCGACAACTCGGGTTTGCCTAGAACGTTTGCAAGTTTGAATTTGGTGAGAATGGTGATTGGGTGACCTTGGAAATATCGTCTTAGCCTGCGTGAAGCCTGTACAAGTGCTAAGACTAATTTTTCCAGGGTAGAGTACCGGGTTTCCACGTCTGTTAGGACACGGCTAACATAGTAGATTGGCATCTGGATGCCTTTCCGCTCTACTAGCAGGACTGCCCCGGTTGCTCTATCTGTGGCGGAAAGGTATAGGATTAATTCCTCCCCCGCTTCTGGTGCTGTGAGCGTTGGGAGTTCGATCAAGCGTGACCGAATTTCCTGAAAAGCTGCTTCCGCTTCTGGTGTCCAGCGGAAGTGCGTTTTCTTTAAACAGTTTCTCAATGTTGACACGAATGGGAACGACCTATCCGCATGGTTTGCCAAAAAGCGGTTAAGTGCGACTAGTCGTCCATTTAGTGTCTGAGCTTGCTTGATGGTAGTAGGTGATTCCATTTTGATAATGGCTTCGACCTTTTCAGGGTTCGCTCTGAAGCCATATTTAGTAACAATGACTCCTAAGAACTTCCCTTCTTCCATCCCAAAGGAACACTTGCTCGGATTGAGCTTCATGTTTATCTTTCTGAGCGTGTTGAAAGTTTCTTCGATGTCTTTCAACATCGCTTCTGGCTCAGGGCTTTTGATGACCAAGTCATCCATGTAGACTTCCAAGTTCCTCCCAATTTGGGCATGAAACTCTTTGTCCATCAAGCGTTGGTATGTGGACCCGGCATTCTTAAGTCCGAATGGCATCATTTGATAACAAAATGTGCCATCTGGCGTCCGAAATGCGGTTTTGTCCTGATCGTCAACGGCCATGTGGATTTGATGGTACCCCTTATACGCATCAAGGAAGCATTTAAGGCGAAACGGTGCTAACGAATCTACCTTAAGGTCAATTTCGGGTAACGGATAACAATCTTTGGGGCATGCATTGTTTAAGTCTTTGAAATCTATGCACATGCGCCATTGTTTGTTAGATTTCGGTACCATGACGGGATTTGCAACCCATGTTTGATATCTGCTAACGCGTACGATGCCCGCGTCAAGGAGTTCCTTGACTTGGGTTCTACACGCGTTAGCTTGTTCCGCCCCCATTACTCTGCTTTTTTGTACGACTGGCGTAAAAGCCGGGTCACACTTGAGCTTATGCTCTGCCATACTTCGAGGTACACCAGTCATGTCAGCTGGTGTCCACGCGAAGATGTCAGCGTTTTTCTGTAGTAAGCGTTTGAGTAAGGTGCTTGTAGGATCAGTGATTGTTGGGCCAATGGTAACAGCCTGGTCAGGGTATTTGCCATTGAAGGCCCATTCTTCTGGTTCGGTGATGGTTGGTTTAGCCATCTTTGGTTTGGGTTCAGATGAGACAGATGCGATGCATACCTGGGGAATACCAGTGATCATCGCTACACCCTCAGCTGTTGGCCATCCCATCATGCCATGGACTGAAGATACCACGGCATTGAATCTTGCCATCCCGTCTCTCCCGAAGAGAATGTCGTACGTGTGGTGTGGCTTCCTCATTACGACAAAGTCCACGTCTTCTGTGCGGGAGTGTTTCCCGTCTGTGAGAATGACGGGGAAAGATAGGATACCCAGGGGGGTGTTTGTGCTGCCGTCGAACCCTTCCATCGAGGCGTAGACCGTTTCCATGCGTTCCTTGTCTTCGTCGTCTAGCTTGTCGAAGAACTGCCTGTACATAATCGTTGACGAGGCGCCGTTGTCAGCAAGAGTGCGGGAAGTGATGTAGTGCCCCAGCTGGCTTTTGATGACAATAGGGCCTTCTTTGCTGGGTCCTCCTGGCACTCGCGGGAAGCGCACCTCAGCTTCCTTCCACGCGCATGGTTCTGTCGTTCATCTTTTTCTTCCTCGGACGTTACTATGAACCATGTGGATGCTGATGTCAACGGGCTTTCGTCTGTTGCCTTTGTATCGGTTATCATTCCTCCCTCCATTCTTGATTGATGCCACAAGGTGTGTAAGTCTTCCATCCTTGACGAATGTTTCAACAATATCCTTCAAGGATGTACACTCCTCAGTGGTGTGACCCTTTGTCCCGTGGAAGTCACAGGATTTGCTCTGATCTGCGTTATGTCGCTGCCGGATCATTGGAGCTTTTGGCCATGGGAGTTTTTCGGTGGCAAATATCTCCGTGACGCTTTTGGTGAGTGGCGTCCACCGGGGTTTTCGGCTTGATGGGTGCGTGTTATCCCTTCCGCCTACTAGAGGGCGAGAGCTGGATGAGGTGTCAAAGTTTACCCTTGACTGCTAAATACCTAGCTTCCTCTTTTTGTTGTGCCGGGCGGTCCGGACATTGTTTTCTCTAGTCCTCTGCGTGTAGAGGTTTGTGTTCTGGGGAAGATCTCTACCCAGTTGCTTTTCCGTTTCCGCGAAACGTTTAGCTGCTGTCATGATGGCATCCTATGTGGATGGCATGCCGTCTTTACCCGTCAACGTGCGGATAAGCTCCGGGTATTCGGCGCCCTGGATGAAAGCGGCGCGAACAAGATCTTCGCTTATGGTGCCCAGACTCAGCTTCTTCGAGTTGAAGCGAGTGATGAAGTCTAGTAAAGATTCATCCTCCTCTCTAACGCGGTTGAGGATCGTCCACTGCTCTTCAGTATATTTCCTCTGTTGACTGAAGTGCTGGCTGAACTTGTGTTGGAAATCCGCCCAATCATAGATGTGGTGGACCGGTAAACGATCAAACCACGCCCTGGCCGCTCCAACCAGTGTCATCTGGAACATATAACACCACGTGGGTTCCGTCCAGTTGCTGACGGTTGCCCCCGCTATGAATCTGTTCAAGTGATCGTCTGGGTCGGATATACCATCATAAGTGCCGATGTTGGACATCTGTTTGGCACTCTTCGGAGCGATTGCTTCCGCAATGTCCCTTGCAAACTTGGACGTTCCCGCATTTGCAACAGTTGGTCTAAAGGTTTTGGAGAAGTCACGTGGGTTTCCCCCCGCATTCCTTGGTTTGAAGGTTTCTCCAAAATTCCTTCTTGGTTGGAAGTCCGTTTCCTTACGCTTCCCTTTCGCCCTATGACGAGGGTTTGCGTCACTGTCGGACTCCTCCCAATCATCGTCCAAGTATTCGCACTCATTGCTCATGTTGAGCTGTTGTCGAGTACTTCCGAATTCGTCAGCCTGTTGGAGTGAACGTAAGCGTTCATCCAACTCGGCTTGGAATTCCTTCTGACGTGATTCCGCCCACGCTTTAACTTGATCAAGTGTTTGGCGGGGGAGCCTCGTCTGTTGTCTCTCCAACTGGGTATCGGTGAATCCCAGTGAATGATTGTTTACTGCACTTGCCCGGCTTGGGTAACCGGGGTAGTGTTCGTAAAAATTGTGTATTCGCCGGTCTTCCCCCCAGTAGCTGGGGTTGTGGTTACCGGAGTTTCTTGGTCACTCGCTAGCCTTGGCACCGGAGTAACCTTAACTATCTTTCCAGAGGTTTTGAAAAAAAGTGAAGAAGAATTAGTCCTGGCTTCTATGCACGGATGGCGCCAATGAAGAAACACTAAGTGACCCCCGGCAGATTACGGATAATCTGGGGGTTAAGTAGATGTTTCCCACGAGGGTTAGGTCTGGCAAAGATGGTTGTTCTTCTGATGACCTGCAAAACAGACACCGTGAGCTCGTCACTGAGAAGGGGGGATTCCTCCTTGTGACCACCCTCCGGCGTGAGAATCAGACTAGATTGCTCTGAATATAAGTGTATATTAAGAGAAATAGCTAGAGCAGATATGTGAGTATGAGATGATCATACCGTTCCAAGGTGTTGGAGTATTTATAGCCGAAGGTAGGTTTCCAAGCAGGTACAGCCAGCTGTATACTATTCCTTCTCTACCAACTGTGGGCTACGCACGTGCCATGCTGGTGGTTGGTGGGTATGCAGCGGCTGATAGTGACATGGCCGGCTGTGTACTATTCCTTTTCCACCAACTGCAGGCTATGTACGTGCCACAACAAGGGTTGGTGAGTAGGCAGCGGCTGATAGTGACATTTTGTACTAGAGCGTGCTCCTCCTCGTACTGTTGTCGGTGAGCTGTCACCCTGTGATTGGTTCATGGGCTGCTTTGGTCAGATCTTGTCTATTTTGTCCATACCTTGGCAGGTATAGTACAAAAGATCTTCCAGAAGCGTACGGACTGGCTCATTTGGGCGGGAGTATTCCCGCCTTGCTCATTCCTTCTTCAGGTGACTACTGAATTATTGAGAGTTAGTGTCTTGTGCGTGTAGCCTTGCTATTAGTGCGGGTAGCCTTCCCTGATGGCTTGTATCCGCAGCTGCGGGAACAGGCGGGGTACTTCACCATTGGGAGGCTTTTCCTGCGGGAACAGCTGGCGTACTGCGCGTAAGGTCTTCATCTCTCTGAGCCTGGTGGGTCCTGCGGAACCAGTTGGTCTTTGCGCAGACGTCCCTCTTCAAGGTGAGTCTTGCGGGTCCAACTGGGCTCTGCTGGGACCTACCTCTTCACATAACAACAAAACTAGTATTGTAAAATAGGTTTTCTAGTTATGCATTGGTGGGAAGCAAACCTTTTAGAGACTCAAAACTAACACAAATATTGCAGCTCACCTATTGACATCAAAATTCACGTCAGTAGAAGGTATGTGATATGTCTTCTTCCCACGGGTGCATAACATAAACTACGTTTATCTTACTACGTTTGAAATGTTTACTCTATTTAACCAACTAACAATCTCGCAAACGAAAACATTTTGACATCAACATTAGATGTTTTTTTTCCAAATGCAAACTTACATGTATCGATTCCATCAATACCTCAACTTCCTAATCATATTGTCAAGATAAGCAGGCATCTGATTATGTGGAAATCTTACTTCAATTGAGCACGCGTGACAATTGTTTGAGATGCACACAAACTCAACTAGACTAGGGCTGTTCACGAGACGATCCTAGCAAAGACGAGCCGGGGCAAGCTTGCGGTCGCTTTTATTACTGAGCTAAAAATTGAGCTCGAGTTCGACTTTATTGCTTTTTACAAAAAAAAAATCCAACAAATTTCAAAAAGATACAAATAAGTTAAAAACGTGTGTAAAATGATGTAACTGCCCCTGTAGTTTAAAGAATATGAATATTAAAAATTATTCTGTTGCCGAGACTTGAACCCGGGTCTCTCGGGTGAGAGCCAAGTATCCTAACCAACTAGACTACAACGGATTTTGATTTAAGTTCCTGTATTTGTAGTTAAGTACTAATATTTATAAGATTCGAGAAAGTCCAACCTTATAAATCTGATTCTCGTGCTCTATAAAACCTAAAATCACATAACGAAAGAAATGCAATGAGTACTTGAAAAAAGTATATAAAAGTTATGCACCGGCTCTAGCAGTGTGAGCTATTACATGCCGCGTGAAGGAATAAGATGGTTTTGTTTCATTATAATGGACCAAACTCTAAATGTTAAAAGTTATTCTCTAACATGTATTGTTTAAAATGTCACGTGATTAGATTCGATTCATGCGGCATTTATTACTAGCATGAGAAAATGTATTCTTGTGGATACACGAGTAAAACTATACAGTGATCATAAAATCACGATCTCATTATTACATGCGTATAATTGTTCTAAATGACTATAATCCTGTAAGAGATACATATAGAAAATAACTATTTTGATGATTTCTTATTAAAGAATCATATTAGTGTTGAAATTCAAAATATTATGTCATAGTTGACTTTTAAAGTCAAAGCAAACTTTTTTATACATTAACATTATGTTTTTAAGTTCAATCCATTTGCTTCGTTAAGACTAAATCTAACATGGTATAGTCTAGGGGTGTGCGTGGTGGAGTTCGGTGCGGTTTTAGGCTAAACCAAAACTTCGGTTTTTGGATTTTTGAAAATGTTCGCTTTTTTGGTTTCAATTCGGTTTCCTTTTTTTCGGTTTTCCAGCTTGAAAATTTTAGGCCGAAAAAAAAAACATGTTTCAAATATAATAACAAGTAAGCATTTGAGGATCTGACTATTTGAGGAAAATATAATGATGACCCAATTAATAAATCAAAAGTTAAATCCGTCACGTCTGGGTGCACGGGCTCTGAATCACCGTTGTAACCTTGCCACCTTCACTACTTTGCTGCCACTATCGGTTCCAAAATCACCATCACAAGTGTTGTCGCCTATATTATAAGGGTTAGGCAGACGACGTGTCATATAAAGGTAGGTTGGTAGTGGACCTTGCATATATAGTTTATTTAGAACAACTTTTACTGAACCAAAACTAGCAAAAGCTAGCAACAAAACAAAACATTTACATTACAAAGAAGAGGATTTTTAAGTCACTCAGTCCCGCTAATAATTCTTTTACTATCTCTATTGCATATATACTGGTGGCATAAAAATATGTTGATCTAGATCATGAGATGTTGTGGTCGTGGTAACGAATCAAAATCGACCCATTAACTAGCCTGGTTGTATCTAGAGGTAGCAATCTCGACACATTTATTTATCAGCAAGTCTCTTAACGTTATTAAATATGTCCTACGATAAAAATAAGAAAAATGGCTGATAACAAACACAGTCAAAATTAAAGTAACACAAAATGCAAGAACCTTTTCCAACACTAGAGGGTATTTACATATCAACATAATCAACAGAAAAAACATATGTAGTTGTATTTAAATTTTAATTCTCATGTTGAATAGCAGCAGCAACAAACCAAAACTCCAAAGATGCTCATAACTGAACCACCAAAAAGAAAAATTCTTTATAAAAACACCTAGGCCTAGGCCTGCAAACGAACAAGGGCATGACTCTCTTCGTTCATTTAACTTTAAACAAACACAAACACTTAATCGAGCTTATATATTGTGTTCGTGTTCTTTTGTTCTAAATCTAAACGACATAATTGAACATAACTAAACAAAGATAAACTAACATAAATGAACATATATGAGCAAATGTAAATGAACACAAACAAACATCAACGAATATAAATGAACACACTTAAATGAATACCAATGAACAAATATAAACCATAAAGTACATGACTCTTCCAGATAATATTTAATTATTTTCTATTAATATGTAAACGAATATAAACGAACATAATTAAATGGTCATATATGAACGAACAAAGCATGTGGTCATGTTCGTTTGCTTAACTAAACCAACACAAATTTTTGTTCATGTTCGTTCGTTTATTAAATAAGCGAACTTCCCGCTGAACGGTTCACGAACAATTCACTAGACGTTCGGTTTGTTTACAGACTTACCTAAACCCCCATAATGTGTTAGGAGTACAATCCCATAGTATGCATCTCAAACGAATGCAGCTGGTGCACAATTGAAGTAGGGAAGCCACATAAACAAAAGCCTACTCATTTGACATAATGTGAGTAGGAAGTGGTATGGATTGAAATGATACTAATGAGTTGCATATTTCGAAAAAAGAACACCAAACATTGATGCGAAAGTGTCATCGTTTGTGAAACTGTTATATGCTTAGAACAGAGTAACACACATTTCAAGCAGTGTGAGAAACGAGTTTTCTTGTTATATTGTGATGGGAAGAAGTCTAGTCTCATACCTTATAGAGACTCTAAACTTATACGAATATTGCAGCCCGCCTAATGAGGATTGCAATATTCACGTGAGTTTTGAGTCTCTAGAAGGTATGTGACTCGTTTACTTCCCACCACTGCATAACAACAAAATTATTTCAGAATACTTTGTTTAAGTAGTGCAATACGCATTTCAAGCCGCGTATGATAAATTTTTTTTTTGTTATGTGGTGGTGGGAAGCATACCTTTTATAGACTTGAAACTAACACAAATATTGCAGTATTCGTTTATCGATTCCATCAATACCTCAACTTCCTAATCATATTGTTAAGATGAGCATGCATTTGATTATCTGGCAATCTTACTTCAATTGAGTACGCGTGACAACCGTTTGAGATGCATGCAAGCTCCACAAGACCAGGGGTGGTCACAAACGATCCGAGCCGTGCCAGGGCAAGCTCGGGCTCGACTCATTTTTAAACCGAGCTGACTTGGCTCGGCTCGATTTGACTCGTTTTTTTATAAACAAAATCTAGTAAATTTGAAACAAATACAAATAAGTTAATAGCGCGTTCAACGGGATACAAGATACATAACTCAAAAGCTATGAGAAATAAGAACGAACATTTGTTTTGAACTTGTCTATGCCAGGAATTTAGGATTTGGGAGAGATATATTTCCCCTCTTTTTTTAACATTTTTAATAATATATTATATGTATATAAAGATATAATATATTAAAAGTAGAATAATCTGAGCTGAACCGAGCCAAACCAAGTATTTTGGAGATATATTTCCCCTCTTTTTTAAAAAAAAAATATTTTAAACATTTTTTGTTACAAACCAAGCCGAGCCCAACCTATTCGGCTGAATTTCAAACCAAGCAATATCGAGCGAGCTTTTTCGGACCTAAATCCGAGCTCGCTAAAAGCCACAAACTTTTTGAACAGCCCCACACAAGGCACTACAGGAATTCTGATGCCAAAACAATAAACACATAAATCCAAACACTTTTGTTGTGGAGGATAACAGTGGTGCAGGGTTGCCGGAGGCTGAGCAAAACTGATAGCGAATGGGGAAAACGTCTGAAGAATAATAAACAAAAAAAATTCCGTTAAAGGGACTTGAACCCGGGTCTCTCGTGTGAGAGCCGAGTATCCTAACCAACTAGACTACAACGGATTTTGATTCAAGTTTCTGTATTTGTAATTAAGTACATATATGTGTAAACTTAAATGAAAGTAACCTTAAAAATATACATAAAACGAAAACGAAAAAAGTTCAGGATAACGCGGGCTATTTTTTTTATTCAGAGGTATAGTATCTGATGCATAAAACGAAGGAAAATAATTGCACTAAAAAGGTATTTCGTCAAGAAAGTTGAGGAGTAGTGCGGACTTCTCCTCAACCTGTATTAGAGCCGCTTCTGACTGAATCACCCAAGTATAGGAAATATGATACGCTGAATCTGATTCATGTAACATGTAGCATTTATCGTGAACTATAAAACCTAAAATCACGTATCAAAAGACTAATGCACGGGCTCTAGCAGTGTGAGCTATTAAATGCCACACAAAAGAGTAAGATTATTTTGTTTTTTTATGATGGACCAAACACTTTAAGTTAAAGCTATTCTATAGAATGTATTGTTTAAAAGTTAGTGTCACGTCACGTGACTCTAGATGCGATTCGTGTAGCATTTATAACAACACGAGATAATGTATTATGTTGGACACACAAGTAAACTATTTAGTGATCATAAAATCACGATCTTATTAAGAGATACATAGAGAAAACAACTACATTCGTGATTTCTTATTGAAGAATCATATTAGTGTTGAAATCCAAAATATTATGTCACCCAAAATAGAAGTCAACAAAAAGAAAGAGATTACACTCTTTTCTCTTTTAACTCTTTCTTTGTCACAGCTGACTTTTGAAGTCAAAACAACTTTTTTTATACATTAACATTATGTTTTTAAGTTCAACACTTCAACCTATTTGCTTCTTTAAGAATAGATCTAACATGGTACAATCATATCATGAACTAGGTTGATAATGGGTTAAAACAGGTAATTTGGACACATTTACTTACAACATGTCTATTCAAGTTATAAACTTGGATAATCTACAATGGTAAAAACAACAAATATAGCTAATAATAAATACGTTAAGCGAGTCAAAAGTAACACACACGATATACAGAGTCTACCCAAAAGCACCATATATAGTTGCATTTAAATTTTAATTCTTGGATTTAACCTTGCCACCTTCAGCACTTTGCTGCCACTACCGGTTTCAAAATCACCATCACGAGTGTTGCCGCCTATATTATAAAGGTTAGGCAGACGGCGTGTCATATAAAGGTAGGCTGGTAGTGGACCTTGCATACATAGTTTTTTATAACAACTTTTATTGAACCAAAACTAGCTACAAAACAAAACATTTACATTACAAGAAGAGGATTTTTAAGCCACTCGGTCCAGCTAATAATTCTTTTGCTATCTCTATTGCATATATAGTCTTGGTGGCATAAAAATATGTTGATCTAGATCATGAGATGTTGTGGTTGTGGTAACGAATCAAAATCTACCCATTAACTAGCCTAGTTGTATCTAGAGGTAGCAACCACGACACATTTATTAATCAGCGAGTCTCTTCAAGTTATGAATACGATAAAAATAAGAAAACTCACTGATAACTGAACCACTAAAAAGGAAAATTCTTTATAAAAACACCAAATTTACACATTGATGACCTCTTGCTTGAGGCATCGGACGACCGTTTGGTAAGTGAACATTAAGCTGTTGCATCTGATCGAAAAGGAAAATTCAAAAAAAAATTTGTTCATGTTCGTTCGTTTATTAAATAAACGAACGCTTCACGAACATTGAACGTTCAATTCATTTACAGGCATACCTAACCCCATAATGCGTTACTAGTACAACCCATAGTGTGCATCTCAAACGCATGCAGCTGGTGCGCAATTGAAGTAGGGAAACCACAAAAACAAAAGCCTACTCATTTGACATAATGGGAGTAGGAAGCTGTATGGATGAAAATGATACTAACGAGTTGTGTATTTCGAAAGTAGCACACCAAATATTGATGTGAAAGTGTCATCGTTTGTGAAATTGTTATATGCTTAAAGTAGAGTAACACGCGTTTCAAGCAATGTGAGAAAACAATTTTCTTGTTATATGGTGATGGGAAGAAGTCAAATCTCATACCTTATAGAGACTCCAAACTTACACGAATATTGACTCTCTAGAAAGTATGTGATATGTCTTCTTCTCACGGGTGCATAACATAAAAACTACTTTTATCTTACTATGTTGAATTTTTTACTCTATTTAACCAACTAGCATTCTCGCAAACGAAAACACTTTGACATCAAGCTTAGATGCTTTTTTTTTACCAAATGCAAACTTACATGTATCGGTTCCTAATCATATTGTCAAGCTAAACAGACATCTGATTATGTGGCAATCATACTTCAATTGAGCAGGCGCGACAATTGTTTGAGATGCATTCAATCTCCACTAGACTAGGGCTGTTCACGAGACTATCCTAGCAGAGCCGAGCTGGGGCCAGCTTGGGGCCGCTTTTAAAAATGAACTGAAAACTTGAGCTCGAGCTCGGCTTGATTGTTTTTAATAAAAATAAAAAAAAAACACCAACAAATTTCAAAAAGATACAAATAATTTAATTTGAGAGGGATTTAGGATGGAATGTAAAATGACGTAACTACCCCTGTAGTTTGAAGAATCTGAATATAAAAAATCATTCAGTTGCCGGGACTTGAACCCGTGTCTCTCGGGTGAGAGCCGAATATCCTAACCAACTAGACTACAACAGATTTTGATTTAAGTTTTCTGTATTTGTAATTAAGTACTAATATATATAATTTAGAGAAAGTCTAACCTTATAAATCCAATACGCTGAATCTGATTCGCGTAACATTTATCATGATCTATAAAACCTAAAATTACGCATAAAAAGAAATACAATTAATACTTGAAAAAAATATTTAAAAGTCACAAGCTCTAGCAGTATGAGCAATTAAATGGCGCACGAAGGATTAAAACGGTTTTGTTTTATTATAACGGACCAAACTCTAAATGTTAAAAGTTATTCTCTAATATGTATTGTTTACAATGTCGCGTGACTAGATACGATTCATGTAGCATTTATAACTAGCACGAGAACATGCATGTTGTTGGATACACGAATAAACTATATAGTGATCATAAAATCGCAATCTTTATTATTACATGTGTGTAATTTTTCTATATATGACTATATAAGGCTATAAGTGATGCATACACAAAAGCAACTACTTTCGTGATTTCTTATTAAAGAATCATATTAGTGTTTAAATTCAAAAAATTATGTCACAGTTGACTTATGAAGTCAAAACAAACTTTTTTATACATTAACAATATGTTTTTAAGTTCAACATATTTGCTTCTTTAAGAATAAATCTAACATGGTACAGTCATATCATGTTGCAAAAACAGGTAATTTGGACACAGGTAATTTAAATTCAAAAACACTATGTTGATAATGCTAAAACAGGTAATTCGGACACATTTACTCACTGTTGCAAAAATCCCGACTAGGCATCGATTTATCGCTAGTTCCCACTTCACTGATTAATTTTGGGCTAGTCAGCCAATTAATCGGCCAATGGTCAAATCCAGCCAAAATCATGATTAATCGGACTTAGCCGGCATTTCTGATGAGGTGTTGGCCAAAATCAGCAGTTTCCTGTGATATTTCGGCCAAAATCAGCGGTTTTCTACGAGATTCAAGCAAAGATCGACGGTTTCTAGCGAGATTCCAGCTAATTTCCGACCAAAATGCGCTTGTGTATGTATAAAACTGAAAATTACATATAAAAATGTGCGTATGTATATATAAAACAAAAAATTATGCATTAAAGTCCGATTCGATTAATCCCAATTAATCCTGATTAATCGCTAGTCCCCACCTCACCGCCATTTACTTATCAACATGTTTATTCAAGTTATAAGCTTTGATCGTCTACAACAGAAAAAATAACAAATATAGCTAATAATAAATACGCTAAGCGAATCAAAAGTAACACACGATACTCAGAATCGACCCAAAAACATCATATATAGCTGCATTTAAATTTTAATTCTTGGATTTAACAGCAATAACAAACCACCAAAACTCCGAACCTAGCGGTTCTACCTTCTCTCCCCTCCATCTAATTAAATGATAATAGTAACAATAATAATGCTAGCTAACGCGATAAACATAAACTTACACCTTGCATAAACAAAGAGAGAACATATACATAACAACTTCTCGTTTTCATTGACCAAACAAATAGAAACCCAGCACATACGACAGACCACCTTACTCCTTACGACTCCATTGCAGGCTGCACAAACTCAAGAACCATTTGCTTCTTCACATGTTCAGGAAGTAACCTGTGAACCAACTCCGCGGATGCTCCTGATAGCTGAACCACCAGAAAAAAAAAGTTTAGAAAAATTAAAATCTTGAGTAAATTACACTTTCGTCCTTAAGTATATGGCGAATTTCAGGTTTCGTCCTTAAACTAAGGATACAACAGATTGTCCTTTATGTTCAAATTTGTTAACATGTCTCATCCTTTCCACCAACGGGTGTTAAATTTGTCCGTTAAGAACCTTAAAAGACTAAAATGATCAGTTTTGCCCTCATGTGCAATGAAGACAAATTGATGACTGAACTTAGGAACAAATTTAACATCCGTAGTGAAAAGAATGGAACTCGTAAACAGATTTGAACATAAAGAACCGGCCATGTTATATTCTTAGTTTAAGAACAAAACATGAAATTTGCTATATACCTAAAAGACGAAAGGTATCACTCAAATATCTTTTACTAAAAGCGCTTAATGTAAACATAGATTACCTCTTGTTTGAAGTCAAAGAGCGGAGGTAACGGTCGACCATTCGGTAAGTGAACATTAGGTAGGCGTAACTCATCAAAGAACGGATGTGCCAATGCTTCAAGCTAATTACGGGTAAATTAATTAATATGATATACAAGCAAGAGAATATTTTATGGAGTTGGTTATAACTAACTAACCGCACTGCAGCGAAGATTTGGAGAGTATTGTAGGAGGCGAGAAGCAAGATCAATGGCTTCAGGAGGCATCCGTTTTTGGAAAACCTTATACAAACAAACAATTGGTTGCAATTTACATTATCCAACAAATATTAACACTTGTTATTGAAATAGTACCTTATGCCACGGGAAACCTTTTATTTGAGGAAACCTGAAATCATTGTAGTTTGGATTCATACAGCGAATTTCTTCTCGAGTTGGCGTGCCCAAAACCTGACAAAAACCGGTCATATTTAGCGAAACGAGTCGTTTTTGGGTCGGCTTGTTTATTACTTAAATTTAAGAAAGAATATGTTTTTTGTCATATCAACTGATTGGTTATTTTGTGAAAAATTTAGAAGTTAAAAGACAAATGAAATCCGGTTTTATAGTTTAAATGTAATTATTTTATATCCATTTGTATTTTTGTTCTTAAATTTTCGAGTATTAATATGCAAAAGAGTAAAATCAAAATTTCCGGTAAAAGAAGGGTCGTATTTGTGTCAACCTTAGAACACGTTTAACTAAACAGGCCGTGTTCAAGTCGGCACGTTTAACCCACCTATTTTTATAAATTTAAGAAAAAAATATGTTTTATATCGTATTAACTAATTGGGTATTTTATGCCAAAATACCCATGTTAAAATCTGGTTTTATAGTTCAAAATATTGAGGTTATTTTATATGCATATGTATTTTTATTGGAACTGTTGTATTTTTCAACTATTAATATGTCAAAGAATAAAATAAAATTTTAAGGTCAAATGAGCAGTGTCCGTGTCAACCTGCGAGCACTTGTATTATGTGTCTGACACGATTTTTGAGTTCAGGTCGAATTACCAGTTATTAGGCTCGACCCGCCAACCCACAAATCATAACTCAAGTTTTAAAAGATAAAGCCTCACCTTAATGATCTCCACAAGTTGGTCCACTGCATTTTCTCCAGGAAATAGTGGCTATAACATATATAAGCCCATTAAAACTAGTTAAATAAGTTTTCATTTTTACAATAACGGTAATTTATGACAACGCTTAAATTACCTGTCCGAGAAGAAGTTCAGCCAGAATGCAACCAGCAGACCAAATATCAATTGAAGTTGTGTATTCGGTTGCACCAAAAATGAGTTCTGGTGCACGATAGAAACGTGAACATATGTATGATATGTTCTGTTCTCCTGCCACCTAACCATAGTCAAACATCCAGTCAAATACGATGCGTGAAACACAAGACATAATCAAGTATTTATTGAAACTTTCCTAATGTAGAATCTGGAATTAAATGACAGATAATGCCTATAAAGTCCACTAACCATGCAATTGTGTTCATCTACACCAGAAAACTTTTATATTTAGGTCGTGTGGGAAATCAACGGGGTGGCACGTGTGCTTTACTTAAAAAAAATCCATGCATCAATTAAAGTTTACAGCGTTTTTTTTTAATTAATAAGAAAACAAAGTACAGGGCATAATGGTCATTTGTAATTTATGGGTGTAACTGAACAAACAAACGTACCCAGTATAATCTCATATTCTCACTCATAGCGTGGCTATTTTTAAGGTATGGGAAGGGTGTGGTGAGGACAAGCTTTACCTCTATCTCCCACCCCTTTTACATGTACGGTACAAAGTATATGAATCCAAGGTCCCTACAAGTATACATAAGTACTAATAGTAGAAACTTAAACTACCGCTAACATACAGGGTCTACGAATAAACTATACCAAAAACGAATTATCATTTCTTTTATTCCAAACAATCAATCTTCATGTTTTATTAGGCAAATGAAAGTTTATACACACACATATAGGATGTGAAGAAGTAACTTACCAGCATTTTCGCGCTTCCAAAATCACAAATCTTGACTTGGTGAGTCAGAGGGTTGACCTACATGAGAACAAATACGTAAGCCCTAAAAGATTCATTAAAACAACACTGAATATAATAATAATAAACACGCACCAAAACGTTCTGAGGCTTCAAGTCCCGGTGGCATACTCCAGCAACAGTATGCATGTACGCAAGCCCCCTAAAGATCTACAACTTTCACTAGTTAGTTCCTGAGAAAAATATATATAAAAAAATAAAAAATAAAAAACTTGTGATGAAAGGAAAAAAAAGCTCACTTGATATGTGTACAATTTCACATAAATGAGGGGCATACTAGAGTGTAGCACATTCTTATAATTTTCCAAAACTCCATACACAGTCTCCGGGACATAATCCATTACTAGTTTGAGAAACACATCGTCCGTGCTTGTAGTTGAAAAGAAACAATGTTTTAAGGAAACAATGTTTGGATGGTCCATTAAGCGCATTAATTGCAATTCACGGCTCTTGTATCTTTTGTCTTGCAAAACCTTTTTAATAGCAACAGTTTCTCCAGTTTCTAAGCATTTTGCCTAAAAATAGTAAAAGACTATAAGAATAAAAAAAATAATAAAGCATAGACATATAAAGTAAAAAAGGTTTCAAGGAGAGAAAAACTATACTTGAAAAACAGTTCCAAATGATCCGGTTCCTACAACACGCTCCGCCATGTAACTAAGAGTCTGCACGAAGTTAGAATAATCACTTTTCTAAATATTCTTACGATATTTACGCACAGCGCATAAATGTTTCCAAAAATACTAACAAAAGAACTATTTCTATTTGCGGCTATACGCACGCTTTGGATTGATACGCTCCAAAGTCCAAACACACCTCCACGTAAACAATTACAATACCAATAACATAAAGAAATCCGTACAATACTTTATAAAATCATAATTTACCAATCAAACAAGATTCACCCTAATGACCCAAAATCGTACACTAACATTTAGATCAAGGATACATACCTGCTTCGGTTCGCCATTCTTGCCTCCAACCGTTGTTGTTATGATATGACCGGCTTCTGAAGCTTCATTCCCATCAAGAACGTGCGCCGACATTTTCTGAAACATTTATCAATCAATTTAGTCTTAGTCAAACAATAACGTTTTATCGTACTTTTTTTAATATCCAGCATTACCGCGTTAGTTCTACACTCGCTTAAACAACAATTTTCCACTTGTTAACATAACCAAAAACATCCCAAATAACCATCTTTCACATTCCATTCAACCATAAAAACAATTTAACAACTTTTAACAAACTATATACAAATCAACCCCAAATTTCAAACCCTAATTCCAAACCCTAATAACAAACCCTAGAACACCCAACTGGCCAAATTAGCAACATTCATACAAATCAAACCCTAACCCAATACAAGAAACACAAAGACTAAAACAATTAAAAACTTTTACCTCAGTTCTTGACACCAGAGCAATGGTTGTTGATTTGACAGAAAACCCAGAATTTATAGAGGCGAATTGGAAGTGGGTGTATGCATTCTGAGGTGTGGCAAGAATATTGTGTGACAAAATAAAGATTCCACCTTTTTGAATGAAATTTAGGAAGAAACAATTACATGTGAATACAGCCTACACTGTGTTTTGGTGTGTTGTTTTTGAGGTCATGAGAGAGGCTCAGTTTATTATGGCTTTAATTCATAAAAAGACTCTTTTTTTTTTCTTTTTTATTGTTTGTGAATAATAATCATGCCTTAGAGGTTATGATTATAGGTTTGTATGGCTCATGTGAAATTGTGAATAATATGGGCATGGAATGTGTGTTTTATAATATTGAGTTTCCTTTTATTTTTACCTAATTTATAATGAAATATAACAAAAAAAATCATTGCCTTTTAAAATTAGTATAATGTATTGTTTTTTTTTATTGTAATAATTGTGAAGGGTGAAGAAGATGAAAACTCCATGGTTTTATGTTTTATAGTATTTGATGAAGGTGGAAGTTTGAAAAACTGGTCGATTGTTGAATTGATTGTGATGTTTTACTGACTAGGCTAATGGACTGATGATAAGGCGTGGATTAAGTTGTATTTAATTTTAAGGATATTTGGATATTAAATAAGATTTGATTTTACTAAATGAAGGTTTGGAATATTTTTATTGTTACAATGATTATGTTTAGAATAATTAAAGTAATATATTATTTGCTTAAAAGGAAAAAGAATTAAGATGTGAATTTCTTTAAGCGAAAGTAATTTAAAAACAAGTTGGGGAAGCATGTTATTTATCCATATAGAAGTTATTGTCATATGAAAATTCATCTAGAGACAACACATGTTTTTGGGGCAAGCAAGGCCGCAAGGGTAATTTTCTCCTCGCCATAATTACATGTAATGTAAAGATAAATAATTACGTAAATTATATGAGAATTACAGTAATACATGGTTACGTACTACATATATACATAACTTATAAAACTAATTACGTAACTTATTTTATAATTACGTCACTTATTTTCACAGTCACACACGTTATACACATAATGCATATTGGTTTTAGAAAAATCCATTTTTTTTTAATTATAAAATTTATAGCAATAAGGTACAATTTAAAGAAAACTTAATGCTCGTCTTTAATGTGTAATTTTTTTAAATAAATATAGTTGTGTAAAAAATTTATGGGCGTTTAACAAAAATGAGAGAATTTAAAAAAAGTCAATAAAGAAAGACTATACTCCGGCTCTTTCTTGCATTGAAAATTTATAATGTGATATCTATCAATGGATAAAATTAGAATACAAAGGAAGACAAAAATGAGAAATGTGTGAGAAATGTTTTTTATCACACAAAAAACCCTTAAAAATAAATTCAAAAAATAAAATAATAATAAAATCATAACTCAAAATATAAATAAAAAACGAAAAAATTTTAAAACTAAAATGTTTCCGCCATCATTCTCGTTAAAAAATAATAAAAACTTGACAAAAAAATACACAATGACGAGATCAAAGACACAGTGACGAAATGAATAAAAGACACAATTATAACTAAAAAAGACACAATATATCGCAAAATATAACACAATGCCAAACAAAATATAGTACAACGTTGAGTAATATAACACAATATAAAGAAAAAAAACACAATGTCAAAAGCCTCTTCTATCATAACTCAAAATTTAATAAAAAAATAGAAAAATGTAAAAACACAACAATGTTTCCACCGTCGTTCTCGTTCTAAAAAAGATGGAAAAAAAAACCCAGACACAATGGTGAGTGAAAAAAATCATTGTGTCTTTTTGTTTATTATTGTGTTTATTTTCGTCATTGATTATATTTTTTTTTCTTGATATTGTGTTATATTATTCAATATTATGTTATCTTTTGTTCGACATTGTGCTATATTTTGTGATATGTTGTGTTTTTTATATTTATAATAGTATATTTTGTTCATTTTCGTCATTGTGTGTATTCGTTGTTTTTTTGTGGCCACAAATCCTCCCCCACACTTCTTATTTGTATTTCCTTTGTATTTTAACCGTTCACGTAACTGTTTTACGTTTTGTACAATTAGGAGAGTTTGTATTTAAACAGTTTTTATATATAAGGTCAGGTTATTCTACAAAAGTGAATAAAAATGAGAAATATATTTGGCCACACAAAAAAATCCCTCAAAAAATATATCAAAAAAAGAATAAAAAATCATAACTCAAAATTTAATAAAAAACCGAAAAAAAATAAACACAACAATATTGTTTTCGCCGTCTTTCTCGTTCTAATAAAAACATAATGGTAAGTGAAAAAGATCATTGTGTCTTTTTGTTTATCATTGTGTTTTGTGTTTATTTTCGTTATTGATTATATCTTTTTTCTTGGCATTGTGTCTTTTTACTTTATACTGTGTTATATTACTTAAAATTGTGTTATATTTTGTTCAGCATTGTGTTATATTTTGCGATCTATTTTGTCTTTTTTAGTTATAATTGTGTTTTTTGTTCATTTCGTTATTGTGTCTTTATCTCGGCATTATGTCGTTTCGTCAATTTTTTTAACGGGAATGATGACGGAAACATTTTAGTTTTTATTTATATTTTGATTTATGATTTTATTTATTTATTTTGAATTTATTTTTAAGGGTTTTTTGTATGGTCAAAAATATTTCTCATACTTCTTATTTTTATATTTCTTTCCTTTGTATTTTATGTTACCTTTTACACATTTTTAGAAAACATTTTTGTGCATGCGGGTCCAAGTTCAAATCTTGGAAAAACTATTTTTAATTTAAAAGAGGATAAACATGGAAATAAAATAAAATAAAATAAAAGTAATAAAAGATATAATAACAAAAATAAAAGATAATGTCATGCTCTCCAGCATCATATTGTCAATCTACTGAGATCTAGTAAGCCTATAATCCGTCGAATTAAATTGGTTGTGTGTTGTTTAAGGATGACCTCGGTATTATACCGATACCAACGGGTACCGATCTCGTATTTCTTAAAAACTTGGTGTCGTTACCGGTAACGAATCTATACTGGTATCGTAGGCAAAATTTCGGTAAATATCGGTACCTACCGACCCCGAAACCTTGAATAGTTGCCTAGTTGGTACCAAGCACGGTACACATTTTGATATCAGTATCCAATACGATTTGTTTGTTGTTCATGGTATGGTCAGCCGGCTCAATCCTATGACGAAAAGAGTGGATAGAGCCGAAGGTAAAAGATGGACCTAATGCCATCAAACATGGTACCTTTTCAAGGAGTCTTCGTTTCTTACATTTGACTAGTATATTGTATATAATATTATTAATTTATTATATTATGTTCTACAACATGTCTTAATTTCCTTTTTTTAATGATAAAACTTTAAGTATGTTCCTGTGATATAGATATCAAGCTGGAGTATGATTTTATTTCATTTATACAAGCATACAACCTTTTTGATATTAGATTTTTATATATTATTATATTCGTGTGAGAATAACTATGACAAGGTTTTAAAAAGTTGGTAATTTTTAAAGCAGAAAAATTATTTATTATTTATTTTATATTATAACTGCAGATAACTTATCATCCTGATTTTTGTTATATCAAATACAACACTTGGGTTCTGTCGATCATATTATAATGATGTGTCTTCCATTTTGAACATTAAATAAATACTGAAGAGGTATGTACCCGCCTCAACATCGAGCGGGGCGGGTCAACCCACAAGATATATACAAGACATTAGAAATCAAAGATATTATCAAGGCACAAAGCCAAAACTTATGCGCACAGCGCATATCGCATATGCTCAAGCATCACATGCTTGCACATATCACATATGCTCACGCATCACATATGCTCATGCATCACATATGCTCGCGCGTATCACATGCTCACGCATCATATATGCTTATGCATATCACATCGTGCGTGGTGCATCCGCGCGCGGCGCATATCACATGCTCGCGCATCATACATGCCCACCCATATCACAGTTGCGCAAGGCGCAGCTGCGCGTGGGACATCCGCGCGTGACGCGTATTACATGCTTGTGCGTATCGCATCTGCGCATGAAATATCTGCGCGTGAGAATAAAGAGAAGACATCGCGCATCCTCAGGATGGGCGCATATCACACATGCACATAATCAACCTCGTCCTTATCCAAATCAGGATTAGGGCAACCTTGATTGTGCACGTCAGACAACCTTCTAGAAGGCATCTTTTTAAGGAATAAGGATATGCTGATGTTGACAGCTGCTAAATGAAAGGTGGACAGCTCAGCATGACTCATGGGTTACCACGTGATCATAACCAATGAAAAAGCACCAGGTGTCTCCAGGGACACGTGGCGCAAATCGATTGGAGGAGACCAACAAAACCCTAATTTGGTCTCAGCTCAATCAGTGGAAACCCTAGCACTATAAATACATCATAACGTACACAATTACAGACACATTGATTCACATTGAAGCATATTCAATCACATAATCATACAGAGTAACATACAGTATTCAGCTATTAAGCAATACTCTCCAAATTCCCTTACTCTCACATTATCATCTTCTCCTACATATACTTATTCTCACGCCGGAGGGTTATCCCAAAGAGGACCCCTCTGTCCCTTTCTGAGGGGTAAGTAACGGCGCTGTTCATTTTGTAGGTGGAAGAACACAGATCCAGAAGAACCATCGGTGAAATAGTATAATCACACCCGAGGAAAGTAGATCTGCTACCAGTGAGTAGATCCACGTTTCTTCATTGGCGCCATCCACTGTTACATCGGCAATCAGATCTCATCAGATCTACATAAAAAAAATCAATCACCATGGTTTCTGGCGTTCGTAACGTTGATCAAGCTCTGGAGGATATTGAACGTGAGGGTGTTAACGACGGACAGCAGGTTCTGAGGGTTCCGCGTGATTCTACGCGTACCACCAGCAACCGTCCCTTCGTCACAACCCCTCACGGCCAGACTGAAACTCCTCCAGACGATCTCACGTTACAAAATCTTGCCGGCGCGAAACAGAAAGGACCAATGGGTCCAGAAGAAGAAACAAATGATCCGAATGAATGGCTCATAAACGAGCAGCGGCGTCTGATGGAAAAGTACAATGAAATGGTCAAACAGAAAAAGCTAGCCGACCAAACACAAAGGCAAGCGTTTGATAAGCAGACTACAAAAAGGCCGCGCGCGCCGGAAGAAGGACATTCTGTTCACACTGCACACACTGAGTTCAGTGATGAAGAAGTGCATAGCATGAGGAAGACGCGGGATACTCATGCAGGAGGCTCACAGCTCCGCGCGCCTGTGAACATGGCGCCTGGAGCCAGAGCCGACCTGGATCTGCACATGCCGTACAGCCCACCAGTCAGAGGGCAAGTGGACGTAACCACACCCTACAGACCAGCCATCTTGGTGAAACACTCAAAGTTCACTGCGCGCATCGCGCAGGCTCCCATCCAGCACAAGACCAAGATGCCAAGTGGTTTGGGTAAATATGACGGCACGACAGATCCAGACGATTTCTTGCAAGGTTTTTACAACACGGGAAACCTAGAGAGCTGGACGATGCCAACATAGTGTCATATGTTTGCTCGCTGCCTAACGGGCGCGGCGCGGGTATGGTTCGAGAGCTTGCCGACTGGGCAAATTGATGGGTTCGAGGAACTATTAGAAAAGTTCCAAGCCCACTTCGTACAGCAGCGCAGGCACACGCGCGATCCTGATGACATCATGCACTGCGTACGCAGGAATGATGAAACGATTGAAGATTACATCACTCGGTTCAATCAGGAGTCTTTGACAATCGGAGGTATAACCGAGCAACTCCTGCGCGTGGCCTTTATACAAGGCGCGCGCAGTGATCAACTACGACGAGCTCTCGTAAGCAAAGATGGCATGCCCACCACGTAGGCCAAGTTAATGGAGGCATCGCGAGTTTTCACGAGAAATGAAAAACAGATTGCCCAAGATAGGGCAAGAGAAAGAGCGCATCAGGCTGAATCACCGCGCAGCAAAGAGAAGAGGGCCAAACAGAACTCTGTATGGTCCAGGTTGCAGCCAACAAGTTTTTCTTCCGCAGAAAAGCAAGCGCAACCAAGCTCACCCGAGCCCCAAAAAGATGTTCGTAATCGCGGGGAGGGTGACAAGAGGGAGGGCGGCAGAGATCCAAGCAGACCTCTGCCAAGAATATGGACTCCCCTCACTAAAACACCTTCACAGGTGTTAAGTACTGAGAATGTCCAATTCAAGCCCCCCAAGCAACTACACTACAAGGGACCGCAAAACAGTGGCAAATATTGTGAATTTCACAGGTCCCCGGGCCACAACACCGACGCATGCCATCATTTAAAGGATGCGATCGAGAAGGATGTAAAATCAGGCAGGCTGGCTCACTTGGTGAAAAACCAAAGAATAGAAGATGAGCAACCGGAGGGAGCCTCTGCCAGCAAGAAATACAAAAGAATCTGTGTGGCTGAGGGGGGACGACAAGGGCAGACGTCAAAAAAGAGAAGCGCGCAAATCCACGGAGATTGGCGCGAACAGCAAGTCATCTTCCCAAGAATCAGGGGAGGCCCTTCAATCAGCAGTCCTCTCGTCATCACCACACACATTGCTCATTACGAAGTGTCAAAAGTCCTGGTGGACACTGGAGGCGAATCTGACATTATGTATGAGCAATGTTTCAGAAAGTTAGACCCGGCAGACCAAGCGCGGCTCGAAATTGTGAACGCACCAATCTGTGGTGTTTCAAATGAAATGATCCATCCCCTAGGCCAGATTCAGTTTGAACTAACTATGGGGGATGATGAGCACAAGCGAGCCGAAGTTGTCAACTTCTTGGTCTTGCCCACCACGTCATGCCACAATATGATCCTGGGTAGGGGAACGATTGCCCAATTTAATGCTGTACCGTCGCCAGCGCACGGCGCATTGGGGTTCCCTACACCAACAGGCGTAACATTTGTTTACCGCGATCATTTGTGCGCAGTGACAAGTACGCCGCGGGAAGGGAGAATGAAACTTCCAATGGCGGACAATGCGCCAGAGAAGTGGATTTTAAACCCAAAATTCCTAGAGCAAACGGTCACAATTGGCGCTACCATTTCAGACGAAACGAGATTGAGAATGAAAAGGTTGCTCACAAAATACACGTCGGTTTTCGTGTGGCAACACTCCGATATGACTGGGGTCCCGCGAGACTTGGCGCAACATTCTCTTAACACATTCAAGTCGGTGGAGCCAATTGCTCAGAAAAAGAGAATCATGGGGGATGAAAAGGCGAATGCCATGAATGAGCAAGTTGAGGACCTGTTGCGCGCAAACATCATCCGCCCGATCCGATACCAGACGTGGGTAGCCAATCCTGTGATGGTAAAGAAAAGCAACGGGTCATGGAGGATGTGTATTGACTTCAAGGACCTCAACAAAGCATGTCCGAAAGACTGTTACCCCCTCCCAAACATCGACGCAAAGGTGGACTCCGTGGCGCCATTCAAGCTCAAATGTTTCCTGGATGCCTACAAAGGCTATCACCAGATTCAAATGGCACCACAAGACGAAGACAAGACTGCCTTCAGAACCGACAAGGGTGTTTTTTGTTACACAAAAATGCCCTTTGGTTTAAAGAATGCGGGCGCCACCTATCAGAGACTTATGGATTCGGTTTTCAGTGAACAAATCGGAAGAAATCTAGAAGTCTACGTTGATGATTTGGTGATCAAGAGCAGGGAGGAGAGACAAATGCTCAAAGACATCGAGGAAACTCTTCAGCGCCTAACGGAAGTTAACATGAAGCTCAACCCGAGCAAATGTGCTTTCGGCGCCGAAGAGGGGAAATTTCTTGGTGTAATGGTCACTAAGGATGGTTTCAAGGTGAACCCTGAAAAGGTGGAAGCCATCCTTGACATGCCTTCACCATCCACCATGAAAGAGGTTCAGAAGCTGAATGGTAGATTGGTGTCAATCAACAGGTTCCTAGCGAACCACGCCAGCAAATCTACTCCATTCGTTAACACTTTGAGGAACTGCTTGAAGAAGAGCCAATTCAAGTGGACGCCTGAGGCTGAGCAAGCTTTCAGTGAGATAAAAGAATGTCTCATAAAGCTGCCCGCGCTAACAGCTCCACTTCCTGGCGAAACCCTTACATTGTACTTGTCAGCTGGAGACCGCGCCATCGGCGCAGTATTATTGGTGGATCGCAGGGGGATCCAAACGCCAATATACTATGTGAGTCGGGTGCTGACAGACCCTGAGACGCGCTATTCAATCATGGAAAAGTTAGTTTTGTCACTAACACACGCGTCGCGCAAACTTCATAGGTACTTCAATGGTCATCCTATTGAAGTTCTGACTGGTTACAACATCCAGCAAGTCTTGCGACGCCCCGCGCTCTCCGGAAGGCTGACAAAGTGGGCGCTGGAATTAGGTGAACACACGATCACCTATAAGCCCCGTCCAGCAATAAAGGGTCAGGTTTTAGCGGATTTCATCACGGAAATCCCAGAGGGAAAGATTGAAGAAGCTCAACGCGAGGTAGACCCTCCGCGAGCAAATGATGAAGAAGATGTTTGGAGGCTATTCACTGATGGAGCCTCCAACAGCGAAGGGTCCGGCGCAGGTCTCAAACTGGTGGACCCTGATAATCATGAATATACTTATGCTATTAGGTTGGACTTCAAGAGTACCAACAATGAGGCTGAGTATGAAGCCCTGCTGGCTGGTCTGCGCATTGCGCGCAAGTTTGGAGTTAAAAGGCTAGAGGCCCATATTGATTCTTACTTGGTAGCTGCTCAGGTCAACGGCCTTTATGACGCCAAGGAGAACACAATGCCTCTATATCTAGAGCAGGCAAAAAAGCTCGTTGAGCAGTTTGACTTCTTCAAAATCATACACATCTCGCGCAGCGAAAACAAGTCCGCTGACGCGTTGAGTAAGATGGCATCAACTAATTTTGATCACTTTGGCAAAGATGTCAGGGTGGAAGTGATGAGCAACCCGTCAGTGCAAACGCAATCTGTCCTTGTAATTCATACAACCCCTTCATCCTGGATAACTCCAATAATGAAATTCCTGAAGGAGGGGAAGTTACCGGACGATCGCGCACAGGCGAGAAAGATAAGACACAAGGCGCAGAACTATGAACTACTTGATGGTACATTATATCGACGCTCTTATCTTGGACCGCTCATGAAATGCCTGGATGCTGAAGAAGCAAGCTATGTGATTAGGGAGATTCACGAAGGAATCTGCGGAATACATGCTGGCCCGCGCATGGTGGTTGCCAAGGCAATGAGCTCAGGCTACTATTGGCCAGGCATGTACTTGGATGCGCTAAAAGAAATCCAAAAATGCAAGGCATGTCAGAGCTACGCGCCAAACACCATGCGGCCAAAAAACAACTTGATTCCAGTAACCTCCGCATGGCCTTTCCACAAATGGGCCATTGATATTGTGGGGCCCCTGCCGCAAGCGCAAGGGCGAGTGAAATTTTTGGTAGTGGCGGTAGACTATTTCACAAAGTGGGTTGAGGCCAAGCCACTAGCAAAAATCACAGCTGAGGCGATGAAGCAATTTATCTGGAGCCACATCATTTGCCGTTTTGGCCTTCCTATGGAAATTGTGAGCGACAATGGCAAACAATTCACTGACAGGAAGATATCCAACTGGCTCAAAGAATTGCACATCAACCAAATCTTCACTTCGGTCTACCACCCTCAGGGGAATGGCCAAGTGGAGCGCGCGAATCAAAGTTAGTTAAATGGGCTGAAGAAAAGGTTGAAGGGAGAATCCCATTCTTGGGTCGAAGAGTTACCTAATGTCCTGTGGGCGCACAGGACATTAAGCAAAACTAGCAATGGCGAATCCCCGTTCAGCCTAACCTATGGGACAGAGGCTATGATCCCAGCAGAAATTGGATGCCCATCACATAGGGTACTCATGATGAGCAAGACTGATAACGAGCGCGAAAGAAGATTAGACCTCAACTTGCTTGAAGGGCGCAGAGAAGCGGCTATCATCAATGAAGCCAAATACAAGAAAAAGCTGGAAAAATATTATAATCAGCGCGTTAAAGAATGCCACTTCAAGAAAAATGATTTTGTCCTTCGAAACAATGAAGCTAGCCGCGCGATACCCCCAGGAAAAATGTCCCCCAATTGGGAGGGACCTTATCAAATTTCAGAAGAATTGGGGAAAGGCGCGTACACTTTAAAAGATTTGAATGGAAAAAAGATACCGCGCGCGTGGAACGCAGCACAGCTTAGAAAATGCTTCATGTAAAAATTCGAATATGTAATCAAGGCTTTTAAGCCATCATGAATGATGATTCGCGCTATCTTTCAATATTTGTTCTATTACCTTTGCATACATGTTTCACACTTCCTTTATTAATTTGGAGCAATATGACAACACTATATTGACTTCAAAACAAAATAAAACGAAGTAAAACATACATGCGCGAGCCTTAGCTCAAACGCGTTAACGAGTCTTAACTCTAAAACGTCAGGGCCTTAGCCCAAACCTACGAGCCTTAGCTCAAACACGTTAATGAGTCTTAACTCTAAAAACGTCAGGGCCTTAGCCCAAAACAAAGAGCCTTAGCTCAAAACACTCACAAACATCCATCTTACATCCCGCGCAGCCTGATCATAAAAATCCCTAAACACAACTAAGGCAAAGTACATGCCAAATCATAGTTGTTAAGGTCTCAGGTCGAGGTCGCGCGCGGAATCATAGTGGATATCTGAGTAACACATGCTGACATGTAATGGCTAAAATTCATAATTCCATATAAAAAACGCGCGACAACGACGTGCAAAAAAGGAATAGTGAAAAGTCATCGATCGTGTCAGCATAAACAAGATACTGCGAAACCACTTACAAAATAGGACTATGGTTAAGTAAATAATTTCCTTACAACCTTGTTCTTATTTTAACGTGCAAGCATATCTTATATCTATACAAGCAAACATGAAGAGATGAATGGAAATGCGCAAGATGTGAAAAAAGGAAAACAAATTTCATTCCATAGCATTGAAATTTACAAGTGTGATGAGTTACAAATTACAAGTATAACAAAAAAAAAAAAAAAAAAAAAAAATTAGAAAGATGAAGGGCTTCTCAAGTCTCCACGTCGACGTCAGCCACTTCATCACCCTCATCATCTCCCGCAGCATCTGGCGCGGCCCGCTCCTCATCTCCAAACTGACCATAGTCAAGTTCTTCCTCCTCAATGGAGTCTTCTATCACGACGGTGTCAGGAGCAGATTCTTTCGCCGCGCCAGAGCCGCTGGCAGGGGTAACATCCCCCGCGCCACCATCATCGCTACCAGCCCTCTCGCATTCATCGAGCAACTTCTTTAGCGCGCCGAGGTCGGGCTGGTCAGCAAGCGCAGCTATCTGCAAATCATTAGAAAAGTATTGAGTACAAAACACTTGGAAAATTAATCAAGAAAAACTCATTAAGGTCAAGGTACCTGCACAAGGATGGGGATGGGTGTATTCATATACTTCTCCCCCACCGCGGCCATGTCCGCGCAGGCCGCGTCACTCTTGTAAGGGTAGTCGGATGGGTTCTTCTTCAACATGCCATATTCATACCCATCCGTAAACCCTTCAGCTCGACCCACCAAGCGCGCGGCAGCATTGCAGTCCATCACAAGGGCTTGAAACTCGGCAGAATATTTCATCGCCAAAGCGCAACGAGTCATGCCCTGTGACACCAGCCATTGGCGATCCTGCGCGAGGCCAGCAACAGACGTCTCGAGGGCAGGAACCTGGGAGTTTAATAACTCAACAGTTTCCTTGGTCTTTTTTAGCTCCTCATTATCAGACGCTGCTGCCGCCAAAATTTTTTCTTTCTCCGCCTGCGCAGCATCAAGTGCTTCCTGGCTAGACGCTGCCGTCGCCAAGGCCTCATCTCTATCGGCCTGCGCGGCCGCCAACTCCTTCTTCAGGCGCGCAACCTCACTCTCCAGTGATGATTTCTCAGTGATACTCTGGACGATAGCTTGGTCATGCGCCTCCGCCTGCTGTTCCAAGACACGCACTCTCCGCGCGTACTTGGCAACTTCGGCCTCCGCCACCTGCTGCTTCTCCCGCGCAGCTTGGAGCTCATGCCCGCGCTTAATAAAGGCGGTGTTGGCACTTGCTCGGTTTTCGCTGAGCTCCGCCTGGAGTTTCTCAGCTCGTGCGCGAGCATCAGAAAGGTTCCAGGCAGCCACCTTAGCCTCTTGCTGGGCTTCCACAAGAGCATCGCGTACTTTAATATAATCACGACGAAGCTCCTGGGAGGCAGCAAAGAAAGCCGACCCAGCGAAAATGTGATCGTTGAGCAAGTCAGCGCGGGTGCGCCCCTCCTGATACCTCCTTTCAGTAGCAGGCACGGCATGAGCCCAGAAGTCCTCGCATACACCCATGGATTGGAAGGAACTGTCTTCGTTAATATTCCATCTCGGGCGGTAAACGTGGTCACCTTCCAGCAAAACACAAGAAATGTTCTAAGTCATAAAAACATACTTATATGGAAGTACGCGCAGCGGAGCAACAAATTAAAACATACCTGCGGGGATGAAGCAGAAAAGTCAGCGCCAGCCCCACCAGAAGTCTGCGCTGCGAAGTCTTGTGGCATCGCAGGGCTGGCACGGACTCCGAAGGAGTCTTCAGCTTGAGCTCCCTCATCCTCCTCATCTTCTTCAATCGGCCTCTTCTTCTGCGACCTGGAGGGCTCCAAACCAGTCTCGCGGAGAGGGCTGCGCGTAGGAGGAGGCGAGGGAGGTCTCGACGCCGCCAGTTCGGCGCGCAATACGGCTTCCTGCTCCTTTGTAATCCCAATAAGGGGAGACTCAGCACTAGCAGGAGCAGGAGCAGAACCAGCGGCGCCGGCAACGGCGCCAGGAGTGTCACCAGCAGCTTGTACGCCAGCTACAACTCCTATGAACAAAGCAACAACAAAAAATGGTTTATGACTTGATCAAAACAAAAAATTCAGAAGACAAATGCGCAAACATACCTTGGCGCAATTCTGTTCGCGCGGCGAACATCGCCATAAAGTTCATTCTACCCTTTTCTGAGGGTAGAACAGGGGACTTCGAAGCAGCCCCCGGCGCAGCCTCAGCACCCTGTTGCGCCTGCGGCTGATCTGCTACCGTCGCCGGTCCTGCAAACATTCAAATGAGAAAAGATTTAATAATAATTCAATCAGGATCGCCCTCATTGAACCATTATGGGTAAGCAAAGTGTACCTGTCGCAGGCGCGGCACTGCTTCTCTCTTCAGCCGCGCGAAGGGAGGAGGTCACGCCACCATACCTCAAGTGGACAGGAGGTCTGCCCACTCTCACAGGCAAGGAAGCTAAAGAAACCTTGGTGGTAAACACCTGGGTTTCCTCAGGTCCCTTCGTTTGAGCATGGGGATGAGCGACAGGGGTGTCATCTTTCTTCTGTTTCTTACTGCCCCCTGCGCCAGATTTCCCCTTAGCTTTGCGCTTTAGTAGGGGCGCCTCCTCTTCCTCCTCCTCCTCTTCCGCGAGCTCCAGCTCGTAGTTTTCGAGCGCATCTGCAAATACAAGCAACAGAACTGTTAATAAACTTTGGTATTCTAAAGGAATAAGCATAAGTGCGAAGGCTTACCAGGCGCGTCGCTATCAAAGTCAAATTCCAGATCCACAGGGATGAACATGTCATCGAAGCGATCTGGGAAACCAACCTCCCCAGCGCCAAGCGCGACGGAGCCACCCTCCACTTGATCATCATAAGCGGCGTGGATATAATCCTTGGTGACTGCGCAAAAACAAGTCAAGTGATATCAGCAAAAGAATTATGTTCGCGCAGAAAAAGAAATAAAGCAATGAAATAAACTTACACAACCCGTCGACTTGGATAACGGGCTCAAGCGCGCTGTCGGCCCACAGCTTACTCATGCCGACCCCCACCAGCGCCTCCTCGCGAATTTTCTTGGCGGGAGATGGTTCGGCGGTCAGTTTCTTAACCCAGGCGCCGGTTGGGTTCTTAATAACATCCGCATCCGCGGGCGCAGAATCGATCGCGCGCATCGTCATGCGGATGGGGATTACACCAGCCCTGATGTAGATGAACCTCTCAGACCAGTCATTAAGGCTCTTGAATGACACGGTGCTGCACTTAACCTTCTGACTGCGAGGAATAAAGGAGATCCAAGAATCTTGGATCTTGGGCTTGTAAAAAAATTGAAAGCGCCGAGGGGTGGGCTCCTCGCGCTGTGATTTGCACATGAACTCGAAATGAGTCATGCGCACAAGTCCAAACGGATGGACTTGGGATATATGAATCCCGAAAAACCGTAACACCGCGCCTACAAACCTTGTCATCGGAAGACGAAGGTTGCAGTGGGTGAAAAAATGGGTGTACAGTGAAATATAGCCGGGAGGCGGGTCCGCCGCCGTTTGCCCGGCCACAGGCAACATGCAGCCAAACACAGGGGGAAAACCCTGTGACGAGATGAGGCTGTCGAGATCGGCCTGCCTCAATTTGCAGGGGATTTCATTCCACCTTTTCGTGGCCTTGGTCCTCCCTACTTCCTCCGATGTGGTCTCAACAACCCTCTTCCCCTTGCCCTTTTGCTTCAATGTCGACATCACCACAGATTTCACACGGCGTCTTCGAGAGGCAATAGAGGTGATTGAGGGGTTAGAGGAGTCTGAACTATCAGACATACAACTGCAGCAGCAGATAATCGAGGATTCGAAACGATGAATACACTCAAATCAGAATATGAAAGGCAGAAATTCGAAAATTAGCAACAATGAAGATGAAGATAAAAAATTTCTTAAGGGCCTGCTTTTATAGGCCCAGGAGAGAGAAATTTGGCAACTGATCGGATTTCACGCGCCCCCACTCGCAGCTGTAAGCCAACGTGGTCGCGGCACGTGTCCTTGACACTGTTTGAGTGGACATGAAAACGTAACGGAACTGCCACGGAGCAGAGACGCGCCCCCACTCGCAGGTGCAAACCAATGCGAGCGCGACACGTGTTCAAGACAGCTGTGCGAGGGGACATGAAAGGCAACTGTAGCACCTCGAGCACACGAAACATCTGACACGTTTACGGCGCACGTCACCACCAACTAACCACGTGTTTGGACCCTTCGTTTCAACCAAATGGATAGAACTTCGCGCAACGGTGGAAACAACCAACAAAACGACAAAACCCCATTAAAAGACCAAATCAGTAAGTCTAATATCTATCTTACCGCGCTCGCGCGAGATAAGACACACATTAGACTGGGGGGGCTTGAAGAGGTATGTACCCGCCTCAACATCGAGCGGGGCGGGTCAACCCACAAGATATATACAAGACATTAGAAATCAAAGATATTATCAAGGCACAAAGCCAAAACTTATGCGCACAGCGCATATCGCATATGCTCAAGCATCACATGCTTGCACATATCACATATGCTCACGCATCACATATGCTCATGCATCACATATGCTCGCGCGTATCACATGCTCACGCATCATATATGCTTATGCATATCACATCGTGCGTGGTGCATCCGCGCGCGGCGCATATCACATGCTCGCGCATCATACATGCCCACCCATATCACAGTTGCGCATGGCGCAGCTGCGCGTGGGACATCCGCGCGTGACGCGTATTACATGCTTGTGCGTATCGCATCTGCGCATGAAATATCTGCGCGTGAGAATAAAGAGAAGACCTCGCGCATCCTCAGGATGGGCGCATATCACACATGCACATAATCAATCTCGTCCTTATCCAAATCAGGATTAGGGCAACCTTGATTGTGCACGTCAGACAACCTTCCAGAAGGCATCTTTTTAAGGAATAAGGATATGCTGATGTTGACAGCTGCTAAATGAAAGGTGGACAGCTCAGCATGACTCATGGGTTACCACGTGATCATAACCAATGAAAAAGCACCAGGTGTCTCCAGGGACACGTGGCGCAAATCGATTGGAGGAGGCCAACAAAACCCTAATTTGGTCTCAGCTCAATCAGTGGAAACCCTAGCACTATAAATACATCATAATGTACACAGTTACAGACACATTGATTCACATTGAAGCATATTCAATCACATAATCATACAGAGTAACATACAGTATTCAGCTATTAAGCAATACTCTCCAAATTCCCTTACTCTCACATTATCATCTTCTCCTACATATACTTATTCTCACGCCGGAGGGTTACCCCAAAGAGGACCCCTCTGTCCCTTTCTGAGGGGTAAGTAACGGCGCTGTTCATTTTGTAGGTGGAAGAACACAGATCCAGAAGAACCATCGGTGAAATAGTATAATCACACCCGAGGAAAGTAGATCTGCTACCAGTGAGTAGATCCACGTTTCTTCAAATACATATTTTTGTTTAATGTGAGACTTGAACCCTAACCACTTGGTTGGGACTCCATCTTAACAAACACATTGATACCATTAGTTCATTAGACACCAAGCCCTTTAGTATAATGGAGTGTGGATATTTTAGGGGTGTTTGGGATTCCTTGTTTTACCTCCTTGAAATTTTTTTTCCCAAAATTAATAAGTCAGGAGTTAAAAGGGTGAATTATAATTATAATCTCAAAAGTGAATAAATTAAACTTGGAGGGCCAAATTGGTTACTCTCAAATTCAAACAAAATGGACTTTATGTTGAAAGCCATGTATCACACTACCAAAGGTCCAAAACTCATAAAACTTCTACAGAAGTGTGTGTGTGTGAGTCGATGAAGTAAGAAAGAAGAAGAAATCACAAATATCTAGGTAAATTGAGGCTGAATTATTAATCACTAGGTGTTCCTAACAATCCATGTTGATTTCAAATCACTAAAACTCCATTGGTATGCATTTCTAAGTTCAAAATCGTCTAGTGACATGTGACTTAATGTGATGTGACTCTAGTTATGCCATGGTATGTTACGGAAAATTATGCGAAGTATGGAAAATGTATAGGGTTATGTACCCTTGGATAAGACAGTTCTTAAAACTTAGGAAAGATTGGAATTGATGACTGTACTTGTAGACCACACCGTATGAAAGAAAGAGATGAACCGTCTCAAAGCACATGGCGATGGTTTAACTACAATCAATGGTGAGGAATGAACATGAATACCAAAGACCATGACCGAAGCACAGAAGTTCAGGAGACGAGAATGCAAAGTCCAAATGAACTAATTATGTAACTGAGAAAGAAATGAGGAGGCACACTTGTCATAAGAAATCGAGCTACATCGAAAACTGTGGTGATTTGCAATAGGAGATTGTAATCAAATAGATAGCAATTCAAAAGAAGTCTAGACAAGAATCTGATGCCATGCTCAATAAGAAGAGGGGATACTATATAGGGGTATACTTCTTTGTTTTGTTTTTGTTTTTGTTTTTTTTTCCGTTTTACTTTGTGACTTCAATAAAGAGTTTTTCCTAGGTTGCTTTGTTGCAAATTAGATTGAATAGGCAAGGCCTTGAATTTGTATATGTATATCGCTTCCTTGAGTACAAACACATATTCTTGAACAACTTTGCTCGACTCTTAACAATTTTATTATTCAACTAGTTTTTCTGCCTGGTGCGTTGTGCCGGGGCAGTTGGCAAAACCCCATCGTTGAAAGACGGACGTTGGTAAAACCCAAGCGTTACGACGATGAATCGACACGAATTTGGTCAGTATCACATGTGGTTACGATATAGACACCATTGGTAAAATTTGAGCGTTAAACCCAAAAAATTAATTAGTCAAATTAACATATAATAAAGCAAAATATTTTAAACGATGTTTATTTGGTTAGCAAACCCTGGCGGTGGTAAAACCCAAACGTTGTGGTCCCGAGCATTGGCTCATGACAGTTATAGCACCTCAGAGTATCTTTGTTAAATCCCACCTTCTAGTTGGCTGGCATATTCAGTTGTTTCACCCTGTTCTTTTGGTAAATTTCTTTGCCCTGAACACTGCCATAGCTATTTGCCAAGAGATATCCATTTCCTCCACATCATCAGGATGGATTTGATCCAGTTCAGCAACTACAACTGGTTGAACTAGATCTCCAGTGAGAAAAACATTATAGCAGTTCATGAAACTTGCCATCAAGGCAATTTTTTCTTTAGTCTCATTTGAAATAGAAGGAACTTGAGTAGGAGACTGACTAGAAGACCCAATAGTTAATTGAGGTTTAGTTGTTGAAGCATGTTGTTGAAAGAACACAAGAGCAGGCCGTGGTGGTGACTGAGTGAATTGACCTTGAGAGGACCTAAACATAGAGAAGTTGTTCTAAGATTGTTGTGGCTAAGCATACTGACCCTGAGAGGATTTGAACATAGAAAGACTATCTTGTGATATGAGAGCATTATTAGAGGCAACACTGTAGCCAACTGCATTGCAAAAGTTAGCATGATTTATGGCACGTTGTTTATCATCTATGTCACAGGACTTGATGATAGCCATCACCTCTTACAAAGTTAATCTGGCTAAATCTTTAGTCTTCTTGATCACTGCAACATTCATGTCTCAGCTTTGTGGCAGAGAGTTAACCAGTTTGTTGTTTGTTTCAATAGAAGTCAGATTGATGTTTGCAGACCTCATTGCAATTACCAACATAACGAATCTTTGAAGCTGAGTTTCCAAAGACTCTCCCAACACATGATTGAACATATTGACCTTTTGTCGCAACAGGTCCTGTCGACTCCTTCTCATATGCTCTTTCCCTCATATACTTCAATAAGGGCTTCCCACAACACTTTAGCAGACTGAAGCTCTCTGAATCCTTGGGCAATTTCAGGTGAAAGTGCCATTGTTAAAGTAGCAAGAGCCTTCTTATCTTCTTCAATCTTTTTAAAATCCGCATCGCAGTACATTTCGACTGGCTTTACAACCATTTTATCACTGTTTTCTTTTTGATAGGTGATAGTTTAAGGACCCCGGAAATGCTTCTCCAAATTTTTGCATATTTCATCTTCACATACTTATCGAACCTGAACTTCCACTCAGCGAACCCTTCATGAGACAGTAGACAGGGTACACGAGTAGCAGTTCCCATGATGGAATCTAATTCTTGATGCAAAGCAACATTTGATGACGTGTTAGTTAATTGGTCCATCTTTATCTATAGTCCAAGTAAATAGTCCAAAGATATACTAGTCTAATAACTAGGCCCAATAATAGAGAACCCAATAGAGAACTCTAAGGCCAAATAAGAGCAGGCCCAATTAAAAGCAATACCCGAGAACCCTGAATATTGGCCGAGAACACTTGAACAGTAACCGAAAACACCCAAATCTTGTTCTCGATTAAGGTGATATCATTGATTCAAAGGGTAATTTTTGTTGATAATTGCTTGAAGATTTCTGGAAATTGAAGACTAGTCGTTCTTCGTGTTCATCGCGGCTGTTGAGATATTTTTGGGAAGGATTTGATTTGATTTCTGATTTTAAATTCAAATCCCATTGTTTTCGGGATTCAACTTAATCACCAAGTCAATTTCTTGTGAGTTCTCGGGCATTCTTGATCGTTCGCAACCATTTGTGAGGGTTCTCGGGTCATTTTGATCTTTCTCGGTTATCTTTGTTGGGTTCTCGGGCATTCCTGATCATTCTCGGACATTTGTGAGGGTTCTCGGGTTGTTTTGATCGTTCTCGGAGATCTTTGTTGGGTTCTCGAGCATTCCTGATTGATCTCGGCCAACACTCAGTGTTCTCGGGAAGTTTTGGGTGTTCTCGATTACTGTTCACGTGTTCTCGGTCAATATTCAGTGTTCTCGGGAAGTTTTGGGCGTTCTCGGTTGAATTTCAAGGTTCTCAGGATTCTAGCATTTCTTGGGCCTGGCTTTGGGTTCTCTGTTTTGATTATTTGTTATTGAACCTAATCTCATTGGGCCTGATTATTTTGGACTGATTCATTTGGATTATAATTTAAAATATGGACCAATTAACTAATACATCTTCAAATGCTGCTCTACATCAAGAGTTGGACTCCATCAAGGGAACTGCTACTCGTGTACCCCGTTTACTGTCTCATGAGGGGTTCGCCGAGTGGAAGTTCAGATTTGAGAAATATGTGAAAATAAAAGATGCGAAGATTGAAGAGGATGAAAAGGCTCTTGCTACCTTAACAATGACACTTTCACCTGAAATTGCCTTGGGATTCAGAGAGCTACAGTCTGCTAAGGTGTTATGGGAAGCCCTCATTGAGGTGTATGAGGGAAATCAGGATATGAGAAAAAGCCGACAAGATCTGTTACGACAAAAGTTTAACATGTTCAATCATGTGTTGGGAGAGTCTTTGGAGACACGGCTTCCGTAGAAAACTCTGTAGGGTAATCAGGTTGATCACTAAACAATAACACCTCACGTAGTATAGCCTCAGAAATAATAACATGCTTCTTCTGGATCTTTGAATCAATTGCCACAGCTCCCCCATCACCTCTTTGATTAATGGAGGCATGATTCCATAAATCAGTCACCATCTTCTTAAAGATAACAGGAGTTTCTCGTAAAGTTAGTCGTTGCGAGACCACGTGCGGTTTTCCCATTGTCGGCTAGGTTTAAGTTTGTAAGTTGAGTTATTTTGTCCTTAGTATTGAATTACCCCTCTACTCCTAGGTTGGTAATTAGCTCGAGCCTTAGTGAGATCTGTAACGTAGACATGGACCAAGTGATGAGTTATTAGGGTACGTAGATCAATAACCACGAATTAAAAGCTATCTAGATGTCGTTATGGTTTTCTAGCAAAACTGATCGTAAGGACCCAGTTGCCTCGACCTCACCTATGTTAGCCCATCTTTAGAACTCTGGTTTCAACCACATGTTAGCACCTGTGTCATCTTACGACCGTTAAGTCAGTCCTACCTAGGTGATTCGTTTTCTTATTATCGTTAGTTCCGTTAAGTTTCACAGTTAGTTAAGTTAAAATTAGTTAAGTTAGTTTTGAATAAATAATTAGAGTTTCAAGAAATTCCAAACCGTAATCCAGCGACTGGTATTGCATCCAGATAACCTGTGAACAGCAGGCAGAACCAACAACATACTCAGCCTCAGCAGTGGATGTGGACACCGTTTGTAGTTTCTTGCATTGCCATGAGATGAGTCGAACACTCAAGAATTGACATCCAGTAGACGTAGATTTTCTGTCAATATCATCACCTCCATAATTGCTGTCAGCAAAGCTATAAATCAAATTATGAATTTTTAGGATACCAAACACCTAGCTTTGATTGCCCTTTTAGATATCTAAAAATTAGTTTAACAACAATTAAATGAGAAATTTTAGGATTAGTCTGGAAACACGCGCATTGACAGACTGCAAACATGATGTCTTGACGACTGGCGGTGAGATACATTAGGGATCCGATCATCGGTCGATAGTATGTTTGATCTACGGATTTCTCTTCAGGATCAGATGAAAGAAGAGGTCTTTCCACCATAGGAGTTTTCGCACTCTTAAAATCTTGGATCTCGAATTTTGCTAACATGTCCTCGGCGTATTTTCCTTGATGTAGCAAAATTCCTGTCGAACTTTGACGAACCTGTAATCCCATAAATGACGTCATCTCCCCCAACGAGCTCATCTCAAATCTCTTCTTCATCACTTCCTCAAATTCAGAACATAGAGCAGTACTGGTGGAGCCGAAAATAATATCATCGACGTAAATCTGAACCAAGATCAGATCTTTCACAACTGTTTTAAGAAATAGAGTCTGATCGATGGTTTCTTGCTTGTACCCATGCCCCATAGATGAGGCACTAGAGTTGCATACCATGCCCGAGGAACTTGAAGAAGACCATAGAGAGCTTTGTCTAACTTGTAAACATAAGTAGGATGCTTTGAGTCAACAAAACCTGGTGGCTGGTCCACATATTTTTCCTCTATTACTTCTACATACAGAATCGTTGTCTTGACATCTATTTTGTAAAATGTGAACCCCATGTAGGAAGCATATGCCAAAAAAATACGAATGGCCTCAAGACGAGCCACTGGAGAATACACTTCAGTGTAATCTAAACCTTCAACCTGACAAAAACCACGGACCACAAGCCGCGCTTTGTTTCGAACGATAACCCCAGTATCGTATTGCTTGTTACGAAAAACCCATCTTCTATCTAAAGCTTTCTTCCCAACGGGCAACTCAACCAATCTCCAGACCTTGAGTTTCTCAAACTGATTCAATTCTTCATGCATAGCATCCACCCAACTTGGTTCTTGCAAAGCCATTTCAACAGACTTACGTTCAATCTGAGAGATGAAACAAGAAAATAAGAAACTGTTGATGTGTCATGTCTGACTTCTGGTTGAGACTCCTGTTTCAAGGTGACCTATGACATTTTCGATTGGATGACCCCGCTAAAGTCTTATCGGAAATGATCAAGAACGGAACTGCTAGTTGGCAGATTTTTCGGATCATCAAGGATTTCAGAGAGGGGGTTCTTTCATCCAGATGCCGCAGTACTATGAGAGTACGAGATACTGGCAATGTATTCATTTGTTATGACATATGGGAATAAGGTGCTACAAAAAATTTGATGAATGACACTCTCCCCCTCAACCGATGAAACATCGGTCACATAAGTTTCATTGGTGTGCTGTTCACATACTTTAGGAGATTCTAGTGAAGGTATAGTCTCAGTAACACTTTCCTGTTGACTTGCAGACAATGTCTGAGCACTATCCATTGATTCTGACGGATCTATACTCAGCACAAGAGATTTTTGAAAATCAGTAATCATATCGTCCTCTTCATCAATAGTATTTGAAGTCCCCGCACCTAAGTTTTATTCATCAACAAATGGAAACACATTAAATGGCTTAAACAATTCATTATAATCGAATAACCAGTCAGGACCGAAACGAGCATCAGTCTCATTTTCTTCTAGCCAGCGCACGTCATTGGATTCCACTATCTGCTTTGTTGTCTTATTGTAGACTCAATAGGCAGTGTGACCAGCATATCCGATAAAGTAGCATTCATCAGCTTTAGCTCCAAAATTTTGAGTCGATTCGAGATTTAGTAAAGTACACGAACAACCAAAAGCTCGAATGTGTGCTACAGTAGGCTTGTGACCATAAACAATTTCATAGGGAGTCTTCATTTGCGATTTGTTGATCAACACCCGATTTTGAACGTAATAGGCGGTGTTGACTGGTTCAGCCCAGAATAACAAAGGTAGCTTCGAATCACACAACATAGTTCTTGTAGCCTCGATTAGAGTTATGTTCCATCTCTCAGCAACTCCATTTTGTTGTGGTGTGCGAGCTGAGTTGTATTGTCTAAGTACTCCCTTTCAACACAAAAATAATTCAATGTTGAGTTCTTGAACTCTGTGCCGTTGTCATAACGAATTCCTTTTAGCTTCAGATTGAGTTGATTTTCCATGAGCATCACAAAGCGTTTTGTCAATTATGCGGATTCACTCTTATTTGACAAGAAAAACACCCAAGTAAAATGTGAGTAGTCATTAGTAATAACCAGACAATAAGAACTGCGAGAAACACTCAATACATGATCCGGACCAAACAAATCCGTATGAAGTAATTGAAAAACCGATTATAAATTGATGGATTGAACTCTACGGTTATTGTTATTGTGAAATCATTAGTTTAAATAAATAAATATGAGTTGAATAACTATATGATTATTTAAATAATATTTATCTAAATATAGCGCAATTATAAATGTGTACATATATAAACCTAACTTGTCATATATTAAATAATTTAATACAAACGTTTGATCAAATCCATCCTGATGATGTGGAGGAAAAGGATATCTCTTGGCAAATAGCCATGGCAGTGTTTAGAGCGAAGAAGTTTACCAAGAGAACAGGCCAAAACAACTGGAATGTGCCAGCTAACTAGAATGTGGGATCTAACAAAGATACTCTGGTGCTACAACTGTCATGGGTCGGGTTACTTCGCTCGTGAATGTACGAATCCAACCAAGGAGGGAAACAGAGAAAGGGCATTGGTTCTTGTGAGTAATGCAAGAGGTGATAATGCAGCTGGTTCAAATGAGAGCGAGCGGGGATTGGTAATTTTTCTTGGAATGACCAAATGTCAGTTCTCAACATCTGCAATCGGACTGCTAATTTTTCCCGGATTGATGTTGCTGAAGAAGAAAACTATACTGAGGAAGAAGTTAAGGATCTTCAATTTGCCTTCATGGCCTTCACTTCTTCTAGCTCATCCGAGGTAAATTTTGAATTATGTTCTCAGTCTTGTGAATCAACACATCTCGTAAACCAATTCACTCACAACCAAAACCAATTTGACCAAACTTATACCCTGTTCTGGTCAAAATTCAGATCCAATCTAAATCAACACATATCCAATTCAATTTCCAATTCCGAATCACAAAACCTTCCCAATACCTTAACGATCAACAATCCAACCAAACTCAATCCATTAACAATCAAATCAATAAACAATTTGATCAAAATCAGACCGATAACTAAATAATACCAAAATTACACTTATCAGTTCTCAGTTAACTAATTAACATATAAATCAAGAGCAATTGAATCCCCGAAAGCTCTGATACCACTTGTTTGAACCAACGATTCAACCCAGATCTATAACAGATTATCCTAGATCTAAATCGTAATAAGATCTAGTTCATGATTACTCTTAATTAGATTGTATATTATGTATAGTAGTTGTATTAGGTGTATGTATATTAATAGATTAACGAAGCTTTGAACGAGAGAGCGATTTGACAGAGTATAGTTAGTTTTAACTCAAAACTTAAATTAAACAGAGGATAACACCTCTATATATAGAAGACAGGTCTAGTTCGTTACACATTCCGTAACGAACTAGACTCCTGCTTCGTTACATTACAATAGATAAATAAACAATAACGAATTGCCTTCTAATTCGTTAAACATCCTTAACGAATTAGGAGATAACTTAACTTAACATCTAGTTCGTTAAACATCCTTAATGAACTAGACTGTTCTTTAACGAACTAACTTAATATATTAATAAATTTTACATTAAAATAAACGATAAATACAAAACGCTAATTACAAAGACTCGAGACGCAAAACCGTGTACTAACACGATGGCAGGAAGAACACACGTGGATGATGATTCAGCCCTAGCGTCTGCCACATGTCACCAAAGCGCCAAATTGCGCCCATCGCCCTCGCCCGTGCTCGTGCGTGTGCGCGTCGGGTGCTTTGCAGTCTCCGCCAGGATCGCTGGGTGCATGCTAAGCATAAAAGAATATTACTATGGAAAATCTCTTCCTTATAAAGAGCTTCCATTTCTTTCTTAGTTTCAATGTGGGATTGGATTTATCTTTCTTATTTATACCCAGGTGGAATGCTTCTACTTTCTTCCATCTTTCCATGTGTGATGAGTTTTCCTTATTGAATATTTTTATTTCCTTATTTCCTTAACATGAAATAATTCTATTTCCTTATTTAAATTTATATATTTTTGAGATTAAATTTGCCTTCACCTTTACTAAGTTGTCCAATTTGGATCGAAATTTTAGGGATGTTACATATTATTTTATTTACATAAGCTTGGTTATATTATTCTCCTATTAGATTAGTTTTTAGTCGGGCGTCACACCTTGTTCTTATCCAGTTAGATAAGAACTCATATCTTTAGCAAAGCTTTAGTTTTCCAACCGACACTATCTTGCCTAATAAGCTTTTCACAAAAGATACCGCCCTCATATCTTCAAGAAGTTCGAAAAATTGTTCTTTTGGACACTACAAGTTCTACTTTGACAATGACAATGTAACCCGCCTTCTTTACAGTAGCAATGAAGTTACCAGCGTTTACTGGCCTAGATCATATTTAGTATCATGGGACGTAGATTGGCTTTTCTTGATTCCAAAGGGTGTTTCTAATCCTCGGATAATCTTTATTTTAAAACAACGGACTATGGTGATGCCATTCAAAGAAGACTCACACTTGATGTTGATGGCAATATTAGAATATACCCACTTAAAAATAGAAGGTGGAGTGTTTCACGGCAAGCGTTTTTAGCATCATGTACAATTCATGGGATTTTTGGTCCAGATAGCCTTTATATATACAATTCTGATTTAAGAAGGAGGTGCACTTGCATGCATGGATACAAGAGCAATAACCACTCCGACTAGTCTTTTGTGTGTGAATGTATACATGATCTATTCGGACATCATGAGAATTATGACTTCATAACTCTCCCTCATGTGGAATTTTATGGATTTGATTATAAATATATTCCTAATGCCACTTTGAATGAGTGCAAGACGTCATGCTTGACTAACTCCAATTGTAAAGCCTTCCAATTCACCTTTCAAGAAGAGACATTCTTATTTCAATGTTATGTCAAGACGTTGTTGTTCAATGGCTACTACAAGGGCACTCGTTACATTACTTATCTTAAGCTACATAAAAAATAAGTACTAACATATAATCAAACGATTGCTAACGAGTCCATCTTGGATTGCCTGAGTTCTATAATTCAACTAAAGAGAACATATGAAAACAAGAATGCAAATGGGACGCTAAAGTTATGTTGTGGTTCAGTGTTATCCTCAAGGTAATCGAAGTTACTTCATTTGTATTATTCTATTATATCACCAAACAACCCTCCGGTACAACAACCCAAACCTATCTAGAAATTTCAACTGGATTCAAAAGGTTTACATACGCAGAGATAGCTAAGGCATCTAATAATTTTAGAGAAGAGATTGGAAGAGGTGGTGGCGACGTTGGGTACAAAGGCATACTTCCGGACAATCGAGTCGTAGAAATTAAGCAACTTCACGAGGCTATCCAAGGAGAAGCTGAGTTTCTAGCAAAGATGAGCACAATTGGGAGGATAAATCATAAGAACTTGATAGAAACATATGGTAATTGTGTTGAGGGAAAACATAGGATCTTGGTCAATGAGTATACCGAGAAAGGCTCATTATCAAGGAACTTAGGTAGTAACCAACTTGAATGGAAGAATATGTATGAAACCGCATCAGGCGTAGCGAAAGGGCTAGCTTATCTACACGAAAAATGCTTGGATTGTGCTGTTCAATGTGATGTTAAACCACAAAACATATTGTTGGATGCAGATTATAATCCAAAGGTTGTTGATTTTGGTTTGTCCGAGCTATTCGACCAAGGCGTAACTGAAAATTCTATCTTTTCGAGGATAAGAGGGACTAGAGGTTATTTGGCTCCAGAGTGGGAGTTTAATGTTCAATTACTTAGAAGGTTGATGTTTATAGTTACGGGATGGTGGAGCTAGAGATGATAATAGGACGAAGTCCCACATTTGATCAACCAACTGATGATAACAAAAGGTTAGAACAAAAGAGGCTTGTAAGTTGGATATGAGAGAAGGTCCACGGGGATAGCAAGTGTTTCAAAGAGACACAAATTATGGAGATACTAAATCCTTCAATAAGGGGTAAATATGAGAAGAATCAAGTAAGTAATCTTCTTTAAGTGGCTATGCAATGTGTTGAAGAAGATAAAGACGCTAGACCAACCATGAGTGATGTTGTGAAGGCGTTTATGTACCTTGAGATAGAGGAATAATGGCAACCACATTTAGCTCATATGGTTACAGTTAATTGTAAGGACCCGGTCTCGGTGCCCTACTTTAGCTTTGGATTTACTCATAAACACAATTATGAATATCAGAGTTAATTAAAACTTTTCGCGGAATAGATAAATGTCAACCATTCATTACATAAATCTTAAAATTTAAACCATATAAAACATGTCTTTAAAAGAATCAAGTAAGTAATCTTCTTTAAGTGGCTATGCAATGTGTTGAAGAAGATAAAGACGCTAGACCAACCATGAGTGATGTTGTGAAGGCGTTTCTGTACCTTGAGATAGAGGAATAGTGGCAACCACATTTAGCTCATATGGTTACAGTTAATTGTAAGGACCCGGTCTCGGTGCCCTACTTTAGCTTTGGATTTACTCATAAACACAATTATGAATATCAGAGTTAATTAAAACTTTTCGCGGAATAGATAAATGTCAACCATTCATTACATAAATCTTAAAATTTAAACCATATAAAACATGTCTTTAAGTTTAAGCATCATAAATTAAGTCTTCAGATGCTAGCTTCTTTATTCTTCTGCCATGTGCCCTCCTCAAGCCAGCTGCCTCATTCTACTCACCTGCGTGCATACTAAAAGTCAGCTACGCTGAGTGAGTTTTAGTTAATAAGGCAAAATACAATACGTTCACCAACTTACTTATATGTATCTGAAGACACATATTACTTTCTTTATACTTCATTCATACATATATACACACATACTTTCATTCATACTTTATACTTTCATTCTATTATGCTTACATACCTTCATACTTTCTCCCTTTCATACCTTCTTTCTTTATATACGTACTTACACATTTTAAAGAGCATTTCGCCCTACTTTCCTCGAATATTATTAGGGCCCGGTTCCCTCTTACCTTGGATATTATTAGAGTTCGATTCACTCTTGCCTCGAATATTATCAGGGTCCGGTTCCCTCTTGCCTCGAATATTATCAGGGTCTGGTTCCCTCTTGCCATACCACCATACCTTACCTTTCTTTATCTTAATAATTATAAAACTTTCATACATACTTTCAATCTTTGCATTAGCATACATACATAATTCATACTTCATATTCATACTAACACATATCATACACTTACCACTTGAGTATGCACACAACCCCGAAAACATAACAAAGAAATGGGCTACAAACTCACCTGAAATCGGTTCTTCTCAGAGTTAATGGTAACTCCTTTCTTTAACTGGGCACGACTAACTGTATATCGATTACACGTATCAATCAACTATCACTATCCATATCGTATTTCTAGTTTAATATAACCCTCAACAAACGGGGGCCTAGGGGCAGCGCCCCTGGCAGCGGGGTTCTAGGGGCGGCAGGCCCTAGCGGGGTCCAAGGGGCAGAGCCCCTTGCTAGGTTAAGCTGTACTTTAATACAAGTTCATCAGAAAATTCTAAGTCTGGACTATTCTAATTGAATTCTCAGTTCTATCCGAATGACAGATTCTATTCGAATGGACCTTCTATTCGAATGGACCTTCCATTCGAATTGCCGAATTCTATTCGTATGGTCCTTCCATTCGAATAGAAGATTCCATTCGAATGGTCCTTCCATTCGAATCACAGATTCCATTCGAATGGCAGGTTCTATTCGAATGAATTTTTATTCGAATGGTTCTTTCTAATCGAATGGTCATTCGATTCAAATACTTTTCCACATTCGATTCGATTACTTGCTACATCAGAGGTTTCCTTAAAAACTTGATTCATATGCTTTCCATCCTTCCCACTTTCTATTCGAATACTTCTTACTCGAATATTTTTCAATCTAAAACCTTTCATTCGAATACCTTTATGTTCGAATGCTACTGTAGCATATTATTATCATTATTACCACGTTTTCTAATACTCGTTCTCATTTTTTAGTATTATATCATCTTATAAACGCTTTCATTTCTATCCTAGACCAAGTTCTAGCTCACTAATCAATAAAGTTTAAACCTTTATTGATTTCAAACTTGTTTAAGCTAGATCTAGGGTTTTACATGAACCGTACATACCAACGAGTTCATTAAGTTTACTTTTAACATCAAGTTTACATTTTTATGGTATACAAATACCCGATTTTCCTTAGTAGCAAGTCTTAGGGCAAACTGTTCCTAAAAGCTAAACCTTTATACATAAAACGTACCTCTTGATGTATGTTAAGCTACAGGTTATCTTCAACTTACGACTAGGAACGTTATTCTAGCTTGATAGATCAAAGATCTATTACAACTACGCTTGGTCTTGGATCTTGGATCTCGGCCGTAAGGTTTGAGAGTGTTTGTGTGTGTTTTGAGTGTGTAAGGAGGCTAGTGGATAAGAATGAGAGATTTTAGGGTTTAGGGAGGTTTAAGGAGTATTTATACTCTCTTAAGCCCATGTACCTAAGGCCCATCTCCATCCTTTATTCCATCTTTCATTAATCAAGCCCACACTATGTTATTTTAGTTAACTTAATTAAATACTAACACACTTTTAGACAAACACATTTCCTTTTATTGATTATCAAAAGTAGGATGTTACATAAATGAACTCTATTATGAGTTGAAAACTAGTTCGAAAAATATGTAATTTCATGTTTTTAATAGAGTCACTAGGTTGAGATTCCATTTATTTTTTTTATATGTAATCTCCCAAGCGAGTTAAGAATGTTTTGTGAGTTGTCACGATGGAGTTCTTTGTCATATATTTTAAGATATATCAAGTGTTTGATTTTAATTGAGTCTTGTAATTGGTCATAATTAGAATAACTATTAATATATTAATTATAAAGTTCAATTCGCACGATGGTGTTGCTCTACCGCAACTATCTTTGAATTGTCCCTTACAAGTGGGTGAAGGCGTGAACTGTGTTTGGTTTGCCACCTGGTATGGTACGCGGTCTTCTCTGGTCGTTTGTTGTCGATTTGGTGGGCCCTTCCGTCACTCTATTTCATCTCTTTCCCAATCATTTCATATATTTTTAGGTTCAGTTGCATGTGATTTGTGGTTTTTGCAAGTCCCGAATCTGGATCACTATAATATGATATCAACCAAACGAGTATTGGTGCGGAATACCAACACTCGGTGACTCAAGAACATGAATAAGAATAAGAATAAGTAAATAACACACGATTGCTTCAAAACACACGTATATTATAAATACATCGGGTGCTTAAGCACTTGCAAAACTGCGATCACCAAAACTAGGAACGAACAACCTTTAACCCTATACATAACATGCCTATATATATGGATATCAACCAACTAGGCCGGCCCAAACAACCAAAAGCCCACCGACGGCTCACATACAAAACCCAAAACCCCAAGCCCAAACATGTAGAACTAAATACAAACTAAGCTCAAACCACAAAACTAGGCCCAACAATCTCCCCCTTGGTTTGTAGCCTCTTCTTTAATCTTGCTCCATGTAATCAATATCTGCATCCTTCAATGCTCCAACCCAAAATTTGTTGTTGATGATGGATGCTACCACGCTCGTGTATTCTTTGGCAGATGTTTCAAAAAGCGGATCGGCTGTAATCTAAAACATGCTAAGAGTCTTGATGCCCTTTTCACCAAACTTCAACAAATCTTTGGGGTCAACGAACCGGTACTGACCTTTCCCCTTTTGTAGTTTAATAATGACTGTGGCAGTGAAAGAATCATAGAACCAGAACCTCATGTTCTCCAATGTACCATCAGGAATAGCATCTGGTACAGGGATGTAAGTAGCTTTCTTTGTGGGAGACCACATCACATTCACCATAGTTTTTCCAGTCCTTGGATCTAAGACACCTTTGGCTTTCTTCAGGAAAGATTCGGCGGTAGTCATGTTTGGAAAACCTTTATCAACTTGACGCTTCAAAAAATTCCAGAAGTCTGTTCCCCTTTTGCCATTGGATGGGTTGGTGAATGGAGCATTTATTAAGTCACTCAAATCCACTTTAGTCCAGGAACCAAAGTCTTTCATCTTCTTATAGTATTCAGTTTTTCCTGACTTTCTCTTAACCCACCACATGTTGTTGTCTGCATCAAAACCCCAAGATAGAACTCCAGATCGATCACCATATCTGTCAGAAAAACCCTTTTCAAGAGTGACAACAAACCTTTATGGGTGATCTTATGATACAACATTCTGATTAGAATTCTTCATCACCAGCAGTTTCTTCTTTCCCTTTTCAAGTAGTTTCTTCTGAATTCTGGATGATTTCTCTTTGGTGATGGGTGGTGCTTCCATGTATTGCTTTAAAGACTCTGATTCCTCTTGTCTGCTAATATAAGTGTTGTCGGCTCTACGAGCAGTAGAGTCTTTATCTTGATCAGCAGTGTGAGGTTGATATAATACATCTTCATTGCTCTTGAATGGGCTCAAAGCAAGCCGAAAACTAAGGGCATCCCAACTAAGGTCAGGACCCAACAAAAAAAAAGACCCAAATCTTTCCAAGCCCAAATTTAAGAAAACTTAATTTACACGAACGTTTCGAGGAGAGTAGTTTTTAAAAAAATAAAATTAGGCGAGACAAAACAAAATAAAATAAAATAAAGCCAAAAATAAATCAACATAACATTAAAAGACAACTCCCTTTAATTTATAAAGTCGGGATCAAATTTCATTTCTTAGTAAAACTGCCGAATTTTTTTTATGAAAAGATCCGAACATGGAATCATATCGTTTAAGGTACTTTCACAAAGATTCATGTTCAACGTTATTATGACATCAAGAGACAGGTTGATAGCGTGTATCCCATACTTAACATGATTTTTCATCGTATCAGTGATATGATTAAGGTTCAGTTCGGCATAAGGCTTAAATGGACATCACTCATGGACCTGTGATGCCTCCTATCTCTTCTCAAAGCGTATTTGGATTTCCCCAGATCACCCCAAATGATCAAAAGATTTTATATAGAAACAGGCTTAGATTCAAGGTTGAACGTTGGACTTAGTGCTAGTAAACTGACAAGCCTTTCATTCGAGACATGACAGGACTTACTTGTGTGCCCCCATCTCTGTAGTTCTAGTTTTACCCTTTAAGCCTTGTTTAAGAAATAACTTTAATAGTAATAAGTAACTGCAATCATAAGTTTTTTTTTTGATTTTTTTAAAATAATAATAACAATAATAGCTTGACAGTACAATATTTTTTGTGATCAAGACACTAACGGGCTCGTGTATGACTGGGTAATTGCTTTTCTGCCTATCATTCGGAGAGATGTATCTGGAGACATGCACATGTCTTCAAAATGACTCTTCACATTAAGTTTAGCAAATTTAGTTTATATCACTTTAACTTTTACGCATCATGAAAAGCTACCATACACATCAATGACTGTTCTAGAGCATTTTAAGCTTAATAACTTCACCCGTTAGGCACACAGAAACAATTTATCTATCACTTTCCAGTGTTAAGAATTCAATCACCCCGGTCACTTTAAGCCTTCAGGTAAATGGCTATCCATTATGACCACAAGTGGTTGACCGGACCAAACATGCATGAAAACACATGTCCTTCCAGCTCAGAGTTACCGACATAATTTTAAGTGAAAGAATACGAAACACAAAACACATCATAATCGCCCCGGGTGCTTTCAGTCGTTAGGTAAATGGCTATCCTGTGAAACTACAAGTAGAACACCGGACCAACCATATACAAGTATATGTCCTTCAAACTTGAGCAACCGACATAATTTTAAGCGAGAATGAATCTTGAAAAGTTCCTAATTTTTTAATAATAATTTTTTTTAATAATAAAGACAACGCGCACACACTATTTTTGACATTTTGATTTTTCAACACACACACACTATTTTTGTTTTTTTGATTTTTCTCCTCCTAAATTTTTGCAAAAATAAAAAAATATGTACAAATTTATCCCCAAAAAGTCTCAATCCTCGAAACGAAGCATTTTAAGAAAACCCACAAGCACATTAAATTTTTCTGTTTCGACCGGTTTTGTAAATAAGTCTGCCACGTTGTTGTCGGTGTGGACTTGTTCAAGATGAATCAATTTCCGATCGAAACAGTCACGAATAAAATGAATTTTAATATCGATGTGCTTGGTTTTAGAATGTTGGACTGGGTTTTTTTCACAATAGCAATGGCCGCATCATTATCACAGAAAATAGGGGTGTCAAGAAATTCCAAACCGTAATCCAGCAACTGGTTTTGCATCCAGATAACCTGAGAGCAGCAAGCGGATGCGGCAACATACTCTGCTTCGGCTGTCGATGTGGACACTGTTTGTTGTTTCTTACACTGCCATGAAATTAGCCGATCTCCGAGAAACTGGCAACCGGCTGACGTGGATTTCCTGTCAATGTCATCTCCACCATAATTGCTATCAGCAAAAGCATAAAGATCAAATTCTGATTGTTTGGGATACCAAAGACCTAACTTCGGTTGTGCCTTCAGATATCTAAAAATACGTTTAACAGCAATTAAATGAGAGAGTTTAGGATTAGCCTGGAAGCGAGCACATTGACAAACTACAAACATTATGTCAAGACGGCTAGCTGTGAGATACATCAGAGACCTGATCATCGATCGATAGTATGTTTGATCTACGGGACTCCCTTCAGGATCAGATGATAATAGCGGTCTTTCTGCCATTGGAGTATTAGCACTCTTGGAGTCTTGAAGTTCAAACTCAGCCATCATATCTTCAACATACTTTCCTTGATGCAACAAAATTCCTGTCGGACTTTGGCGAACCTGTAAACCCAGAAATGTTGTCATTTCACCCAACAAGCTCATTTCAAATCTTTTCTTCATTACATCCTCAAATTCTTTGCACAAATCAGCACTGGTGGATCCGAAGATGATGTCATCAAAATAGATCTGAATCAGAATCAAATCTTTTCTGACAGTTTTCCGGAACAAGGTTTGATCAATCGTTCCACGCTTGTAGCCGTGGTCAAGAAGGTGCGCAGTCAGTGTAGCATACCACGCCCGTGTAGCTTGAAGTAACCCGTACAAGGCCTTGTCTAACTTGTAGACATGATTTGGTTTCTTAGAATCAACGAAACCCGGTGGCTGATCAACATAAATCTCCTCTTTAACCTCACCATACAAAAATGTTGTTTTAACATCCATCTGATATACTGTGAACCTCATATACGATGCATAGGCGAGAAAAATTCTAATTGCCTCAAGTCTAGCTACTGGAGCGTAGACTTCTGTGTAATCTAACCCTTCAACCTGACGAAACCCGCGAACTACCAGTCGTGCCTTATTTCAAACAATGACCCCGGTGTCATCTTGCTTGTTCCTAAAAACCCATCTTGTATCAAGAGCTTTCTTTCCTTCCGGCAGTTTAACCAATCTCCATACCTTCAACTTATCAAACTGATTCAGTTCTTCATGCATATCATCAACCCAACTAGGTTCTTGAAGGGCCATCTCAACATTCTTTGGCTCGATTTGAGATATGAAATAGGAAAACATACGACTATTTATGTGTCCAGTCTGACTTCTGGTGGACACACCTGCTTCAATGGGACCTATGATGTTTTCAATCGGATGATTCTTTTGGATTCTTGATGGAATTAAATGATCAGAAACAACACTGTTAGGTTGAAGATTTGTTACGTTCTCCCCGGAATCAGAAAGGGGGTTTTTCCAGCCAGACGTTGTTGTACTGTGAGAATACAAGGTGCCGGCAATGTATTCATCTGGAATGGCGTCGGGAAACTGTGTGCTCCCGAATATCTGACGAACGAAACTCACCCCCTCAACATTTGCAGTATTATCAGACGAGATTGGTGAACAATCGGTCTCTAATGATTGTTTAGGCTGATTGTCGGTTGTGGTCGAAGCACTGGTCAGCTCAGTAACATCATCATCCAGTAACGGAGAAATATGAGACAGTGACTGAGAACTGTCTTGTGTAACTTCCACTATGGGACCACCTTGAGAGTCTGTGTTGATGACTAGAAATACAATGAAGGGCTTGAAGAATTCATTGTAGTCGAATAATCAATCGGGACCAACACGGGCGTCAGTCTCATTTTCTTCTAACCAACGAAATTCATAAGACTCTAGAATCTGCTTGGTTGACTTGTTGTAGACCCTATATGCTGTATTTCCCGCATATCCAACGAAGTAACACTCATCTGCCACGGCCCCAAACTTTGGAGTGGTTTCTAGATTTAGTAAGGTGCACGGACACCCGAAAGCTCTGAAATGTGCGACAATGGGTTGATGACCATAAACAATCTCATACGGAGTCTTCATATTGGACTTGTTGATTATCACCCGATTCTGAACATAACAGGCCATATTAATGGCTTCTGCCCAGAAAAATAGTGGCAGTTTAAAGTCACATAACATTGTTCTTGCTGCCTCGATTAGTGTTATGTTTCTTCTTTCAGCGACACCATTTTGTTGTGGCGTCCGCGGAGCGCTGTACTGACGAAGTACCCCTTTTTCTGAGCAGAAATGATTCAGAATTGCATTCTTGAATTCCGTTCCATTATCACAATGGATTCCTTTCAGCTTTAGATTCAGTTGATTCTCCATTAACACCACAAACTTCTTGATCAGATCTGTAGTTTCACTCTTATTTGACAAGAAAAATACCCATGTAAAATGTGAGTAGTCATCAGTAATAACAAGACAGTAAGAGCTACGAGACAAACTTAAGACATGAACCGGCCCAAAGAGGTCCATATGAAGTAACTGGAAAATTGACGAGATGGTGTTAATTAACTTAGGTTTATGAGATTATCGATGATGTTAACCCAAAGCACAAGCAACACATTTTTCAACAGTCATAAAATCCTTGATTGGTAAGCCACGCACTAAATTGTTTTTAGCAACACGATTTAGATTTTTTGTATTAGCATGACCAAGCCGACGATGCCAAAGCATCGCATTATGTTCTGACACTTTTGAAAACAAGCATGTTATTTCGTCAGGAACATTTTTGTTCATGTCGATCACATAAGCATTATCTTTTCGTTGTGATCGAACAAGAATCCATTCTTCTGGAATAATTATACCAGGTTTCAGAATTAAGCACTCCTTTTTAGTAAAATGAGTTGAAAAATCTTTGTCACAAATTTGTGACACGCTCAAAAGACTATGTTTAATTCTGGAACAAAAATAACATTTTCAAACTTTAAAACACCGTTACTTACAGTACCCTTTTGAGTGATCTTTCCTTTCTCTCCTCCCGCAAAGGACACGTACCCACCATTAAATGTTTGAATGTCGTGTAGCTGGGTAATGTCTCCTGTCTTGTGCCTGGAACAGCCACCATCAACATACCAAGGTCTGATGATATTCCTCCATAGCTGTCCCTGCACGAAACGCGGGATTAGTTAGCTTTCAGTACCCAGTCCATATTTACACTGGGTGACCCTGATTCGTCTACAGTTTTCACGGATTGCCATGACATATCCTTTTGATCATCAAAAATAGATTTTGTTGAATCATTTGCAGGAGATTTAGGCAACCATCTATATCTGTGAGACTTGGAGTTATATGTACGAATGGTTGTCGTAACCTCCGGTGATTTGGACGTGGGAGGAGACGAATCCGCCCTTTTCTTTTGTTTGGGCTTAGCCTTAGTATTCATATTTGAGTTAGACTTTGAGACATCTTTTCTGACTATTCTTTTGTATCTGTTCGGTTTGGTCTGATGAGGACTAAACCTGCCAGATTTGTTTCAATTCCAATCATCGTCAAAGGAACTAGCTTGATAGTGCCTGAATCCTTGTCTGTACGCATTACGAGGCACATATGGCATATTCCTTTGATAAAATCCGTAGTAGGGAATGTACGGACGATGTGGACAGTTTCTGGCAATATGACCAGGAGTGCCACAGTTAAAACATGTCTGACGTTTTATGAAAAATTCATTTTGGGCAACTCCTTGTCTGGACTGGTTGTGTGGACCAGTTTGCTTAATTTTGCGAGAATTCATGTCACCCCCCTTGAACTTATCACCTTGTTTGTCATTAGAGTATCCCTCCTTGAAAAACTTAGGCGCAACATATTTTTCTGAATTTTTTGAATTTTGTTTTTATTAGAAACCATATTATTAGAGTTTAAAGTTTCAACTGAATCAATCACACAAGTATCCTTGCTCTTTAAAACAGAGCTCACACAAACAGTCAGAATAACAGAATTCAAAACAGGAAGTTCTAAAGAAACATTAGAAACAAAATTATTATCAAAATCAAAGCTAGGGTCGTCATCCTCATCAGTTCACTTCTTCACAATTACTTTTTCTGCACATGAAGTAGAAACATTAGAATCGTTCATACATGAAGTAGATGGACCGACATTCGCATAAACGGTCCTCTCACCCTTATCTTGTGTACCATACTTCAAGTCCTTTGTCTTTTCCTCATGTTCTTTGGTGACAGGAGTTGGGACATAATTGTGGTTGAATGGTGGGGGAACTTGACTGAATCCTATCCCCTCACCTTCATTTTCTTTCCACCATAGTTGATTTTCAATCATTGAGTTGACAACTTTACTGGACCCTTCGAACTTCTTAAAATCAAATTCTGCCTTTTCAAACTTGCTAGTTAAATTTAAAATTTCTGACTTAGAGGCCTCCAATTTAGCAGTCAACTCAGCGATTTCCTGTTTGGAATTTAGGTGGTGACAGCTCTTTATGCTAAAATCAGACTTAAGTTTTTTAATGTCTTTGTTAAGAGATTCTATTTTGTCTAGAAAACCCATTTCATTTTTCTTAAGTTTAAAATTATTTTCTGATTTTATTCTTTCCATATCTCTGATTAGACTGTCATTATGAAGTTTATACATTTCTATTTTCTCACCACAATTTAAAGAACATGGTTGAAAACGTACCTCAGATGAATCCGAAGAAGTGAACGCCATGTATGCAAACTGGAGCTCCTTGACCTTCTCCTCAGCAGTTTTTTCCTCTTCAGAGTCCTCAACTGTTGCGAAATTTGCATTTTGATTTCCAATGTTCAGCGCAGCCATCTGACCTTCCCACAATAACGTTTGAGCAACCATACCTCTTTCACCATTTCCCGAACTGCCTCCAACTTCACCCCGAGCATTCCCAACTGGAACTAATGTTCTTTCCGTATTTCCATCCTTAGCTGGATTAGTGCATTCACGAGCAAAATGACCCGGCTCGTGACAGTTGTAGCACCTGAGGGTCTCTTTGTTAAAACCCACCTTTTGGTTATTAGGCATGTTCCAATTATTTCTACCTGTCCTCTTAGTAAACTTCTTTGCACGGAAAACTGCCATGGCAATTTGCCATGAGATGTCCATTTCTTCAACATCATCGGGATGAATATGATCTAGTTTAGCAGTAACCACCGCTTGAACCAAGTCTCCAGCCAAAAAGGCATGATAACAATGCATAAATCCCGCCATTAGAGCGATATTCTCTTTAGGTATGGTGGGAATCTGGCTGGAGTTTAGACTGGGAGTGGTTTTGCCAGAATCATTTGTAGACTGACCAGATTTTGTGAAAAATGCTGGAGATGGATTAGGTGAATTGGATGATGATGATTGACCGAGGGTGGATGAAAACATCTGAAAGTTTCCCTGTGGTGGTTGTTGAGTGGGCTTGAACAGTGAGAAGCTATCTTGAGACATGAGGGCACTGTTAGAAGCAACGTTATATCCAGCAGCACTATAAGAACTAGCATGACTTATTGCCCGTTGTTTATCATCCATATCACAAGCTTTAATGGTGGAAATCATTTCAGTCATGCTCATTCTGTTAAGATCTTTGGTCTTTTTGATAACTGCAACATTCATGTCCCAATATTTCGGTAGAGAGTTTACTAACTTGTTGTTAATTTCTGAGGTTTGCAGAAAGATCCCAGCAGTTCTCATTTCAGTTACAAGAGATATAAACCTCTGAAGTTGAAATTCCAGTGTCTCTCCCAGAACATGATTGAACATATTAAACTTTTGTCGCAACAAATCTTGGCGACTTCTCTTCATATCCTCATTTCCCTCATAAACTTCTATCAGTGCAGCCCACAACTCCTTAGCTGATTGGAGTTCTCTAAACTGAAGGGCAATCTCGGGTGAGAGTGCCATAGTTAGAGTTGAAAGAGCTTTCTCATCTTCTCCAACTTTTGCAAAGTCATCATCATCATATAGAGAAACTGGTTTCACAAGAACCTCGGTTGAACCATCCTTTTGATAGGTGATCCTTTGAGGTCCCCTCACAATGCTTTTCCAAATTTTTGAATCTTTCATCTTGGCATAGTGTTCGAAACGGAATTTCCATTCACTGAACCCCTCATGGGACAATAAACGGGGTATACGAGTAGCAGTGCCCATGATGGAATCAAGTTCTTGGTGAAGTGATGAGTTGATGGTGCCGCTGCCATTAGTTAACTGGGCCATTTTAATTTAAATTCAAATAAGTCCAATTAGAGTTTCAAGTCCAGTTAAAATTCAAGTCCAAGACCAAAGGGCCCAACACAGTAGACTGGGCTGAGAGTATGATGAAACACGTTGACCGAGAACTAGAGTGTTGACCAATTCTTTGACCGAGAACTCAAGTATTGACCAAAGATTGACCGAGAACTCAGTTTGTTGACCAACTCTTTGACCGAGAACTCAGTTTGTTGACCAACTCTTTGACCAAGAACACGAATTGGCCGAGAACTACAAGAAGCCGAGAACAAGCAGTCACCGAAAACAATCTTCAGCCGAGAACTAATGGTTATCAAGAACTACAGAGACCGAAAACCAAAAGAAATCTTCAACTAACTTGTAACAAACTTCCAAAAATATGGGATTTGATTTTAATTCCAGATCAAGGTCAATCTTTGCTTAAAAACAACTCAGTCTTCTTCTCCGATCAAATTCTCGCCGGAAAAACACATTATTACCTTGTAAATGATATTCTCGAATCGTTGATATCACAATAACGAGCCTGAATTCGTCAAAGGCTCTGATACCAATTGTAAGTCCCGAATATGGATCACTACAATATGATATCAACCAAACGAGTATTGGTGCGGAATACCAAACTCAAGAACACGAATAAGAATAAGAATAAGTAAATAACACACGATTGCTTCAAAACACGTATATTATAAATACGTCAGGTGCTTAAGCACTTACAAAATTGCGATCACAAAAACTAGGAACGAACAACCTTTACCCTATACATAACATGCCTATATATAGGGATATCAACCAACTAGGCCGGCCCAAATAACCAAAAGCCCACCGAGAACACATAAGTGTTCTCGGCTCACATACAAACCCAAAACCCCAAGCCCTAACATGTAGAACTAAATACAAACTAAGCTCAAACCACAAAACTAGGCCCAACAGTTTTCATCTACTTCATTACAAGTGTTCGTTAGTGGTGCCGCTGATACATTGATGGAACCTCGATAAATTAGGTAATACTTTCTTCACTTGGTGCTCGATTTGCATTGTTGGTTCTACGATTTTTGTACAATGTACAATGTGGTTTCTCATAATTGCGGGTTTTAATTTTGTGTTTTCATAATAGATCAGTCGGATGGTGGATCTTGTTCTTTTCTGGGCTTGTGTCAAAATCTTGTTGATTCTATAAACCGTATTATGGCAAAATTTAAAATGGTCGGTCCGACCATTCTTGAAATGACCATTAATGGGGTGTTATATAGAACTGATGGCTAAGGAATCTAGTTAGTGGGCCATTTAGGTTATTTTTCCAAAAGAAAATGTAATACAAATAATTTATAGCTAAAGGTTATCTTCTCAATCCATAATCATCAAATTCATTGCCATTATATACCCTAAAAGCATGAATCTTCCATAGAGTTGGATTTAAACAAAATATTAATAAAATGACAAAGTTGCAAAGACCGTGAATATCTAAAGCTAAAACACTACTTACCAATTATCACATAACAGTTGTAGCAAATTTACGTCCATTGTTAATTGTTTTGTTTCCGCATTTTTAAAATAGTAACACCAACAAAATTTTTAAAAAGTTCTTTTAGAGAAAATTCCCTAAATAGTCTCGTTTGACCAACACTTTTCAGAAATAACCTTGATTTTCAACAAATCCTCAAAATGGCCCAACAATTCCGTTGGATCCGACAGAATTTCAACACCGTCCAACGGAATTTGTGGACCTTTAAAATCGTGCCACATGTCAACGTATTAATGGATCCAACATAATTCGTTAAAGAATCGTCGGATCTGATGGAAATTTTAATGGATCCAACAGAACTCTTCTTCTTCTACCTCTCAAACCCTAAACCTCCATAACCAACTTCCATATCTATCTTCTTATTTCTCCACAAAATCAAGCAAATTCATAATGTAAAATGCTTAGTTTTTCGAGGAGAACACAACCATAGTGTTCAATTTCACTCTAGAACTCAAAATCAAAAACCCCTGAATTGAAAATCTAGAGTTCGACGGAAAATTAAACAGTCGGATCCGATGGAAGCATGAACTAAACCGCCGAAACTGACTTTTTATAATTACCTCACCTAGAAAACGAATCCGTCAGATAGCTTAAAAAACCGTCGGATCCGTTGGAAACTTTGAATACGTGTCAATATCTGATAGACTATACTATGTTAGTGATTTTAGTGTAATTGGTGATTAACTTGTTGATCAAGTTAATTGTAATATGAATCTAAATAAGTCGGGTGCGGGGGTGCATAGTTATTTCATCTTATTATAATTGGTACTTAGGGGTGAAGCCCCTAAGTCATAGGAGTACCAAGGGGGCAACGCCCCCTTGATGGGGGTCCGCTAACCTGGTAGCAGGGTCTAAGGGGTAAAGCCCCTGGCTGGGGTCGGACTATGTTGATTTATTAAAAACGTATTAGAAAATTAATTAATTAATTTTCGTTACAAAGTTTAATAAAATAACTGGAGCGTATTTACAGTTTTATTATAATTGCATAGCAGTTAGGGGTGTTAATCGGGTCAACCCGATCGGGTTTCGGGTTAATCGGCTCGGGTTAGTCGGGTTTTCCTTAAAAAATATCTAACCCTCAACCCGACCCTATTATGGTTCGGGTAAGTCGGGTTTGGGTTATTCTGGTTTCGGGTTAGTCGGGTTATTCGGGTTAATCGGGTTAACCATGTTACTTTATAATTTTAAGTTGTTTTTTGTGTTTGTAACTTATAGGTTGCGAAATTTCTCTTTCCACTCGATTTTCAAATTATTTTACAAGTAATTGTCTTATAAATCATATATAGACTTGTAAACGAATCGAATCGACATGAATAAAGGCATGTCTGTGTTCGTTCATTTTACTTTTAACAAACACGACACTAAATTAAACAAATATGTGTGTTCATGTTCGTTAGTTAAAAACTAAACATGTTCTTGTTCGTTTATTTAAAATCTAAACGAATAGTTCACAACCATAATTAAACATAGATAAAATGTACATACATTAACGAACACAAATATACATAAACAAGCGTAAATGAACGCATTTAAATAAACACAATCAAACAAATATAAAACATATTATGGTGATATAATTTCTAAACGCAAATAATATTTAATAATTTTCTATTAATATGTAAACGAACATGAATGAACTTAAATGAACGATTATAAACGAACGTTCACAAACATAAATGAATGAGTGAAACATGTGTTCATGTTCGTTCATTTAATTAAATGAACACGACATAAATGAACTTTTCGCTTAACATTTCATGAACAAGCAAAATAATTAACTCATCTATCAAGCTTATAATATTGCCTTTATCGTATAGTGTTTATTTCACCATTTCATTATTGTATTTAAAGTTAAGTATCACCACTAATCGAGTTATTCGGGTTAACCCGAAACCCTAATTTTTTCCAAAAATAAACCCGAACCCGACCCTATTAATAATTCGGGTTATTCGCGTTAACCCGAATAACCCGATTAATACTTTTTGACCCTATTTAACCCGACCCGAATTAGCTTATTCGGGTTCGGGTTGGGTTAATCGGGTTTGCGTATTTTGAACACCCCTAATAGCAGTTATCATTGTCCCTGAAAGAAACCCTAATATAACGTTATCTTTATCATACAAAGAGGATTCTGGTTCATAATAACTCTCTCAAATCCATGCTTGATTCTTGCTCACAAATCTGAGTTTTATTTGGTCAAAATATCTGGGAATCACAAATATTTTTGATCTGAAAGTGTTTCACGACTCTCGGATTTTCTGAAGATTTACAATTTGCAGAAATCCCCAACATTCTAATCCGTCGGATCAGTTCATGTTTCCGCCAAATCGGACGATATTGTTGTGCCATTTGGGAATTCGTTGAAAACCTAGCTTATTTCTGGAAAATATTAGTCAAAATAGGCTATTTGGGGGATTTCTATTTTATTTATTTAATGCATTATGAAATCACAGCTTCATATATAGTTGTGTGTTTTCTTTGGACGATAACAAGTTAACTATTTCTATTATGTTGCAGTTGCTTGGAGCCACCACTAGACCCTCCAGGTATCAATTGAGCCACCCACCAAAATATTTAAACGTATCACATGCTAACTGCAAAATTATTTTCAACAGATACCCAACACATCAGGAAGAAAACATAGGCGCAACAACTGTAGAATAACAGACCCAAACACTCCTTTTGAACATTGACAGCCCGTCATCAAACTGCATATAAGACACTTTTTGATAATGAAGTTAGGCGCACTTAGTTAGACAACAATAGCAACTAAAATTTGGTAGCAAACCAGTCAAGAAACATTGCATCAACAGAAACATTTTGAAATGATGCCATGTATGCTTCAAGTACAATGTATGCATATTTTAGGTAACATTGAAAACAAACACTGTAGGTTTATCTAACCGTTTGTAATGAAAATATAAGAATGTTTCAATAATCAACACTTTCTAACAAAAACTCGAAACTCCATGCCCAAGCCACAAAGCACGGGTACACTTCCTAGTTGTTTATTAAGGAAAATGGTGCATGAAAAGAATAAATACAAGTATACAACCTCTGTAGTATCAAAACTCATAACCAACAAGCCTTTCAAAACATGATTTTCTTACTTTACTATAAAAACAAACGTAAAAGTAAGATAATTATGCAATATTATTTCTTTCTAAAATAAAGTACACTATAATACTAAGGGGTGAGTTAACGTACAATTATCGAATAACGTACATTACGTACATGAAATACGTTCAAGGTTAAAAACACTAAAGCGTTCAAGCCAAATTCACAACCTTTAAACGTTCAAAGTTAAAAAACACTAAAACGTTCAAGCCAAATTCACAACCTTTAAACATTCTAGGTTAAACCTTTAAACATTTAGGTTTAAATCTAAAACATTCAGGCAAAAATTCTTAAACGATCAGGCTTAATTCGTGATATATACAAGGTTAAAACCCATCATTTAAAACTTAAAAATTGATCGATTGAAGCTTCAATTGATGATTAATGAACAACTCGGATTTTCTAAATTAATATTTATTAATCATAACCCGACCCGCTTTTATGTTCGAGAAATTGTAGCGAGAAAGTATCGCGTCTATCGAGTATCTATTATTTTTTTTATATTCGTTTATCATATTTATTTAATATATAATAAATAACTTTGATTTATAGTCAAATTTAACCCAAAACTAAACTACAACCCTATTATATTTCTACCTCACTAGTCTAAGGACTAAACTACAATTTCTGGTTATTATTATCCATTAACCCTTTAACCTGTATCCATGATCCAAATAGCAAACCGTGACCCGTTTAGTTGCTTGAAGCTTAATTTTCGTCTCAAACCTGGAAATTGATTTGTGCAATCATTCTTCTTACCATAACAATCATATCGATAATCATAATTAAGAAACAAGATCAAATTTGATGCGTATTGAAATAAATTGATAACCGGCTTTAACCTAATTCGTTAATACATCTTCGAAGCAACAATAATTCGATTAAACCTGCAGTCACCATCCTTAAACCAACGCATACAATAACCTCATATCCAATAATATTGTCATAGTTGTTAGATACCCATTTCTGATCCTCCTTTGGTCGTCCTTAATTCGTTTGGGTATTATATATTAGAGATCGTTTTGATGCAATTAGTTTGACCTGCACTATCACGCCGACGCGGTCAACGTTTACCCTATACTTAATTTTACTATAACAGCTCCTATATACCTGTTCGTAATCTTGGTCATGTCGTCGGGTTTGATCTGCAAATTCACCATCAATCCAACATCGTTAGAGGTAAGTATTTGCATATTTTGGCTCGTCATGATCTGCTATACGTTAACCCCATGATTAATTAAATCAACATAAACGAGTTTAACCGATTAAGATTGTTAGGGTTTATAGAATGAACTGGGTTTGATGTCTGTTGGTTATATGTTCTTGTTTCTGGATCTCAACCATCTGGCACACCATCCAAGTTTGCTGGTGTGTGTGGGTGTTAACATGTGCCGGCCAATGCACGGGTTCGAGTTCCGGCTATGGCAGTTTGGGTTTTTATTTTTTTGTTGTTTTATGAATCAAAAAGATTTTGTTAATGTAATATATTAAATATAAAATATTAAATAAACGTTATTTTGTTAAAATTGACATACTAACTAGTATCTTTTCCGAACATTGGTTAGACCGTATATATATGTATACAATAGTTGTTAAAATTGTTAAAGTTTTCATATTATAGATATTAATAAGTTTTTAATTCAAAATACATAATATAATCTTGTTATTTAACATATTAACATATAGTATAAATTCAAGTATTATTATAAAAAGATTTATATTTTATATAATATTATTATTATTATTTATTATTTAAATAGTTTAATAAGATATCTAATATAAATAATAAAAATATATATTAAAGGTATTTTAGTTTGAAATAAATATTTTAAAACAATCTCTTTATATAATCAATTCAAAAATTAGAAATATTTATTTAGTTAAGTATTTTATTATAAATATAACTTTATATAATTAAAGATATGTTATTTAATATAAACTTATTAAATAAAGGTAGTATTACAACACATAAAGTAAATCTAAGTAATATTTAACTTTCGTAAGAATACACCCGATTATCAAATCCTAAACCTCTATTTACTTTTAGCTTCGTTATTCCATCCATATTTATTTCTTCAATTATTGTAATTAGGATTTTCGTCGATATTTCCCGAAGAGCTTGATCTATCTCATTTTCTTAAACGAGTCATTATTTCTTGCTTAATCACTCCCCCTTTTATTATTTTAAATCTTTTGGGGACTTATGCGTTCGTAGATATTTTGTCACTATATATTACTCAACTTGCAACTGTTAGTCATGTTTGTTTAACAATTTATGCCTAATGTGTTTGTTGATATTTTTCATTATATTTACATATTATTATTACACAACGGTGTTAGTATTTAAAAAAACATAATGATGAGTTGAAAGAAACAACGACGAAAAAAAAACAATGACAAACAGAAAAACACAATGACGGAAAAAGATACAATGGTAAGCAAAAAGATACAATAACGTAATTTTTGTATAACAAAATTATACTCATATTAAAGATAAAAAAACGTTTGTTATTATCGTGTGTTTTTTATTTTTTTTTTAAATATCATATGAAAAAGTTATAGACGTATTAAAATGATGGGGAAAATTAACATGTGAGCATTCTCAACCCGTTCTCCATCCCTATCTTTATAATTACACTAAAAAACACTACATTTCTCTCTTCTGTTCACTTAAATAATATTTTTTATACCTTTATCTTTACAGTTTTCTCTCTCCTCTACTCACAACCAATCCAACAAATATTAAAAAATAAAATTGTTTCCCTAAATATTTTCCCAAATTTACAAAAAATCACTACATTTTTCTCTTCACCCTATAATTTACACTCACAACCTCACCCTATAATTTGCAAACTTCCCTCACATAATTGTAGGGAATGGGATGAGAATGCCAAGAGAAAAATGGTATATGTCAATTAATTATACCATTTTTCTTTTGGTCTCCATTTGACACATGTCAATTAATTATGATTTCTCATATTTATCATTTTTGTTGGTATTCGTAGAATAACCCAACCCTGAGATATTAATAATAATCACAATGCAATAATTATAAAAATAATAATAATAATTGATATTTATCCATTCTTTGAAGAAACGAAAAAAAGCACCTCTTACCCAAGGAATGTAAATTATAGAAATAGGAGTTACATTTCTAATTGAATGGTTCTTTTCATTAATCAATGTTAACCAAACACAACGTATTTCATTCCCTCCTCCATTTATTCATAACAAACATATTAATTCTAATTGCGGGCAAAAAGTAAAGTGGGTTATGGGCTAAAAAGTTGGGCTGGATGTCTTATGGAGATTTTAATATTTGCTAATTGCTAGTCATCTAAAAGTCCTGGTCAAAGACCTAGATTGAAATTAGCTAGGCTTGATTTATGCAATTTGGACTATTAAGTCTATCATAGGGATTATTGTATTTGTAAGCTTTTCACATCATTATTATTATTATTACTATAATATAAATATAAGAACTTTGGTGCCGTAAGTTGTCTATTGGGCCATTTGACGGCACCGTATTTATCGATTATTTTTTTAGTTAGTTATTACAATAAATATAATGGAAACCGACCAAACATAAAAATATTTTAGTTTATGTACCATAACAAACCTGAAAGAATCGATCGAGTTCGCGCAGATTCGTGGCCTTATTTAAAGCCTATGGCCGACAACGCTCGGGTTTTACTAATGCACAAGTTTACCGATCGACCCCCCATCCCAAATTGATCGTTGTTCCACCCCAAGTTTTATATTTTTTTTCGTTTTTTAGTTATGGTACCGTAAATTACGTAATCAAAACCGACCGAATTCATGTCAGGTTACCACGTGCACATCATGCAGTACAGCTATGGAGGAATATCATCATACCTTGGTACGTTGATAGTGGTTGTTCCAGGCACATGACAGGAGACACCTCCCAACTACACGACATTCAGATATTTAACGGAGGTTATGTTTCCTTTGCGGGAGGAGAAAAGAGAAATATTGTAACATTTCGATTTTTCGCATTTTATTTTAATAAATTACATTTGCATTGGAATCAATATCCGTATTTGTAAACCCGACTAAGTGATTTTAACATTTCATTTGGTTAATAAATAATTATATCGCATTGATCGATAAGTGTGAAGTTCGTTAGTTGTCTTCTAATGGATCGTTAATAAACCGTAAGGGTTGGAATGGTCGTTTTTTTAAAAGTTCGTATATTTCATTCAAGTTTTAAATTATTAAAAAAAGTCTAGGGTCCTTTATGTAAATTCATTAATACATATATATCAAAAACCTAACCCTAACATCATATACAAACCACAGCCGCCTCCCTCCTTCTCTTTCGTTTTTCCGGCGCCGTTTTCCGGCGACCAGAGACCTCCGACGCACCACCACCGACCACCATCGACCTCCGACGCCATCATCTCTCTTTCCTTCTCTCGGTTTCCCCGGTAACCCCTCACCCTCGGCCGTTCTTTTCCCTCCCTCGGCTTTCCGGCGCGTCTCCGGCGGCCGCCGGCCGTGGCCCCTGGTGCTTCGTCTCTCTCTCAAGCTCCCTTAGCTCTCTCTCTCTCTCTCTCTCTCTCCCGGCTCTCTCCGTCTCTCGGCTCTCTCCCTCTCGCTCTCTCTCTTCGTATCTCTCTCTCCCACTCTCTCTCTCTTTGGTTCGTCTTTCCGGCACGTCTCCGACAGCCTCCATCTCCGGCGACCATACGAACCTCTAAAAGGTAATAAGTTTAGGCTTTTGGGTGTTTATGTTGTGGGGAAGAGTTTGGTTTTAATTTGTTATTTAAAATATAGAATTAGATTGTTAACAGATCGTGATTCGGGATTAGATTGTTGAGTCGTCTCGTCAAGACCCGAGTTCGAGTCTCACGTTAAAACCGATTTTGTGTTATTGTTGTTAAAAGTTGTATAATTAGTATAAAACTATTTAATATATAAAACTCATTATTGATAATGATTATTATTATATTTATTATTATTATCATTATTATTATAAATATTAAAGTTTCTATTATTATTAATAAAGATCATATTATTATTTATTAAAATCATATTCTATCATTTATTTATTAACAATAATATTATTATATTTATTTTGTGAATTCGTTTAGAAATCGAACCAACATCGAGTATGATATCATTTTTACTATCGATATTATTTACTATTATTATCATTTTTATCAACAACACTATAATTAATACCAAGATTTTTATTCTATAACTATTAATATTAGTATTATTATTAATAATTATTGTTATAATTATTATACTATATTAGTATTATTAAAAATAATTATTGTTATTATTATTAACATTATTATCTTATATATATATATATATAGGGAGAGGTTATTATAAAAAGATGAGAGTGTCAAAAAAGTGTAAGAAGAAATCTGGGTGGTTAAATCTTATCAATCAATGGTCAAGATGGAAAGTTGACTGAATTTGGGGTGTGTTTTATTTTAAAGGCTTAGAAAAGTGTGTTAAAGGGTATAATCGTCTAGATTGTTATATTATATTTGGAAATATTATCAATCTATGATTATCACATTTTAATACAAATTAAAACACAACAACATGGACATCAAAATCTCTATTACGGTGTGTTTTATATCAAAGTTTAATCAAAAGTTAAATATAACACTAAATTTTATCCAAATTTAAAACACAATATCATGAACACGAAGAACTAAAACACACCTGTATGGATTTTAGTCTATTTTTGTATTTGTTTTATAACACTTCAATGGCATTACGTCTACTGTGATATATTAAATTTGGAAATTATCAATCAATAATTAATACATCAATTTGGAAACTTTCAATCAATCATTATAACTTTTATAAACACACTAAATTGAAGTCAAATTAATAGAAACATACTGAGTTGAAGTCCATTTAACAGAAACACACTGAATGGAATTTACTATGAATATGATAATAACACATGTGCATTCATTTTGAATAACATGTTACAATGAATAAAAACACTATAATTCATCTAACCATAATCGCAAAGAACAAAAACATTATACATAACATAATTACAATGACAAAAACACAATATCATAATTAACGGATAAAAACAAAATAATTCATATTTCTTATACATCGGTTTTTCTCTTTATTAAAAAAAATGATGTGATTTGTGTTTGCACCAAAAAAAAACCGTTGTAATCACCTGATGATTTTAGTGTAGGAAACTTTGAGGAATATTAGAATTAAATAATTAGTCCTTTGTATAACAATTAAATATTAAAATTAGCTATGGTTGGAAGAAAATAGAATTAAGAAAAACGGTTTGAACTAATAATGATTTTGGAAAATGCTTCAAGGAGCATGGCATAAGCATGTTTGGATTGTCTTCTTGCAAGAAAATTTCATATACGTAGATCCATAAAATTAGTAAAACTAATAATTGATTCAAAAATTACCTAAAATATAAAAAAACAATGTGGACCATCATACTCCTATGTGTTATATTTAATCAAATGGTTCATGTTGTTTCCTACACTTCTTATGAATTTAGACATTTTTATTTTAACCTTCCTCTCTCTCTCTATATATATAACCTAATTTTAAAGTCATTATTATCGTTACTATCTTTATCATTAATAACATCATTATAAGCTTTATTATCTATTCATTTTTATAAAACCGAACTCTTGAATTAAAACCTCTTGTTTCTATTTAATATTGGTTTAGTTATTTAAAAGCCCAATAAAATAATCTTATTTTATTTTAAATTATCAATTAAGTACGAGTCCCTAATCGTTAACAAATTAACCGGTAACCCGACTAACAACCGAACCTTCTCGTTCAATGTTTCAATGTAATTTCAACTAAAGTTCACGTTCATTAATATATTATTTATTCTTTTTCAATTAGCTTTCAAGTCGGATTTGTTCGTTTCGTTCAAAAGATTTCTATATGTCAATCATTTATTAGTTTTCGATTCGTCAATCGAGGTGAGTACTTTCATACCCCTTTTTCCATCTTTTGTTTTGGGGTGACATTTCATACTTATCAAACTAAATGCTTTATTTACTTGAATCTTAAACCCACAAACGTGATTGTAAACTTTACTTAAATAATTACTCGATTTGGTGTTCTATGCTTACATGTTTATATGCTTATGTGTTTACCGCTTTTGGAAGGTTGATTCATAAATTCGTGAACTATCTGGTATTCTCTTATAGCACTGTGCCATTAATGTATTCTTATTAACGACCTCATGAAATCCAAATCTATTTATAGACGGTGCCGTTAATGTATTCTTATTAACGACCTCATATAAAAATCCTGAACCATCTGGTATTCTTTTATGGCTGGTGTCGCTAATGTGTTAGCGATCTCATATTATCCATATTGTTGCTTTTATTTATCGTTTCGTATACAAGTTTTGAGGTTTTTTATTACTATATACTTATATGCTCAATCTTATGAATTGCTCACTAACCTTTGTGTTGACAAGCTTTATTTTATGAAATGTTATAGTTTTGACTTTTGTTGACTCGAGAACTTGACATAAAAACGTTTCCAAGACCATTAGGGTATTAGTAAAATGAGCAATATAATTGTTACTTGTATTCAAATTGTTTGTGTGAACGAGATGTGTTGATTATCGATTTATGAAATAAATGAGCTAATTAAATATTGTCACTTTAAATTGTGTCTTGTGTATTTGTCCAATCACGTTGCACCCCGGCATGTTCCGTCGTCATTGGTCGGGGTGTGACAAATATTACACAGAAGGGTACTGTAGTCTTCAACAGGTGATGAAGACCTTCAAATCTTCATCACCATTTTCCAGATTTCTGGAAAACTAAGAACACAAACAACCAAACTCAAATCCTGAATATTCACTCAATACAACACCAAATCGCATACTCAATAGCTCAAATCAATCGTGCAATCATCGCGAATCCCTCACTTCACTCGTGAATGCACGAATCCTGCCACAGAGGGAAACAAGGAAAGGACATTAGTTCCGGTGAGTAGTGCTAGAGGAGAAAATGCAGCCGGTACAAATGAGAATGTTGGTGCATTTTGTGGCCGTCGCTATGCAATTCCGACCAGCTGGGGCGAAGTTGTGGAGGGAGCCAACTTCGCCATAAGTGAAGTTAGAACAACTTCACCTATTGGTGAAGTTAGGACAAATTCACCTTGAGGCCCAAGCCCAAGCCCGCGATGATGTTTATCCATATATATGTGTGTCATGTTTAGGTTTAAGGTATTATTGAACAAAATAGAAAGAGTGAGGTAGAGCAGTTAAGTTGTTTAGAGAAAAACAAATAGGTGAAGTCTCGTGGGCAGACCCGAGGTAGAACTCACCTCGGGTCGGCCATAATATGTTTTCTCTTTCGGTATGTAATGTGTTTTGATTTATATATAAAGCGATATGCAGATCTGTTTATCCCATTTGTGTGTATGTTTGTGTATAATCGTGTTCTTCGTCTCCAACACCATAAACGAGTCTAGGAGGATTCCGCACTCCTAGACTTCGTGCATATCTCGTACCTATCAACGATGAACCGGGACTTACAGAGAGTGATCAGGGATTGGTGGGTCAGGAGTTCTCTTGGAATGACCAGATGGCATGTCACACCCTCAAATTTCGACTAACAGAGTTTTACCACGAGGCGTGTGACATACCAGGATCTTGCTCATTTGTTATACCAAACATCCAATTCAAAATATTTAAAACATTATTTAAGTCTCGTTCAAACATGAGAAAACCAAAAACAAACAAACCAAATAGTTTAAAGTTTTACGGAAGCGTAAAGTAAATGGTTTAAAATAACAAACCGCGTGCTCAAACATGCACAATCCATCAAATGTAAACAATGCGAAATACAAGTTCATGCGACCTGACATACGCAATGCAACCTGCTCCTTATCACATCTAGCAACCTAGACAAGTATAAATACTCAAGGGTCAACACAAGGTTGGTGAGTTCATAAGTTGTAGTAAAAAGTAATATATACAGTATAGATAGTATCCTTAGCATAGGTAGTGTGTGTATAAGTAGATTTAGCACTTTTTCAAATATACTAGGCTAGCTAACCCATTTACAAGCTGCTAGACATTTGAACCGAAGCTGACTGTATGTATGCTTTCTTACCAGGTCTATCACAAACACTGGCGTATAAAAGTTAGGTAAATATAACACCCGTATTACGACATCACAGGTGTGCTAGCGCGACTAGCCCGGGTGGGGTTTGTCAAACCCAGTAGTACTACTCCATATAACCCCGCGATCTCATCCTATCAGTTCAAGGTAACGTAAGGACTTTAAATGATATAAGGGCATCTATTATAAACTTGTGATTTATAAGAAACTACATAAATCCAAAAAAAGTCGTTGCATTTTCCTCCAGAAAACCAGTATGTAAGTATATCCATGTTTTCTCCCCGAAAACAAGTATGGGCAAATGTATTGTGTTTTCAATCCAGAAAACATGTATACGAAAATAGTTTAGTGTTTTCAATCCAGAAAACAAGTAAGGAAAATGTTTGGTGTTTTCTCTCTAGAAAACAAGTATATGAAAATAGTTTTGTGTTTTCTCTCCAGAAAACAAATAAGAAAAAGCATGAACTCACATGGTGTCGCGTGTAATAGACTTTTCTCAAAACCAAAAGGATGCACTTGACTCGCTAAACTTTACCTAGTACAAGTGTCTAAGTTATGAGAATGTGTTCAACAACACATGACTCTAAAACCCAAGTGTGGACTCACACACAAACACAAACTTGACACGACAGCTCGTTGGTGATAATAAGTAATGTCAACTGTACCAAAAAGTCTTAACATTTATCAACACATCATATCGCGGCAAAGAAACCAAATATTCATCATACAACTCAACTTATGATCATTCAGTTCACGAGACAGATTATGGCATGTACAAACCGATTTTATTCACTAAGAATAACCTAAGAATAAATGATACAAAATTTACCACAGTAAAATATATGAATTAGGTTTCTCAAACAAATTTTTTTTTTATTTACTCATGCATAAAAAAACTCACAATAATCCAATCATTCCAGATAGTACCAACAGTTTAGCAGATTGCGCAATACAAAGTAGTTTCATGGTTCTCCCAACTCATTTATCGAAATTGTACAAGGCCAATTGTGTTGTCTTCTAGAATCCTAATACTAAGTTATATAAGTGAAACCAACTCATTGGATTTGTTAATCTCAAGTAATGATATCGGTAAGACAGATAAGAATTTAAATCCCCGCATCAGCTTTGACACATGTTTTCGTAAAATCATAAACATTATTCAAAACTTGTCCAAAAATTTAAATATTTACCTTTCTGGAAACTACACTCAGAATACTATATCCTAGAATCAAGAATCGATCAATAATAATCATTCAACATCAAGTTACAAACAATCAATAAACTAGAATGAATCTGTCAGCAAACTGTTATCATCAAAACTTAAACCCCAACATGCTCATGTCATCCCTACGGTTTTAATTCATCAATTACCATCATTGAACATCTAGGGTTTCACAATAACTCATCAAAAACATAAAATCAATGCATAGAACTTACCAACTAGCATTAGGAATGATGAGAATCAATCAAAGACACCACCAATTGCATGAATTAAGATCGAATTTAAGGATTTGGGTTTGTGTTGCACTTGGGATCGTGAAAGAGGGAGGAAGGCTGGACATCGATGGGTTTAGGATAATTAAGTTTCGGTTGGTTTTGTTTTAATAATACTAAAACCCTAATTTACAAAAATGGTCCCCGTTAAAACAATTTTGGCTTTAAACGAAGTTCTATTTTTTTACAACAAACCGGATTATAACAAACCATTATGACTAAAATACTAACCCAAGTTAGTAAAAACAAAGTCTCGCTGATATCTTTGTTAAAACTATCTTATAAAAGCCGAAAACGTACAAATCACGCGCAATCGATCGCATTTTCATGGAACAAGCTATAAACTAAACACATAATCATTTAGCACGTAATTTCACACATATAATATAATAAACATATGCTTGAGACATTATTTTTATATAATAACTAATAGTAAGTTTAGCGAGCATAATGTACTAAAACGTGTTACATATAAAATCATCTAGCACATACAATTATATCCAAATTATTTAAGCATACCTGATTCGACATTAATCACCAACACGTACTGACTGACTCATGTGTGTGACTCTTTATTGACTCATGTAAATTTTATGCATGACGTGTAAGATAACAAACTTTGGGTTAACGGTGTTGACGTTAAAGTGTGGGGTGTCACATGACAACACTGCACATCAGCAATCAGACTGCTAATTTTGCCCGGATTGATGTCACCATAGAAGAGAACGATGCAGAGGAGCAAGTTAAGGATCTTCAATTTTCCTTCATGGCCTCCACCTCTATGAAATCCTTGAAGATCTAACAAATCTACCTGCTACCAGTTTCGTCCCCAACCATACTGTTCTGACAAGAATTCAACGGGATCATCCAATTTAAATTGTCATAGGTCCTTTTGAATCAGGCGTCTCAACCAGAAGTCAAACATGACGCACCAACAGTTGTCTATATTCATGTTTCATCTATTAGGTCGAACCTCCATTGAAATTGCATTGCAAGAGTCAAGTTGGGTGAAAGCTATGCATGAAGAACTAAATCAGTTTGAGAAACTCAAGGTTTGGAGATTGGTTGAGTTGCCCGTTGGGAAGAAGGATTTGGATACACTATGGGTTTTTCGTAACAAGCAAAATGACACTGGGGTTATAATTCGAAACAAAGCACGACTTGTGGTTCGTGGTTTTCGTCAGGTTGAAGGTTTAGACTACACTGAAGTGTATGCTCCAGTGGCTCGTCCTGAAGTCATTCAGATTTTCTTGGCATATGCTTCCTACATAGGGTTCATGGTTTATCAAATGGATGTCAACCTGGAGTATGCTTTTAGTTCAGGTATATTGCTTAGTCATTTGGATTTTCTTGGCATATGCTTCATACGAAAGTATATATCAACCTAGAGTATGCTTTTACTTCATGTATTCAACCTTTGATATTAAATTTTCTTGGGTGAGAATATCTTAAGAAGTTAGTAACTTTTAAAGTAAAAAAATTATTGATTTTTGATTTTATATTATAAGTTTTAATACAGTTACCCTATTATCCTGATTTTTGTTATATAAAATACAACACTCAGGTTCAATCGATCATATTATAATGACGTGTCTTCTGAACGTTAAATAAATACATATTTTTGTTTACTATGAAACCTGAACCTTAACCATTTAATACATACTTCATCTTAACAAACACCTTGATACCATTGGACAACAAGCCCTTTGGTATAATGGTATGTCGATTTGTATAGCTTGTTCTCTCAACTCGTTTATTTAAAATTTAAATAAACTAGTTTTTTATCTGTCGCAGGCAGATCGGTAAAACTTAGATTGTGGCAAACCCAAGCGCTAAGCTTCTAAGTTAACGCGAATTTTGTCGGTTTCATTGACGTGCGTTATCGTACCTGAATTAAAACAAAATATAAAAAAATATTATAAAAATTGAGGCGGACCAATGTGGTGTCAGTCGGTATAACTCGAGCCCTAGTAAAATCTGATCATTGTTAATCTCAGGCATTGAGGCGGTAAGTTTATGGGAATTCAGTCGGTTTACGTCATGTTTGTTATGATACCGGAAACAAAACAAAACAAATTGGTGTTCTTTCGGTTTCTGTAACGTTCGTTACAGTGACTGAACTACAATATAAAAACAAAATTTACGGACCAGTTCGGTGCCATAAATAACCCAATGGGCACTTGCGACACCATACTTCTTATTTGTTATATAGTAATAATTAGACATTGGGAGCTAAACTAATGAATTACAGTGGCTAACTATCCATGTTGATTTCAAATCCCTAAAACTCTATTGGTATGCATTTCTAAGCTCAAAATCCTTGTATTGGTATAGTGACATGTGACTTAATATGATGTAATATGTTACCCTAGGATATGATAGTTCTTAAAACTTAGGAAAAAGTGGAATTGATGACGGTCCTTGAGACCACACCTTATGAAAGGAAGAGATGAACCGTCTCTGATACGATCCTATGATATTAATAAGTTTATTATTATTATTATTATTATTATTATTATTTAACTTTATCTTTTATTTAGTTTCCTTATTATAGTTAAATTATGTTTCATTATTGTTTATCTTTTTCTATTTTTGTGTCTTTGTTTTTCTATATATTGTAATCTCGTTTAAGAAAAACAATAAGAAAGAATTATTATTTTGGGTCTATTTTCTCTTCTTCTCTTGTGTTCTTTAGGAGATTGACGGTTGTCTCGAAAAAACCGTAACAGTCTCATAGCACCTGGTTCGGCTACAATCAATGGTGAGGAATGAACATGAGTACCGAAGACCATGATCGTATCATAGAAGTTTAGGAGACGAAAATGTGAAGTCCAAATGACCTAATAACTTAACTGAGAAAGAAATGAGGAGGTACGCTTGTCATAAGAAGTCGAGCTACATCAACAACGTACAATGGCGATTTGACTTCTTTTTCCTTTTCTTTTTATATTTCTTTTGGTTTTTTGTTTTACTTTGCAAACTTCAAAAGAGAGCTGTTCTTACGTGGATTTGTTGCAAATTAGATTGGATAGGTAAGGCCTTGAATTTAATTTATGTGCTTATCGTTTGCTTGAATATAAAACACAGGTTCTTGAGCAACTTTATTCGACTCTTAACAATTTTATTATTTAATGAAAAGCTTATAGATACGATAATCCCTAACCATAGACTCATAGTCCAAATTGCATAAATCAAGCCTAGCTAAGTTCAAGCTAGAATATTGACCAGGACTTTTAGATGACTAGCAATATTCCATATAACTTCCCCATTTTGATAAATACTAAATATACCAAATACTATAAAGACATGAGGCACAACTATTTAGCCCATAACCCACTTTACTTTTGGGTCTTTGGCCTGCATTTAAGGATTAACATTTACATTTTTATCGCGCTTAAGAAAATGTTTGTAAGACTATATGTAATGGTTTTAACTAGAGAAAATTACAAATTTTGTCCTTTTGAATATTCAAAATTATGGATTGAGATCTTTGTGAAAATGAGTTTCAATTTTTATCCTTTATTTGAATATTTGTCTCGGTTTTAGTCATTTACACTAACAGATGTTAATTAAAAGATTTGGTTCACCTATTCAAACATATGCACTACATCTCCTTCACTACCAAACCCTAAAATCCACCCAACCCCATCATCACTACCATCACCCCCACCCCACCCCCACCATTATCGTTTAACCCTCCCTACTTACCGTTGTCGATTGTCGCCGCCAGTTACATTAACGAAACCACGTAGAGGTCCGGACAGTCCTCTCATTCTACTCATGTTGGACACTCTGAACAACAATCACAACTTCCGCCATCACCGTTGTTTGAAAACAATCATCACCAATTTCTTGTTGGCGGCCCACCACCACCAATCTTTATTTCATCTTCATTGATTCGTGTCTTAGCCTGCAACAACCCAAATCTAAAAACCATTTCGCAGATTTGAAACCGACCTTGCTGGAAAATTGACTTTACTTCACCGATATGCATCCATCTACACACAAATCTACCATTTTGGCGCTTCCAACACATAAACCCTAACTCATGTCTGTCTTCTCTTGCTGACACATTTTGCAGGTACGGTCGTACAAGCCGGCGTCACGATACTCTTGATCCACCTGAACCCTTAAAATCGTTCAGGTTTCTATATCTACAAATCAAATCTATTGTAATATATTTCATGGAATTGGGGTATAGTTAGTGCTTACTTCAATTTCTTCTTAGGTTTATGAAATTTTGTAAAAGTCTTATGAAATTTGGAGTTGGTGGTGTTTGTGCGGAGAAGATTATGGTAAAAATTGTTGTTGATTTGGGTTATAAATCTATTTTCTATTAACCGGATATATATTTCTTTTAGTTTTTTAATATCATTTAATTTATCTTAAATGCATAGGAGAACCAAATCTTTTAAGTTGTTACACAAATTGTCCTCAAATGGCTAAAAGACTAAAATGTCCTCATGTGCAGGGCACATGGGGTGACTTAACTGAAAAACTTAACATATGTTAGTGTAAAGGACTAAAACCAATACAAATATCAAAATAAAGGATAAAAAGTGAAAATCGTTTTCACAAAGACCCAATCTGTAATTTTGAATATTCAAAAGGACAAAATTTGTAATTTTTTCTTTTAACTAATTATTTTGTTAAAATATCACCTAGGCGCCATGTAGACAAAAATAAATCACTAAACTCATTAATATATATATATATATATATTATATATAGATATATATATATATATATATATATATAGGGAGAGGATCATGAGAGAACTTCATTTTATGGAGAGAACTAGAGAACTAATAATGAAGTATTTTTAATTTAATTAAAAAAAATATTTTTAATTTTTTTTTCTTTCATCCTTCTTATATGTTGTTATTCTTCACCACAAAAAAAAAATTAAAGGTGAAAAAAAATAAAAAAAATTAACATTGTAATGCATATATGCAATACATCGACTGTTTTTATAATGCATATGTGCAGTAGTGTGCATTTTGATATTTGAAATAGTGTTGAATAACATATATATAGTTGTTTGTATTGTATATTTGCAATAGTATTATATTATATTCAAAAATTAATAAAAATCGATATAGTGCATATGTGCATTAGTGTTGTATTACATATATGCAATAATGTGTTTTGCATACAATTATTAGTGTCGTATTTGCATATATTCAATAGTGTGTATTAGATAATATATTTGTGTTGAATTATATGCAATAAAAAACTATTTTATATATACAATACACATTAGTGCACATACGCATTACATCGACGGTTTTTTTTTTGGAACAATATCATCTTATTAGGAGGAAAGAAAAAAATCACAAAATAATTTTTTTAAAAATAGTTATAAATAATTCTTTAATAGTTTTCTAGTTCTCTTTTTAAGAGGAGTTCTCTCTAGATCCCACACCTATATATATATATATATATATATATATATATATATATATATAAATTAAAAAGAGGATTACATCTTACTCACAAAAGTCACTATTCCTTTTACTATTACTTTTTCAATATTTTATTAATTATTATAACCATTAATTCACTAACCATAATTTTAAAAATAAAAATAATAGGCTTTACTTCCTTTATTATAATATTTTTATCAACTAATTAAAATATTTAACCAACTATATTTTTAAACATTAAATGTGGACAAGTGTTAGCTTTACATATCTTATTTTTGGTTAAACGATTTTTTGTATATTTTGCTTTCATATTTTTTGTAGTTCGTATTTATAATGACCGAAACTTTTTTCGTGATTTAAAAATATCTCATGTCGCATGGTTTATTTCTGTGAGTAAACGTTTGATACCTAGCTCGCCTTTAAAATATTTTTTTTGGATTACTTGTAAGGCCATGTTACCGGTGCCCTACTTGGACGTTGGATTTACTCATAAACACAGTTCTAAATATCAGAGTTAATTAAAACTTTACGCGGAATATAAAACTTTCATAAACATTGCATAATGATTCTTAAACATGTCTTAAATAAACATCTTGTCTTTCAAAATCAAACATTTAAACATAAATCATCTTGAGTCTTCAGATGCCAGACTTTTATTCTTCTGCCATGTATCCCCGCTCAAGCCAGCTGTCTCATCCTACTCACCTACGTGCATACTAAAAGTCAGTTACACTGAGTGAGTTCTAGTTAATCACATATCATACAATACATACACTTATCTTCAATTATGCATCCGAAGACGCATAATAATTACTTTACTAATTTACTTTCATTACATAACTTCATACATACGTACATACTTTATTTCTTTCATACTATATATTTACTGTCCACTCTATCTCAGCTATTATTAGGGTCTGATCCTTCCTTTTTCTATCTCAGATATTATTAGGGTCTGATCCCTCTGTCCCTTGTCTATCTCAGATATTATTAGGATCTGATCCCTTTATTGTCTATCTCAGATATTAGTAGGGTCTGATCCCTCTTTACTTCTCTATCTCAGATATTATTAGGGTCTGATCCCTTTCTTCTCTATCTCAGATATTATTAGGGTCTGATCCCTTACTTTTTCGTCTTCGTACATTCTATCTTTACATATTCGTAACATACATATACATTCTTTACTCATTCATACATATTCATATGTTGTACATATATCTATCATAAACATTCATCTATGAATTACATACCTCCCTTGTCAACACGTGCAATATCCGAAGATCTTTCACGTACCGACAAGCTTTCGTTCACATTCAAGATATACATAATTAACATATAAATCATACATGGCATACACTTACCATTTAAGGTAAGTGTATTAACTATCACATCGTGTATGCACACAGCCCCGAAAACATAACAAGGAAGTGGGGCTAGAAATTCACCTGAACTCGGTTACGTTCCCCGTTAATGGTTATTCCATTCTTGAGCTGTGCACGACTAACTGTATAACAATTACACGTATCAATTAACTAACACTACTCATATCGTTTTTCTAGTTTTTATTATTACCCTCAACGAATGGGGGTCCGGGGGCAGCGCCCCTAGCAGCGGGGTTCTAGGGACGGCAGCCCCTAGCGGGGTCCAAGGGGCAGACCCCCTGGCTGGGGTCGAGCTGCCAGGTCAGCTTGGAAAAATTTTATCTTCATTAATTGTATTAACACATTTTCCATTAGGACTTTAAATTATTATTTAATTCACTAACTCATTCTTCATAACGAATTAAGTCTGATTCGCTATCTGATTCGTTATCTTATCATGCCTTGATTCGTTCTCTGGTTCGTTACCTTATCGTAACGAATTGGGTAAGTAACAAATCACTTGATTCGTTATCTTACCATAGCGAACTGAGTGAGTAATGAATCACTGGATTCGTTATCTTAACATAACGAACTGGGTGAGCTAATTCGTTATCTTGACTTAACGAATGGATGAACTAATTTGTTATCTGGACATAACGAATTGCGTCAGTCTTATCCAAATATTTGACTCAAGGGTCAAAGTCAAAATTGCCAAGAACACCAAAAAAGTCAACACACCAGCGGGTTCAGCAATTTATCCTCAAATCTCAACCAAATAACACGAATTTGGTATACAGAGACTCGTAATCCTAACGCCTACAAACCCCAATCTTCCAATCAACCAAACATTCATGTTTAAAGGGTGTGATTTATGTATACATAGGTGCGGTTCAACACTCATTCAGTTAACCAATCTAAAGTTAACGAATTGCACTGTGTATTGGTTCGTTTGATTCGTTTTCATCACTTTTATACAGATCTAGGATTACCCCAAACAAATCCGAACCCTAATGAACGATTACTAATTATAAACGTACCTTAAACGAGTCGGTCTACTAACACGGTCTAGTCTTGATGTCATTTTGGTTCGTCACGACGATCTAACACCAACGGGTTTGGGTTTTCACCTTTGGATCTTGGCTCGGGTTAAAGGATCGGTTTGTGTGTGTTTTTTATGGTGTAGGCTTATGGTGTAGAGATGGATAAAAATGGAAAGGTTTAGGGGTTTAAGTTGTATTTATACTCCCCTAAGCCCATAGACCTAAGGCCCATCCTATGGACCTAAGGCCCATTCCATCTCTTATTCAATCTTTTAAAGTCCAAGCCCAACCTTTTACAGTTTATTATCTCAACCGATAAACGACACACTATAAAATAACGAAATTTATTTTATTATTTCTTATCGAAAATAGGATGTTACATTAATAATTTATGTTTACGAATTTGTGTTGATACCACTAATACGAACCAAATTTGTGTTGGTACCGCTGATACGAACCAAATTTGTGTTGGTTCGCAACAGTCACATGCCGGTATGTTTGGTTTCACATATGAAAATTTGTTGCATTTTGGCATTGACGGGTTTATTTCTTTTGTTTAGTTTCGATGTCGTAACTTGATATAGACTGACTTCGCATCGACTTGCAGCGAGTTTATGGTTTAACATTTTTACTTATATTTTTTTGTTAGATTTAAGGGTCCCGTCGCGAAGCACAGGTCTTAAATTCTAGTTTTAAATTAAGCGTAGTGGCTTCAACTAATTACATTTATTGTTTAGTCATTTTTTTATTTAATTAATATATTAATTCAATAAAGATGATAACTTTAATTATTAAACGAGACAATAAAATACTAGAACATTTTAATAAAACAAAATTTTTAAGCACATAGAATAAAAAAGTGATACTTGAAGTAGTTAAAAAAATAGAGTAAAGTGCTATTTTCGTCCTTATGGTTTGTCAAATAATGCGAATTTAGTTTAAAAAGTTTATTTTTTGCATATGGACCCTCCACGTTTCCCGGTTACTGCCAATTACATCCAAATCACTAACTCCATTAAATTTTATCGTTAAGTCATGAGCAAACGTGTCTTTTCACTCTTTCTTTATTATAATATTTATTTAAGTGAACTGTGGTTTTCGTCCCTCTGGTTTATCCAAATCTGCAGTTTTAGCCCTTCACCTGAGGGGCAGTTTTGTTTCTTCTTTTTTCCTTTTCCTCAAATACAACCCACCCCTCACGCGAGGGGGGTCGAGAATTAGGACTAAGGTTTATTTGAGAAGAAAAATGACAAAAATGATCGTCACATGATGTAACATCCCTAAAATTTCGATCCCAATTTTGACAACTAAGTAAAACTAAAGGATCAAAATTATTCCCTAAAATAAGTGTGGGGAAAATTTAAATAAAGAAAACAAGATTATTCTATAAGGAAATAAAAAATCCCAAAAAAATAAAGTTATCTTATGTTAAGAATATGGAATAAGGAAATTTCATCCCACATTGAAAGATGTAAGAAAATGGAAGCATTCCACATGGGTATAAATAAGGAAATTAAAACCCATCCCACATGGAAAGTGGTAAAGTAATGGAAACTCTTAATAAGAAAGAGATTTTTCATATTAATATTCTTTTATGCCTAACATGCACCCAGTGGTCATAGCGGAGGGTGCGAAGCACCCGACGCGCACGCGCACGGGCTCGGGCTCGGGTGAAGGGCGTTGGGCGATAGGCGCAATGTGGCGCTTTGCACTTCGCACGCTCGCATCGCCGAGAGCCGCCTTAGTATTTTTGGACAATAGGAGTTAGACCCAGAAGTGACAATCTACCAAAAGACGAGGGACTAAAAATGAAAAATAATATCCATGGACCAATCGCGATACGCGACGAGTTCAAGAACACGTCCATCGCGTACCGCGATGGACCGTGATGACTCAGGGAAACGTGGCAGGCCACGTGGCGCTCATGCATAAATGGCTGCGTCGTGGTACGCGACGGCCAAGGAAGAGGACCCATCGCGTACCGCGATGGGATCCAAAATCAGCTATAAATAGGGGGGATTCAAGGCACTTCATTCTCACACCAAAATCCTTTCTCTCTCTAGGATTTACTCTCTCACTACCTCGATTTCTGTGCCTCGACCCGACAATCGTTACCTCGTAATCCGTGCCATTTATCGACGATACCTCGAAGTACGTGCCACACAAAGTTAACCCGACATTCTATCTCAAAGTACGTGCACGAGACGACGACCACCATATGACGCCTCGTTTTGCGTGCCAACCATCATAGTGCGTGCCAAGCTCTGAGGTTCCGACAGTCTAAGCTCTAGAACGTGATAGAAAGTGGAAGTGCTGCTCGATCAATCTTAGAAATAAAACTTCGAATAACCGTGTAAGGTAGGGATCCTGCCTAAGTTATTATTTTATTATTATATTATATGGCTTAGACCATAGTCAGGGGTATAGCCCAAACCTTGATTATAATTATGTTTACATAAGCTTTAAACATACAAAGGATTATAGTAATGTTTCTTTACAATTAAGAAACACATATTTTCCATTCATAAGGATATAGTCAAAATATAGTTTCTTAACGAATAAGAAACATATCATTTCATATACAAGAATATAGCGAAAACATTGTTTCTTTATGATTAAGAAACATAAGATTTTACATTCAAAGCTAGCAGTCAATGAATGTTTCTTCTTGAAGAAGAAACAGATTACAGATGTTTCTTCATGAAGAAGAAACTCAGCATATGATTAGTAAATAAACAAAAAGACTTCAAGTCTAAATATTTCATTCAAACAAATGATCAATCAAGGTTTTAAGCTATCAAAACCAGACTAAGGGCCTGTAGCCAGATCAGATGATGATCCGGATATTTATATAAACCTATTTTAAAATAGGTCAATCATTCACAGTCAAGGTTTCAAACGAGATCACCATATCAATCAGAACAGGTAGTCACAGGTTAATACGTTAACCTTTTCAATCAGTCAAAACTTATATATACTCACTGAGATGAACGGGTGTTTGTCTTAATGAGTCAATCAATGTCTACATGAGATAATGAAATCTCTAAAAACGTTATAATACAAAGTAGAGAATAATATCAACTCAGACCGAATACACATGTGTATGGATCCAAACATAACTGTTAAAGCTCAATCAATCAATCAAAGGAAATGAAGCCGCGAGCTTAAACGGTCATGACTAGTTCTCAGTTTAGGGTCGTTTGGCTCGGGGAATACCGTTGTGTGTGTAGGGCAGTGGTACATATACCGGAAGTAGAAATGCTTCCGCTCAGATTGTCAAGAAAACTACATTTGTATTATAATCGTCATTCAAAATGTTTTGTAGAGTCATACGTGTTCACCAGCATATCGCTGACGTATTTTCCCCCACATTTCAGGGAAACAGATTAGCACATGTAGCAAGGAATATAGTCATTCATGAAGATAGACGCTCGCAAGGTAGAGATGGCTCAATTTTTATATATCATAAACAAGATTTGAACATGATTTATAAATCAATTACTCAGATATTTATTATCCGAGAAGTTTTCAAATAAATTAATATTTTATTATAACCAAAGTCTTCCGCTAAAATAAACCGCAACTCTGATGCATTTACAAAACATGTACCAACTTGTGGTCACACGCCTAGGCCCTAAACCGGGGTGTGACACATGATGGGCACGCAAATGGATTAACAACCGGAGTTAACGAGATTAGAGAATTCATGTTTAATTGCAAGTGAAATAAGGCCATAGGGAAGAAAATTGCAAATTTGAAACCATTGGAATAAAATTGCAGATTTGGACAAACCAGAGTGACGAAAACCGCAGTTCACTTAAATAAGTATTATAATAAAGAAATTGTGAAAAGACATGTCTGCCCCTAACTTAACGATAAATTTTAACGGGGTTAGTGATTTGGATGTAACTGGCAAGAACTGGGAAACGTGGAGGGTCCATATGCAAAAAATAAACTTTTTGGACTAAATTCGCATTATTTGCCAAACCACAAGGACGAAAATGGTACTTTACTCAAAGAAAAACAAAGGTCACATGGATTTTTTTTAAAAAAACATGAAAAACAAAAAAACAAAAGATACTTTAAATAAATAAATATACTAGAACATATTAAAAAAGATGACTACTCATTGGCCTAGATTTCGCTCTTCCTTTGCTTGAATATAGTACTTGAATATAGTACGATCCTCAGGTGATGAATGAGATACGTCTTTTTCGAGAAAAAAGCAAAATTGATATCGCTTTGTTGTTACTTTCTAAACTCGAGTAAACAATCGATTTTAGATTACAAGCTTTCAATGTGAGATATCCTCTCGAGATCATTGTAGTCTAGGTAGATGATGAGGGTTTGGCCTTAGCCTTTGCTTTATCTCATACAATCAGGCGAACATGTTTTAGCTGATTGTCACGAATGTATCGTCGGGTGTTTTTTGATGTGAAAATGATTAAAGTTGTTGGTTTATATAGTGTAAAAATGGTAATTAAATTTTTTTTTTGTGGTTTCCAGAAAGCCTTAACGGATTTTCTTTTTCTTTGCATTTTCAAAATACTCCAATGTATGGCAATTTAAATCTCAACTGATTGTAATTTAACTTATTTATTTAGCATTTCCAAAATGAGCCTCAATGCAATACAAATAACGCCCGTTGTGGGCTTAGCGGAAAACAGAAATGGTGCTTCAATTGGATGAGGCGTACCGGGCTTTAACGAAAAATGGGCTCCCACATCACTATTGCCACTACGTGCAGTCTGAACAGTTTTTTTAAAAACCATTTGAATTACTAAAGGGGATACTGACTCAACCAATCATCTTCATTCATTTCTTCACCCTCGTTCTTATGGGCGATGAATAGGGGGAAAATGGTTGTGGACTTGTGTCGTGTTGGGTTGAATTGAGAGATGTGATGTTCTTTTTCATTTTGAAAAACTTTGATGTAACCTGATGCTTATGATGTATTCGGGTGTAAACTTGGTATATCTTGTTGTTGACTAGTAACTTACTAGTCTCAACTCTCAATGTTAATAAAAGTCGGCCGTTTAAAAAAAACAAATACCGCTAAACGTCTCTTGTGTTTCCGCCTACGAATTAGTAACCCTTCATATGTTTTGACTTGTTTGAATCATTTACCCAACCTGCTAAACTCACACTAGATTATACTTCGTGTCTCCGTAGTTCTTTTCTTTAAAAAAAGTGTCTTAATGTTTCAATTAGCTTTGAATATCAAAAAGGTTGAGCCATAGTTTATTATTTATATATGTTTTGTACTTCGTTTGAATACAAATATGGTAGTATAAAAATTTTATGTTGTTAAATATTTTTATACATATTTGTTTATGATTCTTAACAAAAATACATAACAAGAAAGTTATTAAAAAAAGGTAAATCGTAAGTTCAATTTTAACATTTTAAAGGGATCTTTGTAATGGTATAATATATTAAATTTTTCAATTCGTCTAAATATAAAATGAAGGATCTCTCTTCTAATAAAAACCATACAACTTTTGCCACTTGTTAATACCATAGCCCTCCTCGCATTTTTTTTCAACCAATTTTCATATATAGTTCATATCTTTTTGAGTCATTTCAATATATGACATTAAAATTATAGGTTTATTCCAACTAAATTCATTACTACATATAATAAGTATTCTTCATATGGATTGACAACAGACGATTAGTTTTTTTAATGGTTTATATTGAAAATAATAAACAATAAACATTCGATTCATAATATGTGGAATGAGAACAATCAACTTGGACTAAATCCTGATAACTTCAGCGGCTAAGGCTTAGCCTTTAATACCTAAAAATACATATGATTTTAAAACTAAAAGTTTTCAGGTTGACCCGAAACCTAGAATTCGGACCCAAGAACCAATCCGAATTACTTCGGTTCAAGTTCTGGTTTGTATTTTCTTGGGTTCGAGTTTCTCGGGTCGGGTTAGTTTGGGTTCAGACACGGGTTTTCTTGGGTTGGGTTTCATGTTACGGGTAAAAGTGACAGCCCTACTTTCGATGATTATATATAAGAATCACTACAATTACTTTATGCAACTTTAAATATTCTAATATTCTTCTAACTCAAAATAATCACTATTATTTAAACATGGTTTTAATGTTAGTATGTATTTTTCATTTTCCTGGCAATAACATTCATATGAACAAACAAATCATTTTGTTATATTTAAATTTTCGGTTTTATTTTGCTTGATTATACAGTTTTCAATTGTGCAATATAAATTTAATTAAAAATTTGACATACTCAGAATATTAATGACAACAAATTTATCATGATCAATCAATTTCAAATTGTAAAGATTCTAAGGATGATTACATCATCAAAGTTCAGGTATATGGTTTTTGAGATAATCATGTTTTTTTATAAACATGAGCAAATATTCTCAAATGATATCATATTAATTGATTAAAAGCTATGATATTTTATGTGTATGAATATTTTTTATTAGTATCATAGATATATATTATCATTTATCTAGAGTTGGTATGTACTTGGAGAACATTTTTTGTCACACAGACAACTATTATGGCTATATCAAGAGTTATAAGAAGACCTATATGTTACTTTATTAATAGTTACAAGCAGACATTGACTAAAGATTTTGATTTTTGATAAACAATGTATACCTGCTAATACAATCACAAATGTAGTGTAAAAGGAAGTTTTTACCTATTTGTTACATATTTGTGTAATATTAGTTATGTAATTTTAAATGAGGACTCAACTCATATATGAGGACTCAACTCATATATGGGAATCTATGGCGACAAACATTATCCAACTAGCAAAGGAGACTCTTGGGGTAACAACAGGAAAGGCAGGTGGGCATAAGTAGTCTTGGTAGTGGAATGAGGCCGTACAAGACAAGATAAGGGACAAACAACGATGTTTTAGGGAGCTTATGAGGTGCACGAATGAGGAGGAGCGAGTGGAATTGAGGGAGACCTACAAAACGGCCAAGAGAGAGGCGAAGAAGGCAGTGGCGGAAGCAAAGAACGCGGCCTATAATCGGACGTATGAAAGTTTAGAAACAAAAAGGGGGGAACATGCTATGTTTAAGATTGCCAAAGCTAGGGAGCGTAGAAGGCAAGATCTAGGACCTGTGAAGTTCATAAAGGATACAGATGGACATGTACTAGTCAAGGAGCAGGACATAAAGCTAAGATGGCAAACCTACTTCCACAACCTCTTTAACAATGGGAGATCTTACGAAGAAGAACATGACAACACAACCTTCCAACGACAACAACCGAATAACTGTTACCGCCGACGGATAACACGAGAAGAGGTCCAGATTGCACTTAGGAGGATGGGAAGGGCTAAGGCGGTTGGCCCAGACAACATACCCATCGAGGTGTGGAAGTGTCTGGGAGAGGAAGGAGTCGTGTGGTTAACTAATCTCTTCAATATTATCCTCAAATCTGGTAAGATGCCAGACCAGTGGAGAAGCAGCGTCGTAGTTCCTATCTATAAGAACAAAGGAGACGCCCAATGTTGTGGTAACTACCGAGGAATCAAATTACTAAGCCATACTATGAAGCTATGGGAAAGAGTGATTGAGGGTAGACTTAGACGGGAAACCCAGGTTACAGTGAACCAATTTTGCTTCATGCCGGGGTGTTCCACCACAGAGGCAATACACCTTATAAGAAGATTGATGGAAAAATATAGGGAGAAGAAACGTCACCTGCATATGGTGTTTATTGACCTTGAAAAGGCATACAACAGTGTGCCAAGAAAGGTGCTTTGGGATTGCTTGGAGGGTAGAGGAGTACTGAGGAAATATATAGAGATAATTATGGATATGTATACCAGGAGCGCAACAAGTGTGCGTGCGCCCATGGGGGATACTGAGTTCTTTCCCGTAGACGTAGGACTTCACCAGGGGTCAGCGTTGAGTCCGTTTCTTTTTGCAGTAGTCTTGGATGAGTTGTCAGAGTCGATTGAGGGGATGCTCCTGTGGTGCATGATGTTCGCAGACGATATTGTGTTACTTGTAGAGACAAAACAAGATCTAAACATGAGGTTAGAGGAATGGCGATCAACCTTAGAGACAAAAGGTTTAAGGATTAGTCGCTCTAAGACGGAGTACCTCCACTGTGATTGGGGGGGGGGGGAGGTAAATGACAATGATGACACACAGATCACCATTGAAGGGTAGGTGGTACCGCAGGTAACGAAGTTCAAGTATCTAGGATCATTTGTTCAGAGCGATGGGAAATTAGACAGTGATGTGACCCATCGATTCCAGGTAGGATGGTGCAGATGGAAAGCATCCACAGGTATATTGTGCGACAAGACTTTCCCAACTAAACTAAAGGGAAAATTTTATAGGGTCGCAGTTAGACCTGCATTGCTATATGGAACAGATTGCTAGGCCATCAAGAAGGCACAAGCGCGGAAGATGAAGGTAGCATAAATGAGAATGCTACGATGGATGTGTGGGCACACAAGGTTAGACCGAATAAGAAATGTTGTGTTTCGGGAGAGATTAGAGGTAGCGAACATATCGGACAAGATAAGAGAGTGTAGATTGAGATGGTTTGGACATGTGAAGAGAAGACATTCGACGAATCCTGTTAGATCCGTAGAAAACATGACTATAGAGGGGAGGAGGGGTAGAGGACGACTAAATTGACTTGGGATGAGAGGATTAGGCGTGATTTGATAGACCTAAACCTCTCCGAGAATATGGTTGGAGATAGGAATTCTTGGAGAAGTAGGATTAAAGTTAAAGATTTTTAGGAAGAAATGAGCACCTTAAGGCTTCTATTTACCTTATTTTGATCACACACCATATAGTATTATTATTATTATTGTATTATTACTATTATTGTTTTTATTATTACTATTATTAGTATTATTATTATTACTATTATTATCATTATTATTATTTTATTTACTTTATGTTGCATCATACTTATATATAACAGAGCTAAGGGTCTCTGAAAGCCACCTCTTTATCCCGTTGGATAGAGGTACGGTGTGCCTACATCCCACCCTCTCCAGACCCTACTTATAGTTTTGCTGTTGGTGGGACTTAACTGGGTATGATTGATTGATTGATATAATTTATGAAATTTTAATTTAATTGTAATTGTAATTGTATTAACAATATATAATCAATTTCTTGAATGTATTTCACTTGATGGTTAAAGTTTAAAATTTTCAACAATTACCCGTATAATACACGGGCCTCAAACTAGTATGAAATATAATATAGGTAGATGTAGATATTTAAGTGATTTTTAGCTTGAAATATGAATGTCATTTATTGGGTTATCGAAATATATTCGTTGGCCATTGAAAAAAATATAGTCTACATGCAAGTTGCCGTTAGGCTATGTGTAGTGGAGGGGCTACAATTGGGTGCGAATTGTGACACGTGGCGCCCAGTCAGCATGGGGTGGAAATTTGTTTTTGGGGTGTAATGGTGTAGGGGCTACAAGTTGGGCCCACAGTGTGTTTTTTATTATTTTCTTTTTATAACTAAAATAATTAAATAAAAACCAATTTATTTAAATAATTAAATAAAAATGTATTAAAATTAAAAAATAAATACAAAAAAATACATAAACTAAAAAATAAATTATAATAAAAAATACACACCGAAACGACGTCGAAACATAGCGTCGTTAAATGTAGGTGTGTCGTCGAAGTAGTCCTTCATCAAACGAGCGTTCGCTTGCGTACGATCCCGAAGGATATATGACCGTCTACGTGGTGCCGTAGATGGAGCAGAGCCGGACACCATGTTATTGACGACGGCCCGAACCGCGTTCGTAACCTCTAAATGCTCTTCCGCCACTTGTCGGTGAATCTGATGAATTCTTCGACTCTCGTTTATTAATTGATCCAAAATCTCGGCAGAGTTTGTGGAATCCGGGGAACTCATTGAGTTTGAAGAAGTATGAAAATAATAAAAATGATTAGTATTTTTATGTTTGTGTTTGTGTATGAGGTGAAAATGGTTAGATAAAGTTTGATATATATATTAAGTTTTTAAAATTATTTTTTTTATATACAGCCGTTACCCAACGGCATTATTATTATTACATTTTTTTCTTTACATCTTCGCAGGCGACAATAATTTGCCGCCCCCGCCCCTTTTCGCCCAATTATCGCCGAGGGGGGGGGGGGGGGCGGTGTTCCTCCAAAAAATCGCCCAATATCCCCCCATATTCCCGCCCAGTACACACACCCTTAGGGACAAATAACCATCAAATACTATGTATGTAAATTAACTAAGTAGCAAGATTTTTTGTAAAATGAAAGACAAGTAACCATCACGAGTCACGACTATAGTAGGACGGTCTATACGTTACTGTTGACAACAAATCCTCTTTTGTATATGAGACGTAGAAGATCAAAAGGACTTGAGGTCAACGATAAAATTTTGAGTTAAGTCAATGTTTTCATAACCGGATCTGATAGTGAACCGCATGGGCTACTGGTTCATCGGTTCGACCGGTTGAACATGTCAGACCGGCCGAACAAATTATGTTTCGAAAATGATGGTTAAGGCTGAAAACAATGTCAAATAAAATTAATAAACTTTTTCTCATGATAAACCGGTTCAACTAGTTAGACCGGTTCGAACCGTCCGGTTTTTTAAGAAGCGAGCAAACCATACAGAACCGGTCCGGCTTTAAAAACATTGAGTTAAGTACGTACATGATCTTTATGGTATTGATTATATTACGGATTTGGTCTACAAAATTTTCTTTTATTGAATTTTTTGGTAAATAATGTTTGTTGGGAAGTAACATGGATAGTACGGGTGAGCACGGTTTGATTCGGTTCGCCCAAACTTAAACCTAAGCTATCGGTTATTTTAGAATACCAACCAATCGGTTTTCGATTATTCGGTTTTCGGTTTCGGTTTAGGTTATTTTCGGTTTTTTTATTGTGAGTAGACATTACAAAAAAATAAAGAATTCAAAAAAAAAAAAAAATAGAGTACCTCATACATATTGAATTCAAAATACAAAAATAGACACGTGTTATGTGGAACCAAATAAATACAAAGTTGTTTGAGTAGTAGAGTTTAAAATTCAACAACGTTTTTAATAAAAAAAACTAAAGGTTTCCCGAATTTTTATTCATTGTCTTATTCATCTTCAAAGTTTAGACCCAATCTTGATCATCTTCATCACCATCAATGGTAAATTATTTTGGTGTTATGTTTCTGGTCATTACATCTTAAAAATAACAAGTAGAAAACATAGGTTCGATTAATCGGTTCGGTTCGGTTTTTTCGGTTTTTTTAAAATGGATAACCTAACCTAAACCCAAAAATCGGTTTTTCGAAAAACAAAAAATTTAACCGTTGGTTAATGCTTCGGTTCGGTTTTTTTCAGTTCAGTTTTTTCAGTTATTCAGTTTCGGTTCGGTTAATTCGGTTTTATGCTCACGTCTATTAAGTGATTTTTGTAAAGTATGTTGTTAAGTGAATGTAAAATGAGCAAAATTTTCCTAAACTATTAAAGAAAACCTAAGATTTTATTCTTTATACAATACCTTGTACCTTTTTTATAATAAGAGATTTTTTCTATTTCTAATGAAACAAATTAATACTTTAACAACAGTTACAACAAACACACAAACAAATACATACAAAATTTATTTGATAACCGAAAACTACATTTTTTTAAATAACTATTATAGCTTTTCTTACTTTAATAACGGTATTCTCACTTCTTACATACTCGCGTGAGATTTTTCCGACATCCTCGAATATTGATCCCAACGAAGATATCACTGCTCTTGGATGATTCGGAATGAGGATGATGCTAAATCCACATTTGAAGAAAAATTGTAGAGTACGTGATTAGAATAAATTTGAGTATAGAACGTGAGAAATGAGAAGAAAGTATGTGTTTGATATTTATACGATTATATATATATACTAGTTTTTATTCTCGTATTACGGGGGTTGCTTTATATTATTTGTTCTAATATTTATTTATTTTTTGTATTTATATTTTTTTATTGTATGAAAGTTAATAATATACTTATGGTTTGATGATAATTGTTTAACAAATAAATAAGATGTTATAACTCGGTTTAAAAACTATATGGTTTTGATGAGACCCAAGACCCGTTTATTTCTTTTACTATAAAATTGGTTTTTTAATTATAAATAATATTTATGAAAGTTAATAATATATTTATGGTTTGATGAGACCCAAGACCCGTTTATGTTTTTTACTATCAAATTGGTTTTTAATTTAAATAATATATATATCTTTTTTAAAATAAATAAGATATTAATTTTTAATATATCCTATTTTATAGGATTTTTACATCAATAATTTGGTGAGAATAATTTTTTATTGATGGAGATGTTATAACCCGTTTAAGGAATATCTGGGTATGGTAAGACCCATACCTATGAATTCGGGTCAAATGCATGAGAAGCCACAATTTAGAAATCAAGCAAATCTGGTGACTCCAAAAAAAAGGGGAGCGACCACATCGCGACACGTAGGATTTTTTGGTTTTCGTTTATATATATATATATATATATATATATATATATATATATATATATATATATATAGGGAAAAGTTATCCTAAAAATAAGTAGTTTCCTAGGAGTACTAGGAATAAATCATAGCCATTGAATCATGTTAATCAATGGTTGAGATTTAAAATTACCAATAACCGACATAGTTTCCTAGAATTACTCTTTCATCATTATAACCGACATAGTTTCCTAGAATTGTTCTTTCACCATCATTTGTAATGTCAAATGTCAAAAATTTATTGGTTCTTATCATTCCATGGAAACTCCTTATTCTTATTTGAACCCTATTCTCTATATAGGGTAGGGTTAATATAAAAAACAATAATTTTGTGAGAATCATAAGAAGAGATCTAGACCCTTGGATCTAGCATCTGACGGTTGAGATTGGTAGTTTTTAAAAACCGTATAGTTTCCTATTTATATGGTATAGTTTCTTATTTAGGTGGTTTGCTTTATTTTAAAGCATTTTCACATTTCTCACAAAACAATTGTTTTTTTATTTGAACCCTCTTCTCTCTCTCTCTCTCTACTAAAAAGAAGTAGTTTCTTAGGAAGACTAAGAATAAATCATAGTCATTGGATCATGTTAATCAATGGTTGAGATTTAAAATCACCAATAACCGCCATAGTTTCCTAGAATTACTCTTTCATCACTATAACCGACATAGTTTTCTAGAATTGTTCTTTCACCACCATTTGTAATGCCAAACGTCAAAAATTTGTTGGTTCTTACCATTTTTAGGAAACTCTTTATTCTTATTTGAACCCTTATATATATATATAGGGGTGGGTTAACGTACAATAATGGCTTATCATACATTAGGTACGCGACATTCCAGAGCGTTTGATTAAAAAACGCGCGGTGGCAATTTCGTAAATAACCCAACAGTAGTTCGCGATCAAAATTCGTCGATTACAAATCAACTCTGATCCAAATTCGGAACTTGTCGCTCAATCTAATCCAATTTCTAAACTCTAATCACAGCTTAAAGTATGAAATCTCTAAAGTCAAAAACCAAAATTGAAATAGAACGTCCCTGAACATTAAAAATCTTCAAATTGATCAAAAATTGATGATTTAATCAATCGAATTGATGTGAAAGTGGCTTTAGAATCATCAATCGATTATGAAAATACAAATTAACACACTTAATTGAGCTATGATTAGGGTTCATGTTTAAACGTTCTACTCAAAGTTTAAACGTTCTGACCAAAATAAACACCAAAATTGATGATTTAATCAATCGAATTGATGTGTAAGAGGCTTTAGAATCATCAATCGATTATGGGTTTGCAGAAATAACGCACTCAATCAAGCTCTTTTTAGGGTTCAAAATATTATGTTTAAACGTTCTGAAATAAAACTGAAGACCTTTAAACGTTCTGACCAAAAAAGAGCATATTTAAACGTTCTAAAATGTTCAATGAAGTTCTGGGTGTCCAAAAAACAATGAACATCTTTGAAACTTTCTAATACGTTCTAAGAAGTTCAGGTTGTTAAAAAAAGTTTATAAGTTCTGATAAAGTTTAGAAGTTCTGGGTGTTAAAAAAAGTTTAGAAGTTCTGATAAAGTTTAGAAGTTCTAAGAAGTTCTGGGTGTTAAAAAAAGTTTAGAAGTTCTGATAAAGTTTAGAAGTTCTAAGAAGTTCTGGGTGTTCAGAATTTCTAAAACTAACAGAAAAAAGTTAAACACCTGTAAACATGAAATTGAACACTGAAATCACTTCATATAATCTCATAATCATCAAATAATCGTCAATCGACCGTTAATTTGATCATTGATTCGATCATATGAACAAAATATGGAACGTCTGCAACTGGGTTTCTGCAAATGACGCTTAAAACGTTAAACGTTCAGTTAAAACCCATCACTCAAAACTTAAAATTGATCAATTGAAATTTCAAATTGATGATTAATTGGACCAATTTCAAAGTTTAATTGGTCAATTAGTTCAACAATTTCAATTTCAATTGGTCAAATTTATAAACAGGTCGTGACGGAGGAAGATGGTGTACGGTGGGCGGAATCATTGGATGGTGGACGGTGGACATGATCGTTTGATGGTGACGGATTGCTGAACGGTCATGTTGAAGGTGGATGAAATCGATGGGAGCAACGATTTGATGAATATTACAATATTGCCATCGCGTGTTATTTGAAATCGACGGGGATGCGAGTCGCGTACGTAATGTACGATTAGGGATGATTGTATTGGATCCTTTATATATATATATATATATATAGAAAAAGGTTCAAATAAAAATAAAGAGTTTTCTAAGAATGATAAGAACTAATAGATTTTTGACATGTGGCACTATAATCTATGGTGAAAGAACAATTTTAGGAAACTATGTCGGTTATAGTGGTGAAAGAGTAATTATAGGAAACTATGTCGGTTTTTGGTAATTTTAAATCTCAACCATTGATTAACATGATCCAATGACTATGATTTATTCTTAGTCTTCTTAGGAAACTACTTCTTTTTAGAATAACCCACCCCTATATATATTTATATATATATATATATATATATATATATATATAGGGTAGGGTTATCGTAAAAAACAATAGTTTTGTGAGAAGTGTAAGAATAGATTTATGCCATTGGATCTTTGAATCAATGGTTAAGATTCATAGTTTCTTAAAAGTTGAATAGTGTTTTATTTTTGTTAGTAGTTTTTATTGGATCAAGGGTAAAATCGTCCGGTTGGTGTTTTTAACATATGCAACTGTCATCATAGATTCATATCAGTTAATTTCATGAAATAAGAATCTCGTTGGTTAAGGTTAATATAATGTGTTTTAAAATTCAATAAAACTATCTCCTGATCTATAACGTAAGGATCAACCACAAGTTCTTCATTCGTTGGTTAAGGTTAATATAATGTGTTTTAAAATTCAATAAAACTATCTCCTGGTCTATAACGTAAGGATCAACCACAAGTTCTTCATTAAACTATTATATTATATTGTCTCAATTGTTCAGTTGTTCGTTGATTCAAAACAATTATAAAGTCATAAAACTATTAGATAATCATTTGATAATTCATGTATAATTGTATAGTTTAGAAACTAAACCACTATCTGTAAACCAATTCCTAGAATGTAGGAAACAATTAGTAAATAATTATTTTTAATATGAACAAATTAATTACTTTACTACCCTTGTATATAAATTTTATGGAATACCATTTGTCAATTTTATATTTGTTCTTATCATTCTTACAAAAATATAATTTCTTATTTGAACTCTTTTCTCTCTCTCTCTCTCTATATAGTAAAAGTAGCCAATATTAATTTTCAGAAATTTTGAAATGATGTATAGCCATTCGCTCACACTCCCGTGTCGTCTCATGCTTGTTCTAGATCAAAATTGTTAATTATATATGTATATATATATATATATATATATATATATATAGAAAATGGTTAAAATAAAAAGACATGGTTTGTAAAAAGAGTAGGAATAACATAAAATTTAGAGTTAGGAAACTAGTTAGCCTAAATCCTAGATCCTAGGGAAGTATTTGGTAGTTTAAAAACTACCAATCTCAACCACTAGATCATAGATCCAAGGGCTTAAATTTATTCTTACTCTTCCTAGAAAACTATTTCTTTTTATTATAACCGGGGAGGGTTATACTAAAAAGAAGTAGTTTCCTAAGAAGACTAGGAATAAATCATAGCCATTGGATCATGTTAATCAATGGTTGAGATTTAAAATTACCAAAAACCGACATAGTTTCCTATAATTACTCTTTCACCACTATAACCGACATAGTTTCTTAGAATTGTTTTTTCACCATAGGTTGTCTTGCCACTTGTCAAAAATCTATTGGTTCTTACCATTCTTATGAAACTCTTTCTTTTTATTTGAACCCTTTTCTATATATATATAGGGGAGGGTTATCCTAAAAACAAGTAGTTTTCTAGGAAGACTAAGAATAAATCATAGCCATTAGATCATATCAATCAATGGTTGAGATTTAAAATTACCAAAAACCTTCATAGTTTCCTAGAAATACTCTTTTAGCATTATAACCGACATAGTTTCCTAGAATTATTCTTTCAACGTAGGTTTTAATGCCAAATGTCAAAATTCTATTGGTTCTTACCATTCCTAAGAAACTTATTTTTATTTAAACCATTTTCTATATATATATATGTATATATATATATATAGGGGTAGGTTAAAATAAAAAGAGATAGTTTCCTAGGAAGACTAAGAATAAATCATAGCCATTGGATCATGTTAATCAATGGTTGAGATTTAAAATCACCAATAACCGACATAGTTTCCTAGAATTACTCTTTAATCATTATAACCGACATAGTTTCTTAGAATTATTCTTTCATCATCATTTGTAATGCCAAATGTCAAAAATTGTTGGTTCTTACCATTCCTAAGAAACTCCTTATTCTTATTTGAACCCTTATATATATATATATATATATATATATATATATATAGAAAAGGGTTAAAATAAAAATACATAGTTTTGTAGGAAGAGTATGAATAACACAAAATTTAAAGTTAAGAAACTATGTAGCATAAATCCTTAATCCTATGTAACTATTTGGTAGTTTAAAAACTATCAATCTCAACCATTAGATCATAAATCCAATGACCTAGATTGATTCTTACACTTCCTAGAAAACTATTTCTTTTTATTTTAACCCATCCCTATATATATATATATATATATATATATATTGGTTTGGTAACTGTTAATGGACCATATTTCCCTAACTATCTAATAAAGGGTTTCCCCTTGGGTCTATGTAAATTGTGAGAATAAGTAACATCAAAACCTAAGCACATATATATCATATTCGTGTTTCTTATTCTCTCTATAATTGGTTCATCTCTAGAACCCTAATCCCCATCCTTTAACTATACATCCTAAATGAGAACTCGGCCAAGTTGACAACCATCTCATCTATATCCATCTTTGTCACGGTTACTACTCACCATACCGTAACAACTTTATATATTTAATATATATCATGTTTTGTATTACTTTCGTGAAGAACTTATCAACAAAGTGTTCCTAAAGGCTTTGTCTGCAATGAGCCACCAATCTCATTATTAAAACTAATATTTAAGTATTTTCGTTTATTTCATTAAAGAAGACAACTGGTCATCCATCACGAATATAGTAGGATGGGCTACATGTTAGTGTTGGTAACAAATTATTATTTTTTTTGCACATGAGATGAGACGACCTTTAAGAGCATTCTCATCCCATTCTCCATCCCTATCTTTATAATTACACTAAAAAACACTACAATTCTCTCTTCTGTTCAATTAAATAATATTTTTTATACATTTATCATTATATTTTTCTCTCTCCTCTACTCACAACCAATCCAACAAATATTAAAAAATAAATAGGGGCAAACAATGTTTCCCAAATGTTTCCACAAATTTACAAAAAATCACTACATTTCTCTCTCCACCCTATAATTTACACTCACAACCCCACCCTATAATTTGCAAACTCTCCACACATAAGTATAGGGGATGAGATGTGAATGCTCTAAGACCAAAATGACTTAAATTTTAAGTTAAATTACATGGATGGTATTTGTTGCGTGAATACATTACGGATTTAGACTATACCTTTCATTTATTGACTTTTTGGTCCACAATATTTGTTAAATGATTCAGTTGAATTTGTTTGTTAAGAGCATTCACAGCCCATTCTATATATTTTTCTTTATAATTTAGCTAGAAAACAACATTTCATATATTTATCTATCATTCTTTAAAATTCTTTCACATTCTATTCCCTATTCATATCCATAAATTAATTCTTTATTATTTTTTTCTCTTTTGTCTTGTTATATAGTAAATGGTGATTGGGAGATAGGTGATATATTATGTGGTATGGATCAAAAGTGAGTCCCTATATTTAGGTTTTTACTTTAGTTGCCATATAACTCATCCATATAATAGGGAATGGATTGAAGAGGTGATTTTGATGGTTTTCTTAAAATTTACCTTAAATTATATGGGTTTGACAACTTTAGAGAATGGGTTGAGAATGCTCTAAGTGCATGTGAAATAAGCAAAACATCCCTTGATTATTAAAAATGTAGGAACTTTATTCTTTATACAATCCACATCTCTTAGCGTAGCAACAATTTACATTGTACCTTTTACAACAAGAATTTCCATTTTTAATAAACAAGTTAATACTTGTAACAACAATTCAACAATTAAAAAAAACACATAAATATACGCAAATTTATTTATTTCTGAAAACAACATGTTTTTAAATAACAATAGCGACTAGCGCTATTTTTTTTCTTTTGTAACCATTTTATCACTTCTGGTGTTCTTGTTGTCAAATAAAATTCGATACATATATATACATGCATCTTTAACTATCACTCACACCCTCTCACAGAACAAGAGGGCGGTGTCCTGTGGGCGTGATGACAATTGACACATATAGTCTAGCCCTCAATTCACGATGTATGTCACGGTGTATCATTGCATGTCTTCTGGATTTAAGAGACAACTTTGATTAAACCATGCATCGCAGAATTCTTTTTAGTGGGTTTATTGTTTTGGTCGGCTTGATGGTTTTCAACGGTACGGGTCGTTTAAGGTCTATCATATAATAGAAACGCCATACAATAACAAAAAACAAACATCGTCGTTAAAAATTAAAAAAAATCACATAATATCTCTTTATATTAATAATGTCTACAAATCAAATTAAAACATTACTAATTGTCTAATTAAGTTAATTAGTTTAAAAATAAAGAAACACATTAAGAATGTGGATCAAACCCAGGTTCTAACATTATGAACTAGGAATATTCACCACTAGATCAGTATTTCACTTTGTGTATGAGTTCACTTACAAAATATATGTGAGCCCCCTCTCATATTTTAAATAGGCATTCTATATAAAGTGCAAAACTCAATGGGTTCTCGTGAACCTGGTCTCGTATATGTAGATCCGCCCATGAGACCATGGGGTGTGGTTCACCCTCCCTCCCTTACAGAAGGGTCCTACGTGTAAGGGCTGACATGCAAGGGCCTCATTTGAACACCAACCCGCGACCATTCAGTGGCGGATCTAGACGAAATTCTTGGGTGTAACATTTTTTTTACCCTATTTCATACAATGTAAACGGATATTTTTTACCATAGTTTATATTTTTACCGTGTTTCATATAATATATATATATATATATTGAATTTGGTGTTGGATCAATATTATCATTTTCTTGGAATTTTCGTTAAAAATGATTGATAATAAGACTTTATTGTTTCATCTTTTAAGATCCCTAATTTTCGCAGAAACAAAATTTAAACCATAAATCCATAATCAATTCTGATTTACATTTAAACCCCAAATCCCTAATCAATTCCAATTTACATTATTCAAATATCCAGCAAACCATAATCAGTAATTCAACTATTCAATTGCCCATAAATAATTCCAAATTAGCAATTTATCTAATAAAATTAAGCAATTACAATTTTAGATAAAAGTAGAAGAATACTTAAATTGAACAAGTAGAAGTCGAATTGCGAATGAGGGGCTGAGGGATCACCGGTCGTCGACTACTGGGCTGCAACGTGGAGGACCGGTTACCAGAGGGGCAGCACGGGGTCGGGTCATTGCAGGGTGGACGATGGCTGAATGAAACTTTGTTTTAACTAATATTGATGTCCGGCCTAAATCAAACATTCACGCATATAGGAACAACGAACAATGATTTTATTTGATTTAGGCTAAAATTTGATTAGGTTTTAAACTTTAGTTGGGCTTTAATTGGTTTTAACTTTTAATTTGGTTGGGCTTTAAACTAGGAGGGGTAACGTTATATATTTTCAGGGGTAGCGAAATACGAAAACCATAAAAAAATATAAAAAAATTTGCACTACCGACGAAAAGTTGTGCTACCCCGGTTACTAGCTACATCCGCCACTGCCACCATTCCTTTCACGTGTGACGAGACCAGCATGAGGACCGTCATGCGGGTCATTCCCCCCTTAAACTAATCAAATATTTTTTGTTTTTGTTTTTTTTTTCTTTTCTTATTCATATTTCTTTTGTACTATTAAATAACATAATGGTGGAGAATGCTGAAGAATGAGGGGAATGAACCATAACAAGGGTTTGAGGGGTGAGGTTAAATAATGAAGGAAAAATTGAGTTGACATTGAGGTGGCGCATACATGACGAATGAAAAAAAAAATGAGGATAATGATCTATAAGCCTTTCAAAATGGTTTAATTACTACCTTACAATTTGAGACTATATCAACCAGTATGGTTATATATATAGACACAACTAGATATATATTTAGTCATTCATTCATTCAGATTATATCACATCATGTATTTTCCATTCGTATTTTTCCTCTTTCATAGCCCTCTATTGTTCTCCAAAAGTTGTTATTGCTTCTTCTTCACCAAGTATTTTAAACCCATGCTCATCACTCTTTGTTGAAAAGAACGATTACTTGGTTTCACCAAATAGCCTTTTCACGGCTGGATTTCACAAGATTGGCCAAAATGCTTACTGCTTTGCGATATGGTTTTCTGAGCCCACGTGGGATGGAAATCACACATTGGTTTGGATGGCTAACCGAGACGAACCTGTCAATGGAAAACGCTCCAGGTTTTCCTTATTGAAAAAAGGAAACCTTGTTCTAATGGACGTTGGCCAAATCATTTAGACAACCAACACTCAGTCTAATTCACCTTTGCAATTGCAACTTCTTGACTCGGGTAACCTTGTTCTTACCCAGTTAGACAAGAACTCATGTATTTGGGAAAGCTTTAGTTTCCCAACCGATACTATCCTTCCCAATCAACTTTTCACCAAAGTTACCACCCTCATATCTTCCAGAAGTTCGACAAATTTTTCTTCTAGCTTCTACAAACTCTACTTTGACAACGACAATGTACACCGCTTGCTTTATAGCAGCAATGAAATTACAAGTGTTTATTGGGCTAAACCTTATCTAATAACATGGGATGCAGGAAGGTCTACCTATAACAACAGTAGATTTGCATTGCTTGATTCCAAAGGGCGTTTCCAGTCCACCGATAATCTTACTTTTACTACCACGGACTATGGTGATGACCTTCAAAGAAGACTAACACTTGATGTTGATGGCATTATTAGAGTGTACTCAATTCATAAAAGAAGCTGGAAGGTTTCATGGCAAGCAATTTCAACACCATGTACAATTCATGGGATTTGTGGTCCAAACAGCCTTTGTACTTATAGCTTTGAATCAGGAAAAAGATGCAATTGCCTGCATGGATACAAGAGAACGAACCACTCAGATTTGTCCTTTGGGTGTGAACCTACATTTGATCTTTTCGGGCATCAAGAAAACTTTGGTTTCATGAAGCTCCCTCATGTAGAATTTTATGGATTTGATTCTTCTTATTTACAAAGATTCAGTCTCATAGAATGCAAGAGTGCTTGCTTAAATAACTCCAACTGTAAAGCCATCCAATTCAGCTTTGACAAAAAGTCTAGTTTCTTTCAATGTTATGTCAAGACTTTGTTATTCAATGGATACTACAGGGGCACTCCTTACAACACGTACCTTAAGCTACCCAAAAACGATGCATTGTCATATAATCAATCTATTTCTAACGAGCTCGGCTTGTATTGTTCAAGTTTAATAATCTAGATGAAGCAAACATATGAGAAAACGACTGGAAATGGGTCCCTCAAGTTTATGTTGTGGTTCAGCATCATCCTTGGTGTAATTGAAGTTATGTCCTTTTTATTCTTCTTGTAAGGCCCCGTTACCGGTAGCCCTACTTTCGTGTTGTATTTACTCATAAACGCAGTTCTAAATATCAGAGTTAATTAAAACATTCGCGGAATATAAAAGCTTTCATAAAATAACAAAACACGTCTTGTCTTAAAACATCATTTTGTCTTTCAAAATAAACGAAACATTAAACTTAAACGTCTTGAGTCTTCCGATGCCAGCCTCTTATTCAGTGCCACGTGTCTCCTCAAGCGAGCTGCCTCATCCTACTCACCTGCGTGCATACTAAAAGTCAGCTACGCTGAGTGAGTTCTAGTTAATCATACACTATACAATACACATAAACTTATATTCTTTTATTCATACTTTCATACTTTCATAGTTTCTTTTGTATTAACTTACTTTCATATCTTACGTTATAAAGAGCATTACGCCCTACATTCCTCGAGTATTATTAGGGCTCGGTACCCTCCTTCCTCGAGTATTATTAGGGCTCGGTACCCTCCTTCCTCGAGTATTATTAGGGCTCGGTACCCTCTTTCCTCGAATATTAGTAGGGTTCGGTTCCCTAGTTCTCGAATATTAGTAGGGTTCGATTCCCTCTTCGTTACCATACAACCATACGTCATACCTCGAGTATTATTAGGGCCCGGTACCCTCTCCGTAACCATACAACCATCCTTTCCTTCTTTTATTTACTTTATCACATTCATACACATAAGCATACATATCATACTTACCTTATACTTAGCGTTACAACCTGAGAGTACGTGCAATATCCGAAGATCGTTCACGTACCGTCAAGCCATCATTCATACATATCACATCATTCACATAAGGCATACACTTATCTCTTAGGATAAGCGTATTAACAAATATATCGAGTATGCACACAGCCCCGAATGCATAACACATAATTGGGGCTAGAAACTCACCTGAACACGGTTACGTTCACCGTTAATCGTAATCCCTTTCTTCAGTTGTGCACGGCTGACTGTATAACAAGTATACGTATCAATTAACTATCACTACTCATATCATCTTTCTAGTCTTAACTACTACCCACAACGAACGGGGGTCCGGGGGCAGCGCCCCTGGCAGCGGGGTCTAGGGGCGGCAGCCCCTAGCAGGGTCCAAGGGGCAGAGCCCCTGGCTGGGGTCGAGCTGACTTATCCAACATCGGCCGACACACCCTATTCATCATGTCCATAAATGCTGCAGGAGCATTTGTTAGACCGAATGACATTACGAGGAACTCGTAGTGTCCATACCGCGTTCGGAACGCTGTCTTAGGGATGTCTGCCTCCTTCACCTTCAGCTAATGGTAGCCTGATCTGAGATCTATTCTTGAGAACCAACTTGAACCTTGCAGTTGGTCAAACAGATCATCAATCCTTGGCAAAGGATATCTATTCTTTACCGTAAGCTTATTCAACTCACGATAGTCTATGCACATTCTCATACTTCCATCCTTCTTTTTCACGAACAATACTGGTGCGCCCCACGGGGAAACACTTGGTCTTATGAAACCTTTGTCGAGGAGTTCTTGCAGTTGGGACATCAATTCTTTCATCTCGGACGGTGCTAGACGGTAGGCGCTTTTGCGACAGGTTGGGCTCCTGGTATTAAATCTATCTGAAATTCTATCTCTCGCTCCGGTGGCAACCCCGGAAGATCCTCAGGGAATACTTCCTGGTAGTCGCGCACAATAGGAACATCTTTCATTTCTTTCGTCTCGGCCGTAGCGTTGACGACATACGCCAGGTAGGCACAACACCCTCGCCTTAGCAAACCCTCGGCTTTTATCATCGAAATGACATTAAGCCCAGAACTTTCCTTATCACCATAAACCGTCACCGCACTACCATCCAAGGACTTTAACCTTATTATCCTACTCTTACATACTATCTGAGCCTCAAACTCAGACAACCAATCCATCCCCAAAACCACATCGAACCCTCCTAAGGTCATAACATACAAGGTAACAGGGAACTCATGTCCCTCCAATTCTATCCTACAGTCCTTAACCATTTTCATTATTTTAACCGAAGTGTCACTAGCGGTTTCTACTATATGAGTCTCAGACACTCGGCAACATTTTATTTAGCTAGTTTACTAAATGGTGTGGCTACGAAACTTTTGTTTGCACCCGAATCAAATAATACAGTAGCGGAAACACCGTTCACTAGAAACGTACCTGTGACAACATCCGGAATCTGCTTGGCTTGTTCTTGGGTCAGCATGTAGGCTCTAGTTCTTGGCCTAGCTTGATCGGCATCCTTCCTTCCACTACCTCCAGCTTCACCCTCGGTACACTCCCTAGCAAAGTGACCTGTCTTACCACACTTGTAGCATGCAAGCTTAGAACTGCACTCATGAGCATAATGACCTGCCTTCCCACACTTGTAGCAAACATTCGACCCAACTCTACATTCTCCAGCATGCATCTTTCCACACTTATGACATGTATCCGAACCCTTTCCCCACCTACACTCACCACTGTGTGCCTTGCCACAAGTCTTGCACGACCTGTTCTCCCAAACTCTCGGCTGCTTGTTCTTAGGGTTCCACATCTGGGTACCGAGTCGTTTAGCATGAGCGACCCATTTCTTCTCTTTCTTCTCGTCTCCCACCACCACATCATCTGCAGCCAAGTCTGCATAGACCATTTCTGCGAGTTCGACAGCAGAATCGAAAGTAGCAGGTTTACTTGTCCTGACTAACATGCGGACTCTCTGTGGTAATCCCCTCACGTAACACTTGATTCTCTTAGCGTCAGTGTTGACCATATCGGGCACCAACCTAGACATTCGATTGAACTCGGTGGTGTACTCACGATGTGTCATTGTCCCAGCTTTCAAGTTCAAGAACTTCATCTCCGCCTTCTCAACCTCGGCGTCAGCACATAACTTCTTCATCAATAATTCCTTCAGATCCTCCCACTTCATCGCTTTGATCTCTTCACGGGTCTTCCTCTGCTCCATACTCTCCCACCAATACATAGCCTCATCTTCAAATGATTGGGTGGCATAACCGACAGCTTGGTCAGGACGACACTCGCTGATTCGGATAATTTTATCTATGCCGGTTATCCACTGAAGAGTGGCGATTGCGTCTCCTAAACCAGTCAGCTTAGGCGGGTCACAACCTTTGAAGGACTTATAGTTGCAACTGCCTCGGCCCCTCTTCCTATCATCCACTTTCACAGACCTTACCTCACTTGAATCACCCTTTTCCCTCTCATCATCTTTCCTACCATTACCACCTGCCCCTTCAACAGTTCTTTCACGGCTTCCAGCAGACCCTCCCGGAGTAATATTCTTCACCGCGGTGGCTACACCTTGAACAATAGCTGCTTGAATTGCGGGATCCAGTTGAACCCCTTCGTTGTTGATCGGACCTCCTCCAGCTACACTCCCCTCATCTCCGGTGTTGGAAGCTGTCTCAATCGAAGGTTGCTGGACACGACGAGGCCTGCCGCGTCGTCCAGTGCGACCTCCAGCTCCAGCAATGTCTCCAGCTCCAGCCATCGTATTCTAAAAGGGAAAACACAAACATCATCACTCAAGGAACTATTTAGTACAAGGATAGCAAGGCTAACAGGTAATAACAGTGGCCAGCTGTGACTAGCTGATCACGTTGCTTTCTGTGTCCTATACACTTCCCTTTATGAGTCTCTTTGTGCTGGTTCACATATCTTTTCTTTCTCATTAACATATATCATTTAATCATACACTTTACCTTTACTGATCTTGCTTGAGCGACACATGGCATTCTTGAACTGGCATATTCTTTCTTTTCTTACTTAAACCCCATTCTCTGTTCGAGTCTAAGCATGTAGGATGCTTAAATCTCTCGAACTTTGCTCTGATACCAACTTGTAAGGCCCCGTTACCGGTAGCCCTACTTTCGTGTTGGATTTACTCATAAACGCAGTTCTAAATATCAGAGTTAATTAAAACATTCGCGGAATATAAAAGCTTTCATAAAACATTTCATAACAAAACACGTCTTGTCTTAAAACATCATTTTGTCTTTCAAAATAAACGAAACATTAAACTTAAACGCCTTGAGTCTTCCGATGCCAGCCTCTTATTCAGTGCCACGTGTCTCCTCAAGCGAGCTGCCTCATCCTACTCACCTGCGTGCATACTAAAAGTCAGCTACGCTGAGTGAGTTCTAGTTAATCATACACTATACAATACACATAAACTTATATTCTTTCATTCATACTTTCATACTTTCATAGTTTCTTTTGTATTAACTTACTTTCATATCTTACGTTATAAAGAGCATTACGCCCTACATTCCTCGAGTATTATTAGGGCTCGGTACCCTCTTTTCTCGAGTATTATTAGGGCTCGGTACCCTCTTTCCTCGAATATTAGTAGGGTTCGGTTCCCTAGTTCTCGAATATTAGTAGGGTTCGATTCCCTCTTCGTTACCATACAACCATACATCATACCTCGAGTATTATTAGGGCCCGGTACCCTCTTCGTAACCATACAACCATCCTTTCCTTATTTTATTTACTTTATCACATTCATACACATAAGCATACATATCATACTTACCTTATACTTAGCGTTACAACCTGAGAGTACGTGCAATATCCGAAGATCGTTCACGTACCGTCAAGCCATCATTCATACATATCACATCATTCACATAAGGCATACACTTATCTCTTAGGATAAGCGTATTAACAAACATATCGAGTATACACACAGCCCCGAAAGCATAACACATAATTGGGGCTAGAAACTTATCTGAACACGGTTACGTTCACCGTTAATCGTAATCCCTTTCTTCAGTGTGCACGGCTGACTGTATAACAAGTATACGTATCAATTAACTATCACTACTCATATCATATTTCTAGTCTTAACTACTACCCACAACGAACGGGGGTCCGGGGGCAGCGCCCCTGGTAGCGGGGTCTAGGGGCGGCAGCCCCTAGCAGGGTCCAAGGGGCAGAGCCCCTGGCTGGGGTCGAGCTGACTTATCCAATTAGGTTTTTAGGTTTTTAATTTATTTTCTAAGCGAACTAAACTTTAGGCGAAGTTAAACCTTAAGCGAACTTAGCTTTAGGCGAAGTTATCAGTTAGGCGAACTTGGCCTTAGGCGAAGTTATCAGTTAGGCGAACTTGGCCTTAGGCGAAGTTATCAATTAGGCGAACTTGGCCTTAGGCGAAGTTACCAGTTAGGCGAACTTGGTTGTAGGCGAAGTTAAGCCTTGAAGGCGAAGTTAAGCTTTGAAGGCGAAGTTAAGCTTTGAAGGTGAAGTTAAGCTTTGAAGGCGAAGTTGCCCAGTTCGCAGGCGAAGTTGCCCAGTTCTGCTACGGGTTTGGTTTTTATCAAGCATTTTGGCGATTTTAATACCCTTGTTATGGTTCGACATCACCCACTAACGTTCCCTAACCATTTTCGGTCGTATATATATCCCGTATATACTATAAAGCTTGGATCTTTAAGTAAAAACGTTCAATACTACGTAAACTTTAAAGGTCAAGAACATACCTTTAGCGCTCGTTCGATCTTGGTTAACTTGTTTATGCACTCTAGATCTCGTGTAATAAGATCTAATACCAACTAACATTTACTCTCTCTCGGGTCTTGCTCGTTTATGGTGTGTGTGTGTGTTTGGAGTGTGTAGAGATTATGATGGAAATGAAATGAGGGTTTAGGGTTTTAGCTTGGTTTAGGGGATATTTATATCCCTTAAAGCCCATGGACCTAAGGCCCATTCTCATTTAACCCATCTCAATTAATCTAAGTCCATGATCCGTTCTTTACTTGATATTAATTAATTAATAACTCGAAATCACTAAACGTAACTTTCTTTATTCAACATTATAAATTTTAGGATGTTACACTTCTATTATATAACCAAACAACCTTCAGGTAAAACAACCCAAACCTACCTAGCAATTGCTACTGGATTCAAAAGGTTTACATACGCTAAGATTGTAAAGGCATCTCATAAATTCGAAGAAGAGATTGGAAGAGGTGGTGGTGGCATTGTGTTCAAAGGCATACTTCCAGACAATTGAGTTGTAGCAATTAAGCGACTCCACGAAGCTATCCAAGGAGAAGCTGAGTTTTTGAAGAGATGAACACGATTGATAGAATAAATCACAAGAACTTGATAGAAACATACGGTTATTGTGCTAAGGGAAAGCATAGGATCTTGGTATATGAGTACATGGAAAATGGCTCATTAGCAAGGAACTTAGGTGGTAATCAGCTTGATTGGAAGAATATATTTGAAATTGCATCAGGTGTTGCGAAAGGGCTAGCTTATCTACATGAAGAATGCCTGGAGTGGGTTTTGCACTATGACGTTAAACCACAAAATATATTGTTGGATGCAAATTATAATCCAAAGGTGGCTGACTTTGGGTTGTCCAAGCTATTCGACGAAAGCATAACTGAAAATTCTATCTTTTCTAAGATAAGAGGGACTAGAGGGTATATGGCTCCAGAATGGGTGTTTAACCTTCCAATTACTTCAAAAGTGGATGTTTATAGCTACGAGATGGTGGTGCTAGAGATGATAACAGGACGAAGTCCCACATATGATCAACCAGCCAATGAAAATGCTAGAGATGATAACAGGACGAAGTCCCACATATGATCAACCAGCCAATGAAAATGAAAGGTTGGAACAAAAGAGGCTGGTAAGTTGGGTAAAAGAGAAGGTTCATTTGATAAGTGAAAGTTTGGAAGAGAGAGAAATCTTGGAGATACTGAATCCAATGATTAGGTGTGAATATGAAAAAGGACAGATGACTATTCTTCTAAAAGTGGTTCTACAATGGGTTGAAGAAGATAAAGATGCTCGACCAACCATGAGCGAGGTTGTGAGAACGCTTCTACACCTTGAGATGGATGACTAGTGGCAACCACATTTTGCTCTGATGGTTACAATCCTTAGAGCTAATTATGATTTGTCGACTAGTTAGAAGAATGCGTATTTTCTTTTTTTAAATAAGTGCACTAAGTTGTGATTCCATTTGGTTTATGTTAATTAATGTATCTCAGCTCCTTGTTCGTCTTATAAGTTAGTTAAGAATGTATTGTGGTTTGTGATGATGTAGTTTTTTATCATGTGTTTGTAAGAATATATATATATATATATATATATATATATATATATATATATATATATATATGGCCATCATTATCATTTAGATAATATTAGATCAAATTATTAATTATACCTTATTATATATTAGTTTGGTAATTGTTGATGGACCGTATTACCTTTAATTAACTAATAAAGGCTTTTTCCTTGGGTGTATATAAAGAGAGATAAATATTAACATCATAACCTAATCACACAAACATAACAATTTTGTGTGTCTCCTCTCTTCTAAATCGGGTTCCTCTCAAGAACCCTAACATCATCCTTAACTATACATCCTAAAGGGGAACTCGATCAAGATGTCAAACATGTCAACTATATCATACTCTGTTGCGGTTACTACTCTCCATGCTGTAACATGTTTATAGGTTTAATATTTATCATGTTTTCTATTACTTACATGAAGAACTGATCAACATGTGGCATCAAAGTGATGTTGATTAATCAGTTCTTCATGTTTTTCCTAAATCTGGAATTGAATCAAAAGACATCAACTAAAACTTGATAGAACCTAATGTTTTCGGGTTTTTTTTTCATGTTCTATTACGAAAACAATATATCAAACTGTTTAAAACCGCTAAAATTCATATTTAATAAACCCTAATATTTTCGAAATATGTTAAAATCATGTTTAAAGATTTCGATTCCAGTTTTCGTATATGTTTAATAATTAAAATTTTCGACAATGTTCTTCGTGTTCATCATAATTTTTGAAAATTAGAAAATACTTTGGTTCAAATCTGGATTAAAATCTGTTAAAGTTAAGTTAGAGATATAATTTTTCAAATCTTGAATAAATTAAAAGTTTTGGTAATTTCTTAAAATATTTGAATCCCATTAAAATAGAAAATATATATAATTGTTAATTCTTAAAAGATTGGAACCAAATCTTATTATTATAATTTTAGTTTTCGAAATCAGTTTAGGATCAACTAGTTTACAGAATAATTGTATGAGTTTTATTAATTTTTTGTGTTTTCAGTTTAATTAGGATAATATTTATTTTTGGATTTTAGAGTTCTCGGATTTTAAACTTTATGGCCTTATACGGTTTTTTTTGAAATAATTTTCCAATCTTTTTCCTGCAAACACGCTAATTTTCCGAAAACTCATTACTTTACCCGAAAACCAATAATACTCGAAAACTTGTTAACCAAGAATCCATATCATCCGAAGACTAGAATTTACCCGAAAACGCTATTTCTCGAAATCCTTAATTTTACCTAGAAAGTTTTTGTTATTAACTCATTATAATGTTTTGTAAATACTTAAATATTATAAAATTTTACGAAACATAAAGGCTTAACTTGAATGAACTTTTGATGTATCACTTTCCCCCAAAGGTGATGAGTTACATTTACCATATCATTCAAGTCTAACTGAAAGCTTTTGTTAGTTTTTGCCTAACATGATATAAATATCTCACATTTGCCCAAAGGTTATGTGTTATATTTTTATCCAGAAAAATTGGCATGTGCATAATTAAAATAATTGTCTCACTTCTGCCCAAAAGTGATGTGTTACAATTGTTTTGCACACATACTTAAATAATTTTTAATTCAGCCCAATGGTGATTTATTTTTTGTTTAAGTAGAACTTTTAATTATAGTCTATTAGTTTGATGTTAATAATAGACATATCACATCTTCAATAAAATATAATGATCCTTCATTAATCTAATTATCATAAACTTTAATCTATCTTACTTTAATATCCCATAGCATTACTCACTATATTTTTCTTCTATAAATAACTATATCATCCAAATCATCTACTCTAATATTAAAACATAATATAAGTTTTAAATCATAAAGAGTTTCGATAATATATAGCTCTTCTCAGTTTTAATTATCCCTTAAGACATGATATGACTATCCTACTTCTCTTTCTAATAACAATCATTCTATTGAAAACTTAAGCATAACAAATGGGATGAGTCAATCATAATGTATCTTATGATAATGATAATCAAGAACTTATTTAAATAAATGTTATCACTAGAGTTATTCTTGATTTAGTTTTTCAAAGACTAATAAAAATAACTCTGAAGATGCATGCATTTCTTATATATTCTAACTATAATGTTAAATGGTATCACTGAATACATAATAATTTACAATATCACGACCCATAAAATTAAGAGCTTACATATGGAAATAATTAAAATTTCTCAGTGCATTACATACTAAATTTTGACTAGTACAATTTGATGCCTCAAGAATTAACTATAACACTCAGAAGTACCAAAAGGAAAATGAGCGTGCTGATTAGCAACATATGTACTAGAAAAAAAATGTATGGCACTGGAAATAAGATTTTATTCAACTCACTACTGTAACATTCCGCCTCTCGCACTACCAATATTGTCCGCTCTGCCCACGAAGAGCTCACGGATTTGTTTTTGGTTGCCCAGATGGAGACTTCCCAGGAGGTCACCCATCTTAGTACTACTTCCACCTATGCACGCTTAACCGTGGAGTTTTCATGTGCTCCACAGCCAACTAAGCCAAAACGCGTTGGTGATTGAAGAGGCAGGACATTCACTTATGAACCAAGGATCTTTCTTGTCCATGACCGATGTGGGATTTGCCTAAGAGTAGGACGATGTTGTTTTTGCCAAGGGTGTTACAAACCCCTAACCTACGGCGGAAATGCTGGGGGGCGCGAACTGATTGTCACAGATCTCAAGGTTACTATCATGCAACATTATTTAAATGACAATATCTATTAATTAAATTAAGTTTCCAAGTAAATCAAATATAAACAAATACATAATCCATAATCATACAACAATACAACTGTTATCACGAATGATCTTAATTAATTATTCTCTAACTTAAATTCTTCACCAAGTCTTCACCAACCTGCATTAAATTTCAACGATAACCTGCATATGCGTATAAACTAGAATTTTGTCAACAACACATGTTGAGTGAGCAGCATACCAGTTTAGTTGTACATATAGTATATATAACAAAATACGTAGCTACAACAAGTCGTATAAGAATAACAAATTAACCAAATGAGCAAGTATAACTGAGATGTCGAGAAGCACAAAGACTATAACGACTGGCGTATGATCATACTAGACAAAGATTATGTTGGACCTCTCCGAATTCGGAAGCATAAAAATCAAGTAAGCACATAAACAAGGTATAAGTTGTTAACTCATAAGACAAAGTTACAGTTTTTGAGTATAAGTATATATAAGAAATATAATTTACGCATATGTCCCCAAAACGTGAGAAAACAAGTAAGATAGGGGAAATGTGGTACTCACCTGATCGGATAAACGAAATAAAATGATGATGTGAGAGAGATGAACCCTTCGGGATACACCGACAAGGATTCCTAGTTAAATGATAATAATAAGAATTAATTATAAACGATAAAACACGATTTCTTGAATTAAGACTTCGATGTGATTTGAGTTATGTTTGGGATTAAGATGTTATTGATTGAACGATTAATTTCTAAGGTTATTATTATTAGGAATATTGGATTTTAATAATCCTTATTGAATGGTATTGGCCGATAATAATCCATATTCATTTTATCGCCACTGGCGGTCCCTAATTCAAAAAAGTTGCCCCCAATGATCCCCCGTTAAATATGACTTAATGGCGTTATAGTTTTTTCTGAATTTCAAACCAATGTTTTAGGGCTTTTAATCGTTAGGAGGATACGATTCGATAGGTGTAAACCTTAGTTCGAAACAGCACTTCAAAATGTCGAATCAGTGCTTCAACTCGGGTGTTTAAACTTACAATTAACCAAAATCAAGTCGTTTGGATCATTGTTTGGAGCTAAGTTTTATATCATTCGACTCGTATCCTCCTAACGATCAAAATCCCTAAAACATTGGTTTGAAATTCAAAAAAAACTATAACGCCGTTAAGTCATATTTAACGGGGGACCATGGGGGCCAACTTTTTTGAATTTGGGACCGCCAGTGGCGATAAAATGAATAGGGATTATTATCGGCCAATACCATTTAATATGGATTATTAAAATCCAATATTCCTTATTATTATTATTATTAGCATTTTTAGTTATAAGTTCACCAATAATTACCCATGATAAAATATTTGTAATTAAATACTTAAATAATTTTAATAATTAATATATAAGATATACTTGAAATGATGAAATTTAAATAAGTAAATAATTAATTATACAAAATAAATAAAATAATTTAATTAAAATATACCTTAAATTACGTGAATAATTGAAATACTAATATATAATAGATAGATGATCATAAAAAAATAATGTGTAATTATTTAAATACGATATGTAATAAGATATAAGTATTTTGTTTAAATCTTTTAAATAAAATCTATTTATTTCGTTTAATAGATAGATAATATGTATATATAAAATATATATAAGTAAGTTTATAATGACGCTAAATGATGACGAAACGTGAACCAAAGTGTCGGGTTTTAATAAAGAAAAATTAGATTTACTATTATTATTTAAATATACTTATAATACATACGTACATATATATATATATATACACACACACGTAAACAAGAGATTTTAACGAGATTTGATAAAACAATAAACTCCAAGATTTTGGTTTTAATAAAATAACATTTATTTTATATCTAATACTTATTATAAATAAATCTATAAAGTAATTAACCTTCAAAAAAAGAAACAAAAATATTAAGCCGCGTCCAGGGGGCTCGAACCCGCGCCCCTGGCCGGCTCAAACCTTGAACACACTCACCAAACCAACTGAACCACGCATACAACTGGTTAAGGTATGAAAACTAATTCTTATCTACGTAACTGCTAATTTTCCCCAAATAGTATAAACCCTAAAATCCTAAATCGATCAATCTGATAATCTTCGATCTGATTAATGTTAGGGCTTATATAGCATGGGCAAAATCGTTCTTATTGATATGTTCAATTACCTGAAACGATGTCATATAGCTGATGAACGATGTATTATCAGCAGCGGCCAAGTAATGAGCAACCAGAGGAATTACAGACGACGTGGATGCAATTGATGTAAGGGTAATGGTTCGCGATGGGTATACGATGCTGAGGATGATTTTAATTGCAATATCATGTTTGTTAACGTGTATATAGATTATCAAACGATGCCGGCCAAACAAATAATAATTACGAACGCGTTTTGATTGAATTAACAAAATTAAAAACATCGGTGCCCCGAGTAAGGAATGGTTGACAATATACATTAATCAATTTCCAAGTTTAGAGAGCGGATTAAGGTTCAAGAAATCAATTAGGATCACCGGGTATGGGTAAGCGGGTTTTAATAAGGGTTTGGGTAAATGAGTAAAAGGATTATAATATATTAATTATCCAGATTTGCATAAAAGGTCCCTACAGTTTAAGTGTGGGTGCAAAAGAGGTTAAAACTATAGTTTAGGGTGTAATTTGTATATGAATGAAAGTTATTTTGATAAAATAAATAAATACAATAAACAACAATAATAAAATATTAATGACTCATTAAATGTGATGCTTCGTTAATTAAACCCGATAACGAAAACGAGTCGGGTATATATTATATGAAAATTTCGAGTTGTTACAACTACCACTAAAACCTAAAAAAGGATAATTATAAGGTCATTGACAAAATACAAGTAGTACTTCCATATTTAAGTTCTCTAAGGAGAAGTCTCATTGCAAAAATATGTCATTCCATTATGCATAAGCAACAAGACTATCCATAATTCAAAAGAACACTGACTAAATTGATAGTTGTATATTAATGATATTTAAGTCTGCTAATCCTTATATTCCCATTAACACATGATTGGTTGATTCTAGTTCTATATGTTTACCCGAAATCAACAAATAACTAACATGAGTGTTAGTGACAAATTTAAACGTTAAGGCTATTAGAACCATGATAAATTGTCTTCTAGTTACGCTTTATGATACCTTATATATTCAGGAGATTAATCTGAATTTAGTATCAATACTTAAGCTACATTATGACAGTTATGAGGTTTGCATAGCCAACATAACGTCACTCTTACCTTAAACTCCCATATTATTTCTTATCAATATTTGGATTAAAACATTTATAAAATATAGCTAGATGATACTATATACTTTCACAACTTTTGTTATCATGCAATTAAAAAAAATTAACAAAAGACAAATGAAACCTATAAATTTCATCAATTATAAGTTGATTAGGGTGATTTTTCATATAATCTCATACTTAGTGATTATCATGTGTTAGATGCTCTAACAATGATTGGCTTAAGAAATAAGTATGGGTCCACCAGAAGTAATCGCAAACATTACTACGCATATAATTAATTATAAAAAAGATTCCAATATGTTCATACTAAATCAATTATAGATGTCATACAAGTCGTCCAAAAGTCATAATAATAAAGCGAAACAAATGAGGAGTAATGAGAAGTTAAAAACATTAGTCCACGTATCACTGTGGCTTTCATGTTTCTATCAAAAAACATTGGTTCGCTATGGCCTATTAGGTAAATACTTAAATCCAATCTTCACAGGTAAGTCATATCACCTTCGATTCTCGAAATTTTTTTGTCAAAGGATCAATTCTTAGTGTTTTGCCTCTTTTAGTTACTACAAACCCGTTATATGAACAATCTTTAAGGAGATGAGGAACATCGAAATACTGGGATCCAAAATTAAATTTGGGATCCATAAAAATTTTATTTTTGCTATAAGGTAAGGATACCTTAGATTACTATGAGTGTGTGTGTGTGTATATGAGGACAAATGAAATAAATAAGTAAATAAGTGCAATAAACAATCAAGTAGAGTAATCACATATAAGCAACACGTATAAGGACCCTAAGGCATAACTATATTAGGTCGTTACGTCTAACCACATATTCTATAGTCGTGGGCTCCGATACCAATCTATCACCCCCCCCCCCCCCGAACACAAACAGTGGAACATGCCGGGGCGTGATGTGATTGTTTCAATGCACACGACAATATTAAAGTGATAATATTTAAACAACTCATTCATTTCATTAACATCAAAACACAACAAAACTTGTTCATTACAAATAAAACAAAGTACAAGAAAATAAATAGTTCATTTCACTAATAACCTAACGTCCAAAATAAAATAACGTCTTCAAATCTTCAATAAACCAATAATTAAGCCTGTAACATTGCATAAAATATAATTTAGTTAACAATGATCTTGGTGAGTGAATCCATGATTTTTGTATATAAAATATGAGGCAAAATCCACAACTCTTATGTGAAACCGTAAATAATAACGACAATTGTGGTATATAAATCATAAATAAATGAGGCTCCTTTCTAACAGGTAAAAACTACCAAATTACAAGGAGGAGCGTATAGTAATACTTATTGAGAATGAAGATGAGGCCAACCAACAAAAACAATAAACATTTAGCAATTAATCATATGAGGCATATAACACACAATCATCCTAGATATGAAAGATCTTGAGTTAATATTTAGTCTTGAAGATGGAATACAAATGATAGAATAGTTCATAAAAACATAGTTTGGGTTTTCGGGATTTTAAGTTATATTTTACAAAATGCGGTTAATAAAGCATGCATAAAATAAAATGAGTTTTACATGAATCGGGTCTTTGATGTTTAGTTTACCCAACCTTTATTAAGTTTTACATAGGGGAGTTGGTTTAGTGCTAGTGTGCACGATCCCGCTAATGTAAGCATCAAGATCCGACTTTTAAAGATTTAGCAATTAATCATATGAGGCATATAATATACAATCAGACAATTATTCTAAGTAACACATAACTAGAGTTTGCGGTTTGAGGATCCAAGTCTTCAATCATTTTTGTTTGAGTAAGTATGCAAACTACCCCTAAAATGTAAAAGAGAAAACAGGGATGGAATTACACTCTTGGAAAAAGAGACGTTTATGAAGAATTACTTAGAAATAAACTTCAAGAAAATAAGCCCAACGGTTCAATGTGCGTGTCCTAGATTTGAAAGATCTTGAGTTAGTATTTAGTCTTGAAGATGGAATATAAATGATAAAATAGTTCATAAAAACAAGGTTTTGGTTTTCGGGATTTTAAGTTATATTTTAAAAAATGCGATTGATAAAGTATGCATAAAATAAAAGGAGTTTGACATGAAACCGGGCCTTTAATGTTTAGTTTAACCCAACCTGTATTAAGTTTTACATAGGGGAATTGGTTTAGTGCTGGTGTGCACGATCCCGCTAATGTAAGCATCAAGATCTGACTTTTAAAGATTTGTTCGGGTTGGTCTGTTCGGGACTTGATTAAGCACCAAATCTTAATCCAACTTACCAAACTATTTAAATATATGAATTACTTCACTAAAATCAGTAGTTTAAACAAGTTTGAGAATTTTTAATAATTAAAGTCTCAAACCAAGTTTAACTAACTCGTTAAGACAAGTGTTCGGTTTTACTCGGTTTTTAACCGAAACTTGGGTTCAAGCCTAGATTTGTTTTACACTTCCATATTAACCATATAATAACTAAAATATAAAGAAAACTTAGATCTAAAGTGTTGTGTGACATTCGTCAATTTTCCGTTTGTGTAACTCGATTCGTTTTGTTATTTAATGTTTTAACTATATATATCTATCATTCTATCAATAAAGCTATGGAAATTTATGTTGTCAATTATTTTAAGATGTGACGTTCATTTTCAGTTTCAAAGTTAATAAAATGTTTAAGGGCGTCATTGTTAGATTTGTTTATTTGAGTTTTATAATTTTCTTTAAAAATATATAACAATAATAAAATAACCTTTATAAAACTTGGCTAACTTTGTGATTTATAGTTTAAATTATGAACTAAAGGTGATGTCCATTTATGTCAACTAGCGAAACTTGAGACTAACTTTATTAACGACCTGACAAGAGGTTGTTACAGTGTTTGACAATTCAAAAAATAAATTAAATCGAATTAATTTCACAACCCAGCCGTCCTCACACCCCATGTTATGACCCTCATACATTTAAATATTCTTTTCTTTACACAATTTTTTTCTATACAAATTTGATTTTCTTTTGATAATTTATATTATTTAACTTATTTTAAAATTTTAAAAACACATTTTTGTTTAATTTATTTTTATGAGAATTTCGATATAAATTTTATTAAAAAACGAAGCATTTTTAAAAACATGCAATTTTTTAATATTATTATATGTAAATTTTGTGTTGTTAATACTTGTAAAAATTCAAAGTTTTTTTTGAATTATGATAATATCTAATTCGCTAAGTGTCCACACTCTGTTGGTTTGTTAGACTTTTAATTAAATATGTTTAATGAACGTAATTTTTTTAAATATTTTTTTATATTTAAAACAATAATGTTTAAAAAAATATTTTTTCAATTTTAATAAATTTTATTGAATAAATTAAAACATAAATAAGATATATGTATTATGTATTAAAATAATTGAGTTGAGTTGTGTTGTGAATAAAAGTGAAAAGTTGAGTTATGTTGGGTTGTGAATGTGGAAGAGAGAGAAATTAATTTTTTTATTAAAAAGTTGGGTTGGGTTGTTGATAAACTTAGGGGCTGTTTGGTAGAGTCTGAATCTGACCCATTAAAGATTGCCTAAGAGATGAAGATCCAAAAGCTACAAGTCTTCACAGACTCGTTGCTTGTTTCAAGTCAAGTCAATGATAGCTTGTAGCCAAAGAGCCCAACATGAAAGAGTACCGTGAAAAGACAAAAGGGTTGATGACCACGTTTCAAGAATGCACCATCAAACAAGTCCCAAGATCACAAAACAAAAGAGCCGATGCCCTGAGCAAACTAGCATCCCTCACATTTGCACATCTCACCAAGAAAGTATTGGTGGAAGTGTTGAAAACTCCTTCAATTTAAGAATTGGAGGTTCAAGATGTAATCGTTGAAGAGGGTCCCAATTGGATGACTCCCATAGAAAAGTTCCTCAAAAATGGTGAGTTACCTCTGGACCAGACGGAGGCTGAAAGGGTTCGAATCAAATCCAGACAGTATGTGTTGCAAGGAGAAACCCTTTATAAAAAGGCCTACCTTGCACCACTGCTGAGATGTGTGGGCCCTGAACAAAGTCAATATCTGATCAAAGAGGTTCACGAGGGAATATGTGGAGCTCATTTTGGGCCAAGAACAGTGGTTGCAAAATTGATGAACCTTGGATACTTCTGGCCCATGATGCACCGAGATGCATCCGAACAACTCAATAAGTGTGAATCTTGTCAAATTCATGCACCTGTCCCAAAAAGCCCCAAGCACGATCTAGTCCCCATCTCCTCGGCTTGGCCATTCCACAAATGGGGAATGGACATCGTTGGTCCATTCCCACCGGCCAAAGGTGGGGTAAAATTTTTGCTAGTAGCCGTCGACTACTTTACCAAGTGGCCTGAAGTTAAACCACTTGCAAAGATAACGGGCAAACAAGTCATCGACTTTGTATGGGAAACCATCATCTGCCGCTACGGGTTGCCAGGAGTGTTGGTCACGGATAATGGGAAACAATTTGCTGAGAAGCCTTTTAGCACATGGTGCAAAGAATTCAGAATCACTCAAGTGTTCAGCTCAGTCGCATACCCATAATCCAACGACCAAGTTGAAAGAACAAACATAACTATCGTTGAAGGAATCAAAGCAAGGCTGGGAAGGCAAAAAAACAATTGGCTTGAAGAACTCCCAAATATTCTATGGGCAATAAGAACAACCGAAAGCCGCAAACGAACGCCTTACAGCGTAGTGTTCGGATCGGAAGCTATAATCCCAGCCGAAGTCGGAGTTGTGACTTAAAGAACACTCAACATGGATCTCGAATCAAACAGCAACGTGACCATGTTGAATTAGCAACTCCTTGAAGAAATTCGTGATCAAGCCGCAATACCAGAGGCTAAGTACAAGCAAAAAATGAAAGTTTATCACAATGCAAGAGTGAAGCATGAACGTTTCAAGCCTGGAGACCTTGTACTCCGAAACAACGAGGCCAACAAGAAAGAAAATCAAGGAAATCTTGGCCCAAAGTGGGAAGGACCATATAAAATCCTCGAAGCTCACAATGGTGGATCCTACAAGCTGGCCGACACAGAAGGCAAAAAGCTTCCAAGGAACTGGAACGACAATACCCTTAAAAGGTTCCATGCCTAGTCAAAATATAAAAATGTATTTCAAGAGATGTATAATTCTCCTTTTTGTGAACAACAACCACTTGCATGAATGATAAACTTTTTGTCATAACTTGTCTTTACTATCCTATAATCAGGTTGAGAACCTAGCAAGAAACTCCATGGCAAGGGCCATGTAAGGGGATGAGCTCCCAGGCCACATCGCTCAATATGTTCAAGGGTTAAATGGACCTATATAAGGGGTGAGTACCTATATCGATCCAACTCCATGAGACTTAGAAAAATTTTCAACTAAAACTTGTCTTATAGACAGGTCTGAACAGCCTACACCAATTCGTTCCTTAAACTTAGAAAAAGTTTACGAAACAAAAACATACACTAAGTAGTGATACAAAGGATAGCCAACATGTGCTTTTTATCTAATGAAGCCTTGAAGCTAAAGTTACTGCAGCACTAAAACTTCTTAAGGAAAGTTAGCTAAAATCACATCAAACTAACAAGACAAGCAACCAAAACACAAATACATAGAACATTACGATTCATAAACAAAGCCTTAAAAGGCTAGCATCATCCAGGACATGCAATTCAGGCTAAACAAAGGGAATCACAAGGATTCCTATGAAAATGTTCAAAGGGCCAAAAAGGCCAAACACAACTATAAAGCAGAAACTCTAAGAGTTTCATGCCAAACCTACATTGTTTAAGATTACATAACATTGTTTAAAGGTGCTAAGAAAGCTATGAATCAAGTGCTTAAACATCAGAAACAGGCTTTGAAGTACTAGCCTTACCACCCTTAGCTTTCTTGGACTTCTTCACTTCCGGGCCAACATCAGCAACAGCCGAGCCTTCGAGGCTTGCCACATGAGATCCATCGCTACCCCTAGATAAAGTTTCTTCACTATCACCAGAACGGGAGCGCTTCTTAGACAAGGTCTCGAGCACCTCTTTAACAACTTTCTCATCAAGGCCGGCTGGTTTCAAGCCCTGCAAAACGGAAAGAGGCTTACCAAAGCATGGAGAAACTTCACCCACATAAGGGTAAGTGAGCCTTTCCATTGCACGAACTGAATCTGAGAAGAGCTTGTAAGCTTCATGGTTGAACAGGGGTGACTTCTCCATAGGATGACCGGACTCATGATGACTGAAGCCAGCAACAAAGCCCAAATGCTTACCATGGGCTAGCAGCTTCGTATACACATTGCCCAACACCGAGTTGAATTCATTAGAATGAAGCAAGTAAGTCACAACCTGATGAAACTCGTGCTTAATTAGCCACTTGTTGTCATTAGAGGTATGGGTGACCGAAGCCTTCAAGCCTTCTTTCTCCATCTCAAAGGCTTTCTTCTGCACCTCAAAGGCTTCCCGGTCAGCATCCAACTTAGCCCTGTCAGCTTCCATAGTTTTCTTCAACCTTGCTACCTCAATCTCATGGCCACAGGACAACTCATCAATCTTCTTAACATAACCCTCCTCTTTCTTCGAAAAACCGTCAATCTCCTTCTTCATCTCCATCATGGAAGTTTTCATTCCTTCTTTGAAGTTGTCACCAACCTTCAGATTCTACTCTGGCACATAAACTGCATTCCCATCCAACCCTTGAACCATCGGCACCACAACCTTCTTGCTGGTCGATTTCTTTTTCTTGGAAACAACCAAACCCTGCTCTTTTTCAACTTCCACACTTGGACCCTGATCTTCGGCAACCAGAACATCGTCACTAACATCAACTGGTTCATGAGAAGACGATTGGCCAGAAGACTTCAACAAACGCCGTGTAGAACGACGAGTGGAAGCCTTAGGACCAGTAGCCTTGGTGAACCCTTTAACATTCGGAACTCCCACATACCCAGCATCTTCAAACCGACCCTCTTTCCCTCGAACCACAGAATCCTCCCCAACAACAGCCGCAACGTCCGTAAACCCAACATCGGAGGTGTCATCACTTTTCAAGAAGTCCAAAGCCGACATAACTGCAAACACAAAGGAAACCCATTAACAAACATACAAACAAAATAAAGCAAAAACGGGATAAACTAACGTATACCCTTATTATCCCTCATAAGCACGGGATCCCGATTAGGCTTATCCCACAATTTGCTTATTCCTAATAACACAAGAAGATGTTTGGGAAGAGGACGAAGACGCGATGGACATTTTCTAATCGATTTCATAAAGGCTTCATTCAACTCTGATTCGGCCGGCTCCGGTTCGTTTAGAACAGCCTCGGGTTGTCTCCAAAATGTTTTAAATAGAAGAATGGAGTCAGAAACAAAGAAAAAGCGGTCCTTCCAAGAACCAAGGATTGTAACCGTCGAAGAAACCAAACATGTGCCAACTTGTGTGTGTTTGAAAGTATACCAATCGTTGTTTTTCGCTAAGCGAATGAAACGGCGAAAACTCAACAATGACGGGTCATAACCTAGGGCTCTACATAAAACCTCAAAATGTAAAACTCTAGCAAGCCTTAAGGGATGAATCTGACCGAACGACACACGGTAATACTCCAATACATTCAAAACAAAGATTGAAAACGGATGCCGGAGATTCGAAAATTCAAAATGCCGGAAATAAAGGGCAATGAAACCCGCCGGACAACGATCGATCGACGAATCAACCGGCGGAGCAATCGGTTTATACTTTCAACCTATGCCCCCATTCAACACAAAACGATTCGACCTCTTCCTGGGTTAATCGGGAAAACCTGACCGACAAGTCTTTCTTAGCAACCATAATTTTGAAAGGAAGGGGAAAAATCAAAACTAACCTGATAAAAGGATTGAAAACTTGAATGAGTTTGGAGAGAATTGTGAAAGCTTTAAAGAAGAAACTGAAGGAAATGAGTAGTTATCACTATTGATAACTATTAATAAAAAGCAGTTATTGGGAACCGTAACTTGCAGTTACCATCACATCAACTGTCTTGTCAAAATTTCAAAAAATAACCAAAACTGAACAAAGCCTCGAAGCCTACAAGCCTCGAAGCCTTTAAGGGATAAACAAAATGTGTGCAAAAGTCAGAAGCCCTTGAGCTTACCTCTCAAATACCTCTGACTTGGGGGGCTGATGACGGGGGAGCCCAAGGAATTAGTAAAATGGCTTCCACACATTAACGCTAAATAGGTTAAAAGGTTAAAAGCTTCGTTTCCTGCCTAAACTTATATCAACAAGTACCCACGTGCTACAGTACAATGTCAACTCGCTATTCACATCACTGTTCCCTCTGAGCAAGGGACATGCTCAGATAAAGTATTATTATTTTAATCATGAACTAACAGTCTAAAGCTTCCCGCCCATAAAGGTCAACTCTCTAAGCAAACTGGAGGTGAATTAGTTTGTACACCAGACAAAAGGCTTGGTCTCTCCTTCTATATAGTGAGAACTTAGCCATAAACATGGGATCAACAGATCTGGAGTTCATATATACTCCTTGATCTTCTCTTCTCTCTTAAGAAATAAGCACTTTACTTATTTCTTTCTTACTTCACAAACATCATAGCTTCACCAAGAACTTCATCCAAGAATCGATTTCAAACATCACGGTTCTGGATCTTCGGTGAACTACAACGATCAAACAACAAACTAGTGAACCTCCTTCTACGTTTTGCAAACATAGAGGGACACCACGACCTACGTTAGGTTAACCTGAACCCTTGAAACCTGTTAGCCTAACCAGCCTATTCACTATCATTGGTCTTATATTTGTTGTAGCAATAGTACGCAAATATGAATAGAGCAAAGAACCCTCCAACTCTATTTTTATTACATTTTGAAATTTGATTACAAAAAAAATGATAATTTTGGTGGCCGCTACTGATGACATACGATTTCCTATGAAAATAAGCTGATTAAATTTTCAAATAAAAATATTAGTTTTAGGTGTGCATGTGCTAGATTAACAAATGACACCATGATTTATAAGATAAAATTTTTCAGATTAATAAAACTTATGTGTTGAGTTATAATAAAAAGATTAGTTTTTGTTAAAAAGTTAGGAAATAATCTTGTCCATTTATTTTAGATTTGAATGGTTGAGATTAAATTAGAGAAAAAATCAAGTGTAAAACAAGGGTAAGGGCATAAAAGAGATAACACATTTGTTGACTTTCTCCCTCCACATGCAATGCACATGTCAAATTCCCACATCATTTTAAAACGTCCATAACTTTTTATACGACATTTTTTTAAAAAACAATTTCACCTAAATAACGAATGTTTTTTTATCTTTTATATGAGTACCATATTATTGTATAAAAAAACTCGTGGGTTTTTCACATATTATGTTTTACAAAAATTGTGTTTTACAAAATTGTGTTATATAATTGTGTTTTATTTTTTTCATAGTGTTTTTTGCATTGTGTTTTTTACATTGTGTTATTTAATTATGTTTTTTATTGTGTTTTTGTCATTGTGTTTTTATTTTCATAGTGTTTTTACATTGTGTTTTTCATAGTGTTTTATTTTCCGATGAAATTTACGAAGATTTTTCCAGCAAGGTGGTGGCGGTGGGTGGCGGTAGGCGGTGGTGGTTGTAGGAGATAAGTGAAAATTTAAGTGGGTTTTAATTAAGTGGGTTTTCGATATTAAGGTAGTAGACTAAAATACCATCCTCCCTAAACTTCTTAGAAAAATATAACTTCTTATTTGATCTTTTCTCTAAAGCTCATTATGTGTTTTATATTATTTTTAAAATTAATCGATAGAAGTATTTTTAGTTATTATGTTACTCACAAAAATTGATAAATAATCATTATTACTTGGAAAGTGTTTTACATGTAAGGGTTATAACATTGTATAAAATACAAAATATTTTAACATCAAAAAAATGAAATAGATCCTAAATCGCAATAAAGTTATAGGTTTCGCATCGTTTACTCCTCACACAAGGATTCTTTTTATTGGCCTTGCTACTCTTCAAATGTGTCGCCGCCTAACACACGAATTCAATAACATCTGGAGTTCCTAGCATATCATTAGGTGAGTAATCACATCCCTTTTTTTTCCTATTTTTGTTTTGGGGGCACTATGCGTAACAAGCTATTTACTATTATATATTTATGCTCAAAACACAATTCCATTAATTACGTGGTTGTGATGTTGCTCAATTAATTGTTGATTGCTATATGATCATATGTCGTCCGAGTAGACATGTTTGAATCTAGTGGTATGTTCGAAAAGACATACTTATTGGTTACGAATATATCCTAGTAAACATATCCGAAATCTAGTGGCATGTTGAAAAGACACATCTATTTGTTTATATTAATTGATGCTATTTATTAACACAATAAATTGTTTATTTCTTCTTCTTCTTCTTATTATTATTATTATTATTATTATTATTATTATTATTATTATTATTATTATACTAAACTGTGATTACTCGCATAATATGTGTTGTAGACAAATTATTTTTTTACGCATAATGCAGATTGTATCAATTGAAGTGGAGACGCTAGAATTGGACTTTAGGAAAACTAAAAAGTTATAAAGTTTAAATGTTGTATTTATTTCTTTTTTATTTGAAAAAATTGTGTACGATTGTTATGAATAAATAAATTTAGATAAGATGCTTTATTATTTTAGTGTCTTTGAGCTATTATACAAATATTGTCGTGCCCCGGCATGTTCTGCCGTTAGGTTGAGGTGTGACATGATGCAACATGGTTGCATAAAAGTTAATTAAATTTCTTAAACGAGTGTTTGGTTTGGTTCGATCCTTGACTCGGTATGAAACCCATGATAGTTACCTCATGTCCAACACCATAGAACTAAAATATAAAGAAAAACTCATATCTAGAATGTTTCATTCAATATGATTACTTAAAAGTTAATTAAAGTGTTTAAACGACTATTGGGTTTTGGTTCGGTCCATGACTAGGTATGAGACCGAGGATGGTTACCACATGTCCAAAACCATAGAACTAAAATAAAATAAAATTTTCAGATCTAAACTCAAACAAGAAAGTTAAGCGAGTAAATTTCCCGAAAACGACCCAAACGGGACTAAAATGCATAAATATGTGTTTGAATGCCCACAAGCCTTAAATAAAGATTGAAATGATTTTCTTAACATAAAATAACTTCAAACTGAAAATACTAGCTAAAAAAACTTACAAGTTTAAACAAATTGGGAAAGAAATATGAAGATGGGTAGGAGAAATAGCTAAGTTTTGGTGGGTATTTATGGGGAAAGATTAGGGCTTGAAAGATTGGATAAAAGTTTTGTTCGGCGGATAAACCGGTATACTTTGATACTTTATTAAAAATGAGTTTAAATTAAATATAATATAGCCGGGGATAAAAACATGTGCGTTGGGGGGGGGGGGGGGGCTCTAGAGTAATTATGGGTTGAGTCTTAGTTGGTTTCATGGTTACAACACACGAGTTCAGACCTTAAATTAGCTTAAACAAACTAAAAACGCTAAAAACTCATTTTGCTGAAACGAATCATGAGCCGTGCCACGCAACGGGCTGAGGCCGGCCATACACGCCACGTGAGGTGGGGATTCTCGTCCAAACTTTGTTTTTTGGAAATTTTAGTCCATGTAGTTCGTTTTAGGTAGTTTTGAGCACAAATTAAGCGTTTTAGACACCGTTAAAGACTTTGGAACAAAACGAAAGTAATGAAACATGATTACAACATAAAATTTCATTAATTTGTTAATATCCAAAGATTTGAAAATACAAAATGGATCGGGTTTACAATACAAAAACAAATACAAATCGAATGAAAAATGACAAATGTTACAATACGAACTTCTCCAACCAATGTTAGGGAGGATATCTCAGTAAATTTTATGATTCATCCACCGGTGTACCAAGGTAAGAGAAGCATTTTGGTAATCGTGAATCAGTTTAGTAAGTTTTTCATTTTCTTCATTACCCATAAATTTCAAAACATGTTCCCTAGCTCAGTTATTTCTACATAAGGTTTACATCGACCTCATGGACTTCCTAAAACCGGATATTGATGTAGATGTCGTGTTCTAATAAAAAAAACAAGTAGTTATAAGCTTAAATACCTATAACTAGTACGGGTAAGTAAGTTCGTCTCCACATAGAATTAGTGGACAGTGCTAATCAAACTCAATTACGAAATTATTAAACTAAACGGACAGACGATGGCAAGCGGTTTGGAAATTAATTTGGTTGTAAAACAATTTAAGAAAACAGTGAATACACTTCAGGTTCGGGATATGCAATAAACTGACTAACAATAATTTATACAAATCAGGAAATCACATAGACATGATTCGTGTATTAGAATAGATAAATGATTACTAGACACAATAGTTTGGTTATGATGATTCATAAAACTTAATCCGAAGAATTGACACAACTGAACACGGTCTACTTAATTACTAGTTCATTAATATAAAACTTAGCATCTATCAATGATTAATAGTGAACGGTTCAATGACGATAAGAACTTAATCCTAAATGTTGATGAACACAAACCAAATAATTGATAACAAACGAAAGTCCCAAAAACACAACTGTTTAATCAATTCCAATAAACATATAGATTCAATCAACCAGAAGATTAATAAAAACTAAATCCCAATACAACTAATGTTCATAAGAATAATCAATTCATATGCAAACCCTACACCTGAAGTGGTCACGAGTGGTGTTTAGCCTTGCCTATGCATCCTGATTGACTTGAATATGGATTGGAAGGATGAAACCATGGATGATTTAGTACTGCATCATAAATGCTCCAAATTAGTTCCGTTAAGCTTCGCACACCTGTAAACATTAAACCACTCAAAGTACTCGCGTTCAAAACATATAAACAAATAAAACGCACGAGATTACCTCATATAAATGCATATCTCCACCCATACATCATATCCCCACACTTACCTTTTCCTTGCCCTCAAGCAAACTCTCATGCAACACATACACCTCAATCGATAGTTCATCAATTATCATTATTAATACTAGTAAGGTATAAGGTCATACCCAATTTCCAAGAACTAGCACTGTCAAGGTTGATAACCCACCAAATAATTTGATGATACATTTTAAAACTATGGAACCGCCCAAAAGAGTGTACTTTGTTTCTGGTTAAGTCACACATGGTCATACCCCTCATAATATAACATCTCTACTCTCGGTTTAATATTTGGACCGGCATAAAATGTGCTAGTATCTATCTGCCCTTTATATCAAATATGAACACAATGTAATAATCTTGGAAGCAAGTCACATCTCCACCCGTTACGCACCGGTTGCATAAATAATATAACTAAGGGTTTTACAGTGGCTTAGGTTAGGGTGTGGAAGCGGATTTATTTAGTAGCTTATGGTGGATGAAACCCAATTTATTCAAACAAGCAAACAACTCACTGACTATTATTTACAAATGATATTGACTCAAACATTGACTCTTTTTGAGCTTTTCTTTGATTTTCCAACTTTTTTCTTTCTTTCTTTCTTTTTTTCCTTTTTTTTTTACTTTTTTTAATTGACAAATAACACTAACATCACATAAGCAAATAACTGACCTAAGACATACGTACATTGTGTGTTATGCTCGAAAAATAACTTAAATACAACTCTTAACATATCGGGTTTCATCCACAGGGTTAAAATAAAATGTCAAGGCTAACACGACTTGTAATGTGAGTTGAGTTAAAAAGAATAAAGAAAAATGGGAAAAGCAACAATTGACTCCTAAGGGATAATGTAGGGAAGAGGGTATTTTTTTATGTAAGGCCAATATAATGTGGGTTTTTTACAGTCCTATTTCTCCATACAGGTGGTGGCATTAAGATCTCGAAATGCATGAGACAACCAAGATCTAGATATCATGGACATACTGGTTACTCTCTATGATGACACTCATATGACATGTGTATATACTATTATTATATGTGTATTATATATAAGCAAATCTCACACACATACCGAAGGAATTAGGCTGCCGATATGAAACATGTGTACCCGTCCCCGTGACTCGTTATCCCCATCTAAACAGTCCGTTTTAATTTTCCTTTTTATGAGAAGACTTTCGAGAAGCTTAAAAACTAACCATGACCAAAGACCTCTACTTGGCATTAACAATAGCAATTAATTATTTATACTTTCGACTTTTGTGCACAATCAAGGCACTCTAAGGCAAAAATTTTAATTTTACCTCACACTTGAGGTTGACATTGTCCTCAGTATTTAAAATTTAGCAATAAAAATATCTTATTGAGAACGGGGTTAAAACTGACTGACTATAAATTTTAAAATTGGGCTTAATGTGATCATCCTAACACTTTATACAAAACTTATAAAACAAAAGGAATAATGAAAAATATATCACCTGATAAGAAAAATAAGCCACTCAAATATACTCGTGCTTACGCTCAACGAACCCGGCTCCCCAATTCACTCAACATAATCTGCAAACTCTCACATGTATAAAAGGATGCTTCTCACAACTGTTAGGATAGGTCTTTTAAGCCGTTTTCAAAACCGTTAATTTTAATTAGTAAGAAAAATTAAATAAATTTCATAATTAAATGTGTTAAACTAGTAAAATTGTTAAAAGGCCTAACTCGTTTTCGTAGGAATCACGATTGCATTTAGCATATGCAAGAAACCCTTTGAACCCCCAGTAGCCTAAGTGGACGAGTAAGGTCTCGTGAGGGTTTATAGGAAACTACACCCACAAAGTTTTAATAACAACAAAATATACACATACCTGAATTAACCATAGCAAAATGAACATGAAAGCACGTCAGGCAACTTGAACCTCGTAACTTATAATTCTTTCACCGAAACACTATAAAACTCCGATTGTTCCGTGTGGCATTCCCACACTTGGCTTTTGCTACAGTGTTAAGCTTGAAATAAAACGATTAAACAATTACAAAAATAAAATAAACTACAAACAGAAAATAAAAATCTGGGTTGCCTCCCGGTCAGCGCTAAGTTTTTGTTAAGGTCTTCAGCCAGACCGTTACCTGATTTGGCGGTTATGGTGGTCGCATGGAACATTTACCTGCCGAGTTTCCTATAAAAGCTCGGTACTTGACATGCCTCAGCTCTACTTCCTCCATCATGTTCAACATGTATGATAAACAATGGGTCGGTGTTAATGCACATTTACCTTCAGAATTTCCAACATATGCTCGGTAGCGAACAAGTCGAGCCCACATACACTTTCTTAGCTTCCAAACATCAAATATTGATCGGGGCCGAACCGAGCATTTTCTGACCGAGTTTCCCGTGTAAGCTCGGTAAGTGGCATGTCGGACCCACACCTTATTTCTCATGGTTAATACTCCTGTAGACCGAATACAAGGCCATTTCATCAAATTTTTATCATGGTCTTCTAGACTCACCTTTCATTTTCTTGAACTTGCACTATTTCCCCAACTTCATTTATCAGTGTGACTGGTATAGGAGAAAAATCAAGATTCACATGGTCTACTTCAATCACCGGTCTTTCAAAGGTTGTTATGTCTTCAACCAGGTCTAAACTTTCAACTTCATGACCTAAAAATTTGAACTCTCTCCCTCTATATCATCATCTTCAATCACAACCATTGTACTTTTTGACTCTTTAATGATTGATAGAATTGGTGTGATATTAATCTCCACAACCTCTTCCTCCACTTTGTGCTCTGAAAGCCCCTGAACCTCATCTATCACTTCATCATCCACCACGACACCACCAACCAGCTTCTCTCGTTCTCATTTAATTTGAGCCACCTCTTCTAATAGTTGATTCACCAGTTTATCTTGAGCAGCATTAAACGTTTCTTGGAGTTGTAACCTCTGATTTAAAGCCTTATCCTGAGCTTCTTGCTCTCTTTTCATCTCCTTCATAATGTCTATAATGTCTTGAACGGACTCTTCTTTGTTACCCTAGGAATCTTCTTGATCTTGCAAATAATTCCTTTGATAGGTACCGCCATGATTATAATATTGAGGGTCTTCTTTGTATATTGGTTGGGGGGTACTCATCATAATAGTAGTCTTCCTCCTCTCGGTAATTTAAAAAATTTGGCGTTTCAGGTCCTTCACTATCATATTCACTTGACTTATAATTGTGTTTGATAATCTAATGGAGGTGGTAAATAATTATGGTACTGCCAGTTACGCCCCTGCTGGTTGAGGTTCCTTTGGTTATAATTATCTGAATTGTAGAATCCTTGAGAGTTTGCTGAAGGTGGTTCATGATATGAATGTGGATGGTATAAGTCATCATCCTCCACGACCTTATATCCTTCATGTGGGTCATAGACCCGACTCCGAAATCATCTTGAGTTACCTGCACACATGCGACACACAAATACCAAACGTAAAACTAACAAAAATAGAATAAACTATAAGTAAACAAAACAATAAACTAGCACTTTGTGCATTGATTCCCCGGAAACGGCGCCATTTTAATGTAGATGTCGTGCTATAATAAAAAAACAAGTATTTATAAGCTTAAATACCTATAACTAGCATGGGTAAGTAAGGTCATCTCCACAAGGAATCAGTGGAAAGTGCTAATCAAACTCAATTTATGAAATTATTAAACTAAACGGACAGACAATGTCAAGCGGTTTGGAAATTAATTTTGTTGTAAAAAAATTTAAGAAAACAGTGACTACACTTCAGGTTCGAGATATGCAATAAACTGACTGACAATAATTTATACAAATAAGGAAATCACATAGACATGATTCGTGTATTAGAAATTATAATAGATAAATGATTACTAGACACAATAGTTTGGTTATGATGATTCAAAGAACTTAATCCAAAGAAATGACACAAACGGTCATAGACCCGACTCCACATCATCTTGAGTTACCTGCACATATGCGACACACAAACACCAAACGTAAAACTAACAAAAATAAAATAAACTATAAGTAAACAAAACAACAAACTAGCACTTTGTGCGTTGATTCCCCGGAAAAAGCGCTATTTTAATGTATATGTCGTGCTATAATAAAAAACAAGTATTTATAAGCTTAAATACCTATAACTAGCACGGGTAAGTAAGGTCGTCTCCACAAGGAATCAGTGGAAAGTGCTAATCAAACTCAATTTATGAAATTATTAAACTAAACGGACAGACGATGTCAAGCGGTTTGGAAATTAATTTGGTTGTAAAAAAATTTAAGAAAACAGTGACTACACTTCAGGTTCGGGATATGAAATAAATTGACTGACAATAATTTATACAAATCAGTAAATCACATATACATGATTCGTGTATTAGAAATTATAATAGATAAATGATTACTAGACACAATAGTTTGGTTATGATGATTCAAAGAACTTAATACGAAGAAATGACACAAACGGTATACTTAATTACCAGTTCATTAATATAAAACTTAGCATCTATCAATGATTAATAGTAAACGGTTCAATGACGATTAGAACTTAATCCTAAATGTTGATGAACACAAACCAAATAATTGATGATAAACGAAAGTCCCAAAAACACAACTATTTAATCAATTCCAATAAACATATAGATTCAATCAACCAAAAGATTAATCAAAACTAAATCCCAATACATGTAATGTTCTAAGAATAACCAGTTCATATGCAAACCCTACACTTGAAGTGTTCATCAGAATAACCCTTGCCTATGCATCACGATTGACTCGAATATGGATTGGAATGATGAAACCATGGATTATTTGTTGATTGAGAGGTGTTAAGATGGTGAAAACTTGCTCCAAAGTCGTCCTTGGTGGCTAGGGAATGAAGAATTTCTGATTTAGAGGTTTTCCCGGCTTAAATATGGAAGAAAACAAGCCCAAAAAGCAATTCCCATCAGAACTGACCATAGCCTACGCCAAGGTCGTAGGCTACGGCCCTTGTTCACTGTCGTACGGCTCCCATTATGCCATTTTCATATTCTTCTCATCGAGAAACCCAAATTTCATATAGTAAGGATTCCGTAACTCATTTTCTAGCCTCGGATATGCCCGTTTTACTTTAGATGCGCATGAATCACTTCCGAAAATAATTTTCTTTATAAAATCTTCATTCCAACTCCGTTTTCCTCCCCGTTTGTGGCCACGTCTTCGTATGTCAATTCTCTAGCATATAATATATCGCTAATTTCATTTCCACTGCATCATAAATGCTCCAAATTAGTTACATTAAGCTCTGCACACCTGTAAACATTAAACCACTTAAAGTACTCGTGTTCAAAACATATAAACAAATAAAACGCACGAGATTACCTCCTATAAACACATACTTCCACCCATACATCAGCCATCATGTCAGTCCCAAACCCTACTTTTGTTAGGAAATTCTTGAAGCAACTCTTCAATAGGAACCAAGCTATTTCTAGTGTTTACCATCCACAAGCAAACAAAAATTGTGAGTAAATGTTTGGAAAATATATTTATTTATGTCGAACCAAAATCTTGACATAAGTATTTGTACTTAGCTGAATTTTGGTACAATACAACCTAACCTATCACTGCCATCCATGATTACAAACTAGGGACATCTAAAACGGCTTTCATTGAGGCTACCTTAGAAGAGCATAACATATTACTAAAACTTCTCTTCTCAAAGAGGCATTACAGTGAGCTAAATTTTGATCAGTTCTTCATGTATGTCAAAGAAAACATGAATATTATGATAAACCTACAACAAAAACATACTTGTCACAGCAGAGAGAGAAGACACGGCTGATGAGAAAAATCCAGACGACATGATAATCAGCTTGGTCGAGTTCCCATTTAGGATGTATACTAGTGATGGGGATTAGGGTTCTTGAGAAACCGAATAATATAGAGGGAGAGAGGGTGACGAATTTTGTGTCAGGTTTAGGGTTATGTCATGTGATGTTAATTAGCCTCTCCATATATTTATATACACCCAAGAGGAAACCCTTGATTAGCAAGAAAGGGTAATTTGGTCCATCAACAATACCTAGCTAATATAATTATAAGGTATAATTTAATATTTTGATCAAATAATTATATAAATGATAATGATGGTCATATATAAATATACATATCCATATATTTATTATTACATTCTCCCACTTGGCCGAGTAATAATTTATTATGAGCATTAGATTAGTCTGCAGATTTTATCACTCATTTTAGCTTTAAACTTAAACTGGAGCAGAGAAATACAGTCATTGAATTGAACATCAGCTCAAGACCCCCATTAATCATACTGCAGTCCTTATTTAAAACCTAAGTAGTTATAATCAAAATTTTATAAGTAAGCCCTTCAAATTTTTGATTTGTATACTAATTTGTCTATATGTCATTACGCATGCAGAACATATTAAGAGACATACAAAATCAAAACTGATGAGGAAAGTTAATAATTAGTCATTCATTTAACGATATACAGTTCATGGTCATTAATAATCCTGTTTTTATTATAAGCGCTTTCATAAGACTTATTGGTGACAGACCATTAGTTATAGGATCCTTAAGCATATCATTAATGTCTTTGATGTAAAAATGTAGTTTCCTCAATTCATTCATAAACGATTAATGTATTTCAAATCGAAATTTAAGGCATCACCTCTCGAACTGTTACTGTTTGAGAAAACAGGGTAGATGACTTTATCACAATAAGTCTTCAATATAATTTATATGGAGTTAATAACTTGTGATTCCAATGATAAATTTTCAACAAAATTTATTGAAAATTGCGTTGTGATGTAACCAACATATTATGCCATTAAAATTTAGATTTTTGTTATCAGTTCATTATGACTCCTCCATGAGATAAATTTATCTGCTGACCTAAGAATATATCCCGAAAATTACATTATGTTATATTTGAATATAACAAAGTTTTAAAGTAATCAACCGGTTTGAATTCTCACTTCTTCTTCTAAATTATAGTCTTTCGTTTCTCTTAAAGATATTTTAATACTCTTTTAAATGATTCACATTAATCTAGACATGTCTCGTGTGTTGCAATTTGAGTAATATCTAAACGAGTATAGACTTGAACTTATATAAGGCTTCTACTTGATGAAGCATAAGGAAATACTCAATGTGATCCTATTATCCTCTAAAGTAGAGCAATACTATTTGTTACATGTGTAAGGAATATCTTTGAGATCTATAATATCAAAGTATGTGTGAAAAATTCTTTGACTCATGTAACATATACTTGTTACAAGAATGTCATTTATATAATGACAAGTTTGTTTTTAGTTGCTCTCACTCATCTTGAGGTAGGTACATTAATCCACTTGTTTTTGATGAAAATAATTGTATAAAGATTTCATCATATTTTGATGTTTGCATTAACCCATATATGGATTTTATTGACTTATAAACTATATGTTCTTTGACCTTCAGTTTATAACTTTTAGGTTGTTTTATGAACATATAAATATGTAAGCCGATTGTTAGGGAAAGTTGTTTTAATGTTCATCTAATGTAGCTCGTAACAATTATAAGCTACTAGAACAATAATGATCCGTAAAGAAATATTTTGTAATATAGGTAAGAAGATTCTTTGATAATTGGTTTATCCTTGAATATAACCTTTAGCAATCAATTGTGCTTCTTATTGTCTTAACGTTTCGTATTGGGATTTAGTTTAGTTGTGAACACTCTTAGGTGATTCAACCAAATCTCAAAACGTTAGCCAGACTTATGGAGTCAATTATGATTGATGCTAATTGTTTAATTATAAGGGGTAGGATCATTAAACTTTCCAACATCCATTTCAACTTTAGTTAGGGAGGTTACATAATCATCAGTGTTAGTAGGTTTTAAAACCTAGATGGCCTCCTAAGTTGATTATTGGGTAATTTTAAAAGTCTCGGTTTTATGGACTAGCTCTTGGTTAGGTTGCTATCATTTTTAGAATTCTAATTATGTAAGAGTTGGTGTAGTATGGTGTACAAGAGGTGCAATTGGAGTTTAAATATAGAGTAAAATTTAATGATTCTCTTCCCCCACCTCTTCTACTTCTTACAAGTCATTATAAGGACTTTTACTGCTCCCACTAACCTTAGAAGCTTTTAGTAAATTTGCATTTTTAGGGTCAATATTTAAAGATCAATAGATTCTAATAGAAAAACAAGTTAATGATGTAAGTCGTCGTAGTTTCTCTTGTGATGATTATTTCAGTAAGAAATCGGAGTATGCCCACAGTTTAAGAAACATCGAAACTTTTGTAAGAGTAATAGTAAATTCTACAGAGATAAGTTTTGATGGAATAGTATTGTGATGGAGCAGTGTCTTGTACAAGATGTGTAATTAAGATAATATCAAGTTTTCACTCCCCAACTCTTGCAAATCTTGTAAGTTATGATTGAGACACTTAAGGCTCCCACTAATATTCGATATCTCTAGGAAAACTACATGAGAAGTTTCAATGTTGTACGTGATGTGGGAATTTGTCATACATACGTTAGACTTAATTTGATTTCCTTTATGTGTCATAAGAAACTTAGGGACATATTTAGAAGAAATTATATTAAGTATATATGAATGGATCTCTTTAAGACCATGAATGATAGAAGACAGATTAGATACAAGTAAATAGCCTTTTAAATGATAAAATAATTATGTCTGAATATTACGTTTGAATAAGTTCCACTATGTAAGTGAAATATAACTTCTGGTGGACCCATACTTATTTCTTAAGCCAAACAAAGTTTAGGGCATCTAACACATGATTTAAAATCACTAAGAATGAGATTATATGAAAAATCACCCTCATTAACCATGTTATGATTTCTCATGTAATTTGGTTTTAATGGATGAATTTTATATGTCTCATTTGTCTTTTGTTAAATTTTTATGATAACAAAAGTTGTGAAAGTATATAGTATTATCTAATTTTATTTTATAAATGTTTCAATCCAAATATTGATAACAAATCATATGAGAGTTTAAGGTAATAGTGACTTTATGTTGGCTATGCAAACCTTATAACTGTCATAATGTAGCTTAAGTATTGTTACTAAATTCTTATTAATCTCCAGAATATTTAAGGTATCACAAAGCGTAATTTGAAGACAGTTTATCATGGTTCTAATAACCTTAGCATTTAAATTTGTCACTAACCCTCATGTTAGTTATTTGTTGCTTTTTTTGGGTAAACATATAGAACTAGACTCAACCAATCATGTGTTAATGGAAATATTAGGATTAGCAGACTTAAATATCATTAATATACAAGTATCAATTTAGCCAGTTGTTCTTTTGAATTATGGATAGTCTTATTGCTTATGCATCATATAATAACATATATTTGCAGTAAGACTTCTACTTAGAGAACTTAAAGTTGAAAGTAATATTTGTATTTTGTCCATGAACTTTAGTATGATCCTCTTATAGGTTTTATTTAATGGAAGTGAGTTGAATAACATCTTACTTTCTAGTACCATACATTTCTTTTCTTGTACATATGTCACTGATCAACACACTCATTTTCTTTTGGTACTTTTGAGTGTTATAGTTGATTCTTAAGGTATCAACTTGTACTATTGAAAATTTTAGTATATAATGTACTGGAAAATTGTACTTATTTTCATGTGTGAACCCTTAATTTTATAGGGACCCGCATATTATGATGTATTCAGTAATGCCATTTAACCTTATAGTTAGAATTTGGAAGGAATGCACGCATCTTAAGGGTTATTTTGGTTATTTTCTATATATTAGATTAGTTTTAGGGAAAAACTAAATCTAGAATAACTCTATTTGATAGCATGAGTTTATTGATTATCATAAGAGACATTATGTTTAACTCATCTCATTTTTCATGCTCTAGATTTCTTCTTTATTACTATTTTTAGAAGGCGCAAAGTGATGGTCATGTCTTGAGGGATAATAAAAAATGATAAGAGCTAAAAGTTAATTAAACTCTTTATGAAACAAAAAATATTAGGTTTGAGATTATAGTGAATGATTTGTATGAGATATTAATTTATAGGAAGAAAATTATAGTGAGTAATGTAATAGGATATTAAAGTAAGACAGATTAAATTTTATGATCATTAGATTAATGAATGATCATTAATGTAAGGATCATTATATTTTATGAAGATGTGATATGTCTATTATTAATATCAAACTAATAGACTATATAATTAATAAAATTCTACTTAAATAAAAGATAAATCACCTTTGGGCAGAATTAAATTTTACTTAAGTATATGTGTAAAATAATTGTAACACATTGCCTTTGGGCAGAAGTGAGACAACCATTTTAATCATGCACGAGGTAGTTTTGCTTGATATAGATGTATCACATCACTTTTGGGCAGAAGTGATACATTTAAATCATGTTTAAACTAAACTAACACAACTTGTATTTAAACTTTGAAGGATATGTTAGATGTATCACATCACCTTTGGGCAGAAGTGTACATCATCATTCATTCAAGTTAAGCTTTTTATATATTTTGTAAAATTATTAATTTGTATGTTTATATTTTAAGTATTTACAAAACATTAACTTAGTTAATAGCAAATTTTAGTGAAGTGTTCACGGATTTTTTTTAGTCTCGCGAAATTAATTTTCGGGTTTTAGTGTTTTCAGAAACTCAGTATTATCCTAAACTGTTTTAACCGTAAACACATACACCCATAAGTTGATGAACAGTTAATAATGTTTGATCTGAATTCTTAGGGATTGTTTGTTTATCCAAGACTTGATTATTGTAACATCGAGAAAACTTCGAGTTCAAAATGTAAACTTTCTAGAATCCAGGGACTTAAATTGCCAAATTCCAAACCAAGGGTTAAAAATAAAAATTCTGATTTTCTGACCCATCACACTACGCGATGGATCAGCAGAGAGACCCATCGCGATACGCGATGGGGTGTCTGACAGCGAGACGCGTGGCCTGCCACGTGGCCACACATAGCACACCGGTCGCCATGTGGCACGACGTCCGTCACGTGGGCGACACGTGGCAGACCTATGGTGTGACTCGCCAAGGCTACATCGCGGTACGCGACGGGTGCCCAAGAGGCCGTCGCGTACCGCAATGGGACTCCAGATTTTGCCTATAAATAGCAAGTCCGGGATCTTCATTTGACACACCAAAATCCAGCCATCAACTCTCTCTCTCTCTCTAAGATCTCTACAATACCATAATCACATACTCGATCCACCTCGATAATCGTGCCATAATTCCTCGATAAGCGTGTCCCGATCCTCGATTTCTTCATCGACATTTCCTCGAAGTACGTGCCACCCTCCACCCACATACCAAGAAGGCGTTTATTATGGCGATAAATCTCGAGAAGCGTGCCAACAAGTGTTGAATATTGGCATTCATTGATTTGCGTGTCAAGGAAGGAGTTTCGAGAAAAAGAGTTGATCGAGAAGTAAAGCAGCGTTGGAGTGTTGCTCGAATCGTTAGGGTTTTTTTAAGCCTTTAAAGGTAAGGCTTAACGCCAATAAATATAATAATAAAATATTATAAAGGCTTAAATCTTAAGTCGAGGTTATACTCGACACCTCGATAAAAGAAAATAAAAGAAAACATAACAAAGAAAGAGTAAAAGATATGTTGTGATAAATATATATATATATATATATATATATGTATGTATGTATGTGTGTGTGTGTGTGTGTGTGCAAGTATATATATTCTTTGTTATGAAATTATTATTTAAATAATAATGAGTATTCTTAAATAATAAAAGAAAATAATACGTTAGAGAATAAGAAACGTCAGGTTTTTATAAATAAACTAAAGGTCTAAAGGTTTATAACTACTTTTAAACTAAAGGTTTTAAGTAAAATAGATTTATGAACTAAAGGTTCATTGAGGTAGAGATATAAAATAAGTCAAAAGGTCTTAAGCCGGATTGTGACTGACAAATGGTTATACTCGTACTATAGGTGCGAGATAGCAAGGGAAAGGCCCTCGGACGGTGTTGAAGCCGATCCCAAATAGAAAAGGTGAATACGCCCCCAAACCTTTTTAAACTTGTTTTCAAATGAGTCAAACATGTTATATGAAAATTTTTTACAGGGAACTATGTGTTCCTAAAACCGTTATAAATAAGAGTATAAGCCTAGCCCTCAGGCTGTAGTATATGTGTGTCTGGATCCATACATATGTGGTAGTACGCGGTGGGCACATCGCACCACGCTTGGTCGTAGGACGCTTTCCTATAGGAAGCACGACCATGTGTATACTTACGGGTACTTAACTAAGTCGAACGCCGCGGTGTTTGCTGAGGTGACCTAGTGTAGAGGCTCGAATTTATGATTGTGTTGTTTGGCTTTGTTATTCCTAAGCCAAGATGGGCCGAGGCAGGCGTAGTCTCAAGGGGTAATAAACTAAAAGAAATTATTTTAGCGTCAACGTGTTCACCAGCATTCGTTGCTGACGTATTTTATTAGTATTTTGCAGGTGAACAAGGATAGCGCTTGGAGTGACGAAGTGCTATGAATATCCGATGGCTCGGATTTGTTTTGTAATAACTTAAGTTATTAAAATGGTGGTTTTGTAAAACAAGTAATCTTTTAAACACTAAACGGGAAACTTTTATATCCCGTCTTTGTATGTAAATATTATAAATTTAATCTACATGTTTACAAGTCTTCCGCTAAATGAACGTAACTCTGATATATTAACAAAAGTGGTACCAACGTATGCGTCACACTTCTAGGCCATGTTTTGGGGACAAGCGTTGGTATCAGAGCCATCGATCTTAGCGAATTGGGTATCATAAAACAATACCCAAGCTTCGATCCAAGTATAGGAAATAATTGTTTATTTTTTTAGGGATAAGATAGGTTGGTAACCTTTTCTTTCCCTCCACATTCTAAACCACCCACAATGATAGATGTCATTCAAATTTTATATGGAAAACTTTGTGTGCAAGGCTAAAGAGGCTGGAATCGTCGAACCTTACCCTGAAGATAACATGAGTGAAGGATACTATGAAGCGTACTTTGACCAAGATGTAGAGCATGACTTAACCAAACCTGTGTACTACCCCGGAAGTAAACACTATCCAATAAATGTCCCCAATAGTCCACCAAACAAAGAATTGAACCACCAAGGCATTCAAGCTACCATCCACCAACCATACCAATGTACCTTCCCTCTGAAGTACTGACATACCATCCATCGGATATTCCCACTTACCAACCATCAGAAACACCGCAATACTATCCAACCGGATACCTACCACCAAATCCACACCCATCCTATGCCTTCCTTTCCAACTTACCCATCAAAGAAGAACCAAGATCCCCATCCTCTGACTGGATGCAATGCCACTCCGATCAACGACGATGGCATACCGTAAGCTCCACTTTCAATGAAGTCAACTCCCAACCAAACAAAGGTGAACGGCCATCCCGCAAACCTAGAATGAGGGTAATGATGTTCTATGAAAGTTTCCAGATGCCCCCGATAAACAATGAGACCACCTAGCAAGTGGAAGAGGAAGAACCTTAAGAAGAGGAAGAACCCGAGGAGGAAGAGGAGGACCACGAAGAAGAGGAGGATCCTGAGGAGGAGTCTGAACCGGAAGAAGAGCATCCCGATAATTCCAATGAGATATCAACATCAATGGATGGATCACTCACTTCCCAAAATCCAAGCTACGGTTCTGTTGATCCATATGTCCAATATCTCGAGAAACTCAAGAACCAAGCTTCATCAAGTTTTCCACTGTTCCAAGGCGTAATTCCAACAGAAGAAGAGCAAGCTGATGAGATTCGAGAACAAAACCGAGCTCTGCTAAAACTTTCTTCTACCTTTCATCCGACATGACTTACGTTCCGTATCCAGAACCAAGGAATCACTACGAGATGGTGACTTTGGGTTACCGCGATCCACCTCCACAATATGGATACCCCAACGAAATTCCACAGTCGTATGAAGAACATTTGGATCGCACTATGCACGAAACAGATGATTGGAGAAAGAAGATGGCCAATGAAGGAGAGAAAAAGAAGAAAGTCGGAAAGACACTTTTTCGTAAGTGCCACAAGTTAACGAAAGTGGTGAAGAAGTTCTTGAAAGATTGAAGATGGTGGAGAAGAATGCAATGTGAAGTTATGTGTAATATAGTCTTGTATACTATGTGAAATATATGTAACAAGAATGTTGAGATGTTCTTTGAATAAAGATAAATTGATCTATATATATATATATATATATATATATCAAACGATATATATATATATATATATATATATATATATATATATATATATGTGTGTGTGTGTGTGTGTGTGTGTATGTAATACAAAAATAAAATATATATATCCTTTCGTGATATATGTATGAAATAAGACATGCGTTTGATATAAGAAATTTGCTAAATTTCAGTTAAAGACATATTGAAAGAAAAATGTCTGAACAAAGTAATAACAAAGAAAATACAAGATAAGAAAAAGAAATAAAAAAAAGGGGAAAGGCCCCGAAAAAGAACAAGAAGAACCTATTCCCGATAAATATATGAGCCAAATTCAAAAGATGATTAAGAAAGCGGTTAGGGAAGAATCTGAAGATAGATCCCAATCTAGGCAATCCAAACGTTCTCGATCCGTTAACCCATCTCAAAAATCCCATCCGAACCCATCTCGTGTCGAAGAAAGCATTCATGAATCGAATGTTGATGGAAGTGTTGGTCAAAAATTTAAGAAACTCAAGATTGGTTGTTGTTCATTCAAAGATTTCAAATACTACGGACTGAAGGAGTTCCATGGTGATAAGGGAGCCATCACAACCGTGAGGTGGATTTAGGAAATGGAGAAAATTGTGATTAAAAGTAAGTGTTCCGATGAAGAGAAGATTCAGTATTCTGCCTTAATGTTTAAAGGCGAAGCGCTCGAGTGGTGGAATACAATGATCATGAGTAAGGGGAGAGAAGTGATGTATAACCTGACTTGGGGTGAGTTCAAGGCGATACTGATGGGAAAGTTCTGTCCCATGCATGAAACCGACCAAATCCAAATGAAATTTCTCAATCTTAAGGTTGTAGGGACGAACCTTCGTGAATACAACATCAAGTTTCACGAATATTGTCGCCTGGTTTCCCAGCTGGTGAATCCCAAATTTAGCAAAGTTACCCGATACATTTGGGGACTACCGCGGGAAATCCGCGACATGGTGAGGTCACATTTACCTCAAACCGTTGATTCCACAATGGAGTTAGCTGGTTATCTGATGGGCGGTATGATCCGCAACAAGGAAGATGATAGGAAGGTTTCAACAACAACCGGTCAAGGGAGAACTGGAGGAAGCACTAACTTCAAAAGCAAAGACGTAAACCAAAATCGATTCAATTCAAATGTTCGTCCCTACAGCTGCATGACCCGTACGGTTGCATGACTCACAAACCTTTGTGTCGAGTACGAAGACTCAAGCATTTCCCTTCTTGTTCTGGCCACTTTCACCCGCACCACCAGTCGCGGGTTTTTTCTTTGGGCACTCGAAACTAAGATGGCCCATCTCTTTGCAATTGTAGCATGTCATCTCTTTCTTCTAGCAATCAACAGCTGCATGACCCGTACGGTTGCATGACTCACAAACCTTTGGAGGCGGAGAGAAATTGCATCGACCCTTGTGGTACCTTCTACATGTCTTGCATGGCGTAACATCAAGTTAGCTGGTTATCTGATGGGCGGTATGATCCGCAACAAGGAAGATGATAGGAAGGTTTCAACAACAACCGCTCAAGGGAGAACTGGAGGAAGCACTAACTTCAAAAGCAAAGACGTAAACCAAAATCGATTCAATTCAAATGTTACGCCATGCAAGACATGTAGAAGGTACCACAAGGGTCGATGCAATTTCTCTCCGCCTCCAAAGGTTTGTGAGTCATGCAACCGTACGGGTCATGCAGCTGTTGATTGCTAGAAGAAAGAGATGACATGCTACAATTGCAAAGAGATGGGCCATCTTAGTTTCGAGTGCCCAAAGAACAAACCCGCGACTGGTGGTGCGGGTGAAGTGGCCAGAACAAGAAGGGAAATGCTCGAGTCTTCGTACTCGACACAAAGAAAGCCGCTGACATGCCGGAAACCATTACCGGTACGTTTCTAGTCAACGACACCTATGCTAGAGTGTTGTACGATTCGGGTGCCAATTTAAGTTTTATAGATTATAGCTTTTGTATTCTATTAAACGAACCTTTAATAAAGCTAAATAAAACTCTAAGCGTCGAGACTGCTAGTGGCGAAATCGTTAAGATCTCCGAAGCCCTTGAAAACGGAAAAATTCACTTAGCTGGTTATATTCTGCCTATTAAACTCTTACCAATGGCACTTGCTGGTTTTGACATTGTACTTGGTATGGATTGGTTATCTGATAACCATGCCCGTATCATCTGCAATAGCAAACCTATTGAACTTCAAGCCCCCGATAAACGAACGATTCGAATTGAAGGGGACAAAGACGCTGGCCAAGTTAGCATAATTTCCATGATTAAGGCTAACAAATATTTAAATCAAGTATGCTTAGCATTCATGGCCTACGTCACTGAAAAATCAAAGCCAAAGGAGATAAAGGACGTACCTATAGTCTCCGACTTGTCCGATATCTTTCCTGATGAACTTCCCGGAATTCCTCCCGATCGCGAAGTAGAGTTTAGGATCGATCTCATTCCCGGTACTGCTCCAATTGCCAAGGCTCCGTATCGCTTAGCGCCAACTGAGATGAAGGAGTTAAAGAAACAACTCAATGAGCTTCTGGAGAAAGGCTTCATTCAACCGAGTTCGTCACCTTGGGCAGCGCCAATCTTATTCGTCAAGAAGAAGGATGGATCTATGCGTATGTGTATTGATTATCGTGCGTTAAACAAAGTCACAATAAAAAATCTTTATCCACTCTCTCGAATCGATGATCTTTTCGACCAACTTCAGGGTGCTAGCTTCTTTTCTAAAATCGATCTTCGTTCTGGCTATCACCAACTCAAAGTCCAATCCGAGGATATTCCAAAGACTGCCTTTCGAACAAGGTATGGATATTATGAATTCATGATCATGCCGTTTGGACCTACTAATGCTCCAGCCACTTTCATTGACATGATGAATCGTATTTTCAAACCATACTTGGATAAATTTGTTATCGTATTTATCGACGACATACTTATTTATTCTAAGTCAAAGGCTGATCATGAAGTCCATCTCCGAACTTTGCTTGAAATTCTTAGAACTGAGAAGTTGTATGCCAAATTCTCAAAATGCGAGTTATGGTTACACGAGGTACAATTTCTTGGTCACATCATCAACGTCAACGGTATTCAAGTCGATCCCGCTAAGATTGAAGCTATCTCTAAGTGGGAGATCCCAAAATCGCCAACCGAGATCCGAAGTTTCTTAGGTTTGGCCGGCTATTACCGTAGATTCATTGAAAAATTTTCCCGAATCGTTGTTCCCCTAACATCCTTAACTCACAAGAACATCAAATATGAGTGGGGAACAAAGCAACAAGAGGCGTTCGATATACTTAAACAAAAGCTCACCCAAGCACCTATACTGGCCTTGCCAGAAGGTACTGAGGATTTTGTGGTATTTAGTGACGCATCTCACTCCGGCTTGGGATGTGTACTAATGCAACGTAAAAAAGTAATCGCTTACGCCTCTCGTCAACTCAAAATACACGAAAAGAATTATACAACTCACGATCTAGAGTTAGGCGCCATAATCTTTGCACTTAAGATATAAAGGCACTATCTCTATTGAGTAAGATTTACCGTGTACACCGATCACAAAAGCTTAAAGCACATTTTCGATCAAAAATAGCTTAATATGCGCCAATGACGCTGGATGGAAACTCTAAATGACTATGATTGCGAAATTGTCTATCACGAAGGTAAGGCCAACATTGTGGCTGACGCCTTAAGTCGTAAAGAGCACGAAAAGCCAAAAAGAGTCCGAGCGTTAAGGTTAGAACTTCAAGTTGATATTTTCGAACAAATCAAATCCGCTCAAATTCAAGCAATCAATGAAAACCAAATCTTTGACGAAAAACGTAACGGCCGTTAGTCAAAGGTGACGATGGTATCCTTAGATTCGGTAATAGGATTTGGGTGCCAATCGTTGGAGGCTTGCGTGAGAAAATTTTGAACGAAGCCCATAATTCCAAATATATGATGCATCCCGGAAGCGACAAAATGTATCATAATCTCAAATCTAACTATTGGTGGAATGGGATGAAAAGGGATGTCGCTTCGCATGTTGCGAAATGTCTAACATGTTTGAAAGTCAAGGCTGAACACCAAAAGCCTTCGGATTGCTTCAGCAACCCGAACTTCCCGTATGGAAGTGGGAGTTAATCACTATGGATTTCATTACCAAACTCCCGAAAACGACTCGACAACACAATGTTATTTGGGTTATTGTGGATCGATTGACAAAATCCGCACACTTTTTACCCATCAATGAATCATACTCAATGAATAGACTAGCACATATCTACGTAAACAACATCGTTGCTTTACATGGAGTACCGTTGTCTATAATTTTTGATCGAGACAGTCGTTTTACGTCTCATTTCTGGAAAAGCTTCCAACAAGCACTCTACACAAAGCTAAACCTTAGCGCCGCCTATCATCCACAAACTGATGGGCAAAGCGAAAGGATAATTCAAACGTTGGAGGACATGCTTCGGGCTTGTGTGATTGACTTAGGCGGAAGTTGGGACAACCACTTACCCTTTATGGAATTCTCGTATAATAATAGCTATCACACAAGTATTCAAGCCGCACCATTTGAGGCGTTATATGGTCGTAAGTGTAGAACGCCCGTGTGTTGGTCAGAAACTGGAGACAATCAATTATCTGGACCTGAGATAGTCCAAGAAACCACCGACAAGATTGTCCAAATCCAAGAACGACTTAAGACGGCACGTGATCGCCAAAAGAGTTACGCCGATGTCCGTCGTAAGCCATTGGAATTCAAAGTTGGTGACAAAGTATTATTAAAGGTCTCGCCTTGGAGAGGCGTTGTTCGCTTCGGTAAGAAAGGAAAATTGAGTCCTCGATTCGTTGGACCCTTCGAGGTACTTGAACGAATCGGCACTGTTGCATACCGTTTGCGACTGCCCGAGGAAATGCAAGGGATACACGATGTATTCCATGTTTCGAATCTACGTAAATGCTTAACTGATGAATCTTTAGCTATGCCATTAAAAGACGTTGAAATAAATGAAAGCTTAAAATTCGTAGAACGTCCTATTCAAATTGAAGATTCGAAAACAAAGAAATTAAAAAGAGGAACATTGAAAATTGTGAAAGTAAAATGGGACTCGCGTAGAGGGCCCGAATATACATGGGAACTCGAATCGAAAATGAGAAAGAAATACCCCCACTTGTTCTTGTAAAGCAATCTCGATGACGAGATTTGTTTTAAGGTGGGGAGGATGTAACATCGAGAAAATTTCGAGTTCAAAATGTAAACTTTCTAGAATCCAAAGACTTAAATTGCTAAATTCCAAACCCAATGGTTAAAAATAAAAATTCTGATTTTCTGACCCATCACGCTACGTGTAGGTTCCCTGGATGGATCTGCACGGGATATCTCGATCTACACAGGTGCGGAATCCCTGCGTAGGTTGTTACGAGCGTAGAACACGAATCAAACAAACACACGATACGAATAAACAAACACACGTTATATTATAACCGAAACACGTGATATAATCACTGAATACAGACTCAATACTCTCTGGTTCTCACGTCTCTCGACTCACACACGTCTGTATATGATTACCTTAAAAAACTCTAAACAAGCCGTGACCTAGCGTATAAATACACGACAACTTCGCCTGATATGTTCAGGCGAAGTTGTTGCTAACTTCGCTTGACTAACAAGTTCGCCTGATAAGCGAACTTGTCAGTAACTTCGCTTAAAGATAAACAAAACACAATTAACATTACAGACTGGATTACAGACACTAGACTATGAACTTCTGACATTATGCACCAACAGACTCCCCCTTGGCAGTAGCTTCATATCTTTATCTTTAAGCACTTGTCTTGTAATCTTAATGCATGCACTCCCTCTCTTACACAGACCGTGACTACTCGCTGATATTTCCTCGCTTCGCCTTTCCAAGCAGGAATATAGAATATCTTCTTCTCGTTTAACACCTGCAGATCAGCTTTAGATAAATTAACAAGATGCTTCGGATCATACACTCTTAGCACTTCTTGTTCGTCTTCGTCTTCCATCACGGCTTCAGCAGTCTGGCAATCCACATACCACCATTTCAGATCTTTCAGCACATCTTGAGGCATAGTCTTCATTGGAACCTCTTTCAAACACCGAATCGGCTTATATTTCATCACCATCCAAGGTTTGCCATCTGCTCTCATTCCTCTTTTAGTATCTTCAACTAATTTCCCTTTCTGTGGTTTTAGCAACTCAAACTTTTTCTCTTTAATACTTTCTTTCCATACTATCTTCCCAATAACTCTGGACATATTATCATCACTTCTATTAATCAACCCCAGTCTGGCCAAATCCTTTACCTCACACTCAGGTAAGGTATTTAGAGATCTCAACGTCCTCTTAAAGTATTGGATCCCATCATATCTTTTCACCACGAACACTTTTAGCTGTTCATCATATAACCAACAGATAATGCCTTTCTTTGACTCAGCGTACCCTTTAATATTATAACTTTTCTTGAACATTGTAGGTACCACTGGCTTCTTCGTTTTGATAAACCAATGAGCATAGCCTTCCTTCCATCTAGGCTGCTCCTCCCATTCTGTATCATCAACTACTGTATCTTCACATACATTCGACTTCTCAACGGTTGGAAGCTCGTGTTCAACATTCTCCTCTACAATTTCACCTTCTTCAACATCATCTTCTATCACTATCCGTGCACCAATCTTCTCAATTTCTTCTAATGGCAGCACATCATCATCACACACATAATCAATATCTAACATATCATCATCCAACTCCTTCAAGGCATCGATCACATCATCTCCCATCTCCTCGTCATCTACCATCACCACCTCATCACCACCAGAACCGCCAGCTGCACCTGCAGACTCCCCCTGAGCTGTGGTTGTCCCAAGAGCTTGAGTAGTTCTTGGCAACTCACCACCTGCACCTTTCGATGCATTGGGATCATCGTCTCTGTCATTCTTCTTCTTTGTCCTGAGCTCGTCGCCTTTACAGCTCGTCTCCCCCTGAGATGCCAAGAACTCCTTCAGAGCATCTATGATCTTTCCATGTTCTACCAGCAGCGACGACTGCATCTGATTCTCTGCAACTAGGCGTTGAATAGCCTGGGTCTGGATAAGATTCACCCTTGATTGTTCTGCCACGACCCGTTCAAGTGCTGCTATTCGTTCTGAGTCTGAGAGGGTTGCATCGAAATCGAACCTCATATGTGAAATGACTTGAGTGTACTGAGGAGGGATTTCCGATGTCACCGGGACCTCAGAAGTAGAAATAGACGTAACCGCAGGTGGTATCGTCACCGTTAGCCCTGCAGTGGCCACAACAGTCGACTCAATAAAGCGTGCCACGACCTCCGATGGAGTAACGGTCGGAGGCGGCAACGAAACGATCACGGGAGCCGAAAGTTGGAAAGTAGTGGGTGGAAGGCCAAATGTAGATGAGGTAGCCACCACGGGAACACCCGTAGCGCTTGGCCTTGTAACCTGTAGGGATGAGGGAACCATTGTCATACCGGATAGTGCTGGTGGAGTGAAACGTACCACCCTAGAGCTTTCACCGGCTCCTGATCCTGCACCTATCCGTTCCCTTCTTGACCTTCTTATCAGTTGTTGTACCTCTTCCTCAAAGTCTGACTCGTCATCATCATCTGTTCTCTTTCTTTTCCCATGTAGTCTTTCTCAAGTCACCATAATCCTTCTCGCCTCTGCCACTTCATCATCAGAATCTGAGCCATCCACCGTTGTAGCTGCCCTAGTAACATGCACAGTCGAGGCACATTCAACCTGGACCTGAACGTTCTCCTCTGGATCCACCCGATCCATATCAAAGAAGCCTTGACCACCAAATTCTGCATCAAGGTCCACTTCCTCCTCCGGTGACACAACAGGAGCAGCAGGTATAGCTTGAGGTGCTCCTGCCTGTTGTGGTGCCGGGTCCCTAAACTCATCCCCAAGAGCAGGCACATACTCCGGGTTGATTAAGTACCCAAAAAGTGGAGTATGGCGAGGACGAAGCTCAGGTTTGCTCCTCGCACTGGAGGATCGACACTGGGCGAAGATCCGTTTGTTCACACTCTCTACATATCGGATCGGACGATGCTGAGGAAGTGTTGGAGCAACATGATTCATGATCATTTGTAGGAAACTTGGATACATGATGAATCGCTCACGCGCCATCGCTCTTCGTTGACGATCAATCTCATAAAGACCATCTGACTAAAGCTGAATCGCTTGTTGTATGTCAGAGCAGTCATCGCTGACTGCATGGTCGCGCCCATGCCATCAGTGCCCGCCTTTCTCCCTGACATGCATACTATCATAACATGCATGAGAAAGCGCCACTGGTCAAGTAGGAATCCCTTCCTTCTCTGCGAATCCCCCAAGGGACCTGAATAACCCATCCTCAAAAATGCTCCATCGCGAAAAGGAGCTACAAACTCTGTCGGGTCATCCCTTGTCTCGTTTCCAAACCGCAGAGCCGCCCGGATATGTTCAGAAGAGAACTGAACCATCTGACCGTTGACTGTTGCGCGCATCACCGGGGGTTCGACTCTACAGTCGTATTCCACGGTCTGCCAGAAATCCTCAATGTTGGGTAAGGATATCGGCAGAGTTGTTGTAATGGCGTGGAATATCCTCGAGCGTAAAAGGAATGTGATGATTTCGCGGAAATCATCAACTCCGCTCGCTTCCGGGTCTAAGGTGATATACATGTTGTGACCCAGGAAGAACTGTCTTTGTTGATCACCTCCGTCATCACCGCCTGCACCACCTGCTCCAGCAATAGCAGCCATATCTGCAACAAACAGGTTAAGTTAGATAAACGTCAAAGCGAATCACAAGTTCGCCTGTTACCATGAGCGAAGTTGTGATTATTCTGTATAGGCGAAGTTAAAGGTGGGGCGAAGTTGGTAAACAACTTCGCTTCAACTGTAACTTCGTCTATTAACTTTTAAGTAAAAGGTCCAGGCGAAGTTAATGATAACTTCGCCTAACCACAACATCGCCTCATATACTGTTGCATAATTCATTATCAGGCGAAGTTAAACCTTAGGCGAAGTTACGGATAACTTCGCTTAACCTATAAGTTCGCCTGAATATGAATCGGCAACAGTAAGCAGATTCAAACTCGGAAATCTGATGTTTCATGGTTAGTTTGACGATTGAGGGGTCCGAAACACATGATTTTAAGGTTATTTAGACGATCAAACTGATTAGAACCACGTAAAACAATTTTTGAAAAATTCGATTGAACAGTCCGACGGTCCGAGGTCCATAACCGGGTTGAAACGACCACTGATTAACATCAGAGAACAAGGATTATACGATATAATGACAACACACACCTTGAAATCGAAACGGAAACTGGAAAAATAAGCACAAGGATCGAAAAAAACGATAAGTTCGCTGGAAAAGGGACAAGTTCGTTGGATTAATCGAGAGAATAAGTTCGCCGAATTTCAGAAAATAATGAACTGTTTGACCTTAAGTATTCTTTATATAGGGGCGGAGTTACACAGGCGAAATTGTGGATAACTTCGCCTAGGGCGAAGTTATTCACAAGTTTGCCGATTTTACAAAATAAACCCCTATAGTTTGAACATTTTGCAATTAAGTTTTAAAAACTTCCCTTTAAGAATTAAATGACACGATCAAGTCCAAGTAACCAGTTATAAAATCATAAACTACCTAAGTACGAAAAACTTTTAAAAATTAAAGTACAAGGGATCAAATTTCAGTCTTGACAGGGACTACTACGTTTTAGAAAAGATCCGAACAGAAATCATACTAATTACGTGACTGTCACATAGATCCATGTTTAGCTGTATTATGACATAAAGAAACAGGTTGTAGGCAGGTAAATAACTTAAGATGGTTTTCATCGTTTCTGTGATACGAGTTAAGTTCAATTAAGCTCAAAAATTAAGTGGGCAACAACTCAAAGATTATGATGCCTCCTATCTATTCTCAAAGCGTATTTGTCTTTCCCCAAGTCACCCCGAATTGACTTCGACCCGTAGTGTCTGATTAAGTTGTAAGTATTCTTCGATCTTTAAACTCTGCTTCCCGTTCTCTTTCTTACATCATGATTGACATTTCAAGTTAAAGAATGTCTCAATGACTTATAAATTTTTTTTTTTTTTTATCAAACACATAGAGAACAACTGCAAGTCCCGAATCTGGATCACTGCAGTCTCCTGACACGCTTTCTTCATGGGAATCAGAACACTAACAGGCTCGTGTATGATTGGGTAATCGCTTTTCTGCCTATCATTCGGAAAGATATATATGAAGACATGCAGAACTCTTAAGAAGTTTCCACATAAAATCGAGTAGATTTAGTTAGTATCATTTCTACTTTTACGCACCATAAAAAGCTACCATGACATACAATGACTGTTCTAAAGCCTTTTAAGCCTAATAACTTCACTAGTTAAGCACACAGAATCAGTAAATCTATCATTTTCCAAGGTTGGATCAATTTTCTGTTAAAACATAGTAACAGAACTTCTTACGAAGTAGTAGACTTGAAAAATAATTTCATTTCCCTAAAAAAATTTTTTTGACTTCAATCGCCCCGATCAGTTCAAAGTCTTCAGGTAAACGGTTATCCTGAGGATCCAATGGATCCGCTGGACCGACCACATACAAGTATGTGTCCTTCTAACTAAGTATGAACGACTAATTTTCAGCGAAAGAATAAAAACACATCATAAACCACCCCGGTCACATTCAGTCATCTGGTTAATGGCAACCCTCAAACTCTACAAGTAGAAAATGAGGACCAAACATATCCGAGGATATGTCCTTCAAACTGAGGTAACCGACATAATTTTAAGCGATAGTGACATTTTTTTTTTATATATATATGCACAAAAAGCATGGTTACTCGGGATTGATCATCCCATTCAACTCAACAAGGTTTTGAAATCTTGATTTGTCAAACGCTTTAGTATATAAATCAGCGAAATTATCAAGCGTATCCACCTTTTCAAGCACAATCAGTTTCTTCTCAGCATAATCTCGTATAAAATGATGACGTATGTCAATATGTTTAGTTTTACTGTGCTTTACGGGATTATTAGTTACTGAGATCGCAGCAGTGTTATCAATACAAATTGGAGTAAGTGAGAAATTCGGACCATAGTCGCGTAACTGTTGTTGAATCCACAGAGCCTGGGAGCAGCAGTTGGATGCTGCCATGTATTCTGCCTCACATGTTGAAATGGCAACTGATGTCTGCTTCTTGCATTGCCAGGACACTAATCTGCCTCCTAGAAACTGACATCCTCCAGTAGTTGACTTCCGACTCTGATTGCACCCTCCATAATCAGAATCTGTGTAAGCTACCAACTCCAAGTCTCCTCCCTTCGCGTACCACAACCCCAGCTTAGGTTTGCCTTTGAGATATCGCAAGATCCTCTTCACACCCTTCATGTGAGATTCCTTTGGGTTTGCCTGAAAACGAGCACAAAGACAAACTGCAAACATAATATCAGGCCTAGAAGCAGTTAAGTACATTAAAGAACCTATAATAGCCCGATACTGAGTTGGGTCCACATCTGCGTCATTGTGTGTCTCAGCACCCAATTTATGGTTGACGCAGATTGGAGTATCGAATGGAGTGCTGTCCTCCATCTTGAAGCGTTTGAGCACATCATGGACAAACTTGGTCTGATGAATGAACATCCCATCCTTCTTCTGATCAACCTGCAATCCTAAAAAGAAAGTTAGTTCACCCATAGCACTCATTTCAAACCTTTTCTTCATGACGGCCTCAAACTCCTGACACATGGAGACTTTTGATGCAGCAAAGATAATGTCATCCACGTAGACTTGCACCAGCAGGAAGTCGCTTCCTTCTCTCTTGAAGAACAACGTGCTATCTATCTTCCCTCTTTCAAACCCATTTTCAAGCAAGTAATCTGATAAGGTTGAGTACCAGGCACGAGGTGCCTGATGTAGTCCATACAACGCCTTGCTTAACTTGTACACGTGGTCTGGAAAGTCTGGGTCAGGAAAACCCGGAGGTTGCTCAACGTACACAACCTCATCAACTTTCCCATTTAAGAACGCACTTTTCACGTCTAACTGAAATACCTTCATCTTCTTATAAGCAGCAAATGCCAAAAACAATCTAATGGCTTCCAATCTTGCCACAGGAGCGAACACTTCATTATAATCAATCCCCTCTTGTTGATTAAAACCTTTAACGACTAGCCTCGCCTTGTTTCTTATAATAATCCCTTTCTCATCTCTCTTGCACTTAAAAACCCATTTTGTGCCTATCGCATGCACATTATTTGGTTTTTCAACCAAAGTCCAAACTTCCATTTTCTTGAATTGAGCCAGCTCTTCTTGCATGGCTTCGACCCACAAGCTGTCCTTTAAAGCCATTTGATAATTCTTTGGTTCAATCTGGCTGATAAAGCAGGTGTACAAGCATTCGTTGATTATGCCTGTCTCCTTAATGCTTGTGTAAACACAGGTGTGCTCATTCAAGCTACGTCTTGTTTGTACACCGGAGGACACATCACCAATCACATTCTCCAAAGGGTGATCTTTATGAATTCTAGTGGTCGGAACCGAACCGACATGCAAATTGTCTTCCAAGTTAGAAGAGAGCTCGTCAATGGTTGTTCCTTGCTGAGAGTGAAACGGATTGAAAAATTCTTCTTCAGGAGAGGCAGCAGGGGTATCGATAGCATTTGATGAGGAGGGTTGACATTTATCAAACAGCTGTCTTTGCACTAGATTTTCTTCCTCATCAAGGATCATCTTCGTAGCAACTCTTTCTTCTACTTCTGCACTATCCAAATAAGGTATGTTAAAAGACTTAAAAAGTCTATCATAGTCGAAAAACTCAGCAGGTCCGTTGCTTGGTTTTGGTGGTTTGTAACTTGTGATATCGGTGTTACACACCACCTCAACCTTGCCGGTCGATGTATTAAAGACACTTCTGTTGGGAGTCCCAACAACATAACCGACTAAGATTCCTTCATCGGCTACTTCACCAAATTTAGAATTTGTCTTTAAAATCGAACAAGGGGACCCGAATGGTTCAAGACCACTCAAGTTGGGCTTCCTCCCATGCATAAGCTCATAACACGTTTTATTAAGTCTTTTAACAGTCAAGACTCTATTCAGGATATAACAGGCTGTAGCAACAGCTTCAGCCCAGAACACCACAGGAAGCTTCGAATCAGCCAGCATAGTTCTGGCTCCTTCAATTAACGTTCTATTCTTCCTCTCAGCCACTCCATTCTGTTGCGGAGTATATGGAGCGCTGTACTGGTGCTCAATCCCTTTCTGAAGGCAGAAGATCTCCATTTCATAATTCTTGAACTCCGTTCCATTGTCACTCCTGATGAACTTAACCCTTTTATCCATAACGTTCTCAACTTTGGTAATCAAATTCTTCACCATCTGAGCCGTTTCATCTTTTGATTTCAGGAAATATACCCACGAATATCGTGAGTAATCATCAGTGATCACCAAGCAATAAGAAGTACCTCCTAGACTTTTTGCATTCATGGGACCGAAGAGATCCATGTGAAGCAATTCTAGAGTACTGACAATAGAATTGACCTTCTTGGTGTGATGGGATTTCTTGTGCTGCTTTCCCTTCTTGCACGCTAGACATTTGTCTTCAAAGTTGAAACTTTTCAAGGGAACGCCCAGCACAAGTCCATTCTTGACAATGTGGTTCATCTTCCGAAGATGAATGTGCATAAGGCATGATTCTTCCGTGGCCATTTCAGTCGACCTCATATCCATAATATACATATTCCTCTCACGTGGAGCCTTCATCACAATCCACTCCTCTGGTATCTGAAAACCAGGATGCAACACAATCTCCTCATTCTTTGTAAAATGTACGGTGTACTCCTTATCACAGATCTGCGACACACTCAGCAGATTGTGCTTCAATTCTTTGACAAAGTTTACTTTCTCTAGAGTCATCTTTCCATTAGACACCGTTCCCATTCCTGTAATCTTGCCTCCACTTTCTCCAGCAAAGCTCACTCTCCCTCATTGAACAGGTTTCAAATTGTGTAACAAGATTTTGTTACCCGTCATGTGCCGGGAACAGCCGCTATCCACAACCCAAAGATTATTGGCAGCCCTGTTCAACTGTTCCTGCACGATTAAAGCAAAAGATTAGAATCTAGGGACCCAAGACCAATTGGTCTTGGATCTATACATCCCGAACTTTGGCTTTCCAAAGTTAGTCTCTGTATAATTCCTGTAAGTCCTATTAGTATACCTCCTTGTAGATTGATTATGAGGCCTTCCAAACCTTTGTGAATTGAAAGAATTATAACTTACTGTTTGGTTATCAGCAGTGTGAAACTGAGATTGGTTTCTTTGAAAACCTGAATTAGTCTGATTTCTGAATTTTGAATGGTTTTCACTTTTACCAGTATTATAATTACCATTAGGCTTAGTCTCAGTTTTGGTATGCCTCACACCTCTGAATCGCTGCTTCAGAGGGTAATCTGCAATTAGGTGCCCTAATTGATTACACCTAAAACAACACCTATGCTCAACTTTCTTTTCAACAGTTGTTTTGGATGTCGAGGCTGTACTACCGCCCGTTCGTCTCACATATGGTGGGACATAAGGGTTTAGCGGAGAACTCTTTTTAGTTATTTTATCTTTCTCTCCACTATTTGGTAATACAACCTCCTCCTTTGTCTTACCCGACTAGAATGACTTATCCGAATCTGATGAGACCGGACTCGGAACATAAATTTTAACACTTGACACAGGCGGACTTGTTTCGCCTCTACTAACATCTGGTTCTTTACTAGTTACCTTAATTGGAACTGTCTGAACAACCTCAAAGTCAACAGATTTCTGATTACTAGGATTAAAAGTGTAATTGTGATTATAAGGTGGTGGAACCTCATGATAACCAATTCCTCCCCTCTTAACTGAGGAACCTTGATCACTAACAAGGTGATCAAGAATAGCAGAGGAATTTCTGAACTGCTCAAGTTTTCTATTCAGTTCCACCACTTTCACCTGGTGATCAGCAATCTGTTTTTCTCTTTTAGCTATTAGTTTGGTTTTTTCTTCCAAAACTTCATAGCTTAGATCAATCACTTGAATTTTTTCAGCAAGTTTTGCTTTTAGACTTTTAATATCTTTTTCACAAGCTTTTATTTTAACTTTATAGCTATTTTCTCTTGCTTTTGTAAAATGATGATCTTCTTTTAGAGTTTTAAACTCAGCATCCAAACTAACATACTAATCAGTTATAGTTGCTAATTGCTCAGACAAGTTTTCACATTTAGAACAAGTAGGTTTAGAACATACCTCGGAGAGCTGGTCTTTAGCATCATCCATGAAAGCTTTTTCTTCTCCAGTAGCTTTCTCACTTTCTTCATTTTCCACATTCGCCAAATTTGCCTGTTCAAAGATTTCTTCAGAATGCAGGTTCCAGTTATATTCACCATCTTCTCTGGAAATCATGGCACTATAATCTTTACTACCCCCATTATGCTGTGTAGACTTGCCTTGACCACGTTCTACACGCTCATTTCTGCACTCCTTAGCAAAGTGGCCATTTTGCTGACAGTTGTAGCATCTTACCTTCGTCTTGTCAAACCCTGGCCTTCCACCGACAAACTTTCTTCCGGTCTTTTTCATAAACCGTTTCACTCTTCTCACGATCATAGCCATCTGCCATTGCAGATCCATTTCTTCCAGATCATCAGCATCAATCTGGTCATAGTCTTCATCCAACATAGCTGGATCAACAATCTTCCCCTGAATGTAGTTCTCATAGGAAGCAATAAAAGAAGCATAGAGAGCAAACTGCTCTTCAGCAAATTTAACACTTATAGGCATCTTAGAGTAGTTGTTGCTAGGAATACTTGGAGAGCAACTACTCTTGCTTGCTTGCGGTTTAGATGCACTAGATCCACCTGCTACAAAGCAAACATCACCATTCGTGTTGACTGACACATGCCCCTCATGTGATGAGTTGGCGCCCGACTCTCCCTTCGAGTAGTAGGCAGCTGATTCAGTCTTCGAACCTGAACTAGAGTTGACTTTAGCACCATACATACCTGGATCTTGAACCTGATCCGTAGGTGTCTCCTTTCTAACCATGTTAAGCTCTAAGGTTCGGAGCTTGTTAACTGCTGTCTCAAGGTCATAGTCAGCAAAGTCTTTATCTTCTCTCATCAACACAGTATACATCTCCCATTTTAGTGGGAGAGCATCAAGAAGCTTCTCAACAATCTCATCTTCTTTGTATGCAATTGAATAGTTGCCGAGTTCAGTCATCAGATGATAATATCTGGTGATGATATCATCAAGTGATTCGTTTTTCAGATACTTGAAGACCGAGAATTGAGTTTTGAGCAATTTGATCTTCGAAGCACGGATTCCCACATTTCCTTCAAACCGGTTCTCAAGAGCTTCCCAAAGCTCTCTTGCTGTCTTGTACTTTCTAAAAGTATGAAGGATCTCTTATGGAAGAGCCATAGTGATAGCAGCATGAGCCTTGCTCTCGACCTCATACATCTTTTTCTCTTCTTCTTCCATTTTGCTGTACTTTTTGATCTGATCACGACCTTCGTACTCCATAGTTGGTGGAATATAACCATCCTGGATGCATACCCACATTTTCGCATCCTGGTACTTGACATATTGTTTGAACCGATTCTTCCAAGCAACGAAGTCGGTTCCTTTAAGCAACTTTGGGGCCTTAGTAGCTGACCCTGCTTCTACTTCCATCTTAACTAACTCTGAGATGTTAATTGACGACATCTTTCTCAAAAACTAAGAAACCCGAAAAACAAAAAAAAAAATCTTCTGAAAAGTACTGTAGGCGAAGTTACGGATAACTTCGCTTAAGTCTTAACTTCGCTGAAGAACTTCGCTGATTCTTAACTTCGCTTGAGGTAAGCGAACTTAGGAGGTAGGCAGAGTTGTATAGAACTTCGCTTGAGTTAGGCGAACTTGAGAAGGTAGGCGAAGTTGTGGTAACTTCGCTTAACCTTATATCTTCGCCGAAACCCTACGAACAGTGACGGCAACTTCGCCTGATGAACACGAAGTTTCTACAGATCTGATTTCTGGGTTTTTCGAGGTTTTTGACGGTGTAAAGGGTTGAATACGATGGTAGGAGGTAAGAATGACACAAAAACACAGAAAACACGTCCCGCGAATAGTCGAAACGGGACGATTTCTACACCCGCGTGAATATCCCGAACCACACAATTGAGCAATAGCTCTGATACCAATTGTAAGTTCCCTGGATGGATCTGCACGGGATATCTCGATCTACACAGGTGCGGAATCCCTGCGTAGGTTGTTACGAGCGTAGAACACGAATCAAACAAACACACGATACGAATAAACGAACACGCGTTATATTATAAATGAAACACGTGATATAATCACTGAATACAGACTCAATACTCTCTGGTTCTCACGTCTCTCGACTCACACACGTCTGTATATGATTACCTTAAAAAACTCTAAACAAGCCGTGACCTAGTGTATAAATACACGACAACTTCGCCTGATATGTTCAGGCGAAGTTGTTGCTAACTTCGCTTGACTAACAAGTTCGCCTGATAAGCGAACTTGTCAGTAACTTCGCATAAACATAAACAAAACACAATTAACATTACAGACTGGATTACAGACACTAGACTATGAACTACTGACATTATGCACCAACACTACGTGATGGATCAGCAGAGAGACCCATCGCGATACGCGATGGGGTGTCTGACAACGAGACGCGTGGCCTGCCACGTGGCCACACGTGGCACACTGGTCGCCACGTGTCAACACGTGGCACACCGTCTGCCACGTGGTGACAAGTGGCAGACCTATGGTGTGACTGGCCAGGGCTACGTCACGGTACGCGACGGGTGCCCAGGAGGCCTCCGCGTACCGCGATGGGACTCCAGATTTTGCCTATAAATAGCAAGTCCGGGATCTTCATTTGACACACCAAAATCCAGCCATCAACTCTCTCTCTAACATCTCTCTACAATATCATAATCACATACTCGATCCACCTCGATAATCGTGCCATAATTCCTCGATAAGCGTGTCCCGATCTTTAATTTCCGCATCGACATTTCCTCGAAGTACGTGCCACCATCCACCCACATACCAAGAAGGCGTTTGTTATGGCAATAAGTCTCAAGAAGCGTGCCAACAAGTGTTGGAGATTGGCGTTCATTGATTTGCGCGTCAAGGAAGGAGTGTCGAGAAAAAGAGTTTATCGAGAAGTAAAGTAGCGTTGGAGTGCTGCTCGAATCGTTAGGGTTTTTATAAGCCTTTAAAGGTAAGGCTGAACGCCAATAAATATAATAATAAAATATTATAAAGCTTAAACCTTAAGTCGAGGTTATACTCGACATCTCGATAAAAGAAAATAAAAGAAAACATAACAAAGAAAGAGTAAAAGATATGTTATGATATATATGTGTGTGTGTGTGTGTGTGCAAGTATATATATTCTTTGTTATGAAATTATTATTTAAGTAATAATGGGTATTCTTAAATAATAAAAGAAAATAATACGTTTCTTAGAGAAGAAGAAACGTCGGGTTTATATAAATAAACTAAAGGTTTATAACTACTTTTAAACTAAAGGTTTTAAGTAAAATTGATTTATGAACTAAAGGTTCATCGAGGTAGAGATATAAAATAAGTCTAAAGGTCTTATGCCGGATTGTATATCCGACTGAAAAATGGTTATACTCGTACTATAGGTGCGAGATAGCAAGGGAAAGACCCTCGGACGGTGTTGAAGTCGATCCCAAAGAAAAAAGGTGAATACGCCCCCAAACTTATAAAAACTTGTTTTCAAATGAGTCAAACATGTTATATGAAAATTTTTTACAATGAACTATGTGTTCCTAAAACCGTTATAAATAAGAGTACAAGCCTAGCCCTCAGGCTGTAGTATATGTGTGTCTGGATCCTTACATATGTGGTAGTACACGGTGGGCACATCTCACCACGCTTGGTCGTAGGACGCTTTCCAATAGGAAGCACGGCCATGTGTATACTTACGGGTACTTAACTAAGTCGAACGCTGCGGTGTTTGCTGAGGTGACCTAGTGTAGAGGCTCGAATTTATAATTGTGTTGTTTGACTTTGTTATTCCTAAGCCACGATGGGCCGAGGCAGGCATAATCTCAAGGGGTAATAAAATAAAAGAAATTATTTTAGCGTCAGCGTGTTCACCAACATTCGTTGCTGACGTATTTTACTACATTTTGCAGGTGAACAAGGATAGCGCTTGGAGTGACAAAGTGCTATGAATATCCGATGGCTCGGATTTGTTTTGTAGTAACTTAAGTTATTAAAATGGTGGTTTTGTAAAACAAGTAATTTTTTAAACACTAAACGGGAAACTTTTATATCCCGTCTTTTGTATGTAAATATTATAAATTTAATCTACATGTTTACAAGTCTTCCGCTAAATGAACGTAACTCTGATATATTAACAAAAGTGGTACCAACGTATGCTTCACACTTCCAGGCCATGTTTTGGGGTGTGACAATTATTTACAAAGTAATTCCTTTATTAAGTTTACATAATTCAAAATATCTTGGTCTAATCTTAATAAAAAAAATTAGTCAAACTTTATTACAATCTAGATCTTGAACTAGATTATATTGGGGCTTCGAAATACTGTCATGAACACGAAGATCATTAATTTACCAAATTTCGAAAACCGTAAGTTTATATCAGATACGAGTTTTAAAAAAAGAAAAATTTTAGGCTTTGTTTATTTTCGGATTTTTATTAAAAAATAAATAAAACGAATTGATGAAAACCGAAAATTGTTAGGGTTTATCAGGTTTTAGTCCATGTTTTCCGGTTTAGATCCTGAGTTAATGGAAGACATGAAGAACTCATTAATCAACATCACTCTGATACCACATGTTGATCAGTTCTTCATGTATGTCAAAGAAAACATGAATATTATGATAAACCTACAACTAAAACATACTTGTCACAACAGAGAGAGAAGCTACGGCTGATGAGAAAGATTCACACGACATGATAGTCAGCCTGGTCGAGTTCCCCTTTAGGATGTATACTAGTGATGGGGATTAGGGTTCTTGAGAAACCGAATAATATAGAGGGAGAGAGGGTGACGAATTTTGTGTCAGGCTTAGGGTTATGCCATGTGATGTTAATTAGCCTCTCCCATATATTTATATACACCCAAGGGGAAACCCTTGATTAGCAAGAAAGGGTAATTTGGTCCATTAATAATTACTTGGCTAATATAATTATAAGGTATAATTTAATATTTTGATCTAATTATTATATAAATGATAATGATTGTCATATATAAATATACATATCCATATATTTATTCTTACACTAAAGATCAAATACAGAGCCAAAAGAAGACGGATAGTTTCTCAATTTGAGGACAATAGAAGATAAATGGGAGAACATCATCGGTCTATAGTGTGTGTACCGGTACCCTACTTTCATAGACAACCTTGAGGACAAGGCTGTTTTTCAATGGTGGAATGTTGATATTTTAGAGGGCCAACACCAAAAAAAAAGACCCGATCAGATTAAATAGTGGTCTTGGCCTAACAACGGGTGAAATTAGCAAAAAAAAAAAAGAATCAATAGAATAGCAAATGTGAGACACTCAAATACTTTAATTTAAAAAGAGGATGTCTTGGTTTCAGTACCATCCAAGACAAAAAATAAAAGAAAAAAATAGATTATTTCAGGTAGGATCGAAGGGTTTTCTCATCTATGGTGAGTTTTCTCCTAAAGGTGGTCTCAGGTACTTGAGAATAGGGATGAACAGGTGAGGCAGTAACTCATTAGTGATCCAAATTAGCCATTGAAAAGAAAAGGTTATTCATAAAATTCTGAAAAGTGGACCTCAAGTGTTGTAATCCTGTTTAAGCCCAATTACCAATCTCTAATCTGATTACTATCACTTATTAATTAAGCGTTGGTTTGAAGCAAACTGGATTTGTAAATTAGAACCAAGCGTTGACTCACTCGTTAGTAAGTCCACCGACAATACAATACGTATTGGACCACCGATCTGACTCTTGTCTCAGGTAAGGTTTAACTTTTATGATATTTAGCAAAATACACTTTGACCGGCATAACACATTCTGGATCTGTTACATTAACATTTACATTGCTTCTGTTATTTATACTGTGCATTCTTTTTTGTCAATGTTTTTATGACTTGCAAATGTAAAATCTATAATTTAGTCATTCAAGAGAAAAACATAACATAACATCAATAAAATTTATGACCTCAAGATCATTAAATTCATTATATTATATATCAATCAGAGGTTTTAAAGGTAGCTGCAAATGGAACTTTGTATTACTCAACCGGAAGATTGGCATCTTCATCTTCGTGATGGTCAACTTCTTCAAGCTGTTGTCTCTCACAGGTTATTACTTACTTATTAACTACATTACATTTTTCAATAAATAAATTATTTTCTAATTATTATAGTATCCATATAGTGCAAAGCAATTTGGAAGGGCAATAATCATGCCAAATTTGAAACCGCCAGTGACAACTACCGCTGCGGCTGTCGCATATCGCGATTCCATCTTGAAAGCACTGCAACGGAATATTATTAATATTCACTTCACTCCATTGATGACACTATATTTAACTGATAAAACAACTCCAAATGAAATCAAACTAGCAAGTGAGACTTTGTTTGTTTTACCTTTAATTAAACTCTTATTATTATTGTTTGCATTATTTATAAATGTGTTATTGAATAACTCAATATTCAATTGTTACATCTAGGGGGTGTTTGGCCTAGCTTTTTTAATCAAGCTTATAGTTTTTTTAGCTTTTTTTTTACAAAATAAGCTTAACTTGGTGTTTGGTTTAGCTTTTTAAGCTTATGCTTATTAGCTTATATAAGCTCATTTTAAGAAGCTTATTTGAAGATGGGTTTTTAGCTTATTTGATAGAAGCTTATTTGTTTAAGGGTGTAAATTACTCATTTGTTCTCAAATGGTGGTGGATTAGTAATTATTACTCTAACAAATTAAAGAATGTTGGATTTAACAACTTATTAAGACACATAATTAACTTGTAGAATATAAGCTAATCCAAACACTTAAAAATAGCTTATCAAATAATATAAAAAAAAGCTATAAGTTAATATTATATATAAGCATAAGCTTAAAAATAAAAGCTAGGCCAAACACCCCCTTAATGATTTGCGTAGCTAAATTTGCATGTGGCAACCAACTAACTAGAACATGCAATTATCAAATGTCAGTTTTTTAACTAATTGATAATATTTTTCAGAAATTAAAATATAATATATATGTATATAGGATAATATATATAAATAAAAAAAGATTATGTGGTGTACATTGGTATATAATCGCGTAAATCGGTCAATGTTATCGGGTAATCTGGCCGGGTAATCGGGTATATTATAAATCCCAAACCCATAAGTTGTTTTATTAACTTATGTGATTGACAGGAGAGAGTGGGGTTGTGTATCGTGTGAAGCTGTACCCTGCTGGTGCCACTACAAATTCTCAAGACGGTGTAACTGATCTATTCGGGAATTGTTTACCTGTTTTGGAAGAATTGGTTAATCAGAATATGCCCCTTCTGGTATTTTTATTTTCTACATCTTTAACTGTCCAGTAATACAAGTCTTGTAATTAATTAATTAAAAAAAACTTATATTATTATTATGGTTATGTTGATGATATGTCAAGGTTCATGGAGAAGTTACGGATCCCGAGATCGACATATTTGAACGTGAACAGGTATTTATTGATAGGGTTCTAAAACCGTTGATAAAAAAGTTGCCAAAACTGAAGGTTGTGATGGAGCATGTTACTACTATGGATGCTGTTAGGTTTGTTGAGTCTTGTGAGGAAGGTACTTACTAACTTGTATAATTTGAGTGGGGCGGGGTGTAAACGGGCCAAGTTGCTCGTGAGCTATTCGTAACCAGCTAGCTAAAAGCTCTAATCGAGCCAGGGTAAAACGAGCTCAAAGCTTAAAAATAAGCTTGCTTAAGAATTGAGTTGGAGCCCTAGTATTACTTTGCGAGCTGAGCTGGCCCGCGAGCCTAAACATCATCATCATCATCATCATCATCATCGTACTCAGTATATCCCACCAATAGCAATGCTATGGTAGGGTCCGAGGAGGGTAAGATGTAGACAGCCTTACCTCTATCCCATAGGGATATAGAGACTGCTTCCGGTGAGACCCCCGGCTCGATAGTAGTTTTGCATCAAGTTTTGGACATAAGGCACATAGCACTCAATCATCGGGACACCGGCTGATTGGTGCATGTGCCCTTGTCTTTCGGCTATCAACGCCACCACATAAGGCACATAGCACTCAATCATCGGGAATAACCGGTTCCGACGGGTTTTTTTGAAGGGTCAAACAAAAGTCAAACTAGCCGTTGGAACCGGTTCCAACGGTAATATAGCCGTTGGAACCGGTTTTTTTAGACACCAATTAGCCGTTGGAACCGGTTCCAACGGTAATATAGCCGTTGGAACCGGGTTTTGAGACAATAGATCCGTTGGAACCGGTTCCAACGGTAATATAGCCGTTGGAACCGGTTTTTGGGCCAAACCTATATATAACTTGTTTCCATTACTTGTTTCACCACCAAACTCAAAAACAAACTACAATACTACTCCTTTAGCAAACCCGTTCCTTTACCCGACCATCCAACTAAATATTATTATGGCACCCATCAAAAAAACTAACAACAAGGCTAAGAAGAGTGTTTTTGTTGCCCCCGTTCCTGTTACGGAGGACCCAAGGGTTGTTACGGTAGTCAACCATAACCGCAACCAAGACATATGGAAGAATTGGGATTTGATTGTGGATGACGAAGGTTATCAAAAGGCTCGTTGCAAACTATGTGGTTCAATATTAAAGCACGATTCCAACTCTACTTTGAGAAAGCACATCGAGAAGCCATATTGCAAGGCGTTGAAAGGGATTGGCGCGACCGATCAAATTGACTTGGGTAAAGATGGTACACTATTTCGTTACAACACGACTCAAGTTCAAGATAGAATGGCAAAGTTCGTTATTCAACGAGGTTTGCCGTTTAACCACTTTGATGACCCGGAGTTGACGTCGTTGATTCGCGAAACTCTACAACCGAGATACACACATGTAAGTCGTACTACCTTAAGACGTCATTGTATCAGGTTGTGGGAGTGTGCTAAAAAAGAGTTAATCGAGTCTTCTCATTCTTTAGAAGCCATGGTTAGTTTAACTACCGATGTTTGGTCGGCACCACACGGGTTGCCCGAATCATACATATGTGTCACCGCTCATTGGGTTGATCCGGTGACATGGCAATTGATGAAACGCACCATCGCTTTTGAAAACTTCCAGTTCCCACATACCGCCGAAAAATTGTTTGAATTACTTGATGAAGTTATAACGACTTACAACTTGAGAAATAAAATATTTTCGATTTCGTTTGACAACGCTTCAAACAATACTAAGGCGGCTGAAAAATTTATCATTAAATATTCACCACCTTGTTTCGGGGATTTTATTCATGTCCGATGTGTTGCACATATCATCAACTAGGTTGTTCAAATAGGTCTTGACAATGAACACATTTGTGATGATTTAAAATACTTTAGACTTATGTTACAAGATGTCTTCAAAAGTGGTAAAAGAAGACATCTTGAATATAAGAACTATTGCAAGTCGGTTGAAAGAAAGTATTTGGGGCCGAATTGGGACGTTCCAACCCGTTGGAACTCAACTTGTCATATGTTAAAGTGTGCTTTTGCCCAACGCCAAACTTTACAAGCTTTTCATAACAATCTTGTTGAAGAACGCGAGGCCGATATGTTTCCGGAAAGTGTTTGGGTCCAAGTCGGTTATTTGTTGGAGTATCTTGATGTGTTCAAAAAGTCAACAACAAAATTATCGGGAGTCTATTACCCTACTAGTTGTTGGGTTTTGCAAGAATTGTACTATATGTCTTGTGTTTTTAAAAGCTTTGTGGAGAAGAACAAACTCTTTGAAAATATTGTTGCGGTGATGAAAGAAAAGTTCATAAAATATTTTGAAATCATACCGCCGGTCTTTACTTGTGCCGCCGCATTAAACCCCTATTGGAATGTTAATGGGGTTGAAACAACGATTGAGGAAATATTCGACAACTTAGGTATGCACGAGATTGACCCGAAGTTGTCGACGGAAGCGAAGGACAAGTTCAACAAAAACCTTCAAGACCTTTATGACCATTATTTTCAAATGTATGGTCCAAGCACGAGATCGTCTTTTGTGAAAAAAACAACAACTGGTAGGCCGTGCAATGACCCACTTATAAACTTGATGAATGGGATTCGTGAATCGGCATCTAAGAGGCAAAGAGGAAACACACCAAGTAGCGAACTTGGTCGATATAGTGGAGCAAACTATGTTGAGGGCGCAACGGTCGACGAAATTCGCAATATTGATTTGTTGGCTTGGTGGAAAGGTAAACAAAACGAATTTCCCATTCTATCCGCCATGGCTCGTGATTTGCTTGCCGTACAAGCCTCAACGGTTGCTTCCGAATCGGTTTTTTCTCTTAGTGGGAGGGTGTTATCTATGCGAAGAACAAAACTAACTCCCGAGTCTCTAGAGGTTTGCATTTGCCTAAAGGACCATTTGGATGCGGTGGATCGTGTACAACACAAGGCGAACTTTGAAGACGAAATACCAATAGAGCGTCATATTCATGATGAGGAGGCGGAGGACGGGGTTTCTTCCGATAACGAAGACGAGGGTGAAGACGAGAATGAAGACGAAGAAGAGTTGTAATTATTTGTTTTGGTAAAATTATTTGTAACTTGTTCAACTAATATTTAGTTTTGATTTGTTTTATTATAATTACTTTTGTTACTCATGATTAATTGTTTGTTACTTTTTTAATAACGACGAACATTTTATTCATCTAAAAAATAACTATTACAAACATTATTAAAACATAAACGATACTAAACATAACAACTAAAACATAAAAAACAAAGTCCGTCGTTTTAATCCGGGAATACTTATTTTTGGGTTGTAGAGCCGGACGACTCTCCCACTTCCGTTTTTTTAGCTTCCAATCTTCTTTTCTCTCGACAATACTTATTCGTATGTTTTCGTAATGTCGAGTTGGACGCTGCTTTAAGAAACTTCGAGCAATATTTGCAACGTGCCAACTCATGTGAGTCGGTCATGAGACACAAATCGTAATGAACCCAAACATCGGGGCATCTTGTTGTTTCGATCACCATAACAACATCATCATTGGTTGCCATTTGTTGTCGGTTTAAGGTTAATTGTGGTTTGGAGTGTGTTTTATAGTTTTGGGAGTGGTTTAACAAGTACACAAACAAACCTTGCTATTTATAGAAAGAAGATAACCTATTTATAGTTAAAAAACCGGTTCCAACGGTCAAAAAACGGCTATATAGCCGTTGGAACCGGTTCCTAACTGCTATAATGTTTAAATTTAAAAAAAAACCGGTGGAATCGGTTTTTACGTAAAAACCGGTTCCGGTTCCACCCTACCCGGTTCCTAAAAGTTTGCATTTCTGGGCATCGGTTCGGGTCGGGAACCGAACCGGTTCCTGACTGGAACCAGTGTCATTTTGTACCCGGGGTGAAAAAACCGGTACCGAACCGGTTCGGGTTTTCAAGGTGAACCCGAATTGTGCACGTCTATATGCATATATAATTTTAATATATTTAATAAGGTTTGTGGATGTTTGTTGTTATGAAAGAAATTTGGGGTTTTTTTGAAAAGTTTGAAATCTTATGTGGAGCTGATGTGGCGGTTTGTAAAGGTTTGTTGTTGTGGATGCTCTAACATACTTACATGTACTGGTACTGTTTTAATTGTTTAGATTGTCAAAACCATATTGTGTGTCAAATTCCATTTGGGGTCATGCATCTAAGCCATATATCATCTTAAAAAGTTTGGTGGCTTTAATTTGAGTTAAATTTCAACTCTAACTACTTAATAATTAACACACGTTAAATCCTTTATGTTGATTAAAAATTTAAAAAAACCCATAAACCTACTTTATTAACAAATATTGAATGTATCTAATATATATGCATATATCAATATTTTAATATGCCACCGCACAAAAAACATCCAACAAACCAATGTGGTAGCACACTTGCATTGATAATTCATTACACACCACGCCAAACACTACAAATCAATACGAGAGGATAATTGTGTGAACCAGCGGCAACGCGCGGGCACTTCTGCTAATATTCATTAAAAACATGCTGCACAATATATACTCTGTGCAGCCTTCTAGCAATTTGACCTATTTCTGATAGTGGACATTTGTAATTTTACAGATATGTGTTATTTGGTTTTACAAAACTAAAATTAGATCAACAAATTTATTATTTGTAAACAAAATGTTAGAAAACCCATGAAAAATACATAATTAAAGCGATTGGCATCAACTTTATTGGGCTGAAAAAAAAGTCCTATAATCATGAAACTGGACTTAAAACTTTGGACCTAATTCTTTTTGTTAGTTAATGATTAGTTGATTATCACACATTTGGACCTAAAATCTTTGAGCCACACCAGTTATTATTATCTTATAAATTACTTAACGTTCAAAAGTAAAATTTATAATTCATAAACTTATTAACAGAAGTTGGGCTTTTTGGGGGTTGGGTTTGGTTATGTTTGTTATTTTGGTTTCATGTAATCACAACATTAGAATCTTTCTTCCCGCATGACAATTAATTTCACTGTTGCTTATTGGTTTGTGAAACTGTTAAAAAAATCTCGAATCTTGACGGGGATCACAGGTCTCCACTGAGAGTAGTTGTCTCAGTGGTTATTGGTGTTCGATCTGTGAAGTGGCTGGATAGCATCAACATAGACTCCCAAGACTGCAAGGTTAGATTTTCAGTTACTATTATTAATCTATAAAGTTATATGCAGAGTTCCTATTTTTGAGTTTGGAGTGCATTGCTACTTATCAAGGATTCTTTGTGCAAAAAGCTACAAAATGGTTCCACCTTCCGCTTATTGGGATAATAATGATTTGTCTACAAGGCGATCGCAAATGGATTTCCCTGTACATGTACTTCTTACTCAGTTTCTAAATTAACAGGATTTTATTTGACAGACATTAAATATGACAATTATTTTAAACCATTAGTTAATATTGACGCCATTTGTCGTTGCGCAATATGCTCCCTGGAGGATGTTCAGATAACTAATCTTTTGGTTGTTCGTATGCATCGGTTCTTGAAATAGGCTGATAATTAGATGAATTTGTTTCCTTTTTTGTATAATAAAGAGTAAAGTGCCATTTTCGTTCTTGTGGTTTGACAAATAATGCGAATTTTGTCCAAAAAGTATATTTTTTGCATATAGACCCTCCACGTTTCTCAGTTCTTGCCAATTACATCCAAATCACTAACCCCGTTAAATTTAATCGTTAAGTCAGGGGTAGACATGTATTTTCACTATTTCTTTATTATAATACTTATTTCAGTGAACTGCGGTTTTCGTCCCTCTAGTTTGTACAAATCTGCAGTTTTAGTCCAGTAGTTTTAAACATGCAATTTTCTTCCCTGTGGTTTCATTTCACATGCAATTAAACCCGAATTCCCTAATCTCATTAAGTCTAGTCGTGAAACCATCAGTGTGCCCTTCACGTGAGGGGCAGTTTTGTTCCTTCTTTTTTCCTGTTTCCCCAAATACACCCCAGCCCTTCATGTGAGGGGACTTGCGAATTAGAACCGAGATTTATTTGGGGAGAAAAACAACAAAATCGTCGTCACGTGAGAGGCACTCAAATGGGTTAACGACCAGACTTAACGAGGTTAATAAATTCGAGTTTAAATGCAAGTGAAATGAAACTACAAGGACGGAAATTGCAAACTTGAAACTATTGGACTAAAATCGCATATTTGGACAAACCACAAGGACAAAAACCGCAGTTCACTGAAAAAGGTATATAATAAAGAAATAGTGAAAAGACATGTATACCCCTGACTTAACGATTAAATATAACGGTGTTAGTGATTTGGATGTAATTGACAAGAACTGGGAAACGTGGAGGGTCTATGTGCAAAAAATAAACTTTTTGGACTAAATTCACATTATTTGTCAAACCACATGGACAAAAATAGCACTTTACTCTATAATAAACCAGTGATGGCATTCATTGACGTTGCTCTGTATGTATAATTAATTAGATATAAAAGCTCATAATTATCCATTTGAATATAAATTTTGAGTTCTTTTGGTCTCTGTTCATTTGAATATACATATTGATATTTTTATTACTTTTTTCTTGTCTTAAATTCTACATCTGATAATTTGATTTGGTTGTATTTAATAATAAAGTATTTTGAGTTTTCTTATATTTAGAATTTGGATATCCAGTTTAATATCTGAATCCGTATATGAAGTTTTGGATATCTAGAGTTTTGGATATCCGAAATTTTGGATAGTGGATTTCTATACAACGCATCTGAATGCAGCTTTGTTGTTTAGGTAATGGTAGAAAAGATAATGGGTATCTTGAATGGAGATGGAAATAAGATACTTGTAATATTTCTTGGTTTAACATTGGTGCTGTTTTGGAAAAGCTTCATGAGAAACGGGCTTTGTTTGTTGGTGATTCACTGATTCATTGAGTAAGACTCAATGGGATTTGATGATATGTTTTCTTATGACTCGTGTGGATGATAATACGAGTGTTTATGGTTAGAGATTAGGTATTTGGTTTAGTTCACATAGTTTTAAGGTTAGAGTTTTATCCATCTGTTTTTCCAAATTGGGTCGATTCCTGGACACGTGGCAAAATTGGGTTGGTTCCTGGACACGTGGCAAAGATAGTTTGGTCAATGATTAAGCTTTTGGCTATATGTCGAGGCATGGAAGCGGTGTTTTTGCATCACGATTTCATTTAAAATCTAGACAAATCTTTCATGAACATAAACGAACCTAAATGATCATATACATGTTAGTTCTTTTAAAACATGAACATGTTGTTTATGTTCGTTAATTTAAAAACTAAACGAAAAGTTCATGAACATAATTGAACAAAGATGAACGAACATATATGAACAAATGTAAATGAACCCAAACAAACATAAACGAATATAAATGAACATAAACGAACAAATATAAAACATTAAGTAGATTTATTTAATGTTTCATTAAAAATGAACATAAACAAACATAAATGAATCAAAATAGGTCTAAGCACATAAATTTTGAATGAATATAACAAACTTAACTATAATAAATTAAATTAATTACAAAATAATTAACAACAAAAACCTAAATAAATCCGCGTAACACGCGGGCTTCCAATAAATCCATATCTTTAATTTAGAAAATCAAAACCAATAATTATTAGATGTTTAACATAAGACATAGTCACATACATAAAATGATTAATTCAGTATAAAACACTTGAACTCCATATCCTTTATTTTTTTATACAATAATTCAAAATATACACACCTAAACATTTGAATAAATAAAACAAACTAATTATGCAAATATTAATTTTTATTACAAATTCATAATTGAAAGTTGTGGTTGAATATATCCTACGTAAGTAGTAAATATTCTATACCAATAAAAACTCTTAGCATTAACATGTAACATTTACTACACAACTTTGATAAATTCATACATCGTGGTATTTGAATATATCCTGCATAAGTATTAAACCTAATAATAATAATAATAATAATAATAATAAATTCTTAACAAACTATAACCCTTCTTACACAAAATTAAAGACCCATGTAACCTTTCCTACACAAATTTAAGAAATCCATACGCTGTGGTATTTGAATATATCCTACACAAGTGTTTATCATACTACACATATAAAAATATCTATTTATCATGCTACACATATAAAAATATCTGAAAAACATACAACCATTCCTACACAAAATTAAAGAACCCATGCACAATGGTATTTGAATATATCATACGTAAGTAATTATTCTAAACGAAATAATAAAACATTCTCGTTAACAATACCCAACATAAGTTGAAAATATCCTACAGAGTTAACAAATCATTCTCATTGGTATTTGAATCTATTCTACATAAGTTGAAAACATCCTACATAGTGTGTGGATCTTTTTACATTTGTGAACAACCACTTTTTGTTACAAAATCTACCAAAGTAAATGATCAAAACTATACTTACACACCTACACAGAAAAAAGACGGCCCTACACTTCCACCAAAGTCAATTAATTTTTGTTACAAAATCGTAGTTAAAGAAAACAAAAAAATTAAAATAACATAATATAAAGAATAGGCTTAGTTGGGAAAAAAGTCAACAAGCTTTGATTGGTACATAGAAAATAAAAATTGATATTTGAATTTTAGGATCGAAAGATATGGTAATAGTAAGCATTAAATGATTTACAAATCAATTTTTTGGAAACTCTTTTATTCTAAACTTTAGTTATAAAACAGTAAGACCAAATTACCCTTTTTATTTTAGAAGTCTTATAATGTAACATCTCAAAATTTCTAACAATAATATTTAATATATTATTTATTTATGGTGAAAAAGTTTACTTGAGTTAGACCATGAAGTCATATAAATTGGATGTGACTCAATGGTAGAGCACTCACTTTACTAGTGAGAGGTAGGGGGTTCAAACCTCACCATCACCAATTTATACGGGAGATATGAGGGATGACCCTGGCTTGCCAGCGCACCAAGCACGAGCACATAGTACGCACTCGTCGATACTCCACGGTATCACCGTCTTTTAACCCGAGGTTCGCCGGCGGGCTTCTTTGCGTGTTTTCTCGGACGTCCGCGTTGGCTCGAACTGCCTACGGTCTCCGGGACGGGTTGTGTCGCCGGCACGAACTCGACGTCGGGTTGGGTCTCCGGGACGGGTTGGGAACCCGAACCGGCAAAAATGTTTGCCGTTGGGTTTTGGAAATCGGGCACCGCATTTGGCATAGAGTTTTGTAAAAATGCAATGTACGCGACCATTTGCGGGTCCAACATATGCGGGACGGGTACGGTTGGCATCGGGGTGGTAGATGGGTTCGGTTGTGGATTTTGGTTGCTTGCGTTGCCTTGACGGGAAAATTGACCAACACCAAGAACATTTTGGTTATTATTCGGAAACATTTTGGTAGTATTGTAGTAGAAATAATTGTGTTATATCTGTAGAGAAGTAGAAGTGTAGTGTTAAAAAAATGAGGTTTAGGTTGGTTTTTATAGTGTATAATTTAGTTAATTTTTTTTTAATGTGCAACGGCTCAATCCAACGGATATTTCAACGGTAACTTTTTGAAACTCGAGCCATTCAACGCGTTTTATACATAACGCTCACAAAAAAAAGCCAAAACGCGGGGGGGGGGGGGTGTGCCCCCGGCGTTATAGGCTAAAACGCCTACAAAACTCGACGACTAGAGAATTAATAAAATAATAAGGATGGAAGGATAAGTAAGGCTAATTAGATGGAGTTAATTATGGACCAAAAAGGAAATATGGGTCTAAGGTCCATGGGCTTAACGGGGTATAAATACCCCTTAAAACACTAATCCTTTCCATTTTCACACATCTCTACACCATAGCCTATACCATAAAAACACACACTTCTCCAATTCTCGTTTTTGAGAAAACCACCCACAAAGACACGAAGATTCCCGGAGATCTAACCGTCGGATCGGTCTCAAATTTTAACTGAGTGTTCATGACATATAAATAAAGATTTTCACTGAATAGATCTTTGATCAGAGGTCGGGAAGTCCGGTTTTTATTAGCAAAACCGTAGCGGCTCAAAAATGAAGATTCTGGCGACTGTTCAGCTTTTCTGACGACTGTAGCGGCAGTTTCCAGAAAAGGTGAGCAGATGGTTTGTTGATTGGGGCAAGATGGTTCCGTGGCCGCTTGAATCATTCAAATCCGAGTTTGTTTGATACGGTTTTGGTCTATTCGAGTGATTCGAACAAAAACATCAAAGGTACGTTTTTGTTAAAAATGTTTACTTTTCGTGTACGGATTACATGAAAATTGATAGGATGATAGATCTGGTCATGATTATTGATAAAGTAATGAACTTGATAGTAAACGGGTTAGTTGGTTCATGTCGGGCAAAACGAGTAGTGTTCGGTTTGCGAAAAAGATGGGTAAACGAAGTCGGTTTTGCATGAAACTTGGTAGGATAGTAAATCGAACCTTATTATGTGAGAAAAATGTAAACTTGATGTTAAAAGTGGACTTAATGAACTCATGAGTATGAACTGTTCGTGTAAAAACCCTCGATCTAGCTTAAACAAGTTCGAAACTAGTAAAGGTTTAAACTTTATTAATAAACGAGCTAGATCTTGGTCAAGGGTAAAATATGGAAATGTTTTAAAAAGGTACTATAATGCGATGATAGGAGAATGGATGTTGTACGTAGCGAGAAAATGGAAATAAAAAGCGGTAATATCCAACAATGGAGTATTCGAATACGATGTCTTACATGGCCATTAGAATAGACCAGACTTAACCATTTCTGGTGAAACTTAAAGAAAGAGCATAAGATTAGATAATTGACACACATAATTGATATACAGTTAGAAGAGCTCAGTTAAAGAAAGGAATAACCGGTAACAGCGAACGCAACATGATTCAGGTGAGTTTCTAGCCCCATTTCCTTGTTATGTTTTTCGGGGCTGTGTGCATACTCAATGTGAAGTGTGAATACACTTACCTTAAGTGGTAAGTGTATGCTATAAATGATATACGAGTTAGTTATTATATTGAGGTTATGAATGTATGCTTGTCGGTGCGTGAACGATCTTCGGATATTGCACGTATTGCCAAGGAGAATGATTGTCAGGTGATTATTAGCGTGTATGAATGCTATGATGTGACTTGCTTATTAGGTAAATGATGAACTGATATGAAGTGTGTTATATACAAGTAGAAGTAGAGTGTGTTAGAAGTGGGGAGGGGTCTAGTAAGGGTGTTAGTGCCATGACGATAGTACGTGGTAGGGTAAGCTTATACGTGCCTTCGTTATTAAAGTGGCATAACGTGAGAGCGTAGTAAGGCAAGCCTATACAGGCCTCCGTTATTAAGTGGCATGACGATAGTATGTGGGAGGAAAAGCCTCTACGTGCCTTCGTTAAATAAGTGGCATAACGTAAGTAAGTGGGAGGGCAAGCCTTTGTGTGCTTCTGTAAACAAGTGGCTAAGACGTAGGAGCAGTGAAGTGGTCAAGTGGTAAGTTGAGCAGGATAGATAGCGAGCTATGTGTCTTCGGATACGTATATAACGCATGTAATGGTTGTATGGTAAGTTGCTTGATTAACTAGAACTCACTCAGCGTAGCTGACTTTTAGTATGCACGCAGTTAAATATGTTTAGCAAGCTAGTATGAGGATGACACATGGCATGGAATGAACGGCTGACATCTAAAGATGGAAGAAAAGATGTTTTATATATGATGTTTTATGTTATGTTTTTAAAAGAAAGATTGAATGTCTTGTAACGAATTATTGAAGTTAACGTTTCCGCGAAAAGTTTTAATAAACTCTGATTTGTAGAACTGTGTTTATGAGTAAATCCGACGCTAAAGTAGGGCACCGGATCGGGGCCTTACACATAAATGATTTGTTATTTATTAGAAGATTGCCATTATCATTTTGAACCATAGATCAAACATAATCAATGACTCAGATTCATTTCTCGCACTTCTCGCATTAAAATGACTTCTCCCCAGAACCATCCCCTATATATATAGCGGCACTCTTATAGTGTATTATGAAATATATAAGACAAATTTTATTTGGTCGGTAAAACCCAAACGTTGAATCTCGGACGTTGGTAAAACCAAAGTATTATCGGTCCCTGGCATTGTACCGGTGAATAGGGATGAGCTCGGTACCGTACCGGTACCGAAAATCCCGATCCCGAAAATCACAAATTTTTGGTACCGGCACCGAAATGGTTGGGTACGTTTAAAACCGCCAAGGAAGCCTCCAATGCCTATATTGCAAAGAAACAAGAGCTTCTCGCTAGGAGGACATTTAACCAAACCCCTACACCCAAACCTAAATCAGAAGAAGATAGTGATTTTGAAGAAGAGGCTTTAAAGACTCTTCGGTCTGTGAAGCACACTTCTTCATCGAGGTGGAGCTATACGGATATATCTCCACCTGGATTTTTAGATAGTGGTGCTGGTCGTGGTGGTCCTGCTCGCAGTTTCACCACCACCACTACTATCAATTCCCATAAGGAATACAGGTTGTCCCGACCTGGCTCGGATAGTGGTGGTGAAACTGGCAGCGGGACCACCTCCACTATTTATTCTCCGAAGGACGAAGAGGAAAACCAGCCGCCTTGGGCGGGTTTAGGGATTGACATGCTTGTGATTGATAATCTTGGGAATCTGTTGGGACAATTTAGCAGGCTGGATGATGACCTTAAGATTTGCTGATAATCTAATAATTAAATCACTACTACCATTTGCTGAATGCAACTCAAGACTACATGATAAAGTTAAATCAATTATGATAAACTTCAAAGTAATCCCTTCTCTTGGAAACTTTTGATGCAGTCATCAAACATTTCCTCTAGTGTTTTTAGTGGAGGTAATCCCAGTTGTAATATCTTACTGCTATCCATGTTATGCGTGTTGTTATCCCCCTGTCGGCTGCTACACCTAACGACATGTGTATTTATTTGGTAAGCAACATTCAAGATCTAGTATTGATCTCTTGAATAAGTTGTAATATATGTAAAAAGCTTACTTGTCTATATAAGGATAAGATGGATATTTTGATTTAAGCATCTGAATGACCTCCGACCAGTGAGCCACCCTGCTTGAAACTATGAGTCTGCCTGCGGCCTCTTTTTTCTCCATTGCTAAAATATGAGCTGCCACCACATCATCTATGTGCACAAATCCTACTGTCGTGTTCGGGTATTCATCTACCAACCCTGATATGAAACATTTGTAAAAGTTGTTGCCTTTCGTGATCTCTAATTTAAATGGCGTTTTTGTTACCTTTAATGTAAGCAAGTATCAATTGAAGTGTACTTGTTGGTTGCGGTGCAAGCAATGGGCCCACCACGTATGACGGGTTTACAACAACAAGATCAATCCCGCTCTCCTTTGCTACATTCCATGCATCTTTCTCTGCTATCGTCTTGGCATACGCGTACCAAAGCTATGAATGTAATCAATAACTTAAAGTAGTTCAAATGATGATCGTCAAGACTAATTAACTTCTAAAAATGTAGCGATAAACAAGTTTCCTTACATTGTACTGTTTGCAGTATTCAGTATCGCTCCAATGTGATTCGTTAAGAGGAGATAGTTGTTGGGCATTGTAAAGGTATCTAACCGAGGAACAGGATGAGGTCAGCACTACCCTTTTTACACTCTTGGCTTTCTTGCATGATGTCAGCACGTTCATGGTTCCCTTTATACATGGATCTATTAGCGTTTCCTGTAAACTATATTGTTATATGTTTGTAATACCTTGTTATTTATTGATTTAGTTAAATGCAATTTTGAAGGTATAAGTTGCCTGAATGTTGTTGTCGTATGGAACAAGCACAGGAGATGCAGTGTGGAAAACCCCATCAACACCATCTACAGCTTGGTCAAAGCTACCTTCGACCATGAGATCAGCCTTCATAAGCTTTAGTCTATCATCGGCCCCTTTCATCTCCGTCAGGTATCCGACTTTTGCGACATTTTCTGACAAATATGCGAAGAAATAGTTGCGTGGATATCATCAAATTTGTCATAATACTTGTACCCGTGCACAAATAAATTGTCACTTTGAATTAAGATAGATAAATTTATAGCTCTACGTAGACATTGTTTTCACTCACATGTTAAGAAATTTGTCAATTGCATTTTCACACTCTTCAACTATATGTGATTTCATTTAGTTTCAAACAGTTGGAAAGATTAATATTCGAATGGAAGACATACAATATGTTTGCAAATTGACAAAAAACATGACGCCATATTAAATGACATGTGTCGTATATATAGAACATATCATCTGTCAAATGACTCAAATGGTGATTAACAAGATTTGTAAATCACCATCCAAGTCTTATCAGAAATGATATATTCTTTTAGACTGACTTGTCTCTAAATGTGATTTGAATGTTTAAGGTGTTCTTGACAAGATGCTTAACACCGTTATCAACCACATATAGGGAGTGCCACAGTAAATACATAATTTGCATTGTTGACGATGTGGAAATGTACTGCATGTACCCCATAATTACAATTGACACACCGTGAGTGTCGATAGTTTAACATATTTTAATGAAATATGTATTTTGCAATTTGTGGTCATTGCACACGTAGAGTGCTTCAGAATATTCTGTTCCTTTGGTGTACCTGGATCCCTGACGGTGGATCGAACAGTATGACCTTGTTTGAGCAAAGATTTGATAATGTACGCTGCTATGAATCCGGTACCGCCCGTCACACAATATTCCGGCATTTTTCCTGCTCTGTTTGCTGGTACTTGCAGGCTATAGCCTGCACTTGTATATATACACATCATGTGATTGAAAGAGCCGGTTTTATGCTATCAGTACGTTATGCATTAGTAGTTGTATGACCCGAGAATGTTGAAAGAACACGTAATGAGTTGTACATCGTGCATTGACGGTTGTATTGTGGAATGTGAAGCTGTAAGCACTTGTATATCATGCATTGGTTGTGGTAGTGCTTTAACTGTTTGGTGGTAGGCAGGTGGTGATTATTTGGTTTTTAGCAAGTAAAGAACCTATGCATTTCAGGTTTGGTGGTGATTAGGTGAGTGTTAGGTTTGTAGCATGCATTTTGTACATATTTCAATTTGTCTTTCATTGTGCACAATTTTATGGCTAACCACACTTGATTGAATAACATACGTGAGGCATTTAGATGATCAAGATTAAGTTAACAATTAAAGCGAGGATTGAAGAACTCAAAACTCTTTCTGGTTTCCTAATCCAAAATACATATATTCACAAATTATAGTTAAAAAGATAATAGCAATTGAATCCAATGAGCAGATTATAATATTAGGATAAGGTATTAAACAGAATGAGCAGATTGTATATTCATTCACATGTTTTAACTTGACCTAACAGCAAATTAAATTAATCCTAAATTCAGTGATATATGAGTATATTCACCTTGAAGATAGTTCATATATTTTAAAAGCTTTTCATTCATTTGACCCGAATTCACGGGTATGAGTCTCTTATCAAACCCATATAACCCTTAAACGGGTTATAAGATCTCATTACATTAAAAATTAATCTCGTAAAATATTTGATATGAAAATCCTATAAAGTAGGGATATATTATTATTAATATCCTATTTTTTTAAATTAAAGATATTTAATAAACAATTTTATAGTAAAAAACGGGTAATGGGTCTCACCAAATCCAGATAAAATTTAAACCGGGTTATAACATCCACTACAAAAAAAGGCCATTTAGTGGCACACATATTTAATGACATTTAGCTTTTGTGCCACTAATTTAGGTTTTTTAATGACACTTTGTGTATGTCATCTTTGCTCGTAACACATTTTTAGTGGCACTTAGTTTTAGTGCCACTAATTTATGATTTTACTAGCACTTTGCTTTTGCCACTAAAAATCTTGTGTCATGTTTTTAATGGTATTTAGCTTTTGTGTCACTAATTTAGGTTTTTAATGACACTTTGTGTATACCATCTTTGCTTATAACACATTGGCACTTAGTTCTAGTGCCTCTAATTTATGATTTTAGTTGCACTTTACATATGCCACTAAAATCTAATGCCACGTGTTTTTAATGGCATATAGCTTTTGTGCCGTTAATATAGATTTTTAGTGGCAGTTTGTGTATACAATCTTTGCTTGGCATACATTTTTAGTGGTACTTAGTTACAGTGAAACTATTTTATGATTTTAGTGATACTTCGTATATATGATACTGAATCTAGTGTAGAAAATAATAATAATAATAATAATAATAATAATAATAATACAACCCCTGAAGCATCCTCATCGTAACAGTCTACGAATCCCAACGATTTTGGATTAAAATTCAGGTGCTCCGATGGCTACGCGGATAGGAAATCGTTCATCGACTTAATCATTCAATTGCTTTTAGTTTTCACGACGACGCTAAGTTTCCCTCTGTTCTTTCTCTCTCGATTGATGAAGCTTCTAGTTAACCCAAATTTGTGCGTGATTGCTGTAAGTATATCTAATTTGCTTCATCATCTGTTTAAATGTACTAGTTTCATGTTTAATTCGGAGATGATTGTAAATCTGTAGTTCAAGTGCACACTATTCATTAATTTTGCGAACGATTACGTCTAAAGTTCACGAAAACCCTAATTAAGTGTTTAGTTGCTCAATGTATACCTAATTTATGATTGATTATCTGTACAAATGTAGTAGTTTCTATTGCAATTTTGGCACTCTGTTTGTTCTTGTTTCGGATTGAAATTGGTGCTCATTTTGTGATCGATTAAGTTTTAAGTTTCTAAAGTTATTTGTGTTTTTGAAAATTCAGTATTGTGTGGTCATGCATTATGTTAAGAATGATAAAATTGGAGACATTTAACTTCTGAATTTAGTTTATTAATTGGATAAAAATGTTTCTGTTTTTACCTTAATATATTAAATTCATGAACATAGATCTATATATTTGTGATTTAGGTGTGATACTTGGTTAAACTTGTTGTTAGGGGCTCAATTCAATCCAAGTTTATATCTGCAATAATTTTGATAAGTGCACGCCAACTGTTTGATGAAATGTCTAACTTAAATTATGTTCGTAATCATTTGCTTGCTTGATCGTATAATGCAGTTTTCATTATGATTTAATTGTTGTTGGTAAGTTGAAGTATCAACTACATGTGCTGTGGAATGAGTTGATATAGAGGATCCAAGTTTTCTACTTTTTATTTGAAGTTAGTTAAGTTTTCTGATGAACTATGTTGGTGCATTTCAACTCAATTTGAAAAACTTGTTCCTTGGTTAACTCCAGAATTTCAAGTAACAATGATCTATATAATTATGAATCTATATTAAAGAAATCTAAGCATGCATTGATTTAATTTTTTACCATAGAGTACATGTGATGCTAAAAGATCCAGCCGCTCAAAGATGGAGCCTCATTTTACTTGGACAAAGTCGTTTGCTAGACTTTCTCATGAAGAGGTATAATTTTAGCTATTTTGAATTAAATTATCGTCTAGGGGTGCAAACGAGTCAAGCTGAGCCCGAGCTCCACTAGGCTTGTATCGACATCTATTTCTAAAGCTCGATTTTGGCTCGGCTCGTCTCGTCTACACTCCTACTCATTGTTGTATGCATGTTTTTATTTTTGCGAGGAAATCATGAAAACCGGGAGGTATCATTTTATTATATCAATGATTATCTTTTTTTCAAAGTTATTATTCCATTGACATGCCTACATGCATACTAACTATTAATATGAATATATGCTTATGTGTGGATGCTTATAACTTCTTTCCAATCATTTAAATTTTCAGAAAGCTGCAGTTAAAAATTTTCTAGACCAAGAAATAACGGTTGAATCCCTTGTGAAATTTAAAAGTGACGTATAATCTGGCTCATCTCATAACGATTGCAATAATTAATGGCATACTAGTTGGAGGTTAATGTAGTGGAATCATTTTAATAATCAATGAGCCTTCATATGAAAAGTTGGTATTCTTAACTTTTCTATGTAAATAATTTATTTTCATGTAAAATAGGGGGAAATCTAGTTGAGTCAAACTATCAATGCGTAAGTAATTTGTATTATTGAAACATTATATATTTCTTAACTTTTTTTGTAGTGAAATTGACTTGTACGGTATACAAAGTGGATCGAGGGTAAAACTCAACTGGGTCAATGCTAGGGTGAGCACTTGTATCCTTATTGAAATAGCACTTGAGCCCTATTGAACGTTTTTTTTTATGTTATTTTTTAGATTTTGATTGGCAAATTTACAATACATTTGTTCTCCTTCATTTGGAAGTACATGTGATTGATAATGATAGAGGACTGCATAGAGGCCCACACGCTGGAATGATTGGCTTGATTGCTTCCAACTCCAAGGTATAAACATTCATTATGCTTGTAAACTCTTTAAATAGTTAGTTATTTACTTCTTACCCCCCCCTTTTAATTGTGTTTAATGCTTGTATATTTAGGAAAAGAAAGCGCAGGTTCTGGTTATGGTACAGGTTATGGAACAGAGGTTAAAAGAACATCATCATCATCATCATCGTACTCAGTATATCCCACCAATAGCAATGCTATGGTAGGGTCTGAGGAGGGTAAGATGTAGACAGCCTTACCTCTATCCCATAGGGATAGAGAGGCTGCTTCCGGTGAGACCCCCGGCTCGATAGTAGTTTTGCATCAAGCCTTGGACATAAGGCACATAGCACTCAATCATCGGGACACCGGCTGATCGGTGCATGTGCCCTTGTCTTTCGGCTATCAACGCCACCACATGATGCCTGATTAACCTTCCGCCACTTTTAACGTTATTTTCACGAGATTAGTAAAATAACGTCAAAATTAGTGCAATTTTACTTTTGCCCACCCGAGGGTTCACACATATATACATTATATGCGCGCACCGCAAGCAGGGCGAAGAGGTTAAAAGAACAGTTGGTCATAAAAACGGATCAACAATGGTGTGTACCCTTTGATGGTATGTGGGTGTGTGTTAAGTGTGTATGTAGTATGATATATATACACACACACACATATATAATTATGTGTATGGCATGTGTATATATACATACACTTGCATATGTGTGGAGTAGGGGTCTCAGTTTTTATGATATACATTATAAAAATTCTAGCCTCGTAAGCCGGGCTCGAGCTCAACAAGTGAAGCTCGGGCTCGTTTATTAAACGAGTTTATTTTTGAGCTCAGGCTTGTTTAGGCTCGGCTCGATCGATCTTTTTCATGAGTGGATCTCGAGTAACTCATGAGTGGCTCGGCTTATTTGCATCCTTAAACAAGGCTAGTGTTGATATGGTTGATTTTAATAGGCTATTATCGGTTTTAGGTTATTAATTAAGCCAGTTACAAAAGTTAGTGTCCATGTTGTTTACATATTGAAAAGTCTTGGTTTTTTATTAGGTACCTTATATGAAGATGGTGAAAGAGGATAACGAGTGTGGTGAAGTTTTCAGTTTTTATTCTAACATTTGTTACTTTACTTTTTATATGATTGATATTTGACTTAACTTTAGAGTTATTAGACATACGGTATACGTTTGGTATGTGTTTGATTGAACTTTTAGTTGTCGTAAAGTTATTATGATTTCCATATTTCAGAGCTTTATTTTTATTTCATATTTGTTAAAAGGTGCCATGCATTAAGATTCCAAAAGTTTGTGGTGGCAATAAAAAATGCCACTAAAGCTCAAAAGTTTGTAGTGGCAGACAAAAATAATGTCACTAAAAGTTCAATGTTTAGTGGCAGACAAAATAGTGTCACTAAAAGTTCAACGTTTAGTGGCAGACAAAAAATGTCACTAAGCCCAAAATTTTATAGTGGCAAATGAAAAAAGTGCCACTAAAAGTTTCAAATGTTTGTTGGCATAAAAAAAAGTGCCACTAAAGTTCAAAATGTTTTTAGTGGCATACGAAAAGAAGTCACTAAAAGCTAAAAGTTTGTAGTGGCAGACGAAAAAAGTGCCACTAAAAGGTTTTAGTGGTAGCACTTCTAGTGACACTTTTTTGTGTGCCACTCATTCCAACAAGGTTCTTTAGTGGCACTTCTTTGGTTTGTTGCGACACTTTTTGTATGCCATTAAATGGCTTTTTATTTGTAGTGATCTCATTATTTGTGAAACACTTTCATCATCAAATCCTAAGTATATTATTAACTTCCTTACAATAAATAAAATTAAAATCCTAAAAAAAACTTTAGAAACAAATAATGTAAAACAATCACGTAATACGGAGGATAAAAGCTAGTTACAAATATTTAGACTATAGAACTTGGAATATATTTTATGTGTAAAGTAAAACGTCATTTGACATGAATTTTGCTGGTCATTTAATGTCTCTTAGTGATGATAACTTATAAATGTGTTACTGTTTGACTCACACTAGAATACTAGAATATAAATATGTGTTTAAACAAAACATGGATATTGTAAGACATGCATACTTACAAGATGACCCCTTTCTTGAATGGCCAAGTTGACGATGGCGGTGGCAGACGGTGATGGTGTGTGGTGGACGATGACGGCGGCGGACGGTGGGTGGTGGAGTGGGCAACGGTGGTGGCGAACAATTGGTGGCGGACAGTGGGTGGATGGTGGTGCACGGTGGTGGTAGGTGGTGATGGTGGTGAACGGTGGATGGTGGTGGTGGACAGTGGGTGGTGTTTTAACCTTCTGCAGACATTATAAAATCTCAGAAGTAGATGGGCCAAGTCTGCATCAAGAAGAGCTTGCGCGGACGTTTTTTAATGAAACGTCTTTGAGAAAACAAACAGTCTGCAGATGACAATGTCTGCGTGTGATCTGGACGGACCGGACAAAAGAGGCTTCGCAGACCTTTTTCAGAAAAACAAACAGTACCTAAGAAGTGTTTTCTTTTTTTTTCTTTCAGAAAAGCTCTTATAGACCTGTTTTATCTGCGCCAACCAGACCTTTAGGCCGGCAGTGTGTTTGTTTTTCAGAAGACCTTGTCTGCAGTGTGTTGTTTTTCGGAAGACCTTTCTTTCGCTGTGTTCCCGAGTTCATTTATGAAAAGAAAGACAAGGAAAAGAGAGTTTTCTCTTCTTATCTTTTCTTTTGGTATCTCCTCTTTCTCTTCAACTTATTTTTCTTCAAAATCTTTCAAATTTGGAAAGATGCAGATTCTTTTATATTACTCATCATTTTCTCTTCCATCCCCGCATTTTCTTTCTTTTAATGAAACTCGGGAACACCTCTTTTAACTTTTCCTTTCTTAAATGAAACTCGGGACACAACATATTTTTTTCCATCCCTTCTTTTCCTTCCATTTCCTCATTTAAATGAAACCTGGGTAAAAAAAATCTGCACGTCCTCTTTTTTTTTTAAGACATGGACCATAGTCTTCTAACCTCGGGTACGTTTGGCAAAGAGCTTTTAGGAGCTTTAAGCTACAAACTTTTAAGAAAAAACTCATATTTATTGAAAAGTCTTGTTTGGTTAGAGTAGCTTTAAGCTTTTAGGTTAGGAGAAAAAGCTTGAAGCTAAAAGCTCCAACTACTAGCGTTTAGAAAAAGTTACAAGCTTTTAGTATTTCAAAATTTTACAATTTTGGTACTTGAACTTCCATAATTTTTTGTTAATTTATATAATAATTACATATTTAAATTATATTCAAAACCAACTACCCCCATGACTTTTTAAAACATCATAACTTTTTCGCACGTTAATATTTTTTTACACAAATTGCATCATAAAAACAATCATTATATTCTCTTTAAGTTGAGTATCATATTGTTATATTTCCTTAACTTTAAAAAATTAACATATTATGTGAATATTGGTTACGATCGAAAACAAGTCGAGTCAGGCAAGCCGAGGTCATGTGTAAGACCAAATTAGGGTCGGAACGAGTTGATGCAAAAATGGCTAATTTAGTTCGGTTCATGTTGGTACGGTTTTGAGTCGAAAGGGTCAAGTCAGAATAGGTTTTGGATTAAAATAGTGCACCGCGCGAGCACCCAGCTAGTTTTATTAAAAACTCCAGCTACTCTACCAAACACCTAAATATTTCAAAAATGATACAGCTAACAGCTACCAGCTAGAGCTTCTAGCCACCAGCTAGCAGCTTTAAGCTACTGCTAACAGCTAGTTTCGCCAAACATACCCCTCTTTCTATTCTTATTTTTCACTGGACAAAACATTATACGTTCTCTCCTTCTCCAACCCTAACCTATTGTCCTCTCCTTCCCATCCAACCCTAAACAGAAAGAATTCCAATTTGATGATGCTACCGGTAATCGTTATGTTGTTCACCCATCGGTAATCGTTAGGTTAGTCATTTTAATATATGTTTGTTTGATTCAAAGGTTTAGTTTAGTTGACCTAACTTCAAACTTGCAAATGCAATTACTGATTTTGGGCTTCTAGAACAACTCAGTGATGTACAACAAACCTAAACAAAATTGAAATTGAAGTTGCTGCTTAGTGTATCTATAGACATGTTGTTGATTTTGATGTTTTAGTTGTGCATTGCAGATTAGATAGATAGTTCAGAAAGAAAGATGCCATCTCCAAGCAAAAGGAGGGAAATGAATGTCATGAATTGAAGCTGTAAGGATTATATTATTATTATTATTATTATTATTATTATTATTATTATTATTAATTTTAATGCATCAAATTATAAGCACTCTTGAGTGTCTGGATGAAGAGTTTATACTAATTATTTCAAACTGATTATTGTTATTTGATATATTGATTGATGGATTCAAATTACAAGTTTAATCTTAGGGTGAAATAGGTTGTTTTTAATAGCAATATGTTATATTATTGCTAAAGCATGATGAATGATTATGTTGTGGAGCGATCAATGACAGGATTAATGTGAAATTTTATGGTCCAATTAATATTTTCAAAATCATATTTTCATAAGATTGTATAATTAATATATTTTATCTGCTTGAGTAAATTGAACATGTATCACTTAGGTGAATTTTTCTGCCCCAACTTTTGCTATAGTCGAATCCTTAATACCCGTTAAACGGTGAGGCAGCATCATTAATGATCAAGGACAAAGAATAATATGAGAAGAAAGTCAAAGGTAACTATAGAGGTAAGGTAGCAAAAAAATCCAAATACCCTTAAGTATTACCCGCGGGTCAACCAGAAGTCCCTCATAAGGCACCCGCGGGACATATGGAACACCCGCGTAATGATCGGCAGAGGAAACACCCTCACAAGGCGTGCAGAAGCATCATGGCACCCTCAGAAGTCATCCACAAGACGAAACATTCGTCCGCGTAAATAACTATGAGGTAATGCCTCAGGACAACTGTTAGTAACCAACAACATTCTAGAAGATCTACCAAGATGCTTTCTTGAGAAATACGTGATCCCTTAACCAACCAGAAGAGAACACCTGGCAAGGTCGTTATAACTGTGCACATGACTAGGGTTATCCACCACCCTATCATAAGAAGACGTGTGTCCAGGTTGTTATACATGCACATGCAACGTATAACCGAACCTATCAAATGGGGACACGTGTCCAGGTGGTTACGAGTAAGGACAGCTGGCCCAATCACCTTCCCACACCCTTCGGCTATAAATACCCTCTCAATCATCATGAGGTATTCATTCACTCCCGCTGTACTCCCTCAATTTACTTAAGTACTTAATCTTCATCGGAATTGTACTTATTCTCACGCCGGAGGGTGGTTACAGGAAGACCCCCCTCTTGTACTTCCCGTAGCGAGCTCACGGTGTCTGTTTTGCAGGTTCACGTCACTGGACTTTGGGAATTGATTTCATATCGTATTGGCAGATAACCGTATCCTACCCTATTGACTCATTGGATCTAGGACCCGTCTAAGGGAGTAGATCTGTGTTTCTTCATTGGCGCCATCCGTGTTTTTTGTTAGAACAGCAATCAGTTTTTGTTTTCATTCGTGATTTACGATATGAGCCAACTTTCTAAAGGGCCGACGGAGAATCTCGGACAGTCTTCACGCGTTACTAATCTAGAAACACGTGAAGGAGCAGCATCAATTTTTGCTCGGACTGCAACTCCTGGTGCACGAGAAGACGTCGTAACACCTGGAGGTTTTACCGTGGGTGGTTTGATAGCTCGAGGACATTTCACTCCACCGGTAGACGTTACTCTGGTAGATGTTGGAAATGTCACAGCACCAACAGGTCCAACTCCCGATGATTTAGGGCGAATTACAGCCCCAAGAGGTTCCAATTTGGGAGATCTGGAGCGAATCATGAGAGACGCTCGTCGAACTCACTCAGAGTTAGGTCTGGAAGAAGATTCCGGTGATTCTATTCCGGCAAGAGCCTGTCTTAATAGCTCTAGGTCTGGAGGACTTTTGTCTCCAGACGATTGGTTCCGCGTTCAATAAGAAAATTTGGTTGCTGAGTATGAACGAAGGGTGCGAAACGAGCGTTTCCATGCCCTCACCCTGAATTATGATGACTCTCCTAGGAGATCTGTTTCTCCTCCGATAAGGGGCAGTCACATCCAGTACAGTCAGCAAATGGAACAAAATTTGGGCGAGACGCGAAGGTTGCGTCCTCTGCCTTGCATTAATATGCGGGTACCATCTTATGAAGATGAGCTGGATGGTCAAGATTCAACATATCGCCCTAAGGGCAGTTATTACAGCGGAGACAACCGACTCCCGTCATACGGAGGGGTTAGTCATCCGCGACCTCTTGTCCGTCATGCGGAATACTACAGCAACGCTGAGCATGACTTTTCCAAACCATACTGTCCAGAATCCTTTGCTCAAAAGTCGAAATTTATTGCAAGCATCGCGACAGCTCCATTTCCGATGAATACAAAAATCCCGACATCTGTCGGGACATATAATGGAATGACGGATCCCAGTGATCTTGTTGAGGTTTGTAGCAGTTGGAGGAGTCAGTGGTTGGACTCTTCCATACTGGTGTTATATGCTTGCATTGACATTTACTAGAGCCGCCCGGGAATGGTTCGAAAAATTGGCCGGCGGACAGATCAAGGGCTGGAATGACTTTGTGGCAAAAATTTCTCAACATTTCAGCCAACAACGAAAACATACTCGTGACCCTTCGGAAATATTGGATGTTGAAAGGCGAAATAATGAGTCCATTGAGGACTTTATTACTCGTTTTAACAACGAGAGCCTTAACATCGGAGGGGTTAGTGAAGATATGCTGAGAGGTGAATGCCGTAAGAATGTCCATAGCGACGCCTTGATTCGTACGCTAACTGGAAAAGATGGAATGCCCGAGTCCTGGGACGAAATCATGTAGGCAGCTAAGTTATTCGCAAGAACCGAAAAAACATTGGGGTCCAGTAGTCAGAAGCAATTACCAAGGGTCGAGTTCCAAACTCCAAGACTGAATAGACAGGCCAAGGGATTAATTTGGTCAAGATTACAGCCGACTACAGAACAACCAAAGCAGTTTGATGCAAGATCTCTGATCGGTAAGAAGAACAAGCATAATTTTTTAGCACGGTCCTCCAACAACAGTTGGACTTCGTTGTCAAAAACTCCCTCAGAGATCCTCGCTACTGAGAATTTGGCTTTTCGCAAGCCACAACCAATACCGAGGAATTCGTTCCTCGATAATAAAAAACACTGCTCGTACCACAATGACTTAGGGCACAATACAAATGAATGTGTGGCCCTAAAAATGAAATAGAGGCAGCCGTGAAGAATGGGAAGTTAGAGCATTTGGTCAAAAGTGTAAGACCAGGGACTGGAAAACCTCCCGCAAGGGATAGCCTGGGTCCGGCCAAAAGGCAAATAAAAGATTTGAATGTCCACATGATTCAAGGTGGACAAAAGTTCGGCGGTAAGAGGAAAGAGTTTTCGGATGAAGAGTGGAAGAACGAGCTAGTCATCTTTCCACGAATTAAAGGTGGTCCGTGCAATAAGAACCCTTGATAATTACTACACTTTTCGGACACTATCGGTCGCAATATGTGTTCTTCGACAATGGTAGTACATCTGACATTATGTACGAACAGTGCTTCGAACAACTTGAGGAAGATGAAAAAGAGAGACTAAGACCGATTCATGCACCCGTTTCTGGGTTTGGAGGAGAATAATGCACCCGCGGGGTGTCATTACATTCCCGGTCACACTCAGTGATGGGGTTCATTCGAGAACTGAGGAAGTTGAATTTCTAGTTTTACCGGCAACCTCTAAACATGACATTATTCTTGGACGAGAGGCGATTGATGACTTTAACGCCCTTCCGTCCACAGCTCATGGTGCAGTAGGGGTCCCAACCTGCACCGGCGTAGCAATAATTCATGTTAATCGACATTGCTTCACAACCGAAAGTTCGAAGCCGAGTAAAATTCCAAAACAAGCTCAGAGGACTGATCCAGAGAAATGAGTTTTGAACAAGAAATTCCCCGACCAAACCGTGGTAATTTGCCCAGCCATTTCTGAGATAGTGCGAACCTTTTTGAAGCAATTGCTGACGAAGAACATAGACATTTTCGCGTGGCAGCCCGCGGACATGACCGGTGTCCCGCGTAGCATTTCGGAGCACAAATTGAAGGTGAATCTACTAATCACCCCAATTGTGCAAAAGAAGCGAAAGATGGGCCCGGAACAAACAAAGGCCATGAATGAGCAAGTGCAAGATCTTCTCCACGCCGGGATTATACGGGAAATAAAATATCAAACGTGCGTAGCCAACCCAGTGATTGTCTCGAAAAGCAATGGAACGTGGAGGATGAGCATAGACTATAAAGATTTAAACAAACATGTCCAAAAGACTGTTATCCATTACCAGAGATAGTCTTAAAGGTAGACGCTATGGCACCATTCAAATTCAAGTGCTTCCTAGATGCCTATAAAGGCTATCACCAAATTCATATGGCAGCTGGTGATGAAGACAAGACAACATTCCGCACCGACCAAGGAACATTGTGTTACAGAATGATGCCTTTCAGGTTAAAGAATGTGGGTGCCACATACCAAAGGCTTATGGATCAGGCTTTCAAAGGTCAAATAAGTCAAAACCTTGAAGTCTATATGGACGATCTGGTGGTCAAAAGCTCTGAGAAGCATCAACATGAAGCTGAATCCAGCAAAGTGTTCCTTTGGGATGGAGGAAGGAAAGTTCCTCGGGGTGATTGTAACAGGCACAGGTTTTAAGGCTAACCCGGACAAGATCTAGGTAGTAGCCCGCATGCCATCCCCCACATCCCTCAAGGAAGTTCAAACACTCAACGGTAGATTAGTAGCGTTAAACAGGTTTCTGGCAAACCACGCTGCTAAGTCTTACCCGTTCATCTCAACATTGAGAAACTGTCTTAAAAAGTCGCAGTTCAGATGGACTTCGGAAGCTGAACAAGCGTTCCAAGAAGTCAAAAAGTGTTTATTGGAACTACCCACGTTAACAGCTCCTTACGCGGGAGAACCATTAACGTTATATCTGTCGGCGTCTGACATTGCCGTAGGGGTTGTCCTACTGACGGATAGGAAAAATGTTCAAACTCCGATCTATTACGTCAGCAGAACATTGTCAGACCCAGAAACAAGATACTCGATGTTGGAGAAGTTGGTCTTGGCATTAGTATACTCAGCCCGACGGCTCCGTAGATACTTTCAAGGACATCCCATAAATGTCTTGACCGGGTATAAGTTGAAGAATGTGTTAAGCAAGCCAGAGTTGTCTGGACGATTGGCGAAATGGGCCATCGAATTGGGTGAACACTCGATAGAGTATAAACCCAGACCAGCAATCAAGGGGCAAGTGCTGGCGGACTTCGTCACAGAAGTTCCGCAGCACAAGGAACAAGAATATTTAATCGAACAACAACCCCAAGCACCTCCGGAGCAAGGGAAAGTTTGGTCATTGTTCACGGATGGAGCTTCAAGCAGTGAAGGATCAGGTGCAGGCCTAAGGCTAGTCAACCCTGAGGGGCATGAATTCACATACGCCATCAAGTTAGACTTTAAAAGTACTAACAATGAGGCTGAATATGAAGCCCTCCTGGCAGGCCTGCGGATAGCGAAAAAGCTTGGTGTAAAACATTTGGAAGCACGGGTGGATTCCATGCTGATTGCGGGACAGATAAACGAAACATATGAAGCAAAAAATGACGTTATGGCTTCTTATCTCTCGCAAGCAAAGGACTTAATTCGATAGTTTTCTTCCTTCAATGTTGTTCACATTAAGAGGAGTGAGAACAAATCTGCGGATGCTCTTAGCAAGCTCGCTTCAACAAATTTCGAGCACTTTGCTAAAGATATTCTTGTTGAAGTGCTGGACCACCCGCCCGTTCCACACAACCAAGTTCTGGTAATCCAAACGGGTGTCGAATCATGGATGACACCGATCAAAGCTTACTTATCATCCGGAATCCTCCTAACAGAGAAAGCTGAAGCCCGGAAGATTAAACACAAAGCTTTGAATTACCAGTTGAATGATGGCATACTGTACCGGAAGTCATTCCTCGGTCCGCTGTTACGTTGTGTAGATGCGGAAGACGCAAATTACCTAATTCGTGAAATTCATGAAGGTATTTGTGGCTTACACGCAGGTCCGAGAATGACGGTGGCAAAGATCATGAACGCGGGATATTATTGGCCTGGCATGCATTTGGATGTTATGCAAGAAATTAGAAAGTGTGATTCTTGCCAGCGCCATGCTCCCAATACCCTGCGTCCTAAAAACGAACTGATTCCGGTAACATCTGCCTGGCCATTCCAGAAGTGGGCTATTGACATTATGGGACCTTTCCCTGAAGCCCCAGGACGAGTCAAATATTTGATAGTGGCCATTGATTATTCACCAAATGGGTGGAAGCCAAACCGGTTGCATCAATAACGACATCAAGTGTTAAGAAATTCCTTTGGGAATTCATCATTTGCCGGTTTGGTCTCCCACAGGAATTGATAAGTGACAATGGGACCCAATTTGCTGATAGCTGATTACAAGAATGGTTGAAAGAACTTCAAGTCATTCAAACTTTTACATCTGTAGCTTATCCGCAAGCAAACGGTCAGGTCGAAAGGACCAACCGAACTATCAAAGAAGGAATCAAGGCAAGGTTAGGAACTAAACAAACGGGCTGGGTTGACGAATTTCCCCATGTACTTTGGGCCTTCCGCACCCAAAAGAATTCTAGCAATTTAGAGACGCCATTTAGTTTAACCTATGGCACTGAGGCCATGATCCCAGCTGAAATTGGGATTCCATCCGCAAGAGTTATGTTAATTGATGATAACGATCACAAACTGCGGATGAATCTTGATTTACTTGAGGAAAGAAGAGAACTAGCATCGATCCGCGAGCACAATTATAAGCGACAGCTTCAGAAATATTATAACTCGCGGGTCCAGAAATGTGAGTTCGATGTGGGAGACTTTGTCTTCCGCAATAACGAGGCTTCCGGTCAGGAGCCTCCGGGCAAGTTGGCCCCAACTTGGGAGGGACCTTACAAAATCAAATAAGTATTAACCAAAGGTGCCTACAAGTTAGAAAAATTGGACGGGACTGAGATCCCCCGAACGTGGAACGCAGCACAGTTGAAGAAATGCTACATGTAGCAGTCTTGATTATTCTTTTACTTTGGCCTACGTACCCACTTAGACTAGCAAAAATCTCGATGTTTCATTTTTTGTAATATGGCTTATGCCTGTTCTATGGAAACTTTTTGTTAGTCTCATAATTATTTGTAATCTTTTATTGACAAAAACGAAGTTCCGGAGAGGCACTTATATTATAACGCATAAGATAAAGTGCACCGGAAGAAAGCAAAACTTCTTATTTGTAACATCATAAAAATTTTAATGATGAATAAAGGAAGTTATGTTTAGTGTTTTCGCGTAATTAATTAGTATCGGGTAGGGAGCGGGTCTTGGACGTGGATTAATTGAGATGTATACCATGGAAGGTTAATCTCTGTGGTAGCGGTAACGAAGGGGGAGGTGTCAGTAGCCTTACGACGACTCATTGTAAATGGAATGACATCCTTCCGAACCCAGAAGAACTTGGGCTTCCACTCGTATAAGCTCCGGTAACACTCAGTACCAATAGGACCTTTCTTGGTAGAGGACCACCCAAACCACCCGTCGCGGTGCGTCAGCTTATAGAATACTGCAAATCGAGCAACTGTTGGATCGGTAACAAGAGCCTGGCAACAAAACTCAAAATGGCGAACTCGAAGCAACCCTAAAGGGTGAATCTGAGATATATGAAGGCCATAAGAAGTCAAGATGTCCCTCATAAAATTCGTTATGGGCAACCGAAAATTGCTTGTTGTAAAAAACTCGGTATATACGACCGTTTTTCCTGCCGGAGGGTTAGTCGCAACAGAACCGTCCGCTGGCCGTTCCGGACCCCATTCCGGCGCTAATCCGTAGACGTTAACGATGTCTTCATATTCTTTTCCTTAAGATGCACTGCAACTTCGTGAATCGCCGGAGTATTTTTCTTCTCAGTAGCCATGGGATAAACGAATACAAGAGTCTCTCAAATAATATGTAAGTTTCAGATTTGTTGCCTTTGAGAGAAAAGTTTGGAAAGCGATAAGATTGAATGGTAAACACTAAGGACTTTTTTATACCCATCACAATTAATGCGACCATCTGACTGTCAGAAGAAAGAGAAAGTGCAGACCATGGGATGATCGACACGTCAGGCGGGAGATTCGAAAAAGTGCATACATGCTATAAAAAGGCGTTTTACGCGTCTCGTCAGTTGTCACTTAAAATTCCTCTCTCCGCCACGTCATCAAAAACACATCCAACTTGCACAAAATTTAAAAGTCAAAAATATCTTGCAAAGATATTATCTCATAAACAAGAACATGATTCACAAGACATAAAAGTTCTTTTCATTAATATTCAAAAAGACGATTACAAAACATAAGGAACAATTACAAGTCCTACAAACTAAACCTATGGGTTAGGGGCTGATGTGTCTTCTGGAGCATTTGGAGAAGTATCCTCAGACTCGTCGTCCTCGGATTCGTCATCTAAATAAACCCGTAGCTGCTTTACGCCATCTTCAGCAGAGGCGAACTCTGGAAGCATATTTTGCAACGGAAAGACAAGGCTGTCATACTCCTTGAACCGTATATCATACTCTTGCTTTGTGTCGAGGCCATGCAGCGGATGAGTCTCAAAAGTTCATTCGGACTGAGCGTAGGTTATTCCCTCATCGAAACCTTTCACACGGCCAACTTCAGTAGAAGCAATTACCAGATTTACAAAGCAATCAGCAAGCTCCGTGCTTCTCTTAACATGGCGGATGACCTGACAAACGATAAACATGTTAGCATCATAAACGCGAAGTATGTAAACAAACAACGTATGAGAAAAACTTACATAGTCAAGTCCTCGGTTGAGGAACCACTGCCGTTCCCGTTCAGCACGCTCCGCCCGGCCACGAAGCTCTTGTAGTTCATCGGAGGCGCGGTTCTCTGCTTCAGTACGGGACTGAAGTAAGGAGTCATAAGAGGACTGCATCTCAGCAGCAGTCTTATCTTTAAGCTCGGATTGCTCCTTCTGCAGCTTCAGTTCAGTCTCGAGCTCTTGAATCCGGCTGACTTGGCGGGACACTTCCTCTTGTGCCTTTGCCAAGTCATCCTTTTTCTTTTGAGTTTCAGCCTGGGCAATCCCAAGAGTGACATTTTGCCTCTCGCAGGCTTCCTTCCACTGTTAAGCAGCAGCGGCGCTTCTATCCATTTCCTGTTTAAGTGCATCCTCAGCACCGATTTGTTTCCACCTAGCTGCACTCGCTGCCTTACGCTGTTCCTCAGCTTCTTTCTCTGCACCTTTAACAGCTTCGGAAGCTGCACCTAGTTTCCCGCCCATCGTACGCCACTCACGTAAAATTTCCTGGCTACAAGCCATACTGTTAGCCAAGGAAACGAATAAATCAGTGTGAAGATCATGGCGTGAACGATTTTGAAGAAACGCCATTTCGGTAGGCGGCACACAATACTTAACAAAGTTAACACAGGTCCCTGGGTCTGAAAATTGGAACCCATTGACAGTGTCCCATGGCGGGACAAACAAATCATAGTCCCCTCCTAGAGGTGCATCCCCAAAGTACTGGGAGCCGGAAGTTTCGAGGCGAACGGGGATTGAGGAGGATTGTTGTGGGGCACCTTGTTGAACCTCCTCCAACCTCATGGACGGATGGTCCAATAGAAAATCCCTCCTTGCAACCGGAGTTAAGGGTGAGGAGGCGGAAAAAAGTTGAGGAGCAGGTCGGGAAGGAGATTCATGAATCCGGAACCCAGCTTCATCCACAACCGGGTTATTTCCTTCATAGCCAGTGGCTCCTCCAGCCTGAAAAAGATAGTCCAAAGATTGATCGGCTCCTGGCTGGGTATTGGCCCCCTCCACTTGTGTCTCAGTGGGAGGGGTAGAAGGCTTGTCTTCAACTTCCTTTTCCGGGAGTGGAGTTGATTGCTTCTCAATGACCGGTGTTGGTGTTGGTGTTGGTGTTGGCAGCTTCTCGGTCACATTATCTCCAACAATTGACGGATCTACATAAGAAAATCATGATTAAACCGCGTTTCAGAAAGCAATAAAAGTTAAAAATAAAAGCTCACCAGTCACCGTCCCCAGACGTTCAGCAAGGCTGGGCTGTGGCTTCTTCGGATGACGCGTCCGCTGCTTCTTCGTCTTAGGCACTCTCCCGGCATCCACAGAACTAGCGCCTGCGTCACTACCCTGGGAAGCGCGAAGAGACCTCTTCCGGTATAGTTCTATCAGTAAATGTGAGACAGATGAAATCAAAGGGGCTTCATCAGAGCTTTCTCCTTCAAGGGTGGCAGAATCGTCACTCGATGAAAGAATGACGATCGCCCCATCAGAGGTCATCGCATTAAGAGGAGGAGGGTTCAGGATATACGCACCTGATTCAAAGGTAGCGTCTGTGACAATCGGCTCGGCGCGCACCTTCATCGGGAAGAGAAAGTATTTTGAAGTCTTCTCAAGGATAGGCGTGTCTTTCACATCTCGAATACCTCTTCCCACGCAATCCTTGTCGTCGTACAGAGCATTTAGCATTGATTATGGGAGGGGGTAGAAGGCTTGTCTTCAACTTCCTTTTCCGGGAGTGGAGTTGATTGCTTCTCAACGACCGGTGTTGGTGTTGGTGTTGGCAGCTTCTCGGTCACATTATCTCCAACAATTGACGGATCTACATAAGAAAATCATGATTAGACCGCGTTTCAGAAAGCAATAAAGTTAAAAATAAAAGCTCACCAGTCACCGTCCCCAGACGTTCAGCAAGGCTGGGCTGTGGCTTCTTCGGACGACGCGTCCGCTGCTTTTTCGTCTTAGGCACTCTCCCGGCATCCACAGAACTAGCGCCTGCGTCACTACCCTGGGAAGCGCGAAGAGACCTCTTCCGGTATAGTTCTATCAGTAAATGTGAGACAGATGAAATCTCAGGGGCTTCATCAGAGTTTTCTCCTTCGAGGGTGGCAGAATCGTCACTCGATGAAAGAATGACGATCGCCCCATCAGAGGTCATCGCATTAAGTGGAGGAGGGTTCAGAATATACGCATCTGATTCAAAGGTAGCGTCTGTGACAATCGGCTCGGCGCGCACCTTCACCGGGAAGGGAAAGTATTTTGAAGTCTTCACAAGGATAGGCGTGTCTTTCACATCTCGAATACCTCTTCCCATGCAATCCCTGTCGTCGTACAGAGCATTTAGCATTGATTATGGGAGGGGGTAGAAGGCTTGTCTTCAACTTCCTTTTCCGGGAGTGGAGTTGATTGCTTCTCAATGACCGGTGTTGGTGTTGGTGTTGGTGTTGGCAGCTTCTCGGTCACATTATCTCCAACAATTGACGGATCTACATAAGAAAATCATGATTAAACCGCGTTTCAGAAAGCAATAAAAGTTAAAAATAAAAGCTCACCAGTCACCGTCCCCAGACGTTCAGCAAGGCTGGGCTGTGGCTTCTTCGGACGACGCGTCCGCTGCTTCTTCGTCTTAGGCACTCTCCCGGCATCCACAGAACTAGCGCCTGCGTCACTACCCTGGGAAGCGCGAAGAGACCTCTTCCGGTATAGTTCTATCAATAAATGTGAGACAGATGAAATCTCAGGGGCTTCATCAGAGTTTTCTCCTTCGAGGGTGGCAGAATCGTCACTCGATGAAAGAATGACGATCGCCCCATCAGAGGTCATCGCATTAAGTGGAGGAGGGTTCAGAATATACGCACCTGATTCAAAGGTAGCGTCTGTGACAATCGGCTCGGCGCGCACCTTCACCGGGAAGGGAAAGTATTTTGAAGTCTTCACAAGGATAGGCGTGTCTTTCACATCGCGAATACCTCTTCCCACGCAACCCCTGTCGTCGTACTGAGCATTTAGCATTGATTCTGGACCTGAAAACATGCGCAGAACTCAATAATAGAACTTCAGAAATAAAAAGGAAAAAAGAACAGAGTAATAAAATTACGGCCGTCTTGCTCGATGAAAACAGGCTCCATGAAAGGAGAAGGCCACAAGCGGCTCAAACCCGCCCATACAAGGGCTTCCTCAGGAAGTGCCCTCATAGGAGTCGATGAGGAAGTTAGTTGGTGGAACCAGTCACGCTTCTCGTGGGCAGCCGGAGTAATGTTGAGAAGAGCCTCGTTGCCCAAACGACGGATCATGGTTTCCTTCACCACATCCTCAGATATCCAGAAAAAAATTTTCTTCCAGTCCTTAGAAATCGTCTCGGTCTCATGTCCGATGACTCTGTCAGTCAAAGCATGGCAAGTAATCCAGCCATTTCGACTGACCATCTTATAAAATACAACAAATCGATCCAATTTACCAGTTATTGAATGCTTACTTCAATAACTCCAATTGTAAAGCCATCCAATTTACCTCTGACAAAGAGTCCGATTTCTTTCAATGTTATGTCAAGACTTTGTTGTTCAATGGATACTACAGGGTACTCGTTACAACACATATCTTAAGCTACCCAAAAATGGTGTATTTTCATATAATCAATCTATTTGTAAGACCCCGAACCTGGATCCCTACATTTTACGTCGTATTTACTCATAAACACAGTTCTACAAATCAGAGTTGATTAAAACCTTTCGCGGAAAACGCTAACTTCAATTACATTCATTACAAAACATTAATCAAACATCAAAACATTTTTCGCATGATGCCGGTAATCTTAGTCCAATGTCATGTGTCTTCATCCGAGCCAGCAATCAGAGTCTACTCACCTGCATGGATACTAAAAGTCAGCTACGCTGAGTGAGTTCTAGTTAATCAAGCAACTTACCATACAGACACGCTTCTACATATATATACGTGTCCAAAGACACATAGTCATCTATTTAACCTGCTCACCTTACCATTAACCCCTTCACTGCACCTACGACTTAACCACTTGTCTGCAGAAGCACGTGGAGGCTCATTATTAATCAATTCCTTATACTTAGTTTAACCTCGTAAATATGTTATCCTCCCGTAAATGTTTTTCAGCCGTATATGTTTTCCATCCGTATATGTTTTACCCGTATATGTTTGGCCTGCATATGTTTGACCTGTATAAGTCTCAACGTATAAGTCTGAATGTACAAGATCAAACATAGCTGTCCGTTTTAAGACCATACATAAGCGCCCGTATAAGACCGAACATATGCACCCGTATAAGTTGGTACTTATGTTCCCGCATATGTAGATACATATGCGCCCGTATAATTCCCCACTTATGCGCCACATAAGTGCAGGCTGGGCTGTCTTTGACGCATTTTTCGGGTTTTTCTTCGATTCCAGCGTCGTCGGCCGCTGTCAGTCGTTGTGGTTGGCCGGGCTTTGATCGTGTTAGATCTAGGAAGGCTCGGGTGGTCCACAAACAGGCTATGGTGACCTTTAAGCTCATTTATCAACCAACTAACCACATGTTTCGTTTCTATACCTAGAATCCGACGAACCAAACGACGCTCCGTGGCTGTGGTGTCGGGTGCCATCTTGTCGGATCAGTTGAGAGGAACGATTTCTTACCTTCGGTCGGTCTCGGTTCGGGTTAACGAGCTTTCTAGAGAGCGTTTGGCTTAAGTGTGTGTTTTGGAGTGTGTGTTGGCGAAGATGAAGATGGAAGGAGAAAAATGAAATGAAATGAAGGTTTCAGGTTTATATACTCCTCCCATTGGGCCTTAAGCCTATCTTAACCCAAGTCCATACCTTTCTTGACCCGTCTCTTATTTTTTTAACCCATTGTGATGTGGGGAGATCAAACGTTTACCAATTAATGACGACATGAGTTATGGAATTACAAGAGTTTAAAATTAATATTTTATGTCTTTTGGTTTAATCATTAGAAGCCCAATGGTATTCTGTTTCTTTTAAATACTTGAGATTTTGTAATGTAAAAAATTTAGTTTTAGAATATATGGAAAAAAATCATTTCCTCTCTATCACAGTGTGTGTTAGTGTATGAAGGACCTAATTATCGGTATTCTTTGTGAATCAACGATAGTTGGAAGAATTGATCCTGGTATCCGTGTGAATCAACAAGTTCAATTCTTCCAACTATCGTTGATTCACCAAGAATACCGATAATTAGGTCCTTCATACACTAACACACACTTGTAACATGATTTTCCTCTTTAATCCATCTTAACCGATTATTATAATTATTCTAAAATAAATGAATATTTTATTTTCAATTTAATAATTTTTGGGATGTTACACTATTTCTAACAAGTTCAGCTTGTATTGTTCAAGTTCAATAATCTAGATGAAGCAAACATATGAGAAACGGATGCAAATGGGTCCCTAAAGTTATGTCCTGTGTATTATTGTATTATATCATCACAACCTTAAGGTAAAACAACCCAAACCTACCTGGCAATTGCTACTAGATTCAAAAGGTTTACATAAGTTGAGATTGTGAAGGCATCTTATAAATTCAAAGAAAAGATTGAAAGAAGTGGTTGTCACACTCCAACCTAAGGCGGAAACGCCAGGGAGCGAACTAATTGTTCACAACTCACAAGGTACTATCATGCAAATTAATATATGACAATATCTATTTAATTTATTTAAATAAACAGTTTGCAAATGAGTACATCAAATATAAAAAAATTACAAAATAATACCAAATAATTTTTGTATGAGTTTTATATCCTAAAAGCTTTCTCTAAGTGATCTTCATCTTGATAAACTATCCAACTTGCAAATGCGTACAAAATATAAAAGGTTTGTTAACACGATGTTGAGTGAGAAAATCACCAGTTTTGAATATAATATATTAAAATATAAATAAAGAGCAAAACTGTTATCTGTGAGTATATACAATCAAACCATAGTATGTAACATTGTAAACAAATAACGATGAGCGGGCTAAACCGTTGCCATACGAATCGGGCGTTGGTTACCATAATTGAGTTGTCGGTGAAACCATTGTCATGCGATCGGATGCCGACCACTACGACATAATGTGATTAATATGATGGACCTCTCCGAATGCGATAAATAAACACAAAAGCAAATAACAAGTAGCAAGTAGTCATTCAATTGATACACAACACAAGTATTAATAGTTTGCATTTGAGAATATAATAAATGTGTAAATTGATAATTGGTACGCATAAGTCTCCAAAACAATTGAAAACAAGTTAAATAGGGGAGTGACACTCACCTGATTAGATGAACGAAATATTAGTGATGATGTGAGTATGTTAAACCATTCGGGCTGTTAGTATCAATGATTCCTAGTTAATAACATAATATTATGAGTTAATTATAAATGATATGACAAGAATAATGGATTTAGGATTTTGATATGATTTGACTTATGTTTGGGATTATAATATTACTGATTGAACGATTGATCTCTACGATTATTTTTATTGCGAAAACAATATTATTATTCACCATTTATTTATAAGATTATTAGCTTTATTATTTATAAAATACCATTACTATACAATTTTATAAATAAAATATGATATATAAATATAATACAATTATATCAATATTTAAATAAATAAATGTTTAAATAAATATAATGAAATTATATAAATAAATATAACTCGTAATATAATAAATAATTTAATACAAACATTTAGATATATAATCTTCATATAATATATATTTTGGGATCTTTAACGAAAATCTAACGGCATAGATATAGAGGGTCAAGTTATTCTACGAAGGGGAACAAAAATGGGAAGGATTTGTAGCCACACAAAAAACCCTCAAAAAATAAAAAATAAAAAAATCATAACTCAAAATATAATAAAAAAATGAAAAAGGTGAAAACGAAAAAATATTTCCACCGTCTTTCTCGTTCTCATAAAAAACACAATGGTAAGTGAAAAAAAATTCATTGTGTCTTTTTGTTTATAATTGTGTTTTGTGTTTATTTTCGTAATTGATTGTGTGTTTTTTTCCTTGACATTGTGTCTTTTTTTCTTTATATTGTGTTATATTACTCAACATTGTGCTATATTTTGTTCGGCATTGTATTATATTTTGCGATCTATTGTGTATTTTTAGTTATAATTGTGTCGTTTGTTCATTTTCGTCATTGTTTTTTGATCTCACCATTGTGTCTTTTCGTCAATTTTATTTTTCTTTTTTTTTTGTATTTTTTTTAATGGGATTGATGGCGAAAACATTTTTGGTTTTTTTTTTGTTTTTTTTGTTTTTTATTTATATTTTGAGTTATGATTTTTTTTGAATTTATTTTTATGGAGTTTTTTTTGTGTGGTCAAAAATCTTTCTCACACTTCTCATTTTTGTCTCCCTTTGTATTTTAGCTTTACCCAGATATAGATAACATTTTTAATACGTTTATCATATTTTAGTTTAAAAATAAATAATATATATATATATATATATATATATATATACACATATATAATAAATATATGAAGTTTGTAAAAATTTCAACGATAAGAGTCATCAATAATGGTGTCAAGTTTTTAATAAAATAAACTTTGTTATTAATAAATACTTATGATATATATATATATATATATATATATTAATATATGTATATACACGTATATGAAAGCTTGAAACGAGATAAAATGACCATAACCATAAACTTTATGATGTCAATTCAATAAAATAATGTTTATTTTATATTATATATTGATTATAATAATTTATAAAATCATTTACATATTTAAAATCATAAAACAAAAATAAGATTAAAAAGTTGGGTTGGCCGGGGCTTGAGCCTGCACCCCTGGCCGGCTCAACGCTTGAACACACACACCAAGCCATCAACTGGGTTAAGGTGTCAGTTGAGTAGTATATGAGATCTATAATTTAAAAACAATACTGATAATATCCAAACTAGTGGAAGAGCCCTCGCGTTGCGGCGAAAACGCAACGAGATTTGGTCGGTGGGGCATTTGGTTTGTTATGGCACCAACATTTGCTATAACAAAACTCATATTCGCTATAGATTACAATACAACTATAAGATTCGTATGGCAACATTATCATAAAATATAAATTAATAAATTATATTTTTAAGTTAGCACACGTGATTTAACCATGTCCTTAGAAGTTTCTCCCTTAATCATAATTAAACACCACATGATGGAAAAAGTATCACATTACAGGGGAAAGAAGTAATCTCAACGTGCCAATCATGGTTCTAGAATGAACCAAAAAAGAAAAGAAAAGAATACGAAAGCTATATTTTAAAGTAAACAAGGTATCGCACCTGTGCATTGCAGCGCATGGGCGGGCTTATGTCACAATGTGTGCTTGTGTTTAAAGGTCGTGGATGCACAGATCTTTTTTATGCGAAAAAGCCAAAAGGAAGATAAAATAGATAATATACTTAAATAACACCTTCATAAATGTTGGTTGATGTATGTAAACAATCAACATCATCACAAAACTTTATAGATGTTCCAACATCAGCCAAACACTTGACATCAGTGCTTCCCGAGAATAAAGAACTGAACCTGGATCATTGTAAAACAGTTGCCAAATTCGCCAGCCTAACACGTAGAAAGAGAAGTCTGCAACCAAAAAAATTTAATTTTAGAGATTATGTGGTCAGTGTTGTAACATCCTGTTTTCTCGTTTCGGTTAATAAAATAAAAAGATGAGTTATTAAGAGTCGGGCTTGTGTTGGGTTAAGTAATATGGGTAACGGACTTATGTTAATAAGGAAAGGAGGAAAAGACCATGGGCTTAAGCCTACGATCCATGATATAAATATCATAATTACCATTAATTAAACCATTCCTATCCATTCTATACACCACCTAAAACACAGACTTAAGCTCTTTCTCTAAACCGATACCAAGAAGAAGAATCGATCCCGACCCGAGGTAATGATAGTATGATGTTGTATGGACCCAAACCTGCTAGATTTAGTCGTGAAACGACGATCCGACACCCTTAAACCGTTAAAGTCACGAGATCCGGGTGGAATCAGGTATATACCGATCAAAGATGAGCTTAGGGGTCACCCTAGCGCAGATCTGGATCGAAAGGGACGAAAAACGGTGGAAAATAACTGAGATCTCGCTTTTCCAGCGAGATTCTGGTTTTCTGGCGATAACGGCGCTGGAAAGGCGGCACCGGAAAAGGTGTACGAGGTTAACGAATGCCAGATGATCTAACCCTAGTTCGTTAGCTGAGACAAAACGAATTAGCAAGCAATTCGTAATGCCCATTCGTTAAGAAGAGATAACGAATTAGAAGCAATTCGTTATGCCCATCGTTAGGAAGAGATAACGAATTAGAAGCAGTTCGTTAAGCCATTCGTTAGGTAATTCATTAACGGAGAACTGACGAATGAACCAGTCGTTATAAAAAGCTAGATCGTTATAAAAAGGCCAGTTCGTTATAAAGATCCATTCGTTAAAAGATAACGAAGGGGTTAATTCGTTAAAGAACTGGATGACGAACTAGATAACGAACTAAAGTTTAAAAAGAATGACAGAAAGGTCCCTGGACTTATAATAAATTGGATTAATTACAAAGAAGCCCTCGAACTTTCTGAGTTAGCAAATAAAATAATAAATTTTTGAGTCAGCCCGACCCCAACCAGGGGCTCTGCCCCTTGGACCCTGCTAGGGGCTGCCGCCCCTAGAACCCTGCTGCCAGGGGCGCTGCCCCCAGACCCCCGTTCGCTGAGGGTTATAATTAGACTAGGAACGTGATATGGGTAGTGATAGTTAATTGATACGTGTAATTGTTATACAGTTAGTCGCGCACAGCTAAAGAAATGAATAACCATTAACGGTGAACGTAACCGAATTCAGGTAAGTTTCTAGCCCCATTTCCTTGTTATGTTTTCGGGGCTGTGTGCATACTCAATGTGATTAGTTAATACACTTACCTTGAGTGATAAGTGTATGCATGAATGATATATGTGATATATATTGTAATGTGAATATGGATGAAAGCTTGTCGGTACGTGAACGATCTTCGGATATTACATGTATCGCCAAGGGAGGTAAGTGTCAGAATATGTGATTGTGTATGAATGAATGATAAAGCAGGGTATGTACGAAATAGTTTGAATGTTAGTATGAAAGTATGGAAGAGCGAAGGTAGGGGACATACCCTATTAATATTTGCGAATGTAGGGAACATACCCTAATAATATATAAGAATGAAGGGAACATACCCTAATAATATCTGCGAATGTAGGGAACATACCCTAATAATATCTGCGAATGAAGGGAACATACCCTAATAATATCTGCGAAGGTTATAGGACGAAATGTATGTATATATGAAAGTATGAAGAAAGGTAAAAAGCTATGTATGTATATGTGTCTTCGGATGCGTATGTATGTAAGTATGTGAATGTATTGTATGTTACCTGTATTAACTAGAACTCACTCAGCGTAAATGACTTTTAGTATGCACGCATGTGAATAGATTGAAGCTGTTGGCTTGAGAGAATGACACATGGCAGGATTGAAGGAACTGGCATCCAAAGAAGTTTTGTCATGATGTTTTAATTAAACTATTTATGTTATGTTTTTAAGACAAGTATCAAATGATTGTAATGAATGTTTGAAGTTTAATTTATTCCTCGAAAGTTTTAATTAACTCTGATATTTAGAACTGTGATTATGAGCAAATCCAACGTTCAAAGTGAGGCACCGGTAACGGGGCCTTACAAGTGTAATATTCTAAAACTACTATGTTGAAAGTCGAAATAGTACAAACGATTTCTTTCTTCTAGGGTGGCATGCTTTTAAAACACGAACGGTTCAAACAAAATCAATAAGAAAATAAATATAGACAAAACCCTTTATGCAGTTTTATTTGAACAAATATAATTCAATAAATATAAAAAACTGGATGAAAAAAATATCGTTTCTCGTTGCAATAGTAGACCGATGTTAAGATTTCATAGCTAGCTTCTAACTATTATTCTCGCAATCTGAGTCCGAATCCACGGCCCAAACTGTTTACAAACAAACCAAAAAGAATCTTGAAACCCAATTCAAACTGAAACATATAACTTTAGTTGAAAAAGCATAACCCAAATTAGCGAAGATTTAAATTACTTGTATTAATGATTACTGCTTTCCCTTTCAAATACTATACAGTTTTGGTTTTCATATCCGCATAACCCTCCTACAAACCCGAACCGCCAATGCATAAAAGGGTCGTTTTTGGTTATAAAGTTGGAATAAATTTAGTCTAGTTCCGGGTTTGTTCTTACCGTGTCAGGAGGGGTTTGATGCTCATCCCTAATCGCGGGCGGGGCTGCAACAATTTATTTCTTTAATGTACAATAAAATAATATAAGTTAGAAATACAAAACGGGTCAAATAAAATTCATTAATTGTTTAGTAAAAATGAAATGTTGTGAGCTGAACTATCTCACAACATTTTATATCATTATAACACATTAAACTTATGGGCATACCACACCATACCTCTCATACCTGCTGCTGTTGTAAGGCCCCGTTACCGGTGCCTCACATTGGACATTGGATTTACTTATAAACACAGTCCTACAAATCAGAGTTTATTAAAACTTTCGCGGAAACGTTAACTTTAATCATTCGATACAAAACATTTGATCTTTTCTTTAAAACATAATATACATCATATTTAAAACATCATTTCTCTTCCATCTTCAGATGCCAGCCATTCATCCATGCCATGTGCCCTCCTAATGCTATCTCATTAAACACGTTCACCTGCGTGCATACTAAAAGTCAGCTGTGCTGAGTGAGTTCTAGATAATCAGGAAACATACAATTCATTCTCATACATTCCTCCATGTATCCGAAGACACGTATTAATACCTTAACCTTGTATAAATATCCATAAGAGAAACGTCACGTAATACCTATTAAAAGAACCATTACTATTACCCATACTATATATATTCTCCATGGAAGGAACAATCTATATATATTATCCATAGAAGGAACAAATCGCATTATCCATATAAGGATCACTATATATTATCCATAGAAGGAACACTATTCATTATCCATAAAAGGAAAACTATATATGTTATTATTTAATATCCATTTAAGGAACACATACGATGTCCACTGTGCTTATCTACACTATCACTTCCCGGGTCTATGTCCAATAGGAGTTAGAGGGATTTGCCATCCTAACTTACTATATCAGACATAGAGTCCACATACCGTTCATACACTTGCTTCCACATACCATACATACAACTATACTCACCTTCCTTAGCGATACGTGTAATATCCGAAGATCGTTCACGCACCGACAAGCATTCATCCATAACCTTAATATAATATTTATCACATAAATCATTTATGGCATACACTTACCACTTAAGGTAAGTGTATTAACATTCCACATTGAGTATGTACACAACCTCGAAAACATAACAAGGAAATGGGGTGAGAAACTCACCTGGATCCTGTTACGTTCTCTGTTTATCGTTATTCCTCTTCTTAACTGAGACCTGCTGACTGTATATAAGTTACACGTATCAATACTCATCTTATTTGTACTTCAGCCAAAATGGCTAACTCTGATATAATCTATTAGCCTTGTATTAGATCACTTTATACTTAGAACATTTGGCCTTGTATTAGATACTTTATACTTAGAATATTTGGCCTTGTATTAGATTACTTTATACTTAGAATATTAGCCTTGTATTAGATTACTTTATAATTAGAATATTTGGCCTTGTATTAGATTACTTTTAGAATATTTGGCCTTGTATTGGATTACTTTATACTTAGAATATTTGGCCTTGTATTAGATTACTTTTAGAATATTTGGCCTTGTATTGGATTACTTTATACTTAGAATATTTGGCCTTGTATTAGATTACTTCATACTTAGAATATCAGGCCTTGTATTAGGTTGGTATAGAATACATTGTAATCTAATGACAAATTGTAATCTAATGGTAAATTGTAATCCAATGATACATTGTAATCTAATGCATGAATTGTAATCTAATGATGCATTGTAATCTAATGCATGAATTGTATTCTAATGATGAATTGTAATCTAATGATAAATTGTAATCTAATGCATGAATTGTAATCTAATGATGCATTGTAATCTAATGAATGAATTGTAATCTAATGATAAATTGTAATCTAATGATACATTGTAATCTAATGCATGAATTGTAATCTAATGATGCATTATAATCTAATTCATGAATTGCATTCTAATGATGAATTGTAATTTAATGATAAATTGTAATCTAATGCATGAATTGTAATCCAATGATGCATTGTAATCTAATGCATGGATTGTAATCTAATGGATCATTGTATGCGAGTCTAATGTATTCGACTGATATTGTATGCGAGTCTAATGTATGCGACTGATATTGTATGTGAGTCCCCTTGTATTTGAGTCCCATTGTATGCGAGTCTAATGTATGCGACTGACATTGTATGCGAGTCCATTGTATGCGAGTCTAATGTATGCGACTGATATTGTATGCGAGTCTAATGTATGCGACTGATATTGTATGCGAGTCTATTGTATGCGACTGATATTGTATGCCAGTCCCCTTGTATGCGAGTCCATTGTATGCGAGTCCATTGTATGCGACTGATATTGTATGCGAGTCCCCTTGTATGCGAGTACATTGTATGCGACCTTAAATGTAATCGACCCTAAATGTAATCGACTGGTCTGGTCAAATTGATTACGGGTTCGGTCTCTTTTCCACATTATACCCACTCGTTTTATCCCTAACACCCCGTTATGGCTTGACATTAATCCATAATCGTTCTCGTTCACATTTTTGGCCAAACTTGACCCGTAGGATCATAAAGTTTGGACCTTTAGGTGTAAAATGTTCAAAACGAGATCTAGGGTTTCTTTAAACGAGCCGTATTCATCCATTAGTTCGTTACGTCTATTTTAACATCAAGTTTGCTACTTTATGGTTCGTTTATACCCGATCTACTCTAGGTTTAAGTTTCAAGGCCAACCGTTCATACAAACGTAAACTTTAATATAAAGAACATACCTTTATGTGTTCGTTTGGTCTCGGTTAGCTTGGCTATGAACCTTGAATCTTGTATTTAGCTTCTATATCAAAGATCTATCAAGATTCCAAGTTCGGTTTGCTCTTGAACCTCCCTCCCCCCCCCCCCTCTCTCTCTCTCTCGGCCGTAGATGAAGGTGTATGTGTGTGTTTTGATTGTGTTGAGAATAAGATGGATAAGATGGGTGGAAAATGGAAAGGATTAGGGTTTAAGGGGGTATTTATACTCCCTTAAGCCCATGGACCTAAGGCCAATTTTTCCTTTTTAGTCCATAACTAATTCCATCTAAAAAGCCTACTTATCCTATCATATTTTATTATTATTATTATTATTATTATTATTATTATTATTATTATTATTATTCCACTAACTCAATTTTTCACCCGACACAAATAATATATTAAATATTATTTTAAAAATTTTGGGATGTTACAGCTGTAAAACCTGAAATTCTTTTAACCTCCACTTCTTTTTGGATTAACTCCCCATCCTTCCATGTCAAATAGATTGCTAAAATTTGAATCTATAATAATGGGGATATAAATAAATAATTAGTTTAAGAAAACACGAAACTCACCGAAGAATTAGAGGAAAAAAGTTAGAAACCAACCATGGAAATATTCATCTCCACATCATCCACTGATCTTAGTTATCTATATGACCACATAAGAGGTTAATGTTTCAAAAGAGACTAATACAAAAACCCCAGAAGTGGTTATTGTCAAATAAGTGATAAATACGATTATAGAAATGAAATTGCCTCATAAGAGTGTTGGAACCCGTTGTATCAATCCAATAACAATAACATATCTCTTTGAGATATTCATCTCCACATCATCCACTGATCTTAGTTATCTATATGACCACATAAGAGGTTAATGTTTCAAAAGAGACTAATACAAAAACCCCAGAAGTGGTTATTGTCAAATAAGTGATAAATACGATTATAGAAATGAAATTGCCTCATAAGAGTGTTGGAACCCGTTGTATCAATCCAATAACAATAACATATCTCTTTGAGTATATGATTAATAATAGATCTAGCTTATAATTACTTTAGATTAAGTGTTGTATATGTATATGTATTATCAGTATATGTATATCAGTAATTCGTATAATATTAGGGTGAAGATCGAGGGAGAATTCGGACATGGTTTCGTTAATTAGACTCTCAAAACTTTTATTAAGTGTGAACAGTGTTCACGTATAAATAGAAGATGAACCTAGTTCGTTAACATCCCCTAACGAACTAGAGTTCACTTCGTTACATGCACTTAAATAACGAAACATCCCCTGATTCGTTAACATCCCCTAACGAATCAGGAGGGAATAAGTTTAAGTCTTAGTTCGCTAACATCCCCTAGCGAACTAGACTTTACATTTAATGAACTAGACAATAATTAAACTAATTATTACATTAAATATAAAACAAAAACCATTAACGATAATTACAAAGACTCAAGACGCAAAACCGTGCACTAACAGACACCCCCTCGTCTTGAGCTCTTTGTCATTAAATTATTTGAAGCGCTTGGACTGCCAGTCTCTGCAACTATGAATTCCATTTTCATGACAAACACGCACAACGCGTTGGAATTGCATAGCCAGGTCGTAGTCTTCATGGCGCTCAAACAAAATCTGCTTCCTGTGGAGCACGTCATTGTCTGTCTCTGATAAATTAACCAACCACATCAGGTCGATTATCTTGATGAGCTCAGTCTTCAGTCCTCTACCAAGAACAATGATGACCTAGCCAGTACGATTGTCATAGTACCAGCGGTTGAACGAGAGATAAATATTTTGAGTCATCGTCTTCACAGGAACCTGTTTCATCGTCTTTGGCGGCTTCACCTTCAGGACAAGTTTCCTCCAGCCGGTCCTCGGATCAATCTCGTCAATACGCTTATGCCTAGGGACCTGAGGCTTGAAGAACGTGAAGCCATGATTGACCTCGAACAGTAAGTGTTGGTGAAACCACTCAGCTGTTCGGTAACCCCCACGATTGATAAATGGACGTCTCGCGAGGGTACGAACATCCCAACGCGGTAAAGTAAGAACGTCCTTCATCTTTTCGTAGTACTGGATCCCCTTCTCCCACTTAACTATACATACTTTAAGCTCAGAATCATAGAGCCATGAGACAATATCACCATGTACCTTGGAAACAGTCTTGAAGGAGGTCACTTGGTTTTCTTTAACCCATGCAGCAGCAGTGTCTTTACATTCTTGATCAACGTATCGATACGCACTAATGATTTTACCCACTTTCTGATGTTTGAACCATCTTGTAATATCATCATCAGTTATGACTTCAAGTGACTGAACTGTCCGCTTACAATTCAACACCTTTTCTAATTCATCTTCTGCCGCTTTAACCGTCTGTTCATCAAATACCGGAGCACCTTGATCAACATTAGTGTGTTGAAACAAGTCCGGATACTCCTCAGCAGTTACATCTTCCATCTCAACATCCTTATCTTCATAAATAAAGTCCGTATTCATCTGAATTGACGGATCATCTGATATACCTTCCTCATTCACCACCTCGACATAAGGCTCAGTCTCTAAAGCAGTCAACTGATCGTCATTCAGCCCAAGCAATATAGAAATCTTCTCCCGTGTCAGAGACCTATCCACAAACTCACCAACCTCTATCTCATCCCTGTTCACCACACTTTTAACCATCCCCGATCCATCCACAAATATCATAGTATTAGCCGCAATCATCTCAATTGGCTTAGCAGCAGTTGGATCCTGATATATAATAATCTGTTTACCCGAGTCTTCACCGCCACTTGTACCAGCACCAGAAGATGAACCGTGCGATTGTTTAGGCTCACCTCCTGCACCAGACTCGTGAGGATCTTGGTCATCATCTTTGAGTTTCTTAAGGGCATCTTCTTTGCAAGTCAATTGCAAGATCAATTCTTCTTGTTCCTTCATTTTCACCCCCTGAGACTCAACAATTGCCCGCAGCGCTTTAGTCTCCTTCTGACAAAAAGAGATATAGCTCATCATCCGTCTTTGATTCTCCATGAGGCGTTCTTGATTTTAACGGTCAGCTGCCATTTGGTTTTCATAAAGGTGGAGAAGGTTTAGCAGCATCTCAGTTTGATGGTTTGATGACAAGTTGTATAGTGATGGATGAACAGGTTGGATCGGTCCCTGAGGCCGAGTGATTCGCATAAACGAGACATCACTTGGAGGAGGTGGAGTAGGAGGACTAGGAGGAGGAGGCCTCATTGAGGGTGTTGAAGGGACAATAGATAATGTAGCAGGAGGCCTTGGAATCTCAGATAACGCCATTTGAGGGATTAAACCAAGCCTTTCATGTGACACCATTGTCGTTGTCAATGTAAGCATCGGAGTGCTAGTAGTTGGCGGCACTGCCGAGCGTTGAGGCGTTGATTGACGTGGTGGTGGAACACCAATAATTACCCCAGCCCCCGCTGAGACACGTCTTTTCTTCGATGGCTCACCAGTTGCCACCACTTTCCCTTTCCTTTTCCTTTCTTGTTGAGCTGCAATGGTGGCAGCTAAAGCAACATTTACTGCCTCTTGTTGCTCTTGAAAGGCAGCATCACCAGCTCCACCATCACCGTCATTTCCATCATCATTCCCATCATCATCGTTCCCACCTTCTCCCCCTTCACGTTCGGAATCCGAGTCCTGTTGGATCCTGCGCTCATTAAGAGGACATACATAACTTGGATTGATTATATGACCAATCATCCGTTTATCTTTTGGCTTCTCCTTTCTATAAGTTAACATTCGATGCACAATGTCAGGTTTCATGTGTTCCATATGAAGTACATCGTTCACCATAGTCTGATCAATAGCCAAATTAGGAATCAACTCTTGGATAATCAATTGCAAGAAACGAGGATACATCAAGAACTTCTTGGACTGAATAGTTTGCTGAACTTGTTCTTTCAAATGATCAAAGACTAGTTCCGAGAAGTTAAATGGCTTGTTCAGGATCAAAGCTACAAAAGCTGATTGCAAACTGAGTCTACATTCATCAAACCCACCACGACGACCACTCATACAGTGAATTAGAACATGTAGAAGATACTTGTATGGTGGACATAATCCATTCTTATTCAACATAGATTTATCAATATCGCCACCATAACGCACGCGTGTGAATAAACCCTTGACCAGTGTCCTGTCGAATTCACTAGGGTTGTCAATATTATCAGCAAAGTGAAGTACACGGCGAATAACCTCAACGTCAATTGTAATCGGAGTTTGATTGATTGTAGCTCGAATGTGGTTTTCTTCCTTAACATACTCAGCTGTGTCCCAAAATTGCCTGATAATACTCAGATACACTTTAGGTGTAGCAGTTATAGCATAGTGTATCACTGAGCGTCTTAAGAAGGTTAACATGTCCCCAAACACATCCAAATCTGGAACATCTTGATTCACGTAAGCACATATATTATGTTTCTTGTCAAATTGTAGTAAAATAACGTCGACTTGTTGTTCATGTTGTGGTGGTTGATCTTGTGGAGGTTGTTCTGGTGGTGGTTGCTCGTGTTGCCCTTGATCGGCAATCGGTGGATCTTGATTTACTTGATCAGCCATTTATACTGAATAAATAGAAACAGATATAAGGATTGTGAAGACGTAATATGCATTTAGCACAAATGTATGTTTAGTTATTATATATATAAAAAAAATTGGTGTATTCAATATCATATGATAAGTGTAATTAAAATATATACGCGTTTAGAGGGTTGAAATACGTTAATCAATTTAAATGTTAATTGTAAATTTAATTAAATAATTAAAATGAATGTCATTCGTTAAATATCACTCTGATTCGTTATCATTCAGTAACGAATCAAGCGAGTCGCTATCAGGTAAATAAGCGAACGAAGTAGACTTAGCGAATTACTATTCAAAATGACGAACTATGGAACTAGTTCGTTATACTTTTAGCGAATCCACATCTAATTCGTGAAATAAATTATTCGCTGAGCTAGTTCGTGTATTTCCTTAACGAATTGGACACGAAGTAGTTCCAATTCGCTAAGAATAATGAATGGTCAATAAATTAGACTTGATCTTTGACCTTCAAAGTCAAAGTCAAAATTGCGATGAACACAGATAGTCAACAACACAAACCCAGCTATAATTAGCTCATGCTTATCGTCGAACAATCAAAGTAGCAGGTCTATGTGACTCGGAATCGCAAAACTAAACTCACGAGGTTAAGATTAAGGCTTAACACCGTGCCCTAAATAAGAATGATCAGTCCATTAAACAGAGTCCAAACAGTCAAACATATAATCATTCAATCGACCCGGCAAAAAATAATCAAACATTGATTAAAGTCTATCCTGGGTATTGGAATTGCATTCCGATCATATTGAATCATAAATAAGTTACATTAACACAATGTTTCATAAACAAATTAGGGTTTTAAAAACTCGGAAAACCCTTGAATCACGAAAATCCATAAATAGTCTATCAAAGCTCAGTCATTTTGACGAAAATCACATCGCAGTGATCCTCTATACCTTAGACAAACAATGATAGCCTTGAAATGTTGAGATTTGAAAGTCGATTTTTAGAGAAAATTTTGAATAAGGTGTCTTTAGGATGAAGAAAAAGATGAACAGTGAAGGACTGTTCGTTTTTTTCTGTCTTATATAGATTCGCACGCTACCCAAGGTACACAATGTACGAATTACGCAATTTGTTTGAATTATAAGTAACGAATTAGATAATTCGCTATTTCAGTTCGTTACCTTAGAGTAGCGAACAAGACATGACTTGTGTCTTGATTCGTTAAATATGTATAACGAAGAAGGGATGATTCGTTACAGAGTGCGGAAGCGAATTAGGTGAGCGAACTAGAAACCAGTTCGCTAAAGAATTACCTAGTTCGTTATCCATAATTAACGAAGTAGATTTTTTTTAACAAATTAAAAACTTTATTTAATTTTAAATTAAATAATTACATGAATTAAATAATGAATTAATTAAATAAAATAAAATTTTTTCACTTAAATGAATTACCGAAAACCGTTTATCTCGATAACTAAATAACTTAAAATCATTAAATAATATGTAAAGTATAAAAAATAAAATATTTTTGGTATTTTCTAAAAAATTTAAGAATGTATTTACAAATAATATCCGAATATTAAAAATAGACAATCTTTTTTTTTTTTTTTTTAAGATTTATCAAAAGCATGACATATTTTTGTTGAGTTTGAGCAGAGAATCATATTGACCAAAATGTCTTTCCATCACAGTTTTATATTTCAGCACTATTATGACTGGCGTTAAGTCGGTCATTGATATTGTTGTCTACTTAAATCTTATAACAAACCTTCGAGCATTCTTGTGATATGATTTATGGTTCAATTAACGCACAGAATATCTAGAAACTATCAGCCTCTAATCTTAGTTCAAGCTTAGTTTGATTTTTTTCCAATCACCCCAACTTGACTTAAATCATTATAATGTTGATCAAAATTTGAAATTTTTATTTTAAATATTTGAGCAATGCATCAAGTTTCCTTTACTGTGAGTGAGTATGCACGAGTCCATCTGTCAGCTTACATACATTGTATCCCCTGGGGTCCGTTTCTTATTGGTAATGAGACGCACGCAAGGGAGGAAAAATTGTATGACTAACAACTGATTTTGATCAAGTCAGTAATTTAAATTGTACAAAGTACAGCGGTGATCAAGTTTAATGACTTTGGGTTTGCTCTAGAAAGCGAGTGATATATTCATGCTTATGAATACCCAGATGATTAAGCCGCATAAAGACTCACAGTGTCCAGAATCCTAACGCTTGTTATTTGATTTATTATATTTTTGGGTGATCAACAATTATAAGGCTTGAGTATGACCGGTTATTACATTTCTGCCATCTTTACCGAGACTTTTGCTAGAGACTAACACCTCTTTCAATTTGGCTTTTCTTTAAGTTTATATCACTTACTTTACTCTAACAGCTTGTTTAAGACCTATCAATGCACCAATGATTAAGCACACAGTCTTTTAAGCTTATTTCTTTCTGGATTTGGGGTCAAATAACCAATGTACTATCATTTTCTCTTTTTGCTTCAAAAACTCAAAATTTTGAGGAGCATAAAACAAAATGATTTAAATTGCCCCAGTTAATTTAAGTTCATAAATTAATGGCTATCCTATCCATCTACAAGTAGAGAACAGGACCAAAACATGCAAGCACGCTTCGCAAACTTAAATAACTGACTAAATTCTCAGATAAAAGTAAAGTAGAGTGCTTAAAGAACGCCCCAAATACTTTCTATTTGTCAGATAAATGGCTAACCCGAAGACTCCAAGAAATTATCAGGACCAAACATATACGAGTATATGTCCTTCGAAATAGAAGCAAATGACATAATTTTCAGCGATCATAAGCAAAAATCTTTTTGGTTTTTTTTTCTCTTTTCAAACTAAAAACACAATCTTTTTTTCTTTTTGGATTTTTCTTTACAAAAACAAGAAAAATTCACATTCTTTTTGACTTTTTCAGAAATTTTTCTGTACAAACAGAAATCACAATCTTTTTGGGATTTTCTAATCTTAAAATGTTTTTGGTTTTTCAGATATTAAAATAAAACAAGAAGGAACACAATATTTTTGATTTTTCTATGTTTTCTAATGTTTTTGGGTTTTATCTATACAAACTCGAAGCACAATATTTTTGTATTTTCTAGAATTCACCCCCTAAAACCTAAAAACAGAAGGAAATTAAACTAGAACAATAAAACAAGTAAAGATAATTATCCTAATTTTAGGATCTCAGCAAGGGTCTTCAATCCATTTAAACCAAGCAAAAAGTTAAAATGTGTTTTATCAAACGCTTTGGTAAATAAATCGGCTTTTTGAAAATCAGTGTGCACTTTCTCAAGATCAATTAATTTCTTTTCATAACAATATCGTATAAAATGATATCGAATTTCGATATGTTTTATTTTAGAATGTTGTACGGGATTCTTGGTGATACTAATAGCAGCAGAGTTATCAATCAGGATGGGAGTAGTAAGAAACTTCAAACCATAGTCACGAAGATGTTGTTGTATCCACAAAACCTGGGAACAGCAACTCGAGGCTGCAACATACTCAACTTCGGCGGTTGAAGTGGAGACCGTTGTCTGCTTCTTACACTGCCAGGAAATAAGTCGGCTTCCTAAGAATTGACATCCCTCTATAGTAGACTTGAAATTGATCTTGCATCCTCCATAATCTGAGTCTGAGTAAGCGGTATGATCGAAAGTATCATCTTTGGGGTACCATAACCCGATGTCAGGATTTCCCCGTAGATATTGCAGAATACGCTTGACCGCTTCCAGGTGAGTCACTCGGGGACTAGCTTGGTACCTAGCACATAAACAAACAACAAACATTATGTCGGGTCGAGAAGCAGTTAAATACATTAAAGAACCAATCATGGCACGATAGAGGGTCGGATCAACGATATCCTCCAATTCATCCGGTGATAAATTATGACCCACGGGAAGAGGAGTAGAAGGGATTTTTCCGGCAGGAATCTTGAATCGGCCCAAGACATCGTTCACATATTTTGTATGATGAATGAAGATTCCCTTCGCAGACTGATGAACCTGCAACCCTAAAAAGAAATTCATCTATCCCATCGAACTCATCTCGAACTTGGTTTGCATGGACTTCTCGAACTCCTTACATAACATGTCGTTCGTAGACCCAAAGATTATGTCATCAACATAAATCTGAACGAGCAGAAGATCATCACCAATATTCTTATAAAATAAAGTGCAGTCAACAGTTCCACGTTTGAAGCCATTATCTGTCAGATGGTCGGCGAGCGTGCCATACCAAGCTCTCAGGGCTTGATGTAGACCATATAGTGCCTTGTTTAACCGGTAAACACGTTCAGGATAATCAGGATCCTCAAAACCTGGAGGCTGTAAAACAAACACTTCCTCGAGAAGTTCACCATTGAGAAAAGCACTCTTAACATCCATTTGATACACTTTGATATTCTTGTAAGCAGCATATGCCAGGAAGATTCGAATCGACTCTAATCTTGCAACTGGAGCATACACCTCAGTGTAATCAATACCCTCTTGCTGATGAAAACCTTGCACCACTAAACGTGCTTTATTTCTCACAATTACTCCACGATCATATTTCTTACACTTATATACCCACTTAGTCGGAATTGCCTTCTTAACCCTAGCAGGTTTTTCAATAAGATCCCAAACACCTAAACGTGTAAATTGTTGTAATTCTTCTTGCATAGCTTCTACCCAAGAAGGATCTTGCAGAGCCACACGAGGAGTTGTAGGCTCAACTTGAGATAGAAAACAAGTAAATTTAGCAACAGCTGCAATTTCATATGCGTGTAAGTCAGCATGAGCACATAGATCATTATTGTCACTTGAAGAGGCAACTTGATGTCGTGTCTGAACCCCTACATTAAGGTCTCCAATAATGTTTTTCTTGTGGATGGTAATTATGAATCCTGAGAGTAGGATTTTCAGAAACAGCAACATTTCAAATAAATTAGTGTAATGTTCACCCAATTCAGGAGATGAAACCTCATTGTCAAGTGCAATAACTTGATCCATAACAGTATTATTATCAGATGAAGTAGATGCATTATCATCATGAACAGGAGATTCATTATCAGGTTCTTCAATTGGAGCAGCAATTGGAGCTTCAACATCATTTGAACTTGCGAACCTTGGAATTTCCAACTGTTCTTCAAAATAAGAACGAACTAAATCTTCATCTGGATGGTCAGTTGATGAAGTGAATGAATTAAATAAGCCATCATAGTCAAACATCCAGTAGGGACCTTTCCCTTGTGAAGGAGTAGTGTACTTTTGACAATCAACATGGTACCACTCTTCAACACAACCAGACGTAAAATTGAAAACCCATTTCTTAGGTGACGCATACCCCAAGAAATACCCTTCAATGGCTTTTTCATCAAGTTTACCCACATCCTTTTTCAGCATAGCACAGGGACACCTAAAAGGTTCTAAGTATTTTAAATTCGGTTTACGATTATTCAATAATTCATAACTGGTCTTCTTGAGTCATTTAACAGTTAGAACACGATTGAGGGTATAACAAGCCGTATTCACAGCCTCATTCCAAAATTGGACAGGAAGCTTAGAATCAGCAAGCATAGTTCTTGCAGCTTCAATCAAAGTTCTATTCTTTCGTTCAGCAACACCATTTTGTTGAGGTACATACGGTGCACTATATTCACGGTGAATTCCCTTTTGAATACAAAAGAAATCCAATATAGTGTTTTTGAATTCAGTTCCATTATCACTCCTAATTCTCCTCACCTTTTGCTTGTACAGTGATTCGATTTTAGTGATAAGGTTTTGTACCAAAACAGGCGTTTGATCTTTCGAACTCATAAATAAGACCCATGAGTATCTCGAATAATCATCAGTCACTACTAGGCAATACCAGTCACCAGAAATACTCGCACGATTCACTGGACCAAACAAATCCATATGAAGTCGTTCAAGTGGAGTATCAATGGAATTCAACAATTTAGATGGGTACGATTTCTTCTTCTGTTTGCCCTTTTTGCAAGCAACATAGTGATCGGATAACTTAAAATTTTTCAACGACACCCCCTCTGCCAAATCGTTTGCCATTAAATAATTCATCTTTCGAACATTTATGTGACCCATTCTTCGATGTCAAAGTACGGAGTCTTTATCGGTGGCTTTCGAGACAAAACACATTTCGATCGATGTAGATACTTTAGAATTCATATTCAAGACATAAATATCATTTGATCGAGGTGATCGCATGACAACCATGTCCTCGGGAATCACATAACCCGGTTTCAGAATCAGACACTCTTTATCTGTAAATAATGTAGTGTATTGCTTATCACATATTTGCGATACACTCAATAAATTATGATCCACTTTATCACAATAGTTAACTTTCTCAAATGTAATCTTCCCATTCGAAACATCACCTTCCTGTGTAATCATACCCCCAGAATTCCCAGCAAACGCCACATAACCCCCTTGAATATTTCTCACGTTTGATAAGAGATTGAGATTTCCAGTAATATGACGAGAACATCCACTGTCCATGATCCAGTTTTCACCAGAAATGGTCTTGGATGAACCCTACACACAAAAGAAAATGATTAGTTCAAAAAGGCAGCCCAGGCCTCAGTCTTGGGCACCTTTTGGTTTTCTTGAGAAAAGTTAACCTTAGTTGCATTCAGTTGTTTTTTAGCAACTTGAGAATAAGTTACAGGTTTTTTCGACTTTCGTCTTAGATAAGCAGCTTGAACAACATTTGAATTAACATTTTTGCATAATGGTTCAGTGGGAATAAACTTAGGTTTAACGGAACCATGAGTTTCATTCACATGAACAACTTTTCGATGATGTATATTCGAAAACATAATATGAGTATCATCAGCACACGGCACTGGTCGTTTCAAAATCTCCTTTACCACTGGAACTGGTATGGAATGGTCCTTGATAAAAGGATGAAGATTCTGATAGTTCTTCTGGCCACAGTTTCTTACTACATGACCTTGTTGAACGCAAAGAAAACAACTTCGCATATCAACATGATGATGTTGAGAATTTATTGGAGCATGTGACACGGATGATGACTGATGACTTAGATTTTTAGTCATGTTCTTAACAAAATCATCAAATAACTCAGATTTATTTTTCAAGTAAAAATCTAAATTAGAACAGTTCGAAAAACTGTTCAACGTATCTGTCCCAGTTGACTTCACAAAATTAATTTTCTTAGCATGTTTTAAAACCTGTTTTGCTTTAGTCAATGTGTCAGATGGAACTGATGTTTTCGCTTGAGCATATTGACGTTCGAGTTCAGGAACTTTGGAGGTTTCATTGTAAAACACACTCTCAATTAGTTCAGGTTTAATGATACTTATTGGAATGTCTTTTTCAGTGAACATTGTGTCCATCCCCTTTAACTTAAACACACGAGCAGATGACGGCTTAAGTGCATTAGGATTTATTAAACGCAATAAATCCTCATCAGAAATTTTGGGTTTTTCTGGTTTCTTAGCCTTCACTGGTTTGACAAACACATCTTGTTTCATTGTAGTTGTATGCGAACCATACACAGCCTCCTCAAATTCATGAGGTTCACACAGTATGTGATTAGAACTTGGAATGTTCTTGTTCTTGTGTATAATTTCAGGTTCAAACACATCCTCAATGATAACTTTGTCAACATTTTCAACAAAAACTTTGTTGCTTTGAACATGTGGTTTCTGAGAAACGGATTGGGTTTTAACAATTTCAGACTTACTTGGTTTTAGAATTCTCTGAAATCACAGGCTCTTTAAGAATAACATCTTCTTCAGTTGGAGAAAAAGGATTAATTTTATAATCATTGTGAAATGGTGGTGGAATTTCAACAAAACCTCTACCTTTCTTTGAATCCTTTTATTTTCCAGAAACTTCAATAATTTCATTTAACAGAAAAGATGAATTTCTAAATTTACCCAACTCAAGAACCTCATTTTCAAGCTCGGTTATCTTTGAACGGTGTTTCAAAATTTCTTGAAACTTTTGATCATTAATTGTCATTTTCACAGATAACTCAGCTTTAAGATCATGATTACTTATAGTTAAAGCCTCAATTTTCTCTCTTGAATTTATTTGAGAAGTCAAGGATTGCCTATAAGTATCTTTTAAGGATACAATCTCTTTTAGCAAATTATCATTTTGTAGTTTTAATGAATCAATTTTAGATTTATTATAATCACAATCAACACCTTACACCTTAGAAGTAGATTTACTAACCTCATTTTGCTTGGCCGTACAAGCAAATGTGGAAGAATCACTGATTTTTGCCATACAAGCAAAATTGATTGGAAGATCTTTACTTGACTCATCAGACTCAGATCCAAAATCATTATCAGAAGACATCTCACTTCCACTATCCTCTTGAACATTTTCAGTAATTCCAATCGTTGTCAGATTTGCTTGATTATCATTACACAGTAGTCGTTGTGACCAATCGTTTCCATTAGCTAACATTACTTGTGACCCGGAACTTGATGGTTTCTTTTCAGTATCATTACCTCGTGGTGTTGAAGAGTTTGAATTTTGACCACGAGGACCAGTATACTCCTTTTTTGGTTTGTCACACTCTTTCACAAAATGATCGAATTCTTGACAATTGTAACATTTCACTTTCAACTTGTCAAATCCCAACTTTTTGTTTAGAGCGGGAAGATCTTTTCCGGTTCTTTGCATGAATCTTTTCACCTTTCTAACAATCATCTCCATGTTCCACTTTAAATCCATGATTTCCAAGTCATCTGGATCAATCTGATCATAGTCTTCATCAGTTAAATCACTAGTGGCAATTTTGCTACTAACCAGATTTTCATACGAAGTTATGAAAGCAGATAGAAAAGAAAAGTTTTGTTCAGCTTCTTTCATGTTGACATTTGAAGGTGCTGAGTAGTGAGTTGTATTGGGTGAACTTCCCGAAACTCCAGTTGATCCAGAAATACCGGAAGATCCAGTACTTCCAGCTGTATAAAAACAGGCTCGTGGATCACTATACAATGTAGTTGCATTCTCACTTGCAGCTTGAGTAAGAAAAGCAGTCAGTGGAGAGATGGTTGAACTAAGAGGCATACTACCACCATAGAAAGAAGGATCTTGACTTTCTTTTGAAGATTTATGACACTTAAGATCATATTCTCTGGCTTCAATCTTCTGTAAGAATTCAATTGCAGTCAAATCTTCATTTAAGAAATAATTGTTTTCCTTGAGAACCATTAAGAATGTAGAATAAGAACTTGGGAGTACACTCTTAATAGTATCAATTTTATCCCTCTCAGAGACATCTAATTTCATCTTGTCCATCTCAGCAATCAAGTGATTGAATCTTGTTGTCATTTCTTCAACCGTCTCACCTTTCAATAAATTAAAGTTTCTGAATTGAAACTTAAGCATCACCTTTTTGCTTTCAGCCGTATTACCCATACTTCTCATTCGAATATGTTGAAACAAAGAGGCACATATTTTTATACTACCCACTTGGTGAAAGATATTCTCAGGCAAAGCCATGGTTAGAGTAGAATAAGCTTTTGTATCTATCTCTAATGCTTTCTTTTCTTCAACAGAATACTGTGAGATAGCTTTTGGTGTAAAACCAATAGTCTCATCTCCAATCATAGGTACAGTATAGACTTCATCTAAGCAGTATGAACAATCAGGATGAACTGATCCTAAATGAGCACGAAACCGAGGTTCCCACTTGGCAAAGTCACTGAACTTCATCAATCTTGGACATTTCGAATGTGAACCTATCTCGGTATCAAGTTGCAACATTTGTTGCATCAACATATTTTGAGACGCTAATGCATACATACCGGCCATCTTTGACAAGTTTCAAAAACTCAAAGGTGTAACGAATCAAACAGCGAATAAGGTTAACGAACTGTGAACAGTTGTAGCGAACTGTGAACAGTAAAATAACAAATCAACTCTTAATGAAGTTAAGATTGATCAGACAACGAATCACAATTAAGTTTAATGAATCAATCAACAGATCAAAAGGTTAACGAATCAGAAATTCAAACTAGAGAATTTTCTAAGCGAATCACAAAGAATCAGCTTAGCGAATTAGAGGATAATCAGTAACGAATCACCAAGGAAACCTTAGCGAAATGAGATAATGAATTAGCTACAGTTGATAGCGAATCAACTATAACGAATCAGGTTGTTACAACCGGTTGTAACAAACTCTGACACCTTATGCCACGTGGCAAAGGTTGTTATGACACAAATCCTGAAGTGGACGCGTGTCACACGAATCTGTTTATCCAATTAACGAATCAGATGACACGAATTAACAACTAACACGAACTGGCTAGCGAATCACTTGAAATAGATAACGAATTAACAAACTTAACGAACGAATCAAAGGAAACAAGATAGCAAATCACCATAAGAATGATAACGAATCAAATTCATCTTTGAATCTTCAAATCTTCAACACAAAATTTCCAGAAATCTGGAAATGATGAACATCAATCCAGAAACATGAAATTTGTAATACCAACTCGATACTAAACCAAATCTCACAAGTTACCTACCAAAATACTCGTAACACAATCGTGAATCCAATACGCTAATCCTCGATACCAAACATCCACAATTACCAGTCCAATTTTACCAAAACAAGAACTCTGTTTCGGACTTAAACCGAAACCAATACTAATCCACTCAAAACCAATCCAAACTTCAATTCCAACTCATAAACCCTTATCAATACCTTAAACAACTCAAATCCAATCCAAATCGTTCATAATTCAATTCAATTCAACTAAAAATTGATCCAAATTCGCTTAAACAGAGTACTAACAATATCGAAAACTAATTAAGCACCAAATCAAGTATAATTGAGCTCCAACAGCTCTGATACCACTTGTTGGAACCCGTTGTATCAATCCAATAACAATAACAGATCTCAGATCTGTGAGTATATGATTAATAATAGATCTAGCTTATAATTACTTTAGATTAAGTGTTGTATATGTATATGTATTATCAATATATGTATATCAGTAATTCGTATAATATTAGGGTGAAGATCGAGAGAGAATTCGGACAGGGTTTCGTTAATTAAACTCTCAAAACTTTTATTAAGTGTGAACAGTGTTCACGTATAAATAGAAGACGAACCTAGTTCGTTAACATCCCCTAACGAATCAGGAGGGAATAAGTTTAAGTCTTAGTTCGCTAACATCCCCTAGAGAACTAGACTTTACATTTAACGAACTAGACAATAATTAAACTAATTATTACATTAAATATAAAACAAAAACCATTAACGATATTTACAAAGACTCAAGATGCAAAACCGTGCACTAACAAAGAGGAATACAAAGTTCCAAATGGAACACCAGTATTAAATATAAACGAGATCTCTACAAAATAGTATAATGTGAAACCAAACAAAACATGTGTTGATGAAATTTTTTGCATATACTGTAATAAAAAATATAATCGACGAAAATGATTGCGCACATAAAAGTGTGTGAAAGTACATACATATATGATTTTCCAAATTGGCAAGGTACCTTAAAGGCTTAAATAAATCGCTCCACAGCAAAACATATTCGGACTTGAAGTTCAAACATTGATAGACATCTTATAAATGGGTGTCTTTATAATAAAAGGAAACAGAAAGAATATGCGAATAAAGCACAACTTTTTACACAAGGGTTTAAGTCGGGACACTTAAAATGACATTCACATAAAAATCCCTAAATGGTTTAAATGCCTGAAGCATTAAAAACAAATACCTCGAGATGTATTGCTATAAATCTCAAGAAATCTGGTCGTATATGACTTAGTATATATTTTTAAAAAGAGAGGTATGTGTGATAAAATTCATCCATGCCCATTTCTCAAAATTTTGTTCTTGATAGTTCATATAATCATATTTTACATTGTTTATGCTTATCAATATTGTTTAGTTCTTACTTACTTTAGTTTTCAAATCATTTTTAATAGTTCAGTGGTATTGGATATGTGGCAACCATCCTCGGTTTTATTCCGAGTCAAGGACTAAACCAAAACCGAACTCTTGTTTAAATGCTTTATATTTAAAATGATTTATTAATATGTTACAAGCAAGAATTGTGTATTATAATTTCTAAGTTCATTTTAATAAGTTCTATGGTATTGGGTATGTGGCTACCATCCTCGGTCTTATTCCGAGTCAAGGACCGAACCAAGACCAAGACCGAACTAAAACGAGTTCACTCGCTTAAGACACACTAGTGTGTTTTGAGCCACCGAATCTCACATTTTCTATAAAAATATTTAATAAACTAATTTTAAAATGTTTTCTTAAAATACTTGGTGTGCCGGATCCGCTTGATCTTATAACAAGGTTGAACCGACAAAGCCAAACACTCGCTTAACGGAAGTTGAGGTTCTTCCTAATAGAACTACACACTTGGTTATGTTTCTTTTAATTTTATTGAGTTATCTCATGACATGTATCACTTTGGAATGTCGGGTTCGGACTTGACTATTTATCAAGACCCGAACCGACTAACCGAATACTCGTTAAAACCCCATTTTGGTATATCTAACAAGGGGTCGTGCACTATTGCATTAAACCAATCCCCACATATTTACTTAACAAAGGTTAAGTAAAATAATGAATAGAATACCGAGACCCGATTTCGAACAAACTTACTTTTCAAAAACCATTACTCTAATTTCTTATGTATTTACACTTTAACCCTCAAACTTTAATTATTTATTTTTACTTGTCATGTTATTTTACTTTAAAGTCTTTCAAGACCATCTTCTAAACCGAAACCCTTTTAACCTAGACATCACTCGTTGAACTTATTATCCCGGTGTATCACAAAAAACCCTTCAAGTTATTTATTTCACGTGAGTAATCACACCCCCCTTTTTACGCTTTTATACTTTTGGGGGTGGCATGCATACCATATTCAAACTTACTTGTTTTATGATCTCATTATCAAATCCACAATTCAACATTATGTGTTTGTACGAATACTCGCTCGATCTTTGTTTATGTGTCAATTTGATTATGTGCACGAGGGTTTATATTTTATGTTGTTGTTGGAATGCAATAAGTATGATCATACGCTCCCATAACTAATTAGCCTTGTGCAAGTAGCATAGGGCATCATTATCCGAGTATGCTGGTTGTTAACAATTAGAAAGTATCCTCATTCTCCTAGTATTTTGGTTGTTACCAAATAGAAAGGAGCCACAATTATTTGCTTTACATTTACAATGGTTGTTGTATTATTTTATTTACACATATGAATTGTGATTTTTGCCTTGTTATATACATACGTCAAACTAGTGTATTGCTCACCAACATTCATGTTGATCAAATCTATTTTTATGCATGCTACAGGTTTACTATTTGATTGCTTGTGAAGATTGAAGACTCATCACTTAGATCATACCATTAGGAAACTTTAACGAATGTTGTGTTGACGTAATTGTTTGTACTTTATTGTGAACAAGTTGTATTTATGATTATTGAATGAAATAACAAGTTGAGTAAATATTGTCACTTTAATAGTGTCATCGCGTTCTTGAGCAATCCGTTGCACCTAGGCATGTTCCGCCGCCTTTGATCGGGGTGTGACAACGTAAGATGTCAAATGTTTCAAAAGAGACTAATACAAAAACCCCAGAAGTGGTTATTGTCAAATAAGTGATAAATACGATTATAGAAATGAAATTGCCTCATAAGAAGAATACAAAGTTCCAAATGGAACACCAGTATTAAATATAAACGAGATCTCTACAAAATATGTATAAAATAGTATAATGTGAAACCAAACAAAACATGTGTTGATAATTTTTTTTTTGCATATACTATAATAAGAAATGTAATCGACGAAAATGATTGCGCACATAAAGTGTGTGAAAGTACATACATATATGATTTATCAAATTGGCAAGATACCTTAAAGTCTTAAATAATTCGCTCAACAAACAAAACATTTTCGGACATGAAGTTCAAACATTGATAGACATCTTATAAATGGGTGTCTTTATAATAAAAGGAAACAGAAAGAATATGCGAATAAAGCACAACTTTTTACACAAGGGCTTTTTTAAAATCATACTAGTTAAATATGAGGAATATATTCGATCCCTTGTAGTGGATACAATAGCCCCTTGATAGTTAATCGGCCTCACGTTCTTAAAAAGACTTCAGATTAAACTTGTGAATGTCGGGACACTTAAAATGACATTCACATAAAAATCCCTAAATGGTTTAAATGCCTGAAGCATTAAAAACAAATACCTCGAGATGTTTTTCTATAAATCTCAAGAAATCTGGTCGTATATGACTTAGTATATATTTTTAAAAAGAGAGGTATGTGTGATAAAATTCATCCATGCCCATTTCTGAAAATTTTGTTCTTGATAGTTCATATAATCATATTTTACAGTGTTGATCTAAAGATCAATGCTAGACTGTCGCTATCTAGTAAAAAACAATTAAATCGAGTTTTTAATCACCTAAGCAAGCTAGGGTAAGTAGGGTGTCGAACCACGAGTATGTGGTCAATATAATCGTGTAACTAATTTATGAAGTAATGAGTTTTAGTGCTGATCACAAAATCAATTAGTTTGGTTTTTAGAATGATTAAGCAATTTAACAAATTCAAGCAAGTAACAAAAGCAAATCACACCCGGGGTTCAAGAATGCAAACAAACAGTAATCTCATGCAACCTAACAGATTAACTATTACTGATTAACAGGCTAAACCTTAGGCATCAACAATCGCTAACACATGGCACTGGTTATCAAAAAGTCACTGCCAGTATGATTCAACTAAGGGCAATTGTATGCTTCTTTGTATTCAACTAATCAAAACAATCATATGAGCAATTATATAGCAACTGACAAACTAATCGTTCTGATCATCGTAAACCTAAACAGACTGAATGCACAACAATGCTAAACATCAATACTCATAGATTAATCATCAATAGTTACAAAGTATGTGTTCTTAATACATGAGAAAACTGAAAGTAATACAAACTTTACATCCCGGATATAATTCGAGAAGACTAGTCGAGCATCGTCATCGATAGATCTTCAATTATGATAAGGAAAGATATTAGGATTGATCAAGAGATGATTGGTAGCCTTGGAATTCACCCAAAATCGCTTAAAAGCTGCTGGAAGTCGTCATCATGGTTTAGGGTTCGTAAAATAGATGATATAGGTCAAAACTCGTTTTTTCATGTTTTTTTAATACCATCGCGTATCGCGATGGCCATAGACCCATGACGTCGCGTATTGCGACATAAGAACACCTCATATTTGGATTCCTCCCGTCGAGAAATTCAAAATTCATATATTAAGATATCAATAAAGTATAACTTCACAAATTTTCCATCCGTTATTCTCCATTGCAGTTAAATCTCACTTTTAAAATATTACAATTATTATCGTATATTCATAAAGAGATTTCTACATACAATTTTAATTGGCACAATAAATTATTTAAATATTTTTCTTGTGTATGTTAGGTGCTTGATCTTTTCTATTACTATTATTATTTTTTATGAAAACTGATCTTTTGTAATTAATAATGCTATTTAAAACCACCTCTCATAAAAGATTAGGCACATACAAATGACGATTTGGTGTTTCATTTTGCATTCCACCTGCAACCATAAGTTTTTATAAACGTTTTGGGCACCATATTGTATCATTCTCCTAACACTTGCCGGTTAGGCAAGGGAGATGCTTGATTCACTAAATTGATAAAACTAGCTTGATATTGTCACTATGCGCGTGACACTTACCTATCAAAAATTGTATATGCTGAAATGTCTTATCAAAAGAATTGTTGCCTTCTAAAATTAGGCTTTTTATACATTACAAAATATGGTACCCAGAAATTTATCATCTCACATGTATTTTTTAGGCATATATGTTGCATTTTAATAACTCAAAATATACCCTACTTGATAAATATCTATGCTAGCAGAGTTACGGTGTAATCAACAACAGTTCTAACTTTAACTTTCATCGGCAAATTCAATTTGACTTCAACGAATTAAAAAACAACACCATCTCTGCCCCAAATTTCATTCATGTCGTTACAAACAGTTTACAACATTATGATTCAGTTGTTCTTTAGAGGCAGGCGAAATTAATTTTTAGTTAGAATAAGATACTGCTCTTGATGACGAAAATAAATGTTTTGACTTTCATGGGTTATACAAGGTACCATTTATTATTGGTCAATGCCCAACAGCTTATGGCTTAGATTATGGGTGTTCAACGAATCGAATTTCGAATATTCGAATCGAATTATTCGAATTTTGAAATTCTGAAACTGGATTCGAATTCGATTCGAATTCGGCAAATTCGATTCGATTCGAGTTCAGAATATCTAATTCGAAATTCGATTTGATTCGAAAATGAAGTTTGCATCGTTTCGAATTCAGTTAAAAAATATTTTTTTAATTTAAAAACCACTATAAATTTAATTTTTTAACAATAAAAAGTACAAGTATATAAAATAAACAAATCATTTAAAGTTATCATATCCTAAATATTTGAAATGGTAATGTCTTATTACATTAATTACTAAACAAATTATAGAACTTTTTATTTTTAATTTGTATAATTCAAAAGATTTATGTAGTTTATCTTTAATATATAAATAATAAAAATAAAATATGTATAATTTAAATTCGAATTTCGAATCGAATACGAATTTATAATCATAGATTCGTATTCGATTACTAAAATCAAGTTCGAATCGAATCGAATTCGAATACAAGTCGAATCGAATTTCAAATTATTCGAGTCCGATTCAAATACTTAAAACCCCTTGCTTAGATTATAAAATCCAACTCATCTGTATATTATAACGACAAACCTCCAATCACTTTATGCCTCTATTATATATATTCCTCATGCATTATGTTTTCTCATTCACAACTAACATTACAACATAATGAATTATTCACTCGAGTTAATCGTTCCATCTCTTTCTATATTGCTACTATTCTATGTCACGTTTATGTACAATAGAAACACGAAACCAAAAGGAGAAGCCCCAGAACCCTAGGGCGCATGGCCAATTATCGGACATCTCCCCTTACTCAGAGGTTGCGACCAACCTCTTCACCGTACACTAGGTGCCATGGCAGACAAATATGGTCCCGCTTTCAACATCCGTCTAGGAACACGCCCCACATTCGTTGTCAGCAGTTGGGAAGTAGCCAAAGAATGCTTCACCATCAATGATAAATCACTTTCTTCTAGACCAAATTCAGCAGCCTTGAAACACATGTGTTACAACTACACAACATTTTCATTTGGTCCATACACACCCTTTTGGAATGAAATGAAAACAATTGTTATCTCTAATCTCCTACCCAACCGCCGAGTGGAGATCCTGAAAGATGTCCGTTCAAAGGAGATTAATCTAGGAATTAACAATCTCTACACGCGATGGACCAAAAACTTGCATCGTCCTGTGGTTGTTGAATTGAATAAATGGTTGGGATGCATGATGTTAAACATAATTGTGATGATGGTTGCAGGAAAACGATATGATGGGGAGGACGGGGCAAGGTGCCAAAAGGCGATATTAGATTTCATTCGGTTGATTAGTAGTTTTGTTGTGTCGGACGCGATACCTTTGCTTTGGTGGTTGGATTTACATGGGTACAAGAAGCAGTTGAAGAAGGCGGCGATGGATTTTGATTCTTTGCTTGGAGAGTGGGTGCATGAGCATCGACAAAAGAGGAAATTGGATTTGGAAGGTGATAAAGAGGATGCAAAGGATTTGATAGATGCAATGTTGTCACTAGAAGATGAAGGGAAACTTTCGGATGGTGAGCATGATTCGAATACTAGCATCAAATCCACATGCATGGTTAGTTATATTTGCATATATAATAAATGTTGATTGAGTTAGGTTTATAAATGTTGATTAATATATATACAACCTTTTAAATGTTTGTGTTACAGGCCTTAGTTCTAGCAGGCAACAGCATTACAACTGGTTTACTAACTTGGACCATCTCATTATTGTTAAACCATCCTGATGTTCTCAAGAAATTGCAACATGAGCTAGACGTCCACGTAGGTAAAGAAAGACAAGTTGATGAATCTGACATAAAAAACCTCGTGGTTATAGAAGCTGTTATCAAAGAAACATTACGCCTCTACCCAGGGGGTCCGGTTATACCGAGGGAGGCGATAGAAGATTGTACCGTTGCCGGGTACAATGTCAAAGTTGGGACTAGGATAATTTTTAATGTTTGGAAGCTTCACAGGGACGAACGAGTTTGGACTGATCCATCTAAATTTCAACCCGAAAGGTTTTTGGGTTTAGACCATGAACACGTCGACTTGAGAGGACAACAATTTGTCCTCATGCCATTTGGGTCCGGTCGACGTTCTTGTCCCGCACCTACATTTGCACTCAAACTGCTTTATCTGACACTGGCTCGTCTTGTTCATTCTTTTGATTTGGGTACACCTGGTGGTCTTCTGGTGGACATGACTGAAGGTTCTGGGATAACTCTTTCAAAGAAAAGGCCATTAGAGGTCCTTTTAATGCCACGACTTTCGTCTAAGCTTTATAGTTACTAAGCTCAGGACATAAGTAACCGTCACAGTCTATGTATGTCTATTAATTAAATAACCAGTTTTTTTGTAAAATAAAAGACAACTAATTTGCCATCCGCCACGAATATAGTAGGACGGTCTACATGTTACTGTTGATAACGAATCCTCTTTTGTACATGAGACGTCGAAGACCAAAAGTCCTTGGGGTCAATGATAAAATTTGGGTGCTACTAGATTTTGGGTTCCAACGATGGTCAGTCAACGATTTAAAAGAAATTATAAACCCGGTTTTATTGTTCGTTTCATATTTATTAATCATATTAACAAATAAACGAGTGCAGCGGAATACTAAACGAGTGACCATCAAAATACGAAACCGAGCAGGATCCGGTTAAAACAATACGAGTACGAGATCTAAACAACCAAACAACCATAAACGTAAATGACCGTATTTAAGTGTACCTCGGTTACGAAAAATCGGTTGAGACACGGAGGAGTAACGAACGGAGCTAGACAAAAAGCAAGACAAGATCCAACCCGGCGAGACGGCGTCGTCCAGCGGTGACCGGAAATGCAGCAGCAGCCAGAGAGCGGCAGCAGCTGGAAAATAGCGGTGGCCGGAAAGCAGCGGCGGACGGCAGGTGGCGACGGCGGCTGATTAGTGGTGACGGCTAGGGTTTATATGAGGAGCATGTGTGTTGTATCATTATTATATCATCTAGGTATTTATAACTAGAGATTAGGGTTTAATCTACTAATAAACCCAATGGGCTTCGAGCCCAATTACTACATAAAATGCATTCTCCACCATTTAATCTTGTTTAATTGTGTCTTGCCCGGTTAACTAATTTAAGCGGGCTTGATGTTCGTTATCCCCGATGTAACTCTCACCGGTCATAGCCGGGTCGACCCGCGTTGACTTGACTAATCCGGTCCATATTTCCAACAGTCTCCCACTTGGACGGTTTTGGATCAAGTAGCACAACGCTGACTGCTAGAAGTGCTCTAGCTACACATAGCTGTCCCCAACTGATTATGACATTTTTTAAATTCATTAACCAAAATATTTTGGAATACATTATTACAAGACAATGAACTTATAGTAATCGTTGTCATATATCCTTTCCGTATGAGACATCAATTGAACAATGAGACATGCATCATATCAATCTCATATAGTGTTCAATTATTGTAGTTCTCGATATTGAGTCAAAGTGGTCCAATCAAACACAGTAAGTTTGGGTGAGGCCTCACACTTTACCAGTTTGAATCAACGAGGGCGCCAAGATGTCCAACTGTTACATTTCATGTAAGAGTACAGAATCTCATCTTGATTACATACAGCTCCCACTGAACTCCAGAATATTCCCAATCAATGCCTTTATGACTGACAGTTACGCGACAACGGTTAATATGATCAAAGAATATTCTTAGGTAAATGAAAGTTCTAATATGTATCTTAGGTCTAATGATACTAAATGAGTGTACCATTATCAAAACATCTTATGATCAAGATCCATGAAGATGATTTGATGCGAGTTACATCCAACGTCATTCATAATGAGGTCTGTGAGTTTGGAAGTCAACTCATTGAGTCCAAAGTCAGAATAGTCTTAATTCAGAATCGTTCCCACGAATCTGACCGACTACGGATAATTTAGAATATGATATTCACGGATTAAACGTATTAAAAGAACACAGTTGTATCATTCAACGTTTGCATTTAACCATTAAATCAAAAGTGAACTGAAAAGTACAACTGTTTAAATGTTCAAACATCAAAATACTAAATCAAAATAAATTACTAGCAAATCTAAGCCTGATAGCATCGGCTTAGTGAACGGGTCTGCTAGGTTTTGATCTGTGTCTACTTTGCGCATTATGATGTCATCGTGTTCCAATATTTCTCGAATAAGGTGGAATTTCCATAGGATGTGCTTGGCTCTGTGATGAGACATGGGCTCCTTGGCCTGAGCAATAGCACCTGTGTTATCACAGAAAACCTCGATTGGTTTGTTGATACCCGGGACCACATCAAGGTCGGTGATGAACTTATTTATCCAAGCAGCCTTCTTAACAGCATCTGATGCAGCTATATATTCGGATTTGGTGGTTGAATCCGCCACTACACTCTGTTTGGAGCTCTTCCAATAAATAGCTCCTCCATTGAGAGTGAAAACGAATCCTGACTGTGAGCGAGAATCATCTCGGTCAGTCTGGAAGCTAGCATCAGTGTAACACCTTATAGTGAGCTCCTCTTCCACTCCTCCTAACACCAAGAACATATCCTTGGTCCTTTTTAAGTACCTCAGAATGTTCTTTATTGCAGTCCAATGGGCAATGCCAGGGCTTTTGCTGAAAACGACTGGTCATGCTCAAGGCATACGAGATGTCAGGTCCAGTACATAACATAGCATACATGATAGAACCAACCGCAGAAGAATATGGAGTTGCTTACATGTGCTTTGCTTCAATGTCCATTGCCGGAGATTCTGATTTGTTCAACACGGTTCCTTTAGTCATTGGAACAGCTCCTTTCTTGGAGTTTTCCATTGAGAAGCGTGACATTACTTTGTCTATGTAAGTACTTTGACTTAGCCCTAGAAGCCGCTTAGATCTATCTCGGTAGATCTTTATTCCCAGAATATATGCGGCTTCTCCAAGATCCTTCATTGCAAAACAAGATTCCAACCGGTGCTTAACTTCCTTAAGCATGTGAATGTTGTTTCCAATGATTAGTATATCATCCACATACAAAATGAGGAATGATATAGTGCTCCCACTAGCCTTTCTGTAAACACAAGGCTCATCATCATTTTTGATAAAACCAAACTCTTTGTTTTTGATTTGCTAAAAACAGTCAATTAAATATCAACTAAATTAAACAAGTAATAAAAACTAGACCTAAGACTCAACTACACAAAACACCGGCAAGTGAACCAATCAATTGTACTAAGCTAAATAAGTCCGGAATATCGAACCCACAGGACTCTATAAATTACGTAAATTAACTAATTAGACTCGACTTACGACACGACTATTTGTTATTAATGTTTTAAGGGGGTTTTTAAACTAATATTAAACTAAGAAATTAAATAAACAAGTAAACTAGAAACAAGCACTCAAACACAAGATCGAAACCAATAAAAGAAGGAATCTACCTAGGTAAGAATCCCATGCGTCAACAATCATCAAGCAATGGACAAATAACATGATATGGAAACTGATTTCTAAACATATTCATCTAACAAACCTTAAAGGACCCTTGACCGAATCAAACGACATCCCAAAGAATAATTATTAGATTATTAAGCAATCAGTTATATTGATTTCCTCACAGCTATCAAATAGGGTTAATTAATAGTATCTAAAGCAAGCAATCTCACGAAACAATAAACCCTAGATAACTTGATAAATTTATCATGACATCATGAACAAGGATCAACACAATAACCAAGAAAGAATAATGTCACTAATCTAACCTAGAATGCGATTGACCAAAACACATGAACAACTTCTCACCTTACAGCTATTGGAATTTAGCAAAACATTTAAAATCCTAATC